>NC_060116.1:5112083-5737083 GCF_021155765.1 Diprion similis | reverse complement strand
AAAAGTAGTAATTTGCGTTTTTGTATTTTCGGAGAGTCATGTGTGATCTCCACGGGTACTCAATGTACTACTATATCGATTTTTGGCCAAGGAACGTCCATTTAAAAAAATTTGAATTTTTTCACTATAACCAAAAAACATATTTCCGGGTAGAAAATGAATCAAATTATTATATCCGTAACCAGAAATTCTATACGGTATGTACAATTAATTCTTTTCGATTATGTTTACTCGCGCTATATTTTTTTCTAACAATTGAAACGATTTGACGTTGGTGCGACAATAAATTGATGTCAAGGCTTTGTTTCTGCCTAAAAAATTCTGGTGAACCAAACTATTAGAACCGTAATCGCACTAAATAGTTACTTTTAGCAAATTTTCGAAACATTTCTCACAATCAGTGACATGCTCGTCAATATCTCCCAAAGAGGTCTACACCGAGCACGTGGAGGCCCGAAACGAGAAACCCGCGCATTCGAACGGCATGGCAGCAGGTTCCGTTCGCCGCGAACCCCGGGAGGCGAGCGATTCGCGTAAGGCGACACAGGTTCGTACATATGGGCTCGCCCGATGAATGGACCAAATGATATAAATTATTTATAGATTTCGACACCCGGAGGGAGGAGTTGCCCGGCTAGGGTGAGACCCTCCGGGGGTCCACTCGGGGTCCACTCGGAGTCCACTTGCGCTCTAAGCCCCTCAGGCCCCCCAGCATATGCATCCGCCCCTCTTAAGCCGATAAAATTGATTCCTAACTACCCCGAGCGCGTGTAAGTCTGCGTCTTTTGCCACCTACACTCGCAAACAATAATGCACTCTGCACACACCTAATGCATTACACCTCCGAGAAACGTGCAAACGATATTTCAAGTGGATTTGTAGCCTGTTATAGCTGGTGGAATGCACGTCGAGTATAACTTCGATGGATTTATACTCGTTTACTATATTTCATCGATCTAACGCGCTGAATTAATCAATTGAACCAGGCGCTTGTAACGGACACATCTCCGTTACAATTGCATCGTGATCAGCGTATAATTCAACGTCAATGACGACGAATAGGTGGACTGATTGATTCGTAACTTTTCACCTGAATAGGCGTGTAATAATCGATTTTCGTGATGATATTTTTTTTGTTTCTTAACCGTTTTTCGTTTAAATAAATTACTTCTCAGTTTCAGTCATAATTATAATCGATTTACTATAACACTACCGTTTCTGAAGCTCAATTATATCCTCACCAAATACGAAGAGAAAAAGTACCTCGTAGAGATTGTTGCACGAACAAAAAGACAAAATAGGATTCGTCCTTTCGAGCTCTGGAAGTTTTAGCGGAAAATAGATCGATTGAGAATATGAAAGATGCACGAACGTGATGTATACAGGCTATGTATAGCTACTTGAAAAGTTGACTTATTGCCCATGCAACCTATTGACGTATTATATGTATCTATTTTTCAAACGGTTTTATTTCCTTTCAAACTGCAGGAATAATCCATAGAAGTAGGTACATATAAAACACTCTGCGACTGATATAAAACTTTGATTGGGCAGCGAGGGGTGAGTATATATACATACACACACAAATACATACCTAGCAGGCAAGCATGCGATTGTACAAACAGGTATTGATATAGGAATATGTATATTTTGATTGCCGATGATAAACCACCCCCACCCCCCACCCTGCAATGCCCGAGCTGATATGGGGTGATGAAAATGCGAGATAGTGAGTTGAAAACACAGGATTGAACTTTGACGGAGGCCGGAAATAGGGCTCGGTTTGTACCAGGGGTTGGTGCCCCCCCCCCCCCCCCCCCCCCCTTTATTTCGTATCTTGAAACATATTTCCACAGGGTGACAGTGCTCCTGGGGCCGAGCGCGCCTCCCGGACCCCCGGAGTCCAATCTAAATCAATGGCCTTGTGGGTAATCGTATAATAATTACCCTGCACCGCACCACGCATCTGTCACCAAGAGTGTACGGTGCACCCTGTCCCTGTAACCCTCGCTTTCTCTGCCTCTGCCTGGCAAGCGTGTTTCGTAGACCAGTGTATTATACCTATGTATGTACTGCCTCTCTAGCATCGTCAGTGAATAAATCACAGCAGGTTCTATTGTGCCACCCGGGCAGTAGCTTTCTCCAAGTGTCGACGTTTTTATCATTTGCTTGATCAGGTTTATATGGATACCGGTATTCATTTTTGGGAAAATACATTTCTTTGACTAAGCTTATTTTACCGCAAACGTGGATCTTGAGATTTTACATGTTTACAATTAGTTAGAAGTGTGTTATGTTCTTTGTAAATCACAATTTCACACCCTGAAAACAGAGATTCATTGATACCGATATCATTTGAAGGCTTAGACAAGAATTTAGGATACATGCAGTTGTGAAAAAAGGCAAACAACTAAGTGCGGTACATAGAATAGAAGCCTGATTAATGATATATAATATTCGTAAATTTTCATAGACTTGTTTCAAAGAATCTATGCAAAACATATTGATTATGTTTTTACTCACGATTTTTAATGGCAAATTAACTTTTTTATCATTTCTGATTCTGATTTTCGGTTAGAACTGCTTTCTGATTGGTTAGAATAGCGTTTATCAACGTTTTCACCGGTGGTAAAAAAAAAAATCAGAATCAGACCCCAATTACTGTCGGATTAACTTTTACTCTTGCGCAACATTTCCTTCATCAAACTTGTCATGCATTCGTGTACTGAAAAATGATTTTACCTTCGAAACTAGATGCTGCTCCTGGTACTGGCGGGATTCTTGGTTGAAGTTTCCGTCGGATTTCGCGGACCACATCATCCCAAGAGCGGGATTTCGCATCATCATTACGCCCCACAAAAGGATGGTTTAAAACTGACCCAGGACGCCGAACTTTTACACGATGCCAGGTATCTATAATTTTTTATCGTCCATTCTCATGGTTATTTAGACAACCAATGTTCTGTCTTTCTTGCAGCCATTTGAAAGAAGACTTGGGTGCCTTAGCGGATCAATTGGATCTCTCGAAAATGTCTGACCAGGAATTGGAGTTCTATTATTTCAAGTATGTATTCTATTTTGTCTCACGACAGGATGGTTTGATAACGAGTAGTGATGATCTGTTAAGTGCTAGGTACAATTTTGAGTGATTAATGATATTCTGTTGGTTGAAAAACGTCTTAGTCTATTTCTAGTCTAAACCTTTTTAATGATCTTGGTAATTGTCAGCTTCCACGATATTGACAATAACACCAAACTTGACGGTTTGGAAATCCTGAATGCAATTCTGCATACCTTGCATCAACACGAAGGGGACGAAAGGACTGAATATGAAACAGCAGGGGAAAATCTAGAAGACGAACTGCCTAGGATTATTGGTAGGTTTTTATACAACAGTCATCTTCCACTTAGTAAAAAAACACGCAAGCTTCCATATTTGTTGCCTGAATCAATTTAAGTATGTATAATAAATGTCTTCAGATTGTGGCGAAAACAAGGTAAAAAGTAGACAAGCTTCTATATTTGTTGATCGAATCAATTTAATCGGTCTATAATAAATGTCTAGGATGTGGCGGAAACAAGGCAAAAAGCACAGCAGCGAATAATTTCCTCTATTGTCAATAACAGACATTCTATGGAGGGATTTTTTAGCGTAAAGTATGACCGCAAACTCCCTCATTTATATTATAGATCTAATTGACAATGTACTTGAAGAAGACGACCTGGACAATGACGGATACTTGGGATACATCGAATATGTGCTTGGAAGACAAAGGGACGAAAATACAGAGGCGAGAAGAGATAAAAAACTTATAATACCATAGTATAAGGTCTAGATCGATTGGCATTATTCGCTTATTGATTTTGTGTAATAATGAACGCGAAGATCCGATTCAAAGGGAAGATTCAAATTATCGACATGAGGATGGATGTGCGAGTTGTTCAAGATACATCTGCAATTTATACAGATCATATAATAATACATGAAGACCCTCAAGACTAGGTGTAATTGAATTTTATTCGCACAATTAGTATTGCGGAAAACGCCAAAATATCAGATTCAGTTTCAGGTCTATATATTTTCCTGGAATGTGAAAGTTTTATACTTATCGTTAGTATAACAACTGGTGATACGGTATAGAAATAAAATAAGTGCTCCGTATTTCTACTATGAACTGCAAAATATCAGTGCCAATCAATTTATTCCACATATTGGAGATCGCTAGATATTAAGTATATACGTAACATACATATGACATAAAAATGTATACACAAACGTTTATTTATGTAACTGATTATACTGTGATAGTTTTGTATTCTATTGAAACAGCTACGGACAGTACTATATGGATGGAAAATTATTCACACGGTCATATCATTCGAGACGATACTTCAACAGTTCTCAATATTATCCCTTACTATTTCAATAATAGGTATATCAATTGGCCGTACCCATATCTTTAGTAATAAAATAAACTCAAATATCTCTATTCCGAAGAAGAATACCCCCCGTATTCCGGTATCTTCTCAGACGTTCAATGATTAAAAGTTAATAATCTATCGATAGTCGGGATTGAAAAAATAAAAAAACACAATATTATGAAGAAAATTATTTTCTATGTAGATAATATACGTTTTAACACACAAAACTCTCTAGAACCTGTCGGCACCCGATTGCATCTTTACGGATGCGTGAAAGTTACATTCTTTTTTAAATTCAATCGTGTGCTTTCTATTGCACGGAAAATTCCAAGTTCATTGTTCAGCCTAGACCAATCATCGTCGGTTATAAGATTTGTCAATACAAGTTGATTTCTTTTATTTTAAGAAATTAAATGCACCTTTGTGCTTTATTTTACAAGTTTACCATTAAAGTCACTGATTTCTCTTATTTTATTTGGGAGGTCAAGTCACCCCCTCGTAAATTACCGCTCACTATTCCAGGACAGGCAATGGTTGGTCCGTGACGAGAATGCCTCTCTCCCAAAGATCCCTCACCACTTGGATCTGAAAAATAATATTTTTCCATTATTACCACATGTACTTCCAACGTTCTTTATAGTTGAGAGGCCTTTTGCTCAATGACCATAGTGTGTCTGTAAACAGTACACCGATCCGTATCTAATTCGTGTTTAAATAGAATACGTCAATAGGTTTCGTGATACGTGGACTGGTAAAATTGAGGAAAAAGAAGTGATTACATAATTTCATTAATCATCAGTTACCTTGCTGTCGTCATCGTCCAGAGGTAAATCCTCGATTTTGATATAATTTGGATACTGTCGAATGATTTCTTCTATAGCAGGAGCATGTTCTAGCGATACCTCCAAGAACTGTGGATCCAACTCACGATATTCCTTCGAATTCTCGGTAGAATAATAAACTTTGAGTCCGTCCTCTTCTTGCAGCAATCTAAAACGTCATTCAATAAACAATAATATTAGATGAATCTGACACAAATATCAAATCAATGCTACCTAGGCTCACATACCTTATGCAATATGCTCGGGCCAATCTTATTTTCGTGTCAGGTTCTACCTCAATTCTGTTCACCACGATACCACCCTTTGTCATTCTCTCTCCATCCTCATATATCGAACACGCTTTTTCTTCTTCTGTTAGCACTGGCGGAAGGAAATCGTGGATATGCTTCTTAGCCATTTCGTCAGCAGCTCTGTCAACGTCTATGTATTGGACTAGTTTGGATAAAAGATACTGTGTTCTTCGTATAAACTTAGTCCTGTCAATAGTGTCCTTATCCACATGCGCCAAACCTACGTGCTGAAGATAATCCAGCGGCAAGCCTTCGCGGAATTCAACATCTGTTGCAATAGCTTTTTCCAGTGTCACTGGGATAAGCTATAGTTTCAAGTCAAATATATTGTATGTTAGGTATTAAATCACAGGGCTAGTAGTGGTCAAGCTGTTTCAAATACTATATTGTTCCGAGTAGAAGCCGAAGTTAATTTTGGGCAGGATAATTAAAGGAGGATAATTTTTGCTTTCAACACAATGATCTCAGTAACTAAAGTTCAATACAAGAAAACTTGGTTAAGCCAAACGGGATGGCATGAAGCAGAAGTTGAAAAGTGTTCGATACTTTGAAAATATTTTGCTTTCGATCTGCATGATATGCGGGGAGTAACTAATAAATAATTTATCAACAATCAATGTTATTTTGATACCTTGTCGAAAAAGTCGCCCCAGCTATTCCTCTGATAGACACTCAAGGTTACATGCAAACTATGAGTATCATCGATAGTTTCACCCTGATGTATAGTGCCTCTTGGAAAGTAAAGTAAGTCACCAGTTTCCAAGACTATATCCATTATCGGATCTCCGATTTCTGATTGATCGAAATCATCAGAGGACAATCTTGGTAAATATTCATCCTCGCTCCTAACCATACATGAAAAGAACATGAAATATCCGTACTACACAAATTTGATACGTGAATGGTAAGTTCAAACACAAGAGTCAATTTTGGAAAATACGCAACCAGCGCTGTACTGAGATGATTTCAAAATTTGTCATTACCTCGGTTTGTATAGACGCCATCTCTTTTTACCCTCTATTTGCAGTATAAACGCTTCGATATCATCGTAATGCGGTGCAAATCCCTGCGTATTCGGTGGTGTCAAATAAGCGTTTGCCCCAACGAAGCATCCGAAGTATTCCTGGAGTGTGGCTAAAAAGTTATTAAATTAACCAAACGTCCAGAGTTTGATAGTAAATCTCTTAATATAAAATTTCAGCTTCCATTAATACTGTTCATACCATTCAATACATGTAATTTGGGTATGAAAGTTTGGGGATTCAACAGCCTGACTGAACAACCATTCGCATAGTAATCCCAGACAACACTTGGCAATGCACGACCAACAGGATTGTGCGTTTCTCTTTGTCCATCCGTATATGAAGTCACATCGACATTCTTGGTGAATTGCATGTAGTAGTTTCGCAAGATTGAGTCTATTAAAGGTGTGGATATAAGATGTTTGTAATATCCCGGGGTGCTTCTCTTTATATACAATGGGGCGAGCTCCCAGCTCGTTCTGTAATTACAAAGTAACATTATTGAGTACAAAAATTGAACTGAAGGGAATGAATTTTTGTCTTTCAAGATTGATTTGTAATATTGTTTACTTATAAAAGGCATCCAATTGAAGTGGAGAAATGAGCCATTCGAATAGCTTTTTTCCATCATCGATCGAACCAGAAGGTGTTTCCTCTGTATCCTGTAATTCTGATTCATCGACATCACTCATAGCTTTTTCAAAGTCCGATTCCGGCTTGGACTTCGCGACATTGCCGGGAGATTTTTTGGTCGCTTTTTTCTTTGTTGAAGAATTAACGGGTGAGACAATTTTTTTTGCAACAACCTTTGGTTCTGTTTTGTCACCACTAGATCTGAGAGTTTTATTTCTTGATTTGGGGCTAACTTCACTCTCGGCTACCGCTACTTGGAATGCCGCTTTTGATTTTCCCGAAACGGATCTTCTACTATTAGGTGTTGCTGATTTTGGCGATGATTTAGCAATCCCATTGGACAATCTCTTCACCGTTGTTTTTGAATTGCCTGCTGATTTCTTCGACACGCCAGATGTTGCATTTTTCACATTCTTTTCTTTCAAAAGACGGGAGATTTTTTGTGCCTTTTTTCCCTTTTCATTTGGCGTTAAATCACCCACAGACGCCGAACGTTTTCTCAGCTTCTTTTTACTCGAGAGTGCAGCGGAACTGTGACGCTTTTTAGCCGGTTTCGACGAGAACGGGGTCTCCGGTGTTTGACGCATTTTCGAGTACGCGGCAAATGCTGATATCGACGCGGATGTATCACTCATTTAAGAAATATCCAAATGAAAATAATCTGCGAACCGAGAAGACGCCGTGTTGTGTTACTTGCCTACACTCAGTTCTACCAACATCGGAGTTTATTGAACCAAATAAAGCAGGCCTCTAACCTACAGAAGTTTAAGTGACGCCGAAAACTTTTGAGGTTAGAACACCGGTCATCACTTTACAGAGCAATTATTCTTTCAAAGAGCTCATATTTCTTACTTGAATTACTAATGAAATCAAAGCGACATTTTGTTTTAGGCATTCATACTAAATTTGACTTATTTTCTTACATCTACATAACAATAATAAACAAATTACTCTGTGCGTGGTCCACCCTACTCACCGTTTATTGCCAAGCTTTCACAGAAGGGTTCTGAAGTCTGGCGGAACACCTGATAAGCAAAATGTGTGTATGGAACCATGTAAGTCAAAGGCACGTGACTCAGTCTAGCGGTAATCATGAGATTTTTAGTTGATCAACTATTACTGTAAAATTTCGGTTTATTTTACAACTGAGTTAGTTTCATTTTACGCATGAAAGATCCCCCTGATTTATTAAATAAATTACAGTATATATACAGTTTTCAAACGGCCCGCGCTGTCCGACATCTTAGCGTTAGACATTGGGCTGGAATTTCATGAGCAGCAAAACGTAGTAGCAGCAGCAGCATTTCCTACCATCCAAGCGTTTTGATTGGTTGACTAACCCGACTTAACCTTAGTCAACCAATCAGAATGCTTAGATGGTGGAAAATGCTGCTGCTGCTGCTGTTACTTCTCCATGAAATTTCAGCCCAACGTCACGCTTACAGCGTAGTGGGTTCTGGGTAGGCTTCGAGCACTTCGAGTATACAAATCGGCGTCGAGAGAGACAGAGTGCGGCATAATATCACGCAGTTAACAAGGACACAAAACGTAAATATCGTGCATAGATCACGTGGTCGTTCAGTGGAGATTCGGAAAACAGTGTGTCGATTTAAACGATTGGAACCATATATTCTACGACTGTCATTTTTCCGACAACTAACCATATTTGAAGTAAAAAGGCTAGAAAGTATTTAATCGAAGTTCTTTTAAAGCGTATCAAGTTTATCAAGTGTCACATACCAGGCGAAGACTGTTTTACTACGAAAGATGAGAATCGACAACTCTTTTTGCGATAACTGACGCTTTAGGAGCGAAGAAGCGATAGAATTATGATCTGGTATGCATACGTATGTATTTTCAATGATAAATTACGTAGTCTTGAAACTGTATTTTCAATATCGTACTACTGCGTTGTTATCAATATTGCAATAATGTATATAAATACCATGTAAACGTTGTTTTGACATGAATAAGTTATGAGTGTGGGAAAATGAAATATTGTCAGTAATCGGAGATTACAATGACTAATTGCTCGATACTTTATTATAAAATAGATTACAGCATTAATGACAAAGTATGAAATAGATTTGCGATATTATTGTGATTTCCTACGATCTCACGCGTCTTTCAAAAACTTGTCAATATTTTCCTTCTTGCAAGTATACTGCGGCGGACACTTCCCGGCCGATCCATATTCCACAGCTTTCCTTAGCTCTAGAATAGTGTTTTCGTACTTGTCGAGCTCCACGGGAACAGATCTGTGAACAAGCAATAACTTTGCTATTACAGCTTATAACACGTCAAGTCGACGTCACTATATCATACACTGACCAATCATACCTAGCGTACAGTAAATGTAAAAGTAAAAAATAGCCCGCCAATATCCAGTCATAAAAACATTACCAACACCTGAAATAACTCGATTCACGGTAAATTATAGCTTAGAGTATTAAGAGGATGCTATACAGTCAGTCTCTACCGATCGAAGTAAAATGTCACTTATTTTGAATTTTACAAAGCCTACGCATCACTGATTCCAAAATGGCGCCATCAGCGTAATTCCACACGCAATTCCGAACAAAAATATCCAAAAAAATTTGATTTCGTGCGTAAATAAGATCACGAAATGTATTCTTACGATAACTACTAATTTGATTACAGGAATACATTTCTTGGCATCATTATCGTGCGAATGAAAACTTTTTCCGGGTATTTGTATTAAAAATAAATGAAATTTAACGCAGCCAGTAAAAACTGACTATAGATTCCTTCTAAGGCCACGTGCTTCAATGAACTAGTCATTGCATTTACGTATCAAATCTCAGGTGATATACGTTCAATTCAACGTTTGACTTGACGTGACTTGCGTATTGCAACGACCAAAAACATACTGTGGCATGAGCTTGAAGGTTTGCAGAAGCATTTCGGCGGCTCCGAGGTATTCTTTGGCTTTGTGAGGGACTTCACAGGCTGCTCTGTAAAGACATTTGTCACCGACGAGGTAGCCCAAGGCCAGGGCTACCTCACTCTCGGAAACTATTGGTTCTGTGCAGAGAAAATGAATTTAGTATCACGTGTCTATGTTACATCGCTTTTGGATTACGTTATTACCATTACAGAAAGTTGTATATTAATCAGACTGAAGTTTGTGAGGTTATTGCGATGATGCATCTTTGAAAAAAGTGATTATTCTGAAAACTTAGGATTACTTGAAATCTAGTAAACTGTTAATACAGCATCAAGAAACTCAGATTTTCACTTAAATCGACTTCTTAAGGTATTCTAAAGATGAAAAATAGAGATTTTTGATTCAACGTTTTGATACATCAACGTCACTAACTCGGTTTATACATGTAATAATTACCATTGTCCAACTCGCGCGTTTTGTATCCATGGTGCCCCATGTATCCAGCCCCGAAAACGACCGCCTTGAGTACCAAAAGTATCAGCAAATTTGATAAGTTCAAACTCAGTACCTGTAAGGCGTTTTCAATTACCGATCATGCTTCGGGAAAAATATCATCAATCAATTTTTCACAAACATCAGAGTTGATTTATTCCGAATCGTTTCTGTCTCACCTGGCTATTTGTTGCCGATCGCTGAATTAACTCTTTTGCAACTTCAGCAAGCATGGATCCGACCTGGACTCGAACTCCACGGTTTTTTACGAAGTCGTTTTCTTGGACCCAAGCAAATGCTACCGCGACTGTCACACCGAATATCAAAATACGCGAACAACAAATCATTTTCAAAGTTTTCGCTACTCTTATATAAGTCTTTGATGTTCTTGCCCTTCAATAGAAAAATACTTTAATTGGAAATAAATTAATCAGGTCCACTTTGATCGTGTGTGTAGAAAAGTAAAAGCTCATACGCTGAGATCAGTGGAAAAAGTTGACTTCAACTGTGTAAATAAAAATGAGGATATGTCATCTTTTCCGAGGAGCTTATAGTCTGGCCATTCATTCTTCCCACCACGTATTCTTCGCGATGCATCTAACCGGCAAAGCATTGTTTTCTATGTCGTAAAATGCGATATAATTACTCAAATTATTGTCCCTGGTCTTGTTAGGTTTATTGTCTTTGGAACCGAGTCGTATGCTTTCAGCGTAGGGTTACTTTCACTTAGCTGGAAATAAGTAGAGAAAACTCGAAACTTTTCCCATTCTTCTTCATTTTTAACAATATATGTGTGACAATGTAGTTGTTTCAGGACTATAAGTTGTCTTGTTAGTCCTTGCAGTTTCTTCACTTAGTTAACCACGCGTGCGTGATTACATGAAATTACCGCCATCGTAGCCGATCGGGTTAAACGAGCGAAACATGTCTGTAAAAGATGTTCGCATACTTTGGAAGAACTCGCTTAAGTGGCCATATAAATGCATCAACGAACTTAACAGGCTCAACAGCTGACTAAAGGTTGTTGTAATTTTAGATTTATGCTGAATATTTGCAATTCCTGCTTCACACTCTGAAATTTGATATCTCGATATCATTATGATTGTCGGATATACATTTTAAAAAACGTAAGGAGTTTCCCGAAATATTAATTTAACTGGACTGGCTGTTCTCAGCCAAATAAGACCGTTTGTAAATCAAAATCGATTTGTCGAAATTGTAGGGAACTGATTTTGTCTTACAACGAACTCTCTTTCAATTGAAATCTTTGGAATTTGAGGCTGATTAATTCGTTTGAATTTTTATTCAATACGGAATGCTGCAGCCATGAAGTATCGACGTAACCCGTCAGTTGTAGAATGGTGAAATTGCTTGATCCCTTCGGAATTTGCTCATGCAAGAGCCACTATCCGCGGAACAGGTCTTCTGCTGATGCAATATTTTTCGAACAAACAATCATAGTTTCGTCAGTAATTCGAGATCGCACAAGCGTCAATAAAAATTCCTGTTTGTCCACTTTGTGTTTTGCAATTTTGTTTACTCCCTTAAGTCTTGAGTAAAAAGAGTGAAAAATAGAAGTTTGAACATGAATATTCAATCTCGTTTTTTTAATTTTTGTAAAAAACAAACGTAGTTTATTTGTCAATTTTTCAGTACATATTGCGCACACAGTGTTATACTAATATATGTATAGTATATATATTATATATAGTAGTACAGTATTATTTAGTTAACTGGTATAAGATTTATTTGGCTTACAACTAGCTTACGTTCTAATCTCGATGTATTTCGAGAACCATGATTACCGATAACAGTTTGTTGGCGACGAAACTTTCTCGTCCATCTCTTCCGTGCCCCGGAAAAAAATTTGCCTCATTTTATTTTCCTAACTAATAATTTTGCTACAGCAAAATTTTGAGCGCGATACATGAAATACGACAAATTGTTCACTGCGATTACAGTTTTGTAATCTTTACACGAAGGAGGTGATTTGAAAACGGGTATTCGCCGATTCCGACTTGACCATTTTAACGAATCTTGGTCCTCCTACAGCTATCCTATAAGCTATGCGTTTGTTTTGTGATAATTTAAGTTAAGAATGTGTATTAAATAGGAATATTACGGTGATGGCTATTTACAATTTGGCGTCTTCAACCTGGAATACTTTACATATGTATAGCGTAGTAATTTACCTTTAAATATTAATCTTTATTCTCTTGAATATTGGTGAAGAAAAAATGGATATTATTAATAATTCGCTGATGCATAATTGGCACGATTCAAACGTCCTCATTATAACAGAGCAAAAATACGAACGTGGTATAAACAATGAACAATTGTTTTTCGCAACTACGTCATTGACAAAATTTGAATCATTGAATACTTTCTAAAAACCAACTGTAGCATCGAACGAGTGTACAATACTGAAAACGACGAGCAGAGACTCAAGGAAAGAAAAACCGAATATAAGAAAATATTGAAGAGTCAACAAGCACCCAACTGTGTATGAACGATCTGATTAGATTCCGTATGACAACTTCTCCTCGTCAAGACGGTGAAACTTTCTCTCTGACCGTATACAGATATGGATACTTTGCAGAGTAGAGGTTCGCTCTCTTGGTCGGTTAACTTCATCTCTCCGGTTGTTAAGTATCGGCTATATGTCAGCTATAGCTCCTTGATGTACTGCCGAGGAAACGTTTTTCCCGCACATTATACATCGCGTCCAAGTATCGAGCTAGAAGAAAACGTTTCCCGGCCTCGCTTGGGGGCAAAAGAATCCGGAACAATCGTGCCTGCGAATAGCGTCCATGACTTCTTCGAAGTGACTCGACACCTGGTTTGCGGCGCTCGGTTGTATCCTGAAAAAAATATGGAAATATTAAGGCTTAGTGCATTAAACCTGACGGGGTGAAGTGGCAGATTGCACCGTTTTTTACCACCTTAGTACCGTCTGTAGCCATGCGTTGATCCATTTGTGGCCATATCAATCGCATGCAAATAAGGACGTGCTTGCAAATAATAATCATTGCTTTTTAAACAGATAATTACGAAAGAATTTAATATTATTTGCAATGTATGTTTTCGTAATGAATTCAATAATGGGATAGATTGATAGAACTGAAAACAAGCAAAACATTATACTTAAGGGTGGTCACAAACGGTGCTTTCTGCCCTATCTCGTTAATTATTGCAAAATTGACGAGGCAAGCGGCTGATTTGTTTACAGGCTTAGAAAACTACGTTTGCTTAAAAACGCTAATAGTGCATGGATCGTGTTATGTTCCTAGTTGGTTGGAGGCGTTCTTGACGCGTAAGGTCATAAAAAACCTTCTTGCTTTTCTGTAATTCGTTAGCTTCTCTAGCGCGCAACGTCAAGCCGACGTAATCCGACTCGACGGTATTGGTCAGAGACTTAGAGTCCGTGCAGAGTGAGTTTTTTTTTTTTTTTTTTGCGCGCCAACTATCCAAACTGGGCAATGAAGTGAAACTGTGCTAGGAGGTAAGAGTTGAATCAGTCAGTAGGACGTTTGTTCGGCGAAGCGAAAGCTGAAAGAAAGTTATACATGGAGAGGCCGCTCAGACTCTATGCTTCGTCGTTGTTTAGCTATAGTCTCTGCACGCCGAGCTATCGCAGGACGTTTTAGTCGGACCGTGGGATTCAAGAGGCTTTGATCACGTGACATCTCTCTGTACTCACAATGCCAGTAGGGACGCCATCTTCTTTTCCATAAAAATCACAGCGTCGGGACCCCGGAGGATCATCGCGTCGCAGAATATCCTCTTGGCGCAGGGTGTGTTCGCCCAGTCACCCTCGACGTGTCCGGCTTCCGCGACTTCCGCGTTTTCCAAATTCTGCAAAGTGTCCTGGAGCTCCTGATCCGTTCCCAAACTGCGCTTCGACCTCTTCTGACCTTGCGATTCCCCCTCCGCGCTCTCCGACTGTTTTATCATTTCACCGACGATCTTCGCCACGTCTTCGACAGCGGATTGATCGAAATCCGCCGTTTCCGACACGTTCTCATCACCCTCGACGACAAGGATCGTACCCGCATTCTGAGACTCGGGTTTCTTCGTCCTCTGCAGCTGCACATCGGTAACGTCGATATTTCCGCCTCTGGGTACGTCGATTTCCACAATTTCCGTTATCTTATCTAAATTCTTTCTTTGAAACTGTTTGTCTTGCACCCAATCAGCCACTTCCGATTCCAAGCTTAGGACGTTGGGACCATCGATGCTTCGTCTGTGTCTTCCGGTCTCCACGTATTCCAGCTCGTCAACAACCGGTTTCGTCTCACGGTTTTCCATCCTGTCCGAATCGTTCGATTCTTCGAGTACCAGAAAGACACCGTCGTCGTCTTCTCGGCTCTGGCTTCGCTCTTCCCCCTCGGCTACATTGACTGGCTCGTTTTCAAACGTCTGAATAAAACTAGCCGCCCGATTTGGGCTCGCGAACGACGCTTGCCACGTCCTTGACTCACCCTCGACCCGACTGTTTGGTCCGTTCGGCTCATTTCCGTACTCAGGAAGCTTCTTCGCTGACGCTTCGAGGGCTCGTTTATGCTCCAGATCAATCTCGTCTTCGCCTGACCTCTTCAGGACGTCAACGTCCAGGTATCTGCCAACTGCGACAGCGCCTATTCCCAGCGCAGCGCCGGAAGCAACGAGACCCAGAGCAGGGATGAGAATGGACGAACCCGAGGCAACGGTTCCAACTTTGTTCTGCGCCACGTCCTGGGAAAGACCCAAGTTCTTCGAGATCTTTTGCGTCGCTTCCACCAGGGGGTCGAAAACTGGACGCGTAAGTTGGGAGACCTTTTCAACACCGGTAGAAAATTGGTTCTTAAGGTTTTCCGATATTTTCACCCAGAATGGCGGGTCGTTCTGAGGTTTCAGTCCGTAGAAACGGTGGTTAGGGTAATAGTACTTCGAGGAGTACGAGTCCACGACGTTTTTATCGTTCAGAACGTACTTCTTCTTCTGTCGAGTCTCCGAGGTGAACGTCGGCTGACTCTCCGAGTAGCTTTCGGGCTGCCGTACCTCGTTCTTCACGATCTTCGCCGGCTGCACACCCAATTCCGGATGAGCATACTGCAGAACCGGGGCTCTCACTCCTGGCTTTAAAGCGACCGGGGCGATCTTCTGACTTCCCGGAGTGTAACTTTGCGAGTTTGGGTAATTTGTGACACTGTCCGGGTGCAGCATTCGCTTTTGAACGTTGGAATTGTACCCGTCACCAGCCGCGTTGTAGATCTCGGCCTTGAGAGCGTCGTTTTGATAATTCTTCGGGTCCCATTCGAAGTACACGTTCGCCTTTTCCGCGTCGTAATTCCTTCCGTACCGTCGATTGACGTCGTCGAAAAAGTTCTCGAACCTCTGACGATCGGCCGTTTTGTCAATTGCGTAAAAATTGCTCGAAGGATCGAGAGTAACGACCGTTGCGCTCTCTGGTATCAGCTTGTTGTTTATTACTCTGGCGTTCCTCCACGTCTGGATCTTGTCCATCGGGTCATCAGGCACTCGTTGTCCGTGGATGGTCGGCGTCCCGTCGGCGTCCAAGGTCATCGGCGACCTCTTGGAAGCCGGTTTCACGTTGATCTCCGACCTTATCGTCACTTCCGCTGGTACATTCTTCGCGTTTCTATTCTTGTAGACATTAGCGCCGACGTTCGTCCTCGTCACCGGTCTTGGCTGGTTCGGCAGGAACGCGTGTCGCTCATCTTGATTCCCGACTATTATCGCGGGGTTCAATTTCTCGAACGAGACTTCCCGGTCGGATCTCTTCTCCACGTTTCTTCCGGCGAATATCAGACCTTGATGATCGAAATTCGGCTTCGAGTAACGCGCGAAATTCGCCGATCGGTGCAGCCCTGTCTCGACTGGTTTCCAATTCGTGTATAAGGGCTCCTCTGCCTGCAGCTTCTCTTCCAGAACCCTTTCCGAACCTCCGCCAAGTGGCGTCCAGCTTCCGTACTCCATCAGGCCCTCACCGACCTGGCTAAGATTCTTCCGTTCGAATTTCGACGGCCCTTCCTGATCGGTAACTGGCCCCGTTACCTGGCTACGAATCTTCGCCACCTGCTCGTTCTCCTGCAGTCTTCTCTGAGCCTCTTCGTTCTGATTTTGCGACTTTCTAACCTCCGAGACCACGTTCGATTCATTCTGCAAACGCCTTTCGGGTTCGCTGCTCGTTCCACTGGTTCCTCCTTCCGTCTGAACTATTCGGTGGTCTCTCCTTTTCACTATCAAAGTCGCCAGATTACCCTCGCTCGTTCGGACCTTCACCTCTTCCGTCTCCCCTGGCAAACTTCTCGCCACTTTTAACATTGTTCTCGTGTAGCTCGGCGCCGGAGGAACACTCGTCGAGGTGACGATGACCGTCGCCAAAGCGAGGACCAGCACTACCTGCGAAATAAAATATCAATGTGAAACGAAAGGTAATTTCTAAGATATCGATCATGTGCTGGCGCCGCCATAGACAGTATAATCGATAGCTTATATAGCGACATCATTATCAGGGTGATTCGGCGGTAAATTATATTGTTTCATTCACGGCAACGTAGGCTGCTCACTAGGTCAATGGGACACCTTTCAGCTGCTACACAGATCCATGATTCAGCTGTCATTTTAACCGATGATTGATTTTTGTACCGAATGACTTCTATCCCCGTTATACGTGTATTCGATCCATTCCACAGGGTAATATCCTAATCTCTACGACTTGTGCGCGTGTTCCTATTTCATGCTTATTTCACCGTGTCGACCGCGTTGCAATGACACGCATATAAAATGGGTTTCAAAACATTTTCGAAAGTCCAGTGTGTGTAGGTACGAAATAATCTCGCCGTCTTATTTGCCTGTGCAATTTTCTATACACACCATCGCGTGCAGCTGCGGGTACAAACGCGTGTCTCGTCGGATGTAACTCAACGAGCCTGGTTATTTGTCACTGATAACTCGCATCCGAGACGTGAATGGCGGCTTGGAACACCGCGTGCACTTAAAACGCGTGCGATTATCAACTCAGTGAAATTTAGAAATCACGACTCTTCTTCCGCTGCAGCGTTACAATCTCCAATGGAATAGCGTGAATATCACCGCAGATCGTTAGCCTCGTTACTGTGATTTAGAACTCAAGTTTATGACAGAGAATCGGTAATTTATTGACGAAGTAATGAGACAATGAAAAGGGGACATTTAAGGTTACAGCTCTTAACGATCGAGTAAAGAAATTTTGCTACTTGGTCAACGAAGTGGAATTCGGACAATCTGAGGTCGAGACTGTAATTGGGATGCTATATCGCTGGAGATATGCTGCACACATGTCGCGTGTGCCTTTCGTCTTGCGACCGTGCATACTTAACGCTCTACATATTGCAACACTTTGACCGACATTAATTACCCACCAATTAAGGCTAACTAGTCGACGGGTTATTCTGGACTTATACCATTGTTTCCTCAATTGCAGTAAATGGTCCTTCTCTTCACCGGGGCGTGGAAATTGAGATTACTTTCGCTAAATATCTCTTAATCGTACATTCTCGGCACGTAAAACGTCGTCGTTTTGCGCAAAAGAGTTTGAAACCTCATCGTGCTTTTACTTAATTTTCGCAATTCCGATTCCACCGTTTTACCACCGCGTGTGGGTGAAGATACGTAACGAATTCAAATTCTCGCCGTGAGTTCGCCCCTCGCAATATCGATGATTACATCGCTAGAACTGTGTCATCACGTTCCGGAAGTGAAGCAGAATCTGGCCAATACTTTCCCTCGTCAAATACGCACACCGGTCGATCAGAATTGGAAAGATCAGTGCGATCATCGAAGGATTCGTAAAGAAATTATCAGTACTAATTACGTGATTGATACATTCTTTTCCCAACAGAATATCGGAACACGTGGAGGAAGGTGATCGGATAACTGACAAAGTTAGTTACCCCAAAGAGGGGAAAAGCCCTGCACTACCTGAAAAATTAAATGCATTATGAAATTAATAAACGGTATGAGGGGGTAGAATTATTTTTACCTCAAACCTCGCCATCGCTGTGGTTTGAATACTTCCGGTGATGTATTTATTTACGTCTGCACTCTCGGAGGAATTTATATTTTCAAAAAATGTACGTTTTGCAACAGATTCACTAAACTTTAGTGACCGGATTCTTATTATCAGGAAAGGAAACAAATGTCGTTTGGTATTTAAGGACCCATTGCTCAGTGTGAAACAAAAATGGGTTCTAATTTTCAATATTTCCTTCTTTTTTTTTTTTTTTTTTTTTTACTATCCCCAATTTACGTCGAACACAACGGAGCAAAATCACGCGATAAATTAATCGGCGATCGGCAAGAATCGGCAGGTCAGTATGATCGACTCTCTTGACGTAGCACCTGCTCACTCGAGGAATATCTTCACGCGACTGACGCGAGTTCGCGGTTACCTCCTCATGTCGCTTCTCACCGACCTACTTCTTTTACCTTAGCCACTGTCTACCGATGAGCACCATGCTGCTGCTGTTGCTGCTGCTGTTGCTGCTGCTGCAGGCAACACTCTCAACGGTCTGAACTAGCTGTGCAGAGTTCTGCAGCCTGCAGGGGCTAATCGTGCAGGTTCTGCACATCGCGTTAGTTGCATGCAGTTGGTATATGTACTCGATGGATCGTGCGACTTGCATTAGGCCAGGAAGATCGTTTACAAGCCGAGCGAATCGCGGAGGAGCGACTTGGTTTTCGTTTAAGGTGCACATCGTGCATGCATAAATATCCTTGCAACACTTTCGATTGGCATTGTCAATTTTGTCAACGTTTTTGCAGCCCGATCTGCATCCCATTCACAGGCTTAGCACGTAATCGCGAAACGCGGGCAATATAGATTTGCGGATGGTATCGGTTGCACTAATATCGACAGCGAATTTTGAGACTTTTTTTTATACTAGCATGGTTCGTTCTATGCTGCAATATGCTTGTTATATACTCGATAACTTTTTCTAACCAAAACAAACAGGGTTAAAGAAGAAGTAGAAGAAAAGAAGATGAAATGAATCGTCAAAGAAATACGTTTTTAAAACATATTGGTATCACCGTTAAGAGCTAATTCAATCATATCAAGCAATTCGTGATGCGACTAGCCTTTGCCTATATTACGAATCGCTTCTCTGTGTGCCCGGTTAAAGTCACTGTCATGGTCGATTAAAAATTTGATCCACATTTAAGCTAATTTCACGACAGGCAAGTGAATCGCAATAAAGCTTGGCGAAGAAGAAATAAAGATCGAAAAATGTTATCAATCATATTTGCTAGACAGAAAAACAATTATAGTCCATTGATGTGAAAAGTAAATTAGACAAAAATTCGCATAATATTATATTAATTTCTACCTATGTGAAACGGAAAGACGAGGAAAAAAAACGACACGTTGAGCTCTAAAATGGGTCAACCAGTCGATTTCGTTTGAATGAATGAAGGTTGCAGGTTTTCTTTTCTCATCATATTAATTATTATGTGTGAGTGAGTTCCTCGTGTTCATTGGTTCGAAAAAACTCGTATATAGACGATCTGCGGCGCATAGAATTTTATCGGAACTGCCGTGTTGCTACTACCTGCGCAACTCGACCCGAATAAACTGAAACCTTACAATCTGGCAAATGAACGTTCTCTTTCCAATTTTCGATTTCGACGGTTTTTACGCGGCGACGGCAGCAGCAACATCGTATTGTTAAGTCGGTCGATCGGTTCAACACCGAGAAAGCGTTTCGCTCCGCTTTATGCTGCAGCGATAGAAAAGGGGAGGGCATCCGCATGATGAACTCTTACCTGCAGCCGTGAGTACGGCAAGTCTTGTATTTCGTGGTTCCGAAGGATATCATCTCCGGGAGATCTCAAGTTCACGAGCGAACCTCCAGCCAGTGTCCTCGTAGTTCCTCGGCCGAGTTCAGAGACCTTAAGTGAAAGGTCTTCAACGTTTGCATCAATCGCACATACCTGGGTACACGGGCTTGCTGCCTGCAGCGTCCTCGTGCAACCCTGAGGGCATCCAGGAGGAAGACCTCGGGGTTTGAACTACCGATAAACTACGTCGAAATAACGCAGAAAATTAGTTTATCAATTACGTGTTTTTTCGAAATTCAGATTTCTTTCTACGTTTCTGCAGAGCCTTTTATTCGCTCGATATATAATGAATTAAGAAAATAAATTGAAAAAATGAAAAACGAACTACGGCCAAACTTTCTTAGACCTCCGGCTTTAGTTGTCCTGATTTATTCTCTAAATAACGACGGATTATTTTGCGCATAGGCGAGATATCAAGGTTTCAGGGTCACGTTTTCATCACCGTTTCCGGTTCAGGATGAATGAAACTCACCGTCTGAATGAAAAGTTTGGGAAAGGAAATAAAATGGTGCGAAAAATTTTACAGTAATGTCATTTGCGCAAACGCTGGTGAACGTGAATAAAACGATATTTTGCTATTCGATAGAAATGAAATCGAGTAAATTCTTATAACCCAAGCTGAGTTATAGATAATTTGAGAAAAAGGATTTACAGTGAGAACGTTGAAAATGATTCAACTTTGATGGCTCTAATTAGATTCTAATATTTTTGGGATCTAGAGATTTTCAGAGATCACCTGAAAAAATTTTACGATCATTCATCTCCATAATGGATAAAAATCGAATTTTTTAAGCATCGTTGAACAAACGTTTTTCTAAAATTATATTCGCGGTTTTTTCTTTCTTCCTAACTTTTACTTCAGACTGTCGGTCCCATTCATTCTCAAATGCGAAAACAGTCACGAAGATGCGTCGTTGTTAACACGAGCGTAAGTCCAAAGCCCATCACCAGCATAATTACTCCCCATTTTAACCTCCGACGTTTTTATTTCCCAATTTATTAGCGTCCTTGAATTTTTAAAAGCACAATCAAACTTTGTCTATTAACAGCCGGATGCCCCAGGACTTGGTAATAAAAAATGAAAATAATCATAATCTCGTGTTTGTATAATAGTTAATCGTAATCGAACTCTTCGCGTTACATCGCGACGTCGAGAGACTGCAGCGAATGAATGCCTAATGCGGTATCTACTTGACAAAAACTTTCTCGCGCAAAGTTGAAGAAACTGCACCAAGCAATACCTTGTTTCTAAGATAACTTATACAGCACGTATAGCCGCACCTGTTTCACACGTGTTGCGTAAGCAATCGTGAAGCTAAATTAAGATAAACCCAAAGCAATTTACTTCCTATTCTCAACGACGTAAAAAGTTACTTGGGATTAAAAACGAAGAGCGATTAAAAAAATCGTCAATTACGCGATGGGGATCTGATATGTCTATTTTTAACATCTCGGTCGGGGGACCAGCGATATTTGACATTATAAAATGAATAACCATGAACTTATCGAACTTATGCTCGATTAAATATTTGGCGAAGGCTGCTCATTCGGACACGCCTTTATTAGCTGGATTTTATAAGCGATCCAAACTGATGAGAATTACAAGCAATCATGCTAATGCGACGATTGTTCCTACGCGGCTGGTCTAACAATAAACGAAGGACGTTTCCACGTATCTTCCCGCATTGTTTGGAACAGCGCACCTGTTTTCCTTGACACGCCGGTATATGGCAACCATCCATCTTACGTGTTGCCAATAACCAACCCGCCTCTCATTATTCCCATGCCTGTGCCTTATCTCGCATGGTTTGAACAATAAAAGTTTACGCGTAGGCAGATAATGACTCTTGAAATCGAGTTCAATAGTTTCTGGAATTCAAATTCTAACATCGTATTAATGATATGCAAAATTGTACAACCATTAGGCGTATAATTTACGCATATCTGCTTTGATTGCCGCGGAATATGATTACCGCATTCCGGAATTTGCGTTCTTGAATTGAAAAGATTTACTTATGTTCAAAAAATTCTATTCACCATATACTTCTGAGCACGCGATTAATCGATTATTAATTCAGGAAATGTGTAAATCGATTCTTTTCGCTTTTTCATATCGTATACTATAACAATTTTATTTTGCCTCAAAAGATCTTGACAGCTGTTCAACACGCGTTTTAAACTGTCTGACGTTGTCGTTTTAATAATAATTCTGTACATGAACACGCATGCACGCGTATCGCTACCTTCTCGTGGTTTACTTTATGGAATAAGAGAAACGGTCAAGAATCACAAGTGAAGTTTCTACCGCCGGCATTCCGGAGAATCAAACGTGACTATTATCACTTATTTCAGTTTATACTCGTCTCGATCTCCGTTGCTGACTATAACTTATTCTGCCCAAAGGTATATCCAAACTTGATCTCTTTTCCGTATTCAAATCAAGCTTAGGAAATCCTTTATCCAGTTCAGAAACTGTTCCGCTGCAAAAAAAAAAAAAAAAAAAACTGACCCTTTCAAGTCGCGTTCTGCGCACCTGCGCGCTTTTGGAATGTCGAATGGAGCGCTTAAACGTAGTAAAAATATGCGGCCCCTTGATACGGTCCAAGCACTTGACGTGAGAAAGTGTCGGGCTGAAAGATTGTTTGAATACGTCACTAAGAGATGGAAAATTAAAAGGCTCCCGCCTCCTCGAGGTGTAACTCAAACGCTCAGCAGGACATCCCAATCTTAGTGTTTCAGGCTTCATTTTTTTGTTTCTTGCAATCCAAGGCGTGCATCCGATGAGTGAAAGTAGTCGACGGAGTAATTGGGTCAGACTCCACTGGGCCATTGCCTTTGCGTCTGACCGCCGTTCGCCTCCGACTCTATACCTGTATACATGTATACATGTATGTACCTTCATCGTAACGCAATTTGTATCGCGTGTACTTGCAGTTCCGCGTTATTTTTACTCGTATTTTTAATTTCACTTTATCACAACTGGGGCCCAAGAAAATTTTCGTCTAGGAAAAAGAACGTTATTGTATCAAACCGAGAATTAAAAATCGAGTTTTTACTAGATATTCGCGTTTTGAACGATCATTTTCGTCTGTCCAATCATCAGTCTGTGATTTTGGTTTCAATCACCGTGACCTTTCCAAACTCAGAATTAATTTGATTTTCACTTTGATCGAATTATTTAAATAGGAAGATTATTAAAAATACAATAAAAATTGTTATAACTTACCGGTCGTGAATCCAAGGTCTGTTGATAAAAAACTGTACCTGGTATTTATTATTATCGTTGTTTTTTTAGTAGCTCATTACCAATTTGACAATGTGCTTCCAAAGTTCGATTAAGACGATGATGTTGTCATCGTTATTACTGTTATTTTTTTTATTATTTCAGCTCGAAACGAGTTTTAAAACGGGAAGTTGAAAGACTGGCTCATGGTCATCTCAAAGCAGCTCGTTTCTTCTCAAAGACGCTTTTATCACAGATTCTCTCGCCCCCCAGGCATTCCTTGTAACCTGGTATTTCGAACGGATGAGCTTACACACAGCCTCCGGTCATCCCGAGGGCCGATATTATATGTCTGACGGTGAAAGTAGCCGCGCGGCCCACAACCACGTGTTGATATTACACCTCTAACCAACCATTGACGATCGGGAAGCCGGACGTTGAACTGACAATGAGTGATACTTACGATCAGGCCTTGCAATTTCAGCTGCAATTTTTTCGAGACTTCTCTTGTTATTTATTTAAGAATATTTATTTCCACGTTACTGTATTTCTCATCGAGAGAATCGTCGCTTCGAGAGAGAGAGAGAGAGAGAGAGAGAGAGACATGTGTAAAAAAGAAAAGAAAAACTTCCTACGACATGGAAACATAAAGTTTCTCCACTCAGAAAACCGTTTTCTAGTATTTACAGATATCTCTGTGTACGTAGAAGATACCTTGTGTCTTGAATTTCAGGAAAAATGGCTTTTGCCATTACGATGAAAGTAATTTCCCGCAGAATCAAGTATTGGGTCGAGATGATTCACGAAACTTTCGCTCCCGCTTGCTGAATGACGAATTTTGAAACTTTTCAGTTGTTATTTCGTGGATTCTAAATTCAGGTAGAATTACTCGATCGATTTATTTGACGATATTTTAACGTTATAATCAAGTATTCGGCAGAAACGTATCACGAAACTATTGAAATGCTACTACTTTCGGTTACGTGTATCTTGAATTTCGAGAACAAGCAGCCACATTTCTCGCAACTTACTGTTTCAAAATCGCGATAGACCTGCTTGATAAAACATTGCGATTCTCAAAATTCCGTAGAATTTTCTTACAATTTGGTACGCGAACCTTCGTTTTAATTTTTTTTATAATTCAGGGCTGCTTATTAGTAATAATTCGTTGCAAATTGTTTTACTCGATCGTTCAAACGGATTTTTGCTTTCATGTGCGGTAATAAGAACTTGCCGCCTGTTCACTAAGCTCCTGTTGAAGCATTTACCAAATTAAAGTGATCTATTGAAGACTAAGAATACGGTCATCCGGTGATACCTAAAAAACGCCAAATTTTTGTTTTGTTTATCCGGTGTGTCTTTTATGTAAATGCAGATGACACGTCATTGCCAAAAACATGGTTTCAATTGATACGGCATTAATTTTGATGAAAAAAATAAGCTTTTTTTTCACCCGCTGCCGTTCGAAGTGGGTTAATTTTATTTATGTATCTGACTTATTTTTTTTCTCTAAATTGTAATCCGATTATTTATGGGTACGATTAATTAACAGCGAAGGACAGTACATAGTTCATTATAGATCTGCAGCAGCGCGCAGCGGTGAGAATCGCCCATATACGAGTATGTAGGAGCAAACATCTTTGCCTTGGTGGATCGGCACGTTGATTTCTCAACGCATTGTATATAAAAAAAAATTCAAACTAAACACGATTCCGTAATTTATAAATTACGTTATACATATTGGACGCAGTTTATACATATTCGTTCGGAACTGAAATCATCGGTTCGATATCGAATTTCATGGACAAGTATCGAATTCTGGATGAATTACGGTGATGGGCTTTATTACTCTACAAGGTTTCAGACCGTGACTAAATCTCGTAAATTATAGCTGCTAACTCCAGTGTGGTATTCATCTCTTCCTGTATCTTATTATTGTAGATCATTAGAAGGATATTTCAAGGATATATACGCGCTTGAAATTAGCATGAATATTTTAAAACGATATTAAACTTTTGCTATTTCTCTAATGTAATAGCACGAGGGCCCACGACCAAAATCTTTGTCTCTTAACATTCCGGCCAAAACAGTAAAATATTGGTAAATCATTTGACCTTAGATTCAAAAATGCGAATTTCAAACATTTCGGACGCAGCGTCCGGCCTGACTGCATTTTCAAAAATGTCAACAAATTTAACCGAACTGTATCACAGAATTCCGTCTGAAGACTGATAAATTTCTCGGATGTAGAAAAAATCGATGTAAGATAAATTGAGTGCAGCTGAATTAATTACCAATAAATGTTCATGAAATTCTCAGAAAGATGACTGCGAAATTTGAAAAGATGTATGAAAGTTATGTCATGCAATTGTCAAACTTTAAAAATTACAATTAATGAAACTTGAGCATAGATTTTTATTTTTTATCAAAACGGTAAGTCAACTACTTTTTTTCAAAGAATTTTGGGACCTCTCTTGACAAAAATAAAAATAAAAAAATAAATAAAAATTAACAAACGTGAATAAAAGTGCAAAAAAAAAATCACATTCCCTTCAAGCTTTTGAAATGATCTTTTTACAATGGCTCAAATATCTTGAGGCACATTATATCCAAATTGGAAATTAAACGAATTCGAATGAAGCAAATTACAGTAATAACGATAATGATTATCGTGACTGGGGCGGAGCTCTTCAACGAAGCCAGTCGACGGAGAAACGATATGAGAATTACAGTCACGCGGCGACATCTCTCGTGACGGAGTCAAACCTGTACTTAAGTAGTGACGGGTACGTATGCAGTCGGACGGCGAGTGGAGAGACCGGTTTGATTATAGGTACATACTACATACATATACCCAATTCGTACTGACGAGTCGTTCGATTTTTAAAATGAAATAAATGTATTCTCACGACCTTTCGATCGCGGAATAAAGGATAATAATAAATAAATTGTACAATTTGGGGTGAAAATTTTAGATATTTTTTTTTACCCCTATTTTCACCCCTTTATCGTTAACCCTGATACGCTTTATTTAAGGCACGTGCGAAATTTACACGATGTAGAGGTATAACGATAAGACCATGGCAACATCAGATATCCAGGCCGTCACGTTTCGAGGTGCTGCACGGTGTGATCTGATGGATCGAATTCGATTACCGGTATAAACTTCATCCGACAACATGCCAACGTTCGCCAGTTATGGAGCAAGTCACCGGGCAGATACGCGAATGTTCAGGATTTAACGGGGGTGAGAGAAAGAAAGTAAGAAAAAAAGACAGACAGACAGACAGAAACGTGCTCCTGACGTGTGTAACTCGTGGTTCAAAAGTCACAAGTTAATAGGACCAATTTTCCGGTGTGAACGTGCGTTTAGAAAGTCGCGGTTCATACCGCAAGAGCTGCTCGGTTTGCCGGTTGCAGGTTTTATATTAAACCGACCTGCGACTAACGCCGGCGATAATCGTCCTCTCTCATTCACCTGAAATCTGACTGAGAGAACATTTCTCCTTCCTTTCATAGTTCTACTCGAAAGTCCACCCATCTCGGTGTAATAATACCAGTTTCTCGATCCTCAAATCGACTTCCGCGCCGCCTACCGATCCCACCGTCTACCTATGTAGAATCGCGAAAATACCGCTACGCTCATTACGGCCCTGACATCGCCTCTGACGAATTACATTTGCATGCATTTCTTGTCATGTCTCATCACTCCCGGTTATACGACATGCAATTTTTTCTCCCTTCACGTCGACTCGCGTAATCGTACAAGGTACAACCATTTCGAATTACAAGCTAAAAGCGAGAGGAAAAGATGCGTTTCACCTGTTTTAATTCCGCGAATACGGGAGAACTCAGATTCGTGAATCGCTGTACAGAATAGTTTCATTAATACAAAAGATCTAATAACTAATACTAACAAAGTTGAGAAATTTTCATAGATTCGTATATAAATTTTTGTGCTTTAATCATTTCAAATACATAACAAAGAAAATTTTTTCACACCTAATGCTCAATCTGAGGATTACGCTAATGTTCCAATTTCTGGTAACCGAAAAACCGACGGACGTGATCGGTATGCATATTGTCAGAAAAACAATCACGTCTGAAATGATCGATCAGGAATTTATTGACGTGTGGTGAGATATTGGGACTTACAAATATTGTGGATGTAGAAATGAGAACGCTTACTGTACACTTTATAGGTATACATTATAAAATACGCGTGGAAAAAGGAATTAATATTATACTTATATGAGGTTTATTTTGAAAAAAATATAATAGTATTACCCCTCCCCGTTTTTCTAGTTGCTTCTAATTCTAATCGTTGTCGGCCACTTGATTCATTCCGAGATTCCAGGCCTGCCACCGACGAGTTTAACAAGTTATCAAATTACAATCCCTCTTCTTAACTGACTGGAACAATTCACGCAGTCCGTTATGCTTTGCTGTTTCTTCAGACGTCCTGCGGGATAACGTGAAACAATTATTACCTTGTTATTACTTGACCCGTATGACCCGTTGATGCACGGCCAACACGGAATACTTAAAACTCAATTAAAATCCGGTTGTGAAAGTGACAAAATAGTCGAGGATATTCAATCGTTTTTTTTCTGTTGACTTGGAATTATATCAACGATGCAGCTATGGCTCACCTCATCACGAAGTTCCATAAAATATTTTGCAACATGTTAGACTTCGGTTTACTTCCGGCCAATATCATTTCGCAGATATTTTTATCCTCACAGGAAATCAGTTCTTCCATTCGCAAGCTCTTGTGCTCTGGTGGTAAATTGATGTCTTTCAATTTTGACAGAGGTATAGACGATTCTCTGCAAATTTCAAATCGGTTATCAATCGTTTTTACCTTTTTTATTTTCATGCTAATTTTAACTCAACATAATTGGAATTGTAAATTCTTAATTTTAATAGTTAATTTTTTACTGTTCAGGCAACGAAATACTTAGCCAAAACTACTCAACGATATTAACGTGTATTTTATACGATCCAAACTTTTTCCGAATTTCATTTAAATATAACTATTTTTCTCCATTCGTCACGCGTAAGTCGAAACGCGTTGAAAACTTTGCACGGAGTATTTCGCTGGTTAGACAAGCAAGATAATTGATTTAGTCGAATGAATAAAGATATTTGAATCGAGAATTTGGACTTGATAATTACGTGGAATTGCCAATCTGAACAATATTCGGTGACAGCGTTGCGAGAAGAAGACCAAACGGTAAAATCGTGCCTATTAGATGCACGATTTTCTTCCATGGTGACACTCTGGAATGAATTTAAAAGAAAAAAATACATCGCTGAATATTAAGTTTCATTTGTGATCCCGAGAGAATAAATAACGCGTACCTTCGTTCCCTGGGTAAAGTGTGAACAACTGGATCATCCGGAAGGTATTCAAAGTTGCTGTTCGAAAAGTGTGAAGCTTCCTGATAAAACTTATATGGAAATCTATGGCTTTTCACAACCGGAAACTCACCAGCGTCGAAACTTGGCGGTGGTTTTTCATATTCGAAATTTTTACCCCCGTCAAAGGGCGTCACGAAATTCACCTCGTCACGGTACAAAGACGACGGATATTCGAACTGTTGTGAAATATCGCGGGACGGCGGATTTTCGAACCACGAGGTTTTATCGGGGGAATTCAGGGAATAATCAGGCCTCTGAAACGGCGGTGATAGCAGCGGCGAACTTTGAAATAATTTCGGAATATTTTTGGCCTGATACGACGGGTTCGAATGGCCGAAAGAAGCCCCGCCGGTGACGATAGGTGGTCGAAAATATTGATTTTGACCGGCGATCGCAGACGGAAAGAAGCCCGGTTCCGAGGGCGGAGAGTTTTCGTTATAGTTGTAATAATTCTGGCTCAAATTGTTCGTCTCGTTTTTTCTCGACGGATTTTTTTGCCAATCCTGAGTCTCCGATTGGACCGATAAAAAGTTTTCAAATTTCAAGTGATTCGGCTTGTTGAAGGGACTCGAGTTCCCTGATTCGAATTCCTCGATCTCTCCGAGATGTACGCTCGGCTTGAATTCCTTCGCACCGTCCGTTTTCGGCGTCAGTGACGTATCCGTGGATATTTCTACGGGGGTTTCCGACCTCGATGAGTTCGAATCGGAGACTTGAATCCTCTCCGATACGTTACCCACTGCATATTCATTCTCGAGACGCTTGAAGTCGACTTCTGAAGAATCCGTTTCAACAACCGCTGCGGTCTTCTCCAGACTCTCGTGATCGCTGGAGATGATCCGAACACAGACACAGAGCAGACAGATGACTGCCTTCGCCTGAAAATCGATACGAGATTTTAAATCCGTTGAAAGTTCGCGTGGAAATCGAATATCATGGAATGGCGGAGAAAAACGTTACCTCCATAACAAAACACGTCGGACTAAACTTTGGATTTGCATGCTTCCCGCCTTTATTAAATTTCTAGCAAGCACGATTTCTGCGCCGTTTTTAAAAAGCGTGAACAACGCGCCACTTTTTCTCCGTGCGTCGGTGACAATAATTTTTAATCACTCTTATGGCGCACTCCACTTATCCCGCTAACCGAAGCAGATTCAAACTTTTAAACGTTTTGGTTCTCAGCCGGGGACACGAGGAGATGAATAAGAAGACCTGGGTCTTTAGTTCAGGATGGCGTCAACCTCCGGAACAACATGTGTTTTCGCATGTTCCCGACCAGATTTCTAATGAGCTTAGACTTGAATTATCGCACATAATTTCGCAAGTGATTGTGCTCGACAAATGTCTTCTACGACGCTATTTTCAACGAAAAGGAGGTTTTCGTACCGAAAGTCACCTCGCTGTGCTTAAGTTTCTAGAAAAAATTAGGAACGTCTCGACTAATTGAATAATAAGAACATATACTTGGGAGGAAAGAATCTGGTCTTCTAAGTGATTAAAGTTTATACACCCGTCCATTCTCGTCTATTGCCATTTATTTATACACGTCAAGTCCCGTGTAATAAATCATATTCAGCGGTATCTATAAAATGAAGTTTCAAGTCTAAATAATTCCCATCTTAAGAGGCATTTATCTACCGCAGAAGTACAAAATTATGTTATGGATTCACATAATTATATGCTAGCTCCGTGTATCAATGGCCCAGATCTTACGGTTCGTGGAATATACAAGAGACTTATTTTTTCGTGAAAAATTGCCAAAAAAAATATATGCAAATTAGTGTACCGGGAGCATAGAATCGTGTTTTCATAAATCTAGAATTAGAATTTCTGTCTGAAGACATACTTTCTCAAAAATTGACAATGCAATGTAAAATAAATTTTGAGATTTTGCACTTAAAAGAGATGTCAAGGCTCAAGGGTTCAATTTGGGGATTGTACGTGTGCTACAGAAAAAATGACTATAACAGTGAGTCGATGATACTTCCTTCGTAATTGATGAGTATTTCATTCTCTTGGAGAGTAAAACGGGGATAGTCGTATACATTATCTTGAAAATCGACGGTCAATGTACCAAAGAAAGTCAGAGAGGATCAGGGCCTTGGGAATCCCCGATTCTACAGTAGTATGAAATGTTTAAAGTTTAAACTTTAGACCCAGGCGAGTATTCGAAGTGCAGCGAACCGTCGAGCCGCCAACGCGAAGAAATGCTAATTGCAAGATGTGAGAATATACAAGATCGTTCAACAATGAAAGTAGCCCCGAGACCGTGGTGGACTTTTTGCTATACGATTGCTTTACTGACCCAATTCCGGGTGGCATAGTAGGCCGCACTCGACGAATGACTCCTATTCCTTGGAGAGGCAATTCACTTTACTAGCTCCGTTCCGGCGACGCAGAAAATAGTAAAACCGTAAGTGCACATCGTAAAATAAATATTATCGCGTTGTCTCTCAAGCGGTGAGAGGCATGTCGAGGTTTGAAAAACTCCAATTTCACCTCAGCCATGCGAAAAATTAACTATAGATACAAGCGTATTACGTTGTGTACACAGCCGTCGATGGACACTGCTTTGAATATAGGTGTAGGTACACGATACGGGGATGCTACATTTACACCAGCCCGAAGACCTCGATGCAATGGAAAGCGCTAAAATTGACACAGTTTCGTTAGAAGGATCTTGATATTCTTGTTTTGTAGAAATGTGCAGTTTTTTTTTTTTTATTATTATTATTTTTTTTTTTATTTCATTTTTCTTATCTCCGTTTCAAGTTCATTTGCTCGTCTCCGGCGGATTATCCTTTCGACTATAAATAACGTCGTGCCTTTGTTAACTGAGAAATTGACGGACGGACAGCAAATAAAATTGCACACTCTCATCGGAAGTTACGATTCAAGGATAGATTCATTGAAAAAACACTAAATTGAAATGTATAACCAATTCTCACTAATTCTCACACACTACTAGCAATAAGTGTCGCTTTCTCCCTCTCTCTCTCTCTCTCTCTCTCTCTCTCTCTTCCCTCTCACTGTTATTTCAACGATATTTGCCCGTTTTTATTTCCACGTTTTACCTAAGCCTCTTTACAAAGTTCTGCACAAATATATGTATTGCTTTAATCTTATTTTCGTACAGCTTTTGTCAAAAATTTTGCTTACTGAATCGTGAGCAAAAAAGAAGATGAGAAAAGTCTCGCTCACCTAGGAAGTTCTTTAGTTACCATCGAGCGCAATTAGACCGTGACAAACTACTGTGAAACACGAAACGTCCGAGTGTGGTATGAAGACTGTTTGGAAGTAAAATTACTCTTTGATTAATGTGACGTTAGATTCTGGCGCGCGATATACGGGCGCACATCGTTGTCACATTGTCGCGAATATCGCGGTAGTATGGAAATTCCGTTTCCATCACCCCGGACGATATCACTGCGAAATAAGACAAAGATCTTGAGTGACGCTGACCGCGAGAACGAGAGAGAGGAAAAATGGACCAGGCTTCGAAGTGGGGATCCCGATTAAATAGCGAAGGAGGCCACCAACTCCAGCCCAGAACCATCTCGGACCTTGAACAGTTAAGGCCATTGCCGAAGATCCAGTTTTGAAGTCCCGCGGCTTTGTTGTTTATATTATTAAAATTGAAACGTGCCTCGAGTTTGCTGTTTCGTATCCAGCGTGCAGCGAACAGTTATTATACTCCGGTGCACTGCATTTGTAGGAAAGCTGACCACTACTATGTAAAACACGTTCACGCAGGACACTTTTCACGGTATGTTACACTCTTCACGATTCACTGACTGATGATATTTTTTGGTGCCTAACCGTTCTGAACTTTGTCTCCTTTACCGAGAGTCGGTATATCTAGTAACGGTATGGACAAGTACGGGAGGATTTTTTCAAAACTAGTCTTTTGATTTTTATTGATTTGTATACTTTATTCCAATCTCTGCAGAACGTCATCATGAGACATCTGCTGAGACAGTAAACTGGTTATCCTGAATATTTAACACTTAAACAACTGTGCTCGTGACCGGTGGAAGGAAATCGGGTGACCGTAAGTTACATCACTTGTTGTTATAATTCAGCGCGTATTAAAATGCGAGGAAATGCTGATTCAACTTCATTTCTTACAGATGTCAGGGTTGAAGTGTGCGGTTTCGCTACTTTTGATCTGCCTAATTGTAGACGAATCTTTGGGCGACACTAGATTCCTTTCGAAAACGAATTACAGTGTTTCCGATCTTTTCAAAACTAGGAACAACAATTTAAAAATACCCCAAGAACCAATTGCCGTAACGAAAAGTCCGTGGCACGAGGTTAATTCCAAAATCGAGGACGACGTCTCGATTTACGAACAAGGTAATTCGAAATTCGAGCGCAGGCATTCGTTCGTCGAAACATCGACGTTTAACCCGGATGTGCTGAATAAATTCCTCGAAGAGTACGCTACCAAGATAAAAAGCACGACTGAGAAAAATTACAAATACCCGTTCACGGTTATTGAACCTCCAGTCGAGCCTTTCCAACTTGAAGTTCATGATTCGGTGGTTGATGAGTCAGAAACGAACGACAAGGAAAATACGACAGCGTACACTAACTCAGAACTGGATCATCCCCAAGGTGATGAAAACGCCAATGACACATTCGAAAGGAACAAACAGTGGGGTGGCAGCAATTCTTATGACGACCGGACCGGCTGGGTTACCCTGGAAGCGATCCCGTGGTCCAAGAGTAAGATTTCGAAGTGGCAAGCAAGCCAAGACGCACAAAAACCTTGGCCGGATCATCGCCCGTGGGAGAAGCCTCAAAGCGTGGACAGACCCTGGCAGCAGAGACCATCGTATAACGACGACAACGTTCCATGGTATGACAAGCCGAAGCCTCACTACCCGGACAACGCTGGTAACAAAAAACCGTGGTTCGAATCTGACCGTCCAAAGCCCAGCAAACCGTCACGACCGTCGTACTTCGATGGGGACGATTTTGAAGACAGGCCTAGCTACGCCCAAAAGTGGCCCCCGGAAAAACCTTGGGACAAATATGCGGACTCTTTCAAACACACGTCGGACATCATCACCGACGACAAACCGGCTAACTTTCCCAGCAACTGGGACAAGCCGCAGATATCGAAACCGTCCTACAATTTGGACAGGTTTGGAGACGGCAATCGGGAGCAGACGACGACCGGATGGAACAGTCACAAGTACGAATTTCCTCCGAAGTACGAGGAGCTGAATAATAGACCGTCGAACTTTCCGCAACCCTCGTCATCCTTCGACAGACCCCATTTTTCCCACTATCAGTACTCCACCGATCATCCACCCACCCACCCCGCCAATGGCGATGGGCAGTGGGTTCTGCTCTCGACTAATAGAGGATACACCAAATCTCGTCAAAGGTCGATCAAAGTATCAGCGACAAATGGTGAGCCTCAGACCTTGGCCCATGGGAATCGTGAGAAAAATGGTCCGGATCCAACTGTGCCAGTGATGTCGTCAAGACGTCAAGTCAGATTGACAGTTCTGCCTTCGGTGAACGGTACTAACACCACGACCTCCCACGGAGGCCTTTTGGAGGTTGAGAAGACCTTCAAGACCGTCGATCAGAGCCAAAGAGAATACGAAGATACGAAACAGACGACCGCTTCCTCCGTACTGACCAGGAGGCCGATTCGCAATGCTGGAAAAAAGCAGCCGTCGAATTCGGCAGTTTTGGCAGCTGTCGGAGCCGGCATGTTGCCGGCGACAATGGCGATGATGATACCGATGATGCTGGGGAGAAAAAGGCGTGCCGCCAATCCTGAAGAATTCGAAAACACTCTGAAATCATCGATCTTTGAACTGAAAGACGACTTTATTAGTAAGCTAAGCAATCGAAGAAAATTCAGAAAATTACGAATGTAGTAGCTGCTATGTGTAAGTCTAATCGGGTCGAGATAATTATTGCCCAAAAGACAGACCAAAATTCATATTCAATCGATTCTTCAGATTTTAAACACGAGGCATATTATGGGTATGTTGCTCAGCTCTCAAATTTTCGCTGTATTGAGAGCAACGATGTTTGCATTTAATCTTAATTAGCTAGTTAAGCTTCATCTACAATAGTGTTAGACATTTTTTTACATAAAGTATAATATCACTTATACCACTATTCACCTCATCATCATCGCAAGTGTTGGTAGCTGAGTTTTTTTAATTCATAAATTATTACGTAATTTATTTCATCTTATTCATCATTTTCGCTTTGCTCTTATATTATTTTTGTATTTTATCCGACTGACTTTATTGGTAGGTAACTACCAGTGTAGTTTTAACTAAAAGTTTGAATCAGAGTTTTCTGTAATGATAACTCGTATATTGATAGTCTTTTAAGCAACATTATTGTTATGACAATGAAAGGTGCGAAAATATGACCGATTCGTGAAAGATTTAATTCTTTTATTTACATACGATATTTAACTGAAATTCCATTACAACGGATACATTTATTTATATATCTTGCAATAAATTATTTTGTAATAATAACGCTTCAACCCTATATGCTTCCCTTTGGATAGTAAAGTGTAGGAAAATGCGTTCTAGGTACGATATCATCATAAATTTTCTATACATATATATTTAGGTGTGTGATATTTCAACGAAGTAATAACTTTCGCTAATAAACTATATACCTATATATCATAATATACTATGTGACAATTTATAAGTTGTTATTCGTCGATAAGAAATTTTAAATTTTTTCGCTTCAAAGTTTCTTACGAACAAAGAGAGCTTGAATGCCAGAATTTCCCATTGCCTGATTGAAATGATCCTGAACTAGATGTTCATTTGAAAAAGGTATTGAAAAATTCATGGCCTTATTATAAAATGAAGTCAAGCACGGTAATCGGATCGGTGCGCGAGCCCATCTTTTAGAAATAATGAAACTACACAATAATCCCACATCGTCGTTGTGACTTGTACTCGATAACTTCACAATGGCAAAAAAGCCGATTATAATTACTCTACGCTAATTAAATACTCGCATGATTACCGTGACAAATATTCATCGATAAAAAATCTAACGTGAATTTAACGCATTATTAGTTTCAACGTGATTTTGCTATAAAGACCGTGCGCGAAATTGACGACAGCGCAAAATCGACCTATTTGTCCCAATCGACGGGCATTTCCCTCATCTGCGCTAATAAATCAGGCAATCATAAGCTTTCGTGGCTACGCCATGACACAAAATTAACCACCAATCGTTTCGAAACGCTATTTCTTAATAACCGCCAGACCAATCGTCAACGTTAGTGCAAGTCCCGTCGACAAAAACAAATTTGGCCACTCGCAGCGCTAAACTTACTCGCGCTCGGTCCCTATAATAGTACGTGTAATGTTAATTCGACCCACAGTCTGCTTTTCCTCTCCGTATCACATGGCGATCATTCCTCGCCATTGATTCTCTTCTGAACACCCCCTAAATATCGCGCGAATCCTTCGCTCGCGTGTTTCAGTATGGTCAATCCTAACCTGAACTTAATTTCTGCGACCTTCCTAACGAATTCGAATATGTTGAAGCCCGACTCTTCTGGTTTGTCCGCCTTTTCGGTCGTCGTCGCTTCATCTAACGACTCTACAGTCGTCTCTTCGAGATCCTGTCCCTCAGTTTCCGTTGCTATATCGTCAATCGACTCATCTTTGGTCTGTGATTCGGTCGGTGCTTCTTCGCTGAAGGCAGTTGGCGTCGTGGTAACCACTTCAACCTCTTGTGCTGCGGTTGTTGAAGGCGAATGAGTGCTCGAAGATGTCTCCGTAGGACTCATCGTCGGTATGACGGTCGGTGCTACCAATTTTTCACTGGTTTTCTTGTCCTCCAGTTCCACGATATTCTCCGTCGTACTGTCAGCCATGTTCGTCTTTTCTCCCTCCCTCTTCTTCTCGATCTTCTCGTCATGGTCAATGGAGTTTGACATCGTGTGGTCCTTGATTTTCCGAGCCTCGTCTTTGCCCGGTATCATGAGGTCGAGGATGTCGAATATCTCGTTGCTCAAGTTCTCTTCTTTTTCGGTAACTGCCAGGCTTCCGCTTGGTGGTATCACTTGGATAACGGACTCTCTTCGGAATCGTGGGTGTGCACGGAACGGATCTTCATCTATCGACCTTTTCACTTTCAAAGCTCTGGGACCATGTTCGACCGCGACTGCCGTAGGCGTGATCTCGATCTCGTCGTAATTGGCGTCGCTCTTCAAGGGCAACGCTTCCGGTTGTCCGTACGATTGCAACGGAGAAACATTTGCGGAATTTTTTGGAAAAGCATAGTTCTGTGCTCCGTCCTCCTCGAACTGGGTTTGGCCGTCCCCGTTTTCACCGTACGTTGACGTCTTCTGACCAACAACTGGGCTTTCGACGTAGCCGTACTCCTTGGGGACGCTCCCGACGACAAATTGACGGTCCGCATCTCCGTCAGCCGATACGGTATAACCAGACTGTTTTTGTCGTTCGAAATAATTTGCCGTCGTCGAAACTTCGGGATACTTAAATTCAGTGTTCTTATATTTCATGTCGTAGCTATTTTCGAGCGGTTTGTACGCTGTTCCAGACGAAGACGTGGGATATCTGTGATCAATTCTTTTTGTCAGTTTCGTGTCAGTGATAGCCGGACCTCCGAACTTCTGGTATCGATAATAATTGTTCAAGTCGTAATCCTTGGCGCCCCCATACTTTTCCTCGTGATTCGTCATACCTTGGAGGACCTTAGAGAATACTTCTTCCTCACTTTGGCCGTAATTGCCGCCATATTCGCCAAGGTTGTATTTGTAATTTGGCTCAACCTCGTAATTTCTCCGCGCAATTCCACCTCCGAACGGATACAGGAAATAAGAAGCTAATCCCAGACCCAGACCAACCAAAGACACAACTCCAAAGCTTGGCATGATTTCTCGGCTCAAGTAATTGTAAATCTGTGTACCGATCGGTTTCTCGACTTGTTTTTTCTTCGTTTTCGTCGCGTTCACTTCCTTCGTGTCAGGCTCTACCTTGGATTCTTGAAGAGCTGTTTCACTAGCGATCAATTCCGTCGTGACTTCGCTGCTTTCCGTGGTTGAGCTGGAAGGCCTACGTCGCTTCACTTTGTTCTTGTTTCTTCGCCGCTTCTGCGAACTTCTCCTCGGTTTTTTCGTAGTCGTGCTCAATAACGGCTCTTCTGGGGGAGACTTTACTTCAATTTTCGTCAGTTCAGGATTGAATTCAAACTTAAGATCGATCTGAGAATTATTCAGTGCCTGGGAGATAGCTTTATCGCTCAAGGCATCGACTTTCTCGTCAGCACTCTGTTTCTTACTCTTCAATACTGGATCTTCGATCTTGGGTGCTTCGTCGATTGGTTTCTTCATCTCAGCCTTCAACACGTTGTTTATCTTCGTTATCGGAAGTTTCGTCTGGACAGGAACTTCAACGAGATCCGACCCCGTGAAATCTGTCTTCGCAGCCATTGTCGTTTCTCTGAACTCTGGTGTTGTGCTTTTCGGAACTGGCGCCGGAGTGCTTCTCGGCATTTCCACAGGGATAGGCGTCTTTATCTTCGCTACAAAGGTGGGCCTTTCTATTATCGTCTCATCCTTCGGCGTTGGTATCATTTGAACCGGCTTAAATGTCACCTTCTCAATCATAGTTGTGGATACTGTTTCAGGTTTCTTCTCCGGTTTCGCTGTCGTTGTAGTTCTAGCTGGAAATCTGGTTCTGTTCAGATTTCCCTTCGGTATTTTTGGCGTTGACCTAACGGTGGTCGTAGATGTCGCCAACTTTTGCTGGGTCGTTCTTTGAACTTGGATGATTTTCTTCGTCACTGTCAGTACTTTTTCCGTGGTGGGGAAATTGTCCGTTTCCTTCGTCTTCGGGGTTGTAACTTCTGCAGGAGACTGTCCAGGATTGACAGTCGCTTTCTTAGGTGTCGTCTGCGCCACTTGTGGTTTTACAGTTGTCGTTTTCTGACCATTTCTAGAGTTACTTGGAACGGGCTTAACCTTATTCGTCGCCAACTTTCCTGAGGACTGTGTGGGCATTACCTTTTCTACTATTGCAATCGGTTTCTTTTGGCCCTGTTGATCGACGTCTATCTTCTCGATAGAAGACGTCGGCTTCGTGGCGATTTTCTTGACTGTGTCAGCCGGCTTCTTCGCCTCTTGCTGTACAGATTTCGGTGTTGTCGTTGGTGGGTTCAAGAGAATCCAGGTCGATATTCCGCCCGGAGTGGTCAGCTGGTTTTTGTAGCCAATCACGTCTCGTCTCGAGGACAATTCCTTCTCCAACTCCTCATCTGTCACGGCCATTGCAAGTCCCGGGTGGCTACTTTCGAAATAACCAAATTTCGAGTTCATAGGTCGCCCAAAACTGACGCCGATAGCCTCCATGGAACTTATTTCCGAGTTTATCTCCTTTATAAGAAGGTCGGGGTCCTCCGTTTTCGACTTCACTTCAGTGCTTGGTAAGTTTTCAAATTTCCCGATCTTTCCGATGGTAACGAGCTTCTTCGGTTCGCTCGTCCTGCCAGCTTCGTTCTTCAGGTCAGCAGACGTTTTTGGAGATTCATTGGGGTCAGTCACGTTGAGTAACTGCGTTGCCACAGTCCTCAGAGACTGCTTCATGTCAGGAAGGTCTTTAGCATCCCGCTGAGACTTCGAAACTTGGATTCTGAAATAAAATAATCTCGTAAGTAAAGAGCACTTTTCATTTGCGGGGCGTATATTGAATTTCATTTTAATTATCCACTATTTCAGGCGGCAAAGTGAAAAAATTCTAATAATCCGGGTAACCTTTTATTTGTCGTTCTATAATACATGTTCTCTTTCTAAACATTAAATTACTATTTGGTCCATGCCCATTGATTAGATACCGTCTATGTGATGTAGAAACTTCAGTATAAAATTAATTAACATAACTTCTATATTGACTATAAACTCCGACTGATTCGGCCCGAGCGCATTTTGTAATAACAACTTCTTCAAAAGACCGTACGGTAAAAGCATTAATCAAATTGTGCGTGACAATGAAACTACGTTACTTTTGTACAAATTACCTTTCTTACGAGGACCAATTGGCCAAGTTATAAAATTGTAGCCTAATTAAATTACTAATTAACATTGAAGAAATGAATAATAAATTCAACAATTAAGGTAGTGTAATACTATCTTATGAAAATTATATCGAAGAGCCGTTACACAACAATATTGAGCTCCTACGTCTAACGTGCATTTATACGCTTGAAAAAACTAGGCGTAGCATTTTATTACTTAATTATAATCCCACCAATAATGAATTTCTATCAAAGACCTCTGGATTGAATACACTGTCCATACCTAATTTGAGTAGAAGTACTCACCGCCGTAATGATCGGTCAATCGCACGCTATGTAAAAGTAGATCAGCGCATATTTCCAGCTTCTAATACCGCGGTATATTCTATAATTGTGCGTATCAGACATTCGTAGAAAAAACTGACCTGGTCGACTTCGAGTTTACCATTAATGGCAGGCTATTCAGAATATTTTTCGACGATTCTAGTCATTGTCTTATTGTGTAAACGAATTCTACGGATAACTTGATCAATTCTGATACTGACTGTCAAATTTACTAGGTCACAAGTGTCGTTGAGGAAGGAAATTATCTAAATGCTAGTAATCGAGAATATTACACTTATAGACGCGCATTAAAGCGTAATTACGTCTTCGGCCGACGATTTGCGAGAATGGCGATGCACACAGACGTCATGGTGCGTTAAATCTAATTATGGACGGATCGATACCGTTATTTTTTATGATTTTTCTTGGTAATGAATTTACAATCTCAAGATGATAATACATATACTCAAGATCGTACTGGAACGGTGTTAAGAATTATTGACCAACAAAAGACTGCTGGAACTTGATCGAATGATCGAGTTTACAGTACAGGGAAGTAATTTCAACCGGAATCACATGGCAGTGGTACGATTTTATAGAGAAGTGAAATTTAATTATAAACACACTAAATTTAATTATGGTTTAAGTAATTATACGGGCTCAGGAGAGGGACGATGGACTTGTAGAATAGAATTTTATTGTACAAACAATTTCAGTAGCATAGTGTTACGAAGTACTCCAAAATTTGGTTATTATATAGTACAAATTAGAAAGTTACGTTCGCCATTCCTTAACTTAAAATATTAATTAAAGGCTTTAAGAGCAGCGATGCATTTCGAGATTATACCATATACGTATGTAATTGTATACCACTTTCACAGGATGTCAAAGTCGTGCAACCATTTCACTTTCAATGTTGCAGCTCGCGCTTTCCCTATCTTTTAAATTCATCTTTTTCGCTTCTTTCGTCTGCTCTTCCACTCGTTCCAATTATTGTACTTATGAATCGACCGTATGACCATGTCCTCAAGCGTGGGTGTGACTCTGACCTTAACTCGATTAGTTGCCCGTCCGAAACCTAAAGCGGTTGGAAACGCGAAGGGAACGAAAAACGCCGCCAACCCAAAAATACCGGCTGCAGCAACGGCGAGAGGCGACATCGCGATGCTGAAGAAACCATAATTCAACGGATTCAAAAATGTAAAGTAGGGAAGCATAGAAGTCATAGACTCCACGATACTGAAGGGCATCAGGTCCATCAGCTCGTCATCGTCATCTTCATCGTCATCGTCATCGACGTCATCGTCATCCCCGAGAACGGACCCTGGGCCAAGCCCTCCGTTCCCGTTTTGAGAGCCGAGATTCCCAACAGCATCCGAAAGCTGACCTGTTATACCCGACAACGGATTTCCAATCCCGGGTAATTGTATTCCAGAAGAGCCACCAGTTCCCGGGGATATCGGAACGTCCGCAGCCGCGTTTTCCGGAACAGCAGCCGCCGCCACATCGGCTGGAATCTCTTCATCCCCCAGCGGTGGGAACCCCTGCATTCCACCTAGAGAAGGAATAGATGGGACACCACCTCCGGCCGCAGGGTCACTTGCAACTTCTGAACCACCTGGATCATCCGCAAATCCTGGGAGACTTCCCGGTGCTGCACCAGGATTCAAAGGACTATCTGGTACTCCAGCATCAGGAGCAGACGGATCGTCAGCTAAACCATCACCTGAGCTAGGAGAGTTGCCTGGGGGATCTGGTTCGAAAGAACCTTCTGCATCTGACACATCGTTCTGCGAGCCAACGTTGATTTGGGTCTGTTGGAAGACCTCGAGAGTCGCCGTCCCTGGGAATTGCTGATCGTACTGATCGTATTGCAGCACACCCTGAAGGTCCTGACCATCGTCAATAGGAACGTTTTGAGAATCACCTTGCTGGTATAATCCTTCCGGGTGCTGTCCACTACCGGAAGGAAACGTTCCGTAGCCTCCGCCGGAAGTACCATAACCGCCTGAAGGAGGAGCGTAACTACCCTGGTTCAGACCGCTTCCTGGGTAACGCTCACTAGGCACCTTGGTCGCTGATCCATAATTTCCGGTGGAGGGTGGCGGGTGCTTGAATACATTTGTGTTTAGGACGTGCGAGTTTATGACGATGTTCAAATCGGTACAGCCCTCCTTGCCTTGGACGGTATTGTTTATCCTGGTGTAAGAGTTGATCGTCACCGTTGGACAATTGCTGCCCTCGTCGTACGTCACTTCCGGAATCTCATGATCCATTGACACCCCGGGCTGCATCTCGTTCTGCTCGATCTCGTCTTTTTGCATGGTGAACATTATGTGAACGTTCGGTGCCGAGGCTGAATCATTCTTTTTGTCATCTTTCGGATCATTGGGATTCAGTGACGTGCCAGGATTATCCGGTTCTTTCATTTCGGTTACGGTGACATTCGGTCGTTTCTTACCGGTATTCAGGATGTGTACTACGGTATTTTGCGAGACGACTGATGTTGGGTTGAATTGCGGCTTCTTGGACAGGTTTGGCCCATTAGTGGGATCGGTTTGATAATCCATGTAAGCACCATCGCTTCCAACCGTTTCGCTTGTTGGCCTCGTTACATGCGTTGGATAAAAGTTGTTTTGCGACGCATGCGAATTTAAATTTTGAAAAATCAGCTGGTGATACTGATCTTCGTAATTTACTTGCCCCTGAGCGGAATCATCGTAATTTTGCATAACTGGGACGGATGGCTTTCCGTTAATGTACCCGTAAAAATTTGTACTCTGTCCGTTAACCTGTTCAAGATTTATTGGTTGATTCGGTTCTAAGCCTTCTGGAATTGGATCAAACGTATTCGATTCGTTTCCGTTCATTTCTGTAGCTAGAAAGTCGCTATTGTCAGAGGTAAACGGAGGAATCTGTTGCCACTGAACTACTTCTTGCGCGCTTTGTTCGAGATTTGCATAAGACGCAGGCTCGGGAATGGCTGTCATATCCGCTTCGCCAACGCTTATTGCAGACTGATCAGAAATTGTCGGATGATCGTAAATCGAAATCGATGGTTTGCTTCCAGGTTTCTTCTTTACGACGTGGAAGCTGGGCGCATTTTGATGAAGCACGGAAACATCGGTAATTTCCTGCGCTTCCAAACTGTCATAACCATCATCGAAGGATGTGTACTTTTCGTAATTGTACAAATCCTCGATATTTTGCAAGTTATCGTTCGGCCAGTTCTTAAGATTCAAGTCCGAGACACTTTGACTCGAATTTACGTTCACCTTGACATTGCTCTTCGGTTTATTTTTTCCACGTACCTGCTCGCCAGCCTGGTGATTTTCGCTTTTCAATGTGAAATGAGGCAGCGATTGGTTCGCCTGCGGTTTCATACGGATCAGGTTGTTTGTAGAATTGTTTTGACCAAATTTCTGTTGGACACTTTGGTCGGTTAGTAAGTGAAACGTGACCACCGATTTCTTTGAATCACTTTCAAAATGCTTTACTTCAGCTTGCGAATCGTGCAAGTTCGGACTAGAAACCCGATTGTGAATATTGCGATGCGAATGAAGATTGTTATGCAAATGCGCCGGTTTGTTCCTAGAAATTTTTTGATTCGCATAGGTTGGTACAATTTTAAGGAAATTTCTAACTTTTGCCCTGTTCAGCTGTGCCGGCCGAGAACCTTCTGAAATAGTCCCAGAATAAATAACAACCCGTGGCTTAGTTCTGCTCGAACTTACTACCTTCGCTTCTGGTTTTTCCAGCGTCATTCGGCTCGAAGACAAAACTGAACCTATCGCTAATGAACCATCCCGTGAGCGTCTCAACGATATAATTCGATCTGTGCTTTCATCGGTATTGGAAGACAAGTTATTCCCTAAAAGTAATACAGTCTTATCCAAATTCGAATGTGATTTAACATCCATCGAAACCTCATCTACCAACTTGGGTTTTGCTTCGGCAGTTTTGTTCGCCACAAAGTGATCGAAAGTATTTCTACCTTTAATCCTACCAACCTCATTGCCAGACGGTATCCTTACATCCTTACTACTTCTACCTTCAGTCGCTAAATTCCTACCTAACTCCAGTCCAATTTTTGTTCTCGGTACAGACAGTCTAAATAACTCGGAATCTGAGGCCCCTAGATCTAATTGCTCGTAGTTTCTATCGCCAACTCGTTTGTCTTCAAGGACAATACGATCTTCGTAAAAAAGGTTATTCATAAGATAAGCTTTTCCGCGCGTTGCGCGCCTTCCTTCCGTGTACCTGCTATTGCCTTCGACAATTTGAGGCAGATCCTTGACGACAGGCTTTGGCTCCTGTGCGAAATTCACGCCACGCTGCACCGGTCGCCATCCTTCCGTATTCGGGTCTTCTACTTCCGGTTGAAGACTCCGTGAGACCTCTGTAAGGAAGTGCAAATTTTGATCAGTTTTTATTAGAGTTTGGTTTGTTCTTGTATAAAATTTTCTTGAATAGGGTAACGGTTTAGTTTGTGGGTTCTATAAACGTTCGCATATTAGTTCTTTCACGGTAATGATACACGAGTATTACGTTTCACAATGCTTCTTCACAACCCGCGATTACATCGAATCTCTGATTAAAAACTTTCAGCCGTATGATGACCGTATTTAGAAGCCAGTCAAAGACTATAACATCCGCCGTTGGATCGGCGCGTTTTCCACATCACGTAATACTTCCTCGACTTATTCAACGTTAGAAAATCGTCGCTGCAAGACTTCTTCGCGCTGTTGGTTCGGTAGCGCGATGCACTTGTTACGTACAGAGTTTTAATGCCACTCACCAAGCTTTTGAGGTCTCCCATCGCTGGATCCCGCGAGGAGCAGGACAGTCGCTAATTTCAATAATTTGAACCGCATTTTTACACTGAAACAGAATAAGGAGTAGCGACTTGTTAGGGAAACACAGTATTATAGCGAAGAAGGGGCAACAAATCGGGGCAACTTATACAGCGAGGGTGATACACTATGTTTTATTCAGGTGCATAGCTCGAAGAAATTCTTGATCGATTGCCCATTGTTGGAGGAGTGCGAAATCGCGATTGAAATCCCGAGTCAAGCTGCATGCACGGCGTATTCGAAGGACGCGTTTAGAGGATTTGAAAAACGAAGAAATGACGCAAGTTCACGCCGTTCTTTTACCTGATGCGAATTCGTACTGCCACTTTGCAACTCGACAGTGGCATCGACAGCTTCTGTATTATAGCTATAGGTACCCGTGATCGGCTGGACAAAGTTGGTATGCGGATCCTATCGCATCGTATAAGTCGTTCTACCGCAGACGTATGATGCATTCAAATTGGAATATACTCTTGCGTGGGTATGGCTAATATACGTCTGACGGAAAATAACTAACAGATCAAGTTAATAATAGTCCTCGGTGTATAATGGCCCGCCTAGCCTCTTGAAGGCACGACGCGTCGTTATGCCAAAATCAATTCCACGAGGTGACGGAATAAATACATAACCGAACAGCAGCTCACCTGTCCGCACTTCTCGAATAAATTACGCTCGTGCTAATTCACGCTGTGCGCAGGATTTATTACCTCTTTTGATTTTCATCGTTACTTCCTATGCATTACCTTAACATGTCCATCCTTATAAAGATTGAAATTACTCGCCATTGTACCATTGGTAATAATATATATCATGATAAAAATTGACAACGTAATAGCAAAGTTTACTTGTGTTCTGATCTTGAGAGACGGCATCATGTCAAATTGGTGGTGATTGATCGTGATTATATCTGCGATTAGCCTGATCGAATGAAAAGATATTCTCTAGTTCTGAATGTACCTTTTATCCGAGTTAAGTATCAATTATGAATAAGTTAAAAAGTATGAAAAGAATGCTAATTCGGCATAAATTTGAACGATGGTATACTCGTATGTATATATACATATATACGGTTAGAGAGGAAAACAAAAAAGCTTGAGTGACATTCAACGATGATGACGCAATCCGTTATCCACCTCGGGTTCATATTTCGTAAAACACATGCATGCAATAAACCGTTGGATTTTTTAGCTCATATTTGTGTCTCCTAACGGTACCTGCCACACCAGCGTCCACTAGCTATCTATCATGTGCTTATATGGAGGTAGACAGACACACGCACACCTACACATGATAATCACGGCCGAGGCTCCCTTGCATTTGTGTGAAATAATTCATCCCGGAAGTCTTGGATCGTGCATCTGTGTAACTGGGACAACGGAAAATGGACCGATAACCAAGGAAGCTCGACGCGCATCGATGATTTTTCATTTCGTATTCACAATGAACAGGATCATCGATCTAGATTCCATCTATTATGCATCGCATAAATCTTCAACTTCCGAGTTTCTCCCGTATAGAAGTAAAATTTTTTACTTTTACCATTACCGCGTTCTATCTTTGGCAAAATTACGGGCATGCGAACAAATTACAAAGTGTATTACAAATGTAGAACATTCGAGGTTCTTCCCGGTAACGTGGATGTGGGTTATTTTTCAGATACAACTGCCGTCTTAATGGTGTTTCGAATCGTGGAAATTGTGTAAAACCTTTTTAGAGACGCGATAAATATGACGTTGAGCAAGACTCGAGGCTCATCGAGCCCTCTTCGACCTGCATTAGGACAGTTTGTGACCCCATTACAAAGAAACAGGTTCTCAGGAGTCGATTAAACAGCGTGGCGCACTGTTCTGGCCATGACTTGATCACCTATGCAATCCACTTCGAAACGCCTAGTTCACGGGCACAGTAGGCATAGTCACGAAACGCAGTCATGGCTGAACGAGTAATTCTCGTGAATAATGGACTGGAAATATGTCGCAATTGGTCATTTTTTCATTCCACTAGCCTCTGTATTTTTTATTTCGACATATTTGTTTTGTTCCTTCACAGCAATGCTTTCGTTACGTCAATGGGAAACCATGACACTATTTTTTATGATTTTTTATGACTGTGATGCTACGGTATTTATAAAAAATTTATTAGACGACACGTTGAGAGTGGTTTAGAGCTTGAAGAAAACGAGAGAAAGATATTCTGAGTGACAATTACGAGGTTCAAAATGATAAGTAAACACTTGCACTCTCGACTTTCAGATACAAGATATATTGCGGTGGTCATGTAGGTACAGGAGTATCGATTAAATTAAATTCTTACCTATGAAAACGTTGGAAACCCTTTCAAACGATCATTTAACCACTTTTCACTGTCGTTATAAACTTTGTACGATACTAATTTAGATTCGGGGGTTAATTGAGACGTATTGCTAAGACGATAACGATGCTTGCTACGATTATCCACGATCACCGAGATAATTAAGTCACAAACTATAAACACGGAATTGCTGTTTCACCTATACGATAAAAAGTTCCAAATGCGAGACGAAAAAAACGAGCGGAAAAGCAGAGAAAAAAACAAAAGCACGAATTTATGCAAGAAACGCGGTTCTGCTTAACTTATCGATCTTGTGATCTCTCGAAATTGGTGTGAAATTAGGGATCGACGGTGAGTCGATCGCGTAATATTATACGAATGCTGGGGAGAATAAAAAATCGCACAAAATCACGTCGGAGGATCGTTGCGTCTTTTGACTCAACGGCTGACTGGGTCTCGACTGTGACAGTGGCTACACCACAACCTGGTCGGCCGCCCGATGTTCCTGGTGAACGCTAAGAGTCCGAACTTGAACCGTTATTCCTTGTACTGCTTCACCACGGAGTTGAACAACCTTCGTTCGTATGCTAAGCGGTGGCTACCTTCCCCAACCCGGGACCAGCATGGACGTGGAACGAGCCGCATGTACCGAGACCGAAAAACAAAACCAAACATAAGATGCACGTCAGCCTCCTGAGGCCTTGAACTACTGCTACATTGGGATCGAGCAGATGATCGAGGGCCCGGCGGTCCTCCGGATTCAGGAATGTGGTTGCTGGATGCTTAGATCACAGCGTGCCAGATGAGAGGTTTCAGAGAAGGTACCAGAAGAATTTTCGAGAGATCGTTTTCATCCTTTAACTGTGAATTGGCTGGACCTGTGAATCAAAGGTTATGAGAAGAAAAAGAATTTTTTGAAAAATTATTAGCAGTGTTTTTCCGCCAATGATGGCAAACACGATTGAAACAACGTCCATCTTAATATATGTCATGAAAAAGAATCTGAAGAAATTTGAATATCACGAGGTAGGATCAAGAATTTGAGAATGGGGTTTATAGTTATAACATTTGACGTGATTGAAGTTTGGTAAATTTTGTCCGATTGAAATAGTTTTGAGCTTGTTTTTTGTGCAATGTAAGATTTTTCAAAAACTTTTCAGACAATTAAGGCAGGCGAGCAAAAGCATCCCACAAAATATTAGAATCGGATCAAAAAAATCACAGTTTAACAGTTTTGAAAGTTCTAGTCATAATTCCTTTTGTCGAAACGTTGATATCTTAGTTTGCGTTATTCGAATTCATTCAGATTCGTTTCTATTTCCTAGTAAAGACGTTATTCCATTCGTGTTCACTATCATTGACGCAAGAATCGTCAGGGGAGCTATTTCAAATGGTTTTGTTCTTTTTTCGGACTTTTGATTCACTGAGTACAGCCGATTCATCTTGAAATTGCAGGTCTTGCTCTTCCGTGCTCTAAACGCGATTCAGCGAAACCACAAAGTGATATACAAACAAGTGTTTTCATTATTCTCGAAGTACTTTAAAATATTCAAAATGACGTTCTCAGAAGCTGCGCAAATTTGAACGTTAAACAATGGTTATTTCGTTTATCAGTTAATAATACAATTAATTATGAATAAGAAATTAACTATTTGGTTTCCAAATCATGGTCTGCACCGGAAGTACGATGAAAATTCGTAATCATTCAATTCTCGATCGCTTTTTCGTAGAATCTAGTTTTACTACAGGCATAAAATTGGACAAGGAAAGAAGTGTTCAATCTTTTGTTGCACGTGAATGCTGCACCGAGAGATGAATTAGAAAGAGTAGAAGAAAAATTAAAAATTCCTTTACATATCTATGTCCTCATCGTGAAAAGCATCTCCTACAATTGTCGAATTTAAATCCTATTTCAAAAGTAAGGAGATCGTACGACTCCCGTTAAAAGAACTGAAGAACCCCCGCCGCTAACTAGATTGCAACTACTAAATGCTGTGAGAAATCCATTTAACCGTGGTTATAACGTTACTTCACGGAGTAAAATATACCTAATCAAGAGGTGTATTTCTACTATACCCATACACCTTATAATTATACACCGTATTTTTCAACGGTTGTAAACCGTATGGCGTTACTCGAAAGCACGAGTCTAAAAAGAAACACGAAAACGATTGGCGATGTACAGTTACATTCTGGCGGGAATCCCTACCTATCGCAATAACCCGCCACCCGTTGACCAATCGACGGTATTTTCATCTGCGTAACGCGTCTCCTCCCGCGGGGCAAACGTCAAAGAGTGACGAGAGAAAAAAACGTCATCTTTATTACACACGGTGGTACGAATACTATCGTAATTTAGGAGAGAATAATGACGCGTGTAAAACATCTTAATTCATATCGAAAGGCCGTGTCATCGTTTACATCGGTGCCAACGAAGCGTGCCTCGGTTATCCAATACCTGGGATTATCGTCTCCCCCCCACCAATTAATCATTTTACTTTCTGCCTTTAGGATTGTTCACACGAGCAGCTTCATCGTAATTAGCACCAGCGTATCCTTCATTCTATTATCGGGATACTATGTAATGAACATTTTTGTGCGTCATTTTATTTCATTGTAAATCTGGCTGAGGTGATAAGCTCATTGATTTCAATTCAAACGGGCGACATTTCTTACAGTGAAGCTATGTAGTCAAAATTTAAACTCATGTTTTTTATACGGTAAATTTTAATCAAATCTTTCCTGCAGTGGTTTGTTATTTGAAAAAAAAAAGAAAACAGCATATCTGCGAAATGTAGAATTTCTCATTAGGCGCTAGATTACCGATGTGCAGTGAGTGTTAATAAAACTATTTATTTCTTTGACTAAATATAGAAAGCATGCAATAGTACATTTAACGTTATAGCCGTATAAAAGATGCATTGGAATCCGAATGGTCGAAGAGTTCATTCGACCGGAAACTTGCATACCGATACAAAGAGTCAAAAACCTTGTAGAATTTTTTTACAATTTGACCGACTTGAATCACGACAATTGCGTGCGCAGCATCGTTTGCCATTACCAGACAGTGTATAAAAACGAGAATAAAAGAACGGAAGAAAAAAAAAAAAACTCAGGAATATACTGCGGCTAATGATAGTTCTTCATTGACACAAAGACAAAACGTACACAACGCCCAGCTATGGGCAAGAATAATGTGGGACATAGCGGAACTTTCTTACAGCGCGATTGTGTCACCCGGCGTAACATTGCCCGTATTTTTAACGGGGGATGCGCAGGTCAGTGAAAAAAGAATTACCCTGCTTGGAAAAGACGTAAAGTGCAATTATTCCGCTCGTCTGTGTTTTTTGCGCCAAATATTACACTAATTAGTGTAAAAGATTCGTCGCGGGTTTGCACGTTGAAATTAAATTTTGACGCCAGAGGTCAATCCACGAAATTTACCGCAATAATTTATCCAATTCTAACCGTGAATCAGATTGACAAAATTTCGCGAAAAAATATTGCTTTGAATTTAAATTCTGCCGATGGGTTTCATTTTGTAGGCTAATTATTTTCCTCACACTTAGAACTGGTCAAATTATTAGCTGGAAAGTCATTAGTGGCTGCAGATGTTTATGTGTAACGATTTCCTCGAGATGAATTTCGCGATTGAAAAATCTGCCAAACTCTGGTCGAAACCAAAAAAAATTATCTATTTCTTCAGTCTTTCCTCGGCTGATAGAGATATTCCGCACGCTGCTAATAATGAGCTATGTTAATTGTGCCGAATAACAGTATCGATTTTAAATCTAAATTATTTGGACGTTATAATAAACTTTCGTATCCTGCTGACTAGGTAGGTTAACTCTTTCAACCACATGTTCTTACCACCTATTTCATATTCGTTTTTTGTGTACTTAAAAGAACTTTTCAACATATTTCTTTGCGGTTTTTGCTACAGTAATTATTACGATATAAAGTAAATTATTATTGTTAGAAACGAATTGATTGGAAAAAAATCGTGAAATTGAAGGAATAATTCATTTCGGAGAAAGTTACCCCTCTACACATGTACGTGTTTCACATAAATTACTAGTTTTTTGGGTTTCTTATTACGAATCTGAAATTGGATTTAAATAATTCACGGTGGCGAATCCAATATGGTGGACCAAAAGTTCAAATTTGATTGAATCCGGGGAAGATACTCTGTCCAGAGGTTGTTGGGGCCGCTGATTACGAATCTGAAATCAGATTTTGAAAATTCAGTATGGCGAATCCAATCAGCAACGCCGAAAACTCCTTCTTACAGTTTTTGGGCCGGATTCAATGAAATTTGAAATTTTCGTCCGCCATATTGGATCCAGCATCTTGAATTTTTTAAATCTGATTTCAGATTCGTAATTCGTGATCCCAAAAACTATGGTATACCTTATTGTTATAAAAATTGACTTAGCACAATAACGCGTAATTCAAAGGGTCATGTGAATTAGCATTTTTTTCTTCTCTTATGGTACCGAAGATTGTTTCTCTGATTTCATTCAATGCAAAACGGTTTCAAATTAACTAAACAAGTGATGCAGGACGTTTCAATTAATCGTTTCGAGTAATTCATTTCGAATTCACGATGCTCTGTTTAAGATCCCATATGCGGCAATTATTTTCAAGCTCGTTAAATACCAACAATGACTAAGAATAACGTCTTCTGTAACGAGAAATAAGTTGTCAACAAATAACAAACCGATAAAACATGTGGGCAATCCGTGTGAATCGACTACAGTAGCTTCCTTCTTTCTCTGAAAAATAAATCAGCCTGTAACATCACGCGAGTTGGCCAAGGCCAACGTCTTGGTCACAAGAACTGGTTCTCGGCTGTCCCATTGATCGAATCACGATACGAAAGTAATTGCTTCTCACAATCGGTCGGCCGTTGAGAAAGAAATTTTCTCTGTAGATTTGCCCTTGAAATAAGAAATCACGTGCGTAACCCATAGGCATATATATATATATATATATATATATATATACACAATACTACGCACAGTTTATAAAACCAGTTTACACGATACAATTCACCGTTATTTCAAATCTTGTCAGAATTGTGATTAACTCGTGATCCCGGAACCTCAAATAACTCTTGCTCCGAAATAGAATATGAATTTCTTTCTTCATCAACAACCACAAGGTATCAATTATTTTTTACTATCAGGCATACCCAACGATGGGCTACGCCGCTAATGTAACGGAAAAAAGAAACAAAAAAACTAAAAACCTAACAACAAGGACAACAAAAATCAAAGTTAAAAAATAGAGAAAGAAAGCGAACACTCGAAGGTGAGTAACAATTTTTCGCGTGGTCCCTCATCGACTTTTTGCTCCACCTCGGTGGGAATCTAGTTCAGAGAGTTGAAATAGGCCACATCGCGTCACGACCCTGCATGCCTCGAGACCCAAGGAACAATGCCATGCCGAAAAGAACTTGGTATCACCGTTGATAACGGACCTGAAACGCTCTATCGGGAAGTCCTGTTCTCTGGAGCACGTACTCGTATAAATCGCTGACCTGCTTTGTAATTATGGACTAACGATGCAGCACCTGTCTCTATATAAGGACCACCATACCGATTGCTCGTGGCAAGCAAAAATGAGCCTGCAACCTAGCAAATCGTTTTTTATGATTAACCGATTTATCCATCGCAGTGACGACCGCGTGGCGCAAATATCTACTGACGTGACTTTGATCGATGGACAATCGTATCGCGACGCAATAGTTTGTCCATTCTTATTCTTCGCCGTACACTTAACATCAAGATACAAAACAAGCCCTACTTGGAGTTGTAGTTGAAATAACGTCGGACCGGCGAATAATTATTAGTCATTAAAACCGTTTGAAAAAATGTTCCGCGAATCACATATACTCGTACATCTTTCTACGTGTACGCTTAAGTTGATTGGAATTTAACTACGCGCCTTTCTTCTGCTTGCGATCAAGTACACGTAATACGTCTTTCGACGTTAAGACTAAATCGACTTAAATCACAATCATTCTAACTTAATCGAATTTCGCACAACTCCTGGCTTATGGCTCGCGGTACATATCAAAGGACCACAAGCATTCTTCCGATTTCCTCCTACCTTCGTCAATGCCCGGTTCTCGCTTCCGGTTCTTCTGGTTTGGCGGCAATCATTATATTTCGAATAGTAGCGTCCAGGTTCGCTCTTCATTATTCGTATGGCTTAGTTTTGGATTCATTTTAGATTCCTATCTCCGTGTCCGTGAAATTCATATCCTTTAATGACATCCGTCGAGAGAATCACTTTTCTGTGGCAAAAAATTTCCTCTCTTATTTTTCTTCGTTCTCGTGCATTTGGAGAGCAGCAGTAAAGTGATGATACATCGGGCTGCAGGATTTTTAATCTTGATGCTTCTTGACTTCTGCCAGAAGTCGTCAATCTTACTCAATCTTGACGTTCGCCCGAATCCGGTCCTTTATTATCACCCCAACTCAAGTCTTATGCCATTTCTGCAACCAATTCACAAGTCATTACAATCGAGATACAACGACGCAATATTTCTCTTCTTCTGCTTCTGCTGCTTTTGATATCGTCTTTTTTTTTGTCTGGTAACAATATCTTTCAATTCCAACAATATTCAATCCTGAATCTCCGATTATCTACCAAAGTATAGTTGTGATTTGTCTTATAGATAAATCATTTCATACGCACGTCACGTTTACCAAAAACGTGCGATTCGTTCAGTTGCTTGTTTCCATTGCACAAGATATGCAATATCAGGTCGTTATTCGATCGTTGCAGTTTTGTGTCAATCAGAAATTTCTACTTTTGCGAAAATTTTAATCGTCGACGAGGTGCCTCATTGCAATATCCGGAGGGTATACCGACGTGTATGAGACAGCGTGGTTTCGATATCACTGACGTGACACGACGGCGCCTCACATTCGACACTAATCTTATATATTTCAGTCTGAAGTCCTTTCAGATGTTGGAATTGAACTGAGCCGGGATGCTCAGCACGCCCCCAATGTATCCACAGCTTTCCCAAGCCGCGGCGCTAAAGATCTCTCGGAGGTGGGGGATAAACCCTTGTTCCTACTTTTGCGTACTTCTTGCTTTACGGGAATACGTTCACGCCGTCAGAGCTTCTAGTTCCTCGGCCTCCTGGCCTCTCACCGAACCGACAACCACGGAAACGATCGTACTCGTTTTTGGAACATTTTTACCTGCTCATTACGCCAGTGCATCAGCAGTCAATTCCAGCAACCCTGAGACGAAAATAAATTTGCGCAAGTTGCTGGAGGTAAAATTTATAAATGAATCTCGACCCCCCCCCTCCCCTCCCCCCCTAGATCGAATAAACATTACAAATGAAATTCGCATACATTTTGGCATCACGGAAGTGACGTATGTTAGCTCTACAGTAGAGTAGAGTAAAACGGTCGCCTTTAGACGACAGCTTGTGCAGGTGGAAACCGCGAAATAATTAGATGCCTCAATTATAATTACGGTACTCCTACGTACTGAGACCGTGTCCATGGCTTGCTTCGACCGTGCAACAGATACGTATAATTCCTTATATGAAGTGAGTAGTGCTAGCCTATTCTGCGTATGCATATCCTATGAACATAAGTAAACAGCACCCCGAGGCACAGTGTATAAGTTCTATGCTCTCAAATCACGCTATTTGAAGTACTGAGAGATAATGCTAGTCAGATTTTAACTCGGAATAAGCAAATGGTTATCAAATTTAAACGAGTAGCATCTGGAACTTTTTTTCATAAAATCTATAGGTCAATTTCTTTTTCGCATAGTGGCTGCGACACGCAAGCGTGCAAAAAAAGCTTGACCCACTCCCTTAAATAAATCGTTTGACTTCTTGACCTTCTTGTTTCTGAATTTCTTGACCAGATAGTATCATGTTACATGCGTCTAATATTCTCTAGTGAAACTCAAAGTACTTCTGCATATCTTCCGGATTTCCGTCTCCGCCTTACGCTTGAATATCGCAGTTTTTGTGGGATATAAATCAGTAATCTTAGGATCTGTGTTGCTTCACGATGTGTAACAAATAGCACTCGAACCCGAAACCCTAAGCAGCCCAAGTACACGTGGATCTGTTTATCTCTTTGCAATCGAACCAGCCATAAAAAGATATACGTATATGCAAAATTCAACTGTGCCGAATTCATTTCCTCGTCTTTTTTTAGCCGAACTCTGTGGTGCAAGAGGTTTAGGCCCAATTCCTGCATCAGTTAGTGTAATAGCCGTTGATCTAGTTTTAAATCCACAAATGATGCCCGAATTTCCGTTCTGGAATAACAGAACCGTTGTGTGCCGGTCGTCTTGACATAATCGCAAATTTGCGGAATACATTTTCGCGCTCTACTTTGCATTTCCGAAGCACCCAAAACTTCCGGCAACGTATTCGGCTACTCCATTAGCCGAGACTCTGGATTGCTTCCTCGTAATTGCTTAGCGCTGTCGAACAAAACTGTGCAAAAGGGGTCGAAACGTTTGACACTTAACCAGAGAAAAATAGGCGGCACTCAGGCAGGTAGTTTATGGTAATGAATGGCAGTGAAAGAAAGGAAATCATTGCGGATTACTGCCTACATGTAAACCCGAAATCCGCCACCGGTTCCATCTTGCATGCTCTCTGTTCTTTGTAGCAACCGGTTGATGGTAGAATATTTTTACGCGCATTTAGAATCACGGAAATAGGATAGAAAACAACCATATTAAACTAGGTATTTCGAATGCTTTATTTAAAATCTACGATGAAAGCGGTTCTTTACTCCGTGAGTATTCTATACATACACAGACGTATACAATTACTTGTAAGATGTGTTTCTTTTATAGCTCACATCTTAGAGCATATACAGTAATATGCTCTGAGGCTCACATCAACTCACCCGAAGAGCCATACACAGTTTCAAGGATTGTTTTTTACGTGGAAAGGTCAACAGATTCATATTATTGACAATCAAACAATTAAAATACAATTTTTTTACATCGAAAAATTTATTTCAACAGTCTTTAATGAAGTTTACTCTCCTTCTAAGTTTCCATAAAAATTGAAAATCTGACTAATTTTTTTGTTTTTCAATTTTGACGTTTACTCAGAAAAAGGTGCCTCTCGATTGATGTTCTTCAAATAATGTATTCCACTAGAAATATTGAGCGCATAGCGCCTGTACACTGGCAACAAGCAATGCATACGCGATTCTTAGGTGATATGCACATTACTTGATGGAAATCATTCACTAGTTGTGTAAAAACAAAACCAATAGTAGTATGGTCGGAAAGATATGCAGAAAATTATTCGCATCCATAAATAATTCTATCTACTCGCGACAACTCAATCATGTTTCATGCTGCGCCAACTCTTCTTTCCGCAATTCTTTGGCGATATCAGATTGGCGCGCGAGTGCAAAAGTGTTCTTTCTCTTCATACGCTCCTGTGCTTCCCAGTCACGTACAACACCCGCGTGAAGTTCCTCCCTGAAGCAATCGATATGCTCAACAAATGCTGTACATAACCTTAACATTTGGTAAAATAATAAAAATTTCTCACAAACCTTTCCATGAACTGGGCGTAATGCACGTAACCGATAATCCCTAATGATATTGTGCAGCTCGAGGCTAAAACTACTCTTGACAATGTCGTCATTTTATCAACATTACTTAGTCGTTACTAGTTATTGAAGAACTATGCAGCACGCTGCAGAAGATATCCTATCCCAGTACGTATTGACCACTATCGAAAAACTAACCTACTTAATACTTGTGGCGATAAAACTCGATTCAATCGAAAGTGATGCTTCGTCTCTAGTTTACATGCGACTGAGGCGCACTTCAAGTGAGTGAATTCACCACCCTATTGGCCCTTTCCTCTCGACCAAGGCTATAATTGGCTCGACTCACACTTTAACACCCTCAACTTAGGACGTGACGCGATGTACCAAACGGTGTGTACGCCATTTCGTGCAGTAGAAATTTTTTCCATTTTAACCTCATGTCTTTGTATCTTTCCAGGTGTACCATGGGATTGAGTAAAACGCACGCTAGATAGCCGACGCGTTGACTACCTGTGGTTGTAATATACAGTTATTAACGGAAAGAAGGTGACTCATGTCAAATCCCGATTTAAAAAGATCGCCAATCTGTTGATTAAAGTGTCATTGGTGGCAGTCGGATGACCGTCTTACATGGATTAAAAAAAATATGGTATGAAATAAGTTGGAATGTTTGGATAATCGATAGAAAGTTAGCAACTTGAAGAAAAAAACGAGTTCACGCAAATTTTGACAAACTGTCGATGAGCACATTTTTTTCTGCTAGTACTCACGGCTTCGCAGGGTTGAAAGAGCAAAAGAAACACAATTTTTTTCCCACCATCTCTTTAAATTCCCACCAGGAATTTTTTAAATGTTCTAGCAATTGGTCAGCCTCTTTTGCTGAGCAAGGTTATGTGAAAAAAATTCATAACATGACTGTGTGATTTTGGATGCTTTAAGATATTTACGTAATGTGCGTTAAACGTTTCAGAACAAAATCGAGCGTGATTTCCAACTCTCGAAAAGATTATCCTACCTTCTTCGTCACGGTGCTGTGAAAGAGGGTCTAACAATCAGCCCGGAAGGATTTGTTCCTGTTAGAGATATCCTTATCAAGGTGGGCCCCCACCGCGGGACAGTCGAAGATGTGAAAAGAGTCGTTGCTGAGAATACAAAAAACCGATTCACTCTTAAAGAATTAGATGGTACGCTAGTGATTAAGGCTAACCAGGGACACTCACTAAGCCAAGTGAATAGTTTGAGCTTGAAATTGGTAGACAATCCAGACTATGAAATAATTCACGGAACATACTTTAATCGTTGGGGAAACATAAAAAACAAGGGATTGTCTCGCATGAATAGAAATCACATACATTTCTCGAAAGGGCTCAATTTTACTGCAGGATTGCGACGTAGCGCCCAGGTTTACGTTATTGTTGATTTTTTCAAAGCTCAGCAAGATGGTTTAGAATTTTATGAATCTGAAAACGGTGTGATACTTTGCCCAGGGAATCCTTACGGATTTTTGGAACCCAAATATTTCTTGAAGGTTTCGTCTTCGGATGGTCGTAAACTATTTCCGTAATGGCTAAACACTGTGAAGTTTGCCAGATTGATCTTGCCGACGATTATGCATATCAAGGTCATATAACTGGTAAAAAACATGCAAAGAATTTGCAATTCTTAGAGTTCAAAAAAGCCATCGAAGAAAGATCGATTTTTGTTTCTAATTGGCCACCACATTTCACTAGTCAGCAATTAATTGAATTTTTTCTTAAATATGGATTCATCGAAAGTCACAAGTGTCAACGCGATTATGCGCTGATACAATTTGCAGAAAGGTGAGGCTTTTTTATTCTAAGTTAAACTTATCAATAATTTTCCAGTTGAATAGCTTGTATGATTTTCTCATACCTGTATTCTCAGTCGTTTGAATTTGAATATCTTGAACATTGTTTAATTGAAAACTTGATTTTCAGAGAAACCGTTAAATCTCTTATGAGTCGTCCAGTTTTCATCAACAATTACAAATTACGTATTGAGCCAAGGAAATTTCATCAAAATGGTGGGTAACAATTCTAATTTATCATAATCATATTTATCCCTTTCACTACTGTGTATCAGTTGGATATTTCAAAATTAATCGCTCGTTAAACATCACCTTATTCAAGTCGAAGCCAAAACAACACCTTTTTCACGGCGAAACCGAAACAACACTTTCTTCCTCCCAGCTGACGATTACACATTCTACAGAAGAAATTCTTGAAATTAACATATCTCTTATTTCGTATTGCAGAAAGAACACCAGTCACTCAAGCTTCAAGTACACTTTCATATGAAGATTTGAGGGGCATTTTCGAAACTGAAACTACATTTGATAGTCAGTTGATTGCATTTTTAAATGCGATCCAACCCAGCGATGTTGTAGTTGAAGCAAACTCTGGTTCTGTTTGTGCTAGTTTGAATCAAATATTCAAGACAAAGTTTCGTAATTGTAAGGTACAAAGGTTTGGATCAACTGTTACTGGTCTGAGCTTCATCGAAAGTGACCTTGATGTTTACATTGATATAGGTTTGTCGTCCAATTACTACTAAACATACAAAATCACTTTATTTTTGTTATTATGATGCAACTGAAGACTTTTTTCATCATTGTTAACTTGTGCAATATGATGAATAAGTGACACAAACTCAAATGAAACTTATGAAATTTTCAGGTGTACCGATAATTGAATCAGAAGATGATTCACAGCCTAGTGAATGGACTCCTAAGAAAGTTTTCAGAATGGCAAAATCGCTTTTATTTAGGCGGAAAAATATTTTTACTGATATTGTTTTAATACCAACTGCAAAAACGCCAATTATTAAATTCCGTCATGCTCCTACTAAAATTTTTTGCGATATTAACTTTAAGAACAGTCTAGGTGTGTGCAATAGCCACTTAATAAAGTATTATCTATCGCTTGACGTAAGACTAAAACCTCTGATGGTAATCATCAAATTCTGGGCACAGCTATTTGGAATAGCTGGCGTGGGAAAAATCTCAAACTATGCATTGACCATGCTAGTTATTTTCTTTTTACAACAACCGGAAAGAGCCATAGTACCTACAGTTGTGGAACTGCAGTCGAGTTGCACACCCGAATTTGTCCAAGGGTGGCAAGTGAATTATGACGAAAACATAAAACTACAGAATACTAAAAACGAACATAGTATTCCAAGTCTATTGTATGAATTTTTTGATTTTTACGCTGGACTTGACCTTGGTTCAAAAGTACTTTGCCCGTTGGATGGCAAAGCACATCCGAAAACGGTTTTCACGAGCACTGAAGAGTTATCTAATACCATGTTTAGGTACAGGGAGTACATTCGTGAAACGCAAAACCCTCTGTTGCTGCAAATAGATAAACCGATGTGTTTACAAGATCCATTTGAATTGAATCACAATGTGACCTCTAGAGTAGGTGGTCGAACGGTAGCTTTCTTCCAGCAACACTGCATAACTTCGCGAGAAGTTTGTAAAGAAGCGCAAGAAAATGATTATAAAACTTTGTTTTCCATATTGTTTACGAGAGAAACAAAGATGGATAAACAGACAAAGTTTAAAATATTCATTAGAGGTGAGCAGTTTTTGAAAGTTGGATTACCGCAAAACACTGTTCTTCAACCAAATATAATCTATAGGGGACATTTCACAATAAATGATTGGTATGACACTGTTTTGAATCTCACAAAAGAAACTTTTGAAAAAGTCTTAAAGTTCAAAGTAAAACTCGAATCGGTGGATAGGGAAGTGAAACAACAAAAATGTGAAGTAGAGTCAGACGTACATTCAAAGGACAAAACAAAAACTGTTCTCGAGTGTTTGGGTTACTTCAAACTGTGGCATGGTCGTAAAAATAAAAAACCTATACTTGATCCAGCAATGAGCGCCCTGGATAAAGAAGCTAGTATATCTGACAAGATAATGGAAGAGCTGACAAAGACTCCGGCATCGAGTGTTCCAATCATAAGTTTCACATGTATATTTGAGAAGCTCCAAAAGCCCGTTGCTGTAGAGTTGATCATTAAGAACAATAATTCTGTAAAAAATACGTTCAAAGAATTCTCGGATTACATCAACAGCAAACTCCCTCAGATTGTTGACAAGACATTGTCACACATGTTGCAGTACAAGAAAAAGGAACAGACATCTCAATCGTCGTGAAACGGATTTTTTTTTTTTATAATGTAATTTTTACCCTTGGTTATCTTGTTTTCAAAAATCTTAGCAGGAGTACATGTAAAAACTTGACACAAACTTTGACCTTTTGAGTTTTATTACTAACGTACAATTTTTAACGTTAATTTTGGTTTGATAAAATTGTCCCTCCCTCGTTTGAATATTACGGGCTTATCATGGAACTATGTAACTTATCAATTACAAGTAGCATATTATTGATTTATCTTGGAATCTTTTTTTCTACATTTTAAGTTTCATTTAACCTGTAGTAACCACACCAGTGCAAATTTGTACCATCTAGCGTGGTTGGCACATATGGCTTGATAGAAGTGTGGTAACTACGGGTCAAAAATAATGCACTTTTTGCTGAAAATAAATGATGAATAAATTACGTATTTTCTTTGGTCGTAATATTTTCAAGTATGCTTTATGTGGCCCAAACTTGTTCAATTGATATGGTTTGTGTCAATTTATCATTCTATGAGTATAACAGTTTTGGGGTAAGATATTTTTTCTCGAATATATGCAATCTCTGGTATTTTTATCTAACACAAGACAGAAGCTATTCTAATGTATTTATTTTTGCATGTTTTGCTGTACTAAAAACGTAATACGGGAAAACTGTAAAGTTTCAGTTTAGTTTAGAACTATACACGACCTTTGAATGCGAATTATTCATCTCCCAGCGATTGTCATAAAATTATGGCTGCTTCCGTATTTTAGTGTGAATTTATTTGATTTTGCGATTGATGGATTGATCATTGTTTGAAACAATGACAAACAAATCATGAAAAATGAAATCATACTTATGTTTGTAAGAAATGTGAAAGAAAAACAGTAAAAAATAAAACTGATCAATTCTTTTATACCAATGCATTCTTGAAAATAATTAAATTAATGCCGTAATAAGTTTCTTATTAAACAAGAATCGAGTTGTTTGCTATTGTGTAAAACTCCGCAGCGATTTATTGTTCAACAAATGTTGAATCAGGTTACTTCCTGTAGCCAGCCTTATTGCGTGATTGCTACCGCTGCTACCTACCGACCAAATGAGCGACATCCTAATGTCCTCACAATCAGTGCAAACTTATTTCGCTAATGCATGTTCAGTGGCGCGAAATGTTTCGCGCCATGCCTTACTAGTCAAGTTCCGTTCTCGCGATAATTCACGTCACATTATCTGTAACAATTAGGGATTGAAATACAATGAAGACAATATTATTGTAATTAAAAAAAACCACTCCGTGCTACATTGCACTATTTTCATTATTTCTAGATCCGTAATCTTAGAGTTAACTTGACTGCATAGATCACACTGACTTTCCATCATACCGGGACCATCTCTAGAAACTAAACAGGAACTGCGCATGCGCGAATTTAAATCCGCCGTCCGTGCAGTCTGGCCACCCCGAGACCCTGCTGTCAAACTCTGTTTCTGTCGGCGATGTAGTTCACATGCATTTTTGAGGTTAGAATCTCAAGTCATCCAGATAGTCACTCGGAAAGGCTTGGGAAGCATTTGTTATTGAAAATTGATTGTTCAAAGAACGGTCGGAATTTAATGCTGATGCTCTTTGAAAATTCGTCCTATTCGATTGAAACAAGAAATCTGTTCAAATGTTGGGTGCTTGGAAGAAACGAAGCAGGTAGGTGGGGACAATTTATTCAATCATTTTCATTACTTCATACATTAAGAATAACAATGAAATTTTTTTCTTTCAACAGAAAATACAGCCAAAATAATAGCATCTCTGCTGTTAGCTGATGTCTTCTCTTCCCATTCAATTCATGACACATGCAGAGATCATCGGCCACTTTTGTTGGTTGAAAAAGGAAGTTGTAGATCTTACGGTTTCTTTCAATTTCAAATCTAATCTAAAGAAATCTAATCCCAAGAGTAAAACTCAGAAACATTCTGTGACACAAGTTAAAAATCAACATTTTCAAAATGTGCCTCAGTAATTAACTTTAAGGATAATCATGTTTTAGAGTAATGTTCAGAACATTCATATGAAAATATTGACTTATCGGGTTCAACATTGTACCCCTTGTTCCTTTGAAACAAATGAATATCTAATTTTCACTGAAGTTCATGAAAATATCTACTCAAACCTAAATCCAATACAATATCTTGTTCATAGTGCTCCGAACATCATCCAGTAACATGAATGTCCGGAAGGAATCCCTCTGTCGCAGAAACCGTTCTAAGGTTCTTTGTTTTTAACTTGTGCCACTAGATAACTTTTGCATTGCAGATTCCATTTCCAATCTTAGGATGAGATTTTTTGTTTCGAACAGTGTTAACATGGGATGCAGAATTAATTGTAATAAATGGAGATTCACAAACTCTCAGTTTCAATGAAGGACCATTGTAAGAGTATAAAATTGAATCTGGTTTCAAGCTTTCAATAAGTTACCGGATGACTCCCTGATAAAGATTCATCATAAAAAAGTTAGCCAGCAAGTAAGTCCTATTGTAGACAAAGTGATCATTTGTAACGTGTACTAGTAAGTGAATGCATTCCTTAGACCTTGCTGGGGTTGAACGAGGCTCAAGCACGGATGATAGCTGCAACTAGCTAGTCAGATGATACTGTCGATTAATATTGACTTTAAAGACATTTTCAACTGAAGTTATCCAACATTTTTAGATTGAGATTGGTTCAGTTTACCCATCAAAATTCATCCTTGGAATCTGATTTAACACTTGAAACACTATTCATCTGAATTGAATACCAAGAGAGTGAAAAATAAAATATCAAAACTGCCGATAATAAAATTTGAAAAATAATGTGGACCAATAATACTGCTTGGATTACAATGGTGCACGGAATGATTGCTCTGTAAAATTAGTTAGCAGCAATTGTTGAATAACAAACTTATTACTATTGGCTCGATAGATCTAAAATAATGGAATATTCAAACACCATGATCTGTAGCGTGTCGTGCTCTTCAATTTTGCCACGACTGATGTTCAGAAGGTGGCGATGACCAGAAGAAATTCCTTCGGATACCTGTTGTCTAATGGAACAACGGAACAACCAGGTTCGATGGTTGGAACGGTGGCACCAATCGAGAAACTAGGGTCCTAGCCACCAAAACGTTTTGACCATCAGGTAAGGTATGATTTTCATCCTATTATCCAAACTTGAAACTTTAAGTCTGTCAGAACAAACGAATTTTATCATTGAATACATGTGAAAATATTGTAATATGCAAATATCATAGCATCAGAAATTTACTTACACGCTTCAACGCCTGACAACTTTAGTCTCGCTTCGATGATGGTTGTTTCCCACCTGAAAATATTAAAAGATATTATCATCAGACAAGAGCTTCTAATTGTTTTGGATACCACTAATTTTCAATAAATTGCGACAGAAAAACGAATTGCTACTTTTTGTACTCCTAAGCTTTGTGTTTCAAGATACACTATTTCTTTTATTCCTTGTTACTGATTTTATTTTAATATTTCATGTTCATCGGCACTGATTACTGGCTTCCGGAGCACTGCACTGTAACAAATCTACTCTGGAGCAACCTTCTACTGGGTTTCAACAATCCATTTATTTTTAATTTTATGTAAATAAAGAATCTGTTTGAAATAAACAATATTTTTACTTACCTGCCTCAGTTTGTCTAGACTCCCACTCGTTGATGACGTTCCACATTTAATTTCAGTTTTCTTCTTTCAATAAATAACTGATCCAATTTCTGTAGCTTTTGATATTTGTTTCTCCATTGACGCCTTTATTGTGTCGATTAAATATCTGCTAATATCAACTACGGTATTGCTGAATGACACTTTTCTTAGAAAATTCACGATAAGTAGGAATAAATATCAACATAACCTCAATACGCTACTTTACGCGCGAGATATTCAGAGCCTTGTCACATTTCGTGTACGTTGGTCGCCTTGGTTAGCTGACGAAAATTACTCCGCGGGGCAATTTCGCTGACCAATGAAATTGAATCATCTGGCGCATGCGCAGTTCCTGTTTAGTTTCTAGAGATGGTCCCGGTATAGCATTGAATAGTATTCACTCAATTCACTGGTATTCACAGCCATTTGTAGGTTGTAACCCTTTGTAACCTACACTCACGCCTACGTTGTTCATGTCTCAAGAAGATCAAGGATCCATTAGACTCTGGTTATCAATTATTATTAAGTGATCTAGTCAGTGAGAAGGTAACTTTCCATCACTTAAGTTATAGTCCACGATTATCACTTCCTACTAACGAATCAAATGTTAGAATCTGATCGATAACAGACGTCGTACAGAGAGGTTACGGAAAATGAACAAACTGCTAAACTCGTTCTCCGAAAGTTTGGCTGATGTTGTAAGTTTAGTTTAAGATTTAGGTATCAACAAAGTTAAATACAATGGGTGACACGAAAACTGAGAACTCAGAAAACCCGGAATCAACCTCTGGCGGTTTAGAGAAAGAAGAATCTGCAAAGACGGGGACTGATACGAAGAGCGAAACGTTGGAGCCGCGGAACGCGAAAGAAGAAGCTGATGATGTCTTGACTAAGAATCCTTCGGAGCTTACGCGGCCAAAGACGAACGACGACGTCCAGCGTGCAATAGAAGGATTGAAGGATATACCGGACGAAGAATTACAAGAGTTTTTGGATGACGAAGACTTTATGGAAGGGTTAGACGTCGTAGACGCCTGGGAAGGTGAAGAAGAGAAACGCCATGAAAAGAAACCGAAAAGTCGTAGCAGAGAGAGGGAGCGAAGACGAATCTCTAGGTAGCGGATGATTTATTTATGTACGAGAATGATCGCTTGAGTTTCTGTTACCATTATGAAAGAATATGTTCAACTTCACTAACTATATTGGAGTATTCATCATGATAACAATGATGATACAATTTTTCAGTACACTTCTATTATTTTTGTTTCCTTTAGCTCATGTTAAAATGTACGTAACATGTGGGGAAAAGCAAATCAATCGATAATATGCATATATGATTTTATATGTATATTCAGAAGTCATTTGCAACAAGAGACGTATTTGTGGTCATCTCTAACTGTAATTGTAAATGTTTGCAACTGAATATGACTACTAGACTAATTGTAGGGATCGCAACCGTTTTCGAGATCACCGAAGTCCAAACAACCGAGAGAGGCTCAGACGTGAGGATCGCAAACGAGATGAAAATCGTCGAGATCCAAACAAAAGTACCAAAGATATTGAGCGTGATAAAATGCGCACGCAACGAGACTGTGAAAGTAAAATCCAAGCTGAAAAGAACAAAGCAATCAAGACTCTACTAGATTCGGACAATGTTGTGCCCCCCGGGACGGAACTGGAAGCCATTGAAACTATCACCGAGAAGCAGAACGTGGACAAAGTGGGAATTTCAAAAAGCCGTCGAAGCAGAGAAAAAAGAACCAGAGGAAGTCCTGCCCGACGACGCAGTGATGACAAGAGTAGAAACAGTCCTCATCGTCGCTGGAGCCCCATTGTTATCAGTCCGGAGCGTCGCAGAAGCCAGATTAAATTAAGTCCACCATCTCGCAGAAGTCCTGTTAGATTAAGTCCTCTGTCTCGCAGAAGCCCTCATAAGCTAAGCCCCTTAGTTCTGAGCCCCGAAAGACCCAGGAGCCTGCTTAGATTAAGCCCTACTCATCCACGAAGACCGAGTTGGGAGCGCAAAACTAGTGCAGAGGAGAGACGGCGTAGCGCTGATCGACACAGAAGACGCCAAGAAGTTCGTGAACGGTAAGGATTTTTTTTATCGAAGACTCAAGTCCATTACAATTTGTGCTGTGCTGTATGGTATTCGTCTTCTTTGTACAGTTGAGTGATCATGAGCTTGTTACTCGAACCACAGTAAGTATAACTTCAACAGTGCCAATAATGGATTGACTTAGAAATATAAGTGTACCATTATTACTTCTATAAACTACAATGTACACAAGTAATTTGTAGATACCTGTATGATATTTATTTTACGTGTTTACTTAGAATCTTAGAAATAGCCTACTTTCACAGTGATTACAAGCCTTCAAGTCGTCGAAGTCGTTCACGAGAGCGACACAGAAGCCGAAGTCCAGATCGTCATCGAAGAAGGTACAGCCGTTCTCCAGGAGATAGGCGAGGTAGTCCACGATGGCGTAGCAGAAGCGGTAGCAGAGGAAGATCTCCACACAGGCGTACACGGAAACGATCTCCATTCATCAATGAAATAAGAAGACAATTTCGAAATGAAACCACCCGACAACAGCAGCAACAGCAACCACCATCTGCAAATCTCGGATACATGATTCCACCATTGATGTCTGGGATGCCACCAATGGGTAACCCCATTTACCCTCACGAGCAGGAGCAGCACCCACCTTTCATGTCACATCATCCATCAGGACCACAGGGATTAATGATGACTGGTCCGCCGCAAGGGTTCATAAACTTTGACCCAGTTCATCCGCATATGACTCCACCCATCAACTACGATCCAACTGTGGCGCAGCCTATGATTCAATCTGAATTTTCTTCTGGACCTGTGATGTATGGACAACATGCTTCAACCCCTGTTCAACCACCACTATTACCTCTGCCAGTACCTTCACCTCAACCTGTACCAGCCCCTGGTCCGATCATGGAACAAGGATCTCTTATGTATAATCAGCTACATCACCTGGCACCCTTTGTGCCGATCCCAGGGAAACAGCAGACTAATCTGAGCAGCAGACGTTCGATTTCCCCTCAGGCTAGATCGGTTCGATCTAACACACCTCGGAGCTACAGGGGAATGCGAAGGTCCACTACTCCCTATAATGATGTACATTCATCACACGAGGAAAGATTAAAAACACCTGAGCCGCCGGTTATATCGGACACCAAAGTAATTTTATTCTACCACTCAGATTTTAAAATTGTGTGCTTTTTCAGCTACCTCACACATTATTCTCAATCTCTCTTATTCTCATGATTTAGTTATTGCTACAAACTATTTCGTTAGACTCTTCAGTTTCTTCTTTAATGAGAAGTTCGGTCATGGTAGACTCATCATAACTTTCTAGCATTAGAGCTCTGAGTTTGGAGTATTTGAGAACTTACTTGAGAAGCTAAGAGCATCTTAATATGGTAAACAGGAAACTACTCGCTGTGTCAAATCTTATCTTTAATCACAGCTATAGCAGTGTAGTGATCCAACCATTTACGCTTAGTATGTGTTATGAAAGCCGATGAGTCGATCAGGAAGTTAGTACACGCAAAGTTATGGTATGACTACTGTATTTACATAGTTGTGTTAAGAGAAATCGTCATTTTCGTTTTTTTCTACTATTTCGATACATCTTGACATTCTGGGGTAGCTTTGAAGCCAGGTGAAATGCATCAAATTTCAATTTACTATCCCCTGCTGCATTCTGAAATTCCAGGCCTCCTTCGGAAAGACTAGTTTATCCAGCCTGTTGGAAGCTTCTGTTTCTGCCAAAGGTGCGAAAATTTTCATACTGTTTTATTATTTGTGAAAGAGTTGTAAAGCTGGAACTCTAAAAGCATTTGATTGTAAGAAGTAAAACTGCAGTAAAATTGAAACTTCATTTGTGTCATATGATATTAATGCTTCTTTTGTTTTAAATATTATAGATTCGCTTGGGCCAACGGTCCTTTATCCAGGTGAGATATCCTGATTAATGTGATTTTAGTACGTAACACTTGAAAAAAAAATTATCAATATTATTCAATTCCCGAAAAATGACGGGAGTTTTGTGCTTGTATGAACACTGATCACTTTATGTGCTGAATTTCAAGGTTTCCTATGGAAACTAAAGAAATGGAAGCTTTACTGCTGTTTCATTCTTTGAAATATGCAAGCTGGTCAGTCGAATGATGTACCAAGTTATAGGGACATTGCATGCATAAACCAAACATCTGCATAACACAAATATTGGATGGTTTTAGTTTATTGCATCCGTCATGATAATTGTATAGACATACAGATGGATTCATTACAAGTAATGACCAGTACTATTCAATTATTTTAAATACCCGGATGAATTATCTAACGCGATACGTGCTACTGTGGTGACATAATAATTAAAAATTTGTGATTTCAGTATATATGTGAAAATATACTGCTCTTTGAAACGGTGGCTTTTAATTTCATTTGCAAATTAACAATGATGAAACAAAAAACTTTGCTTTTTGGCTTAGGATTCAAGCCAGAAATACTACGACATTGCGAACATGCTCTCCGGGACCTGCCTGTCGAGGATCCCAGATTGAAGATGAAGGGTAGATTTTTTTTCAACCCTCAAAAAGAAGATACTCCTAGTGAAAGTGAAGAGCGATCATCAAATTCGATATTGCTGAAGAAAGGAAAAAATAAAATATACTGGGACGAGGAGGAAGAGCGTCATTCGCAAATAACTGTGAAATCTGGTGTTCATGTGCATCAAAAAATATGTCAGACAGACGAGGTTCAAACTGAACAAAAAGAAGTCCAAGCAACAGTGATCACTGCAGAGTTTGGAGTTCAAGTAAATCTAAATGATTTACAGCAACCTGTTAAAGAAGAAAAAAGACCAATCATGGATAGGCTTGACTGGAATATGCGAGAAACTTTCGATTATACCCCGAAACCGCGAGAAGCCGATGATCTAAGATGGAGCCTGAGTAACTCTTCTCAAAAGCGTCCGTGGGGCAGAGCAGTATCACCACCCAGAGAGCCCGAAGACCGAAGCTTCAACAGAGAACGTACATTGCCTGATTTTCCTAGCAGAACCTTGACACTTTGTACACCAGCGAGAAGCCGGGAAGAATTTTCATCACACCGTGGGCCAATACTACGTGATCATTTCATTCGTGACCCATTACCACCTAGTTATAGACAAAATGTGGATGATCACGATGAACATTTTCATGATAATAGAAGCGATCGTAGCCGTGGAGAAAGCCCGATGGTAATTGATGACTCTCCAGAAGAAATTGAAGAAGAACCGGAAGTATTTCCTAGAACTAGCGAGCGAATCGTACTTGCTAAAATTCCACGTGGGCAGTCAATTCCTGTTTTCAAAGGACGTGGAGGGCCAAGAGGAGGAAGACCATTTCGCAGTGGAAGAGGTGGCTATCGAGACAAATTCTAAGAAGCAACAAATTGCATCAACTGGGATCTCCTTTACCTGAACAAGTCGCAACAACTAGTCTCATTTTCCTTCAAACATTATGTGAGATCATTTGATCACCCGAGACTGTGCCAAGCCTCAATGTGCAGTGAATTAAATGAACTTCACTAACAATAAACGTGAGGCGATGACCAATCGCAGTAAAAACAATAATTATCAACAGTTTCCTGAATTAAGGAGAATAACTGGATGTATACAATTTGTTTTCTTATTACAGTTTTCTTATTACAGTGAGCTTGAACAAAGAAATTCTATGACACTGAGCGTCGAAACCATCTGAATTAAACATTTGGTGATACATTCAAAGTGTCAACAGGCTTTGAATGAATATGAAATATGGCGCAAATACTTTATATATATATAAGTGATAATATGTATAAAACTTTTTTCGTTAAATGTGTAAAATACCATGTAGTTTCAATATTCGTTTAAACAATGCCATGGCTTTTTTCTTACTTCGTTTTTTTTTTTTTTTTGTTCTGTACTTTTTCTTTTTTTATTGATTGAAATTATACTAAAATATCCATTTATAATGGGCAGTGAGCAAGATGTACAAATAGTGACAAAATAATTGAGTGTGCTATTATAAAAACGAAGAACAAATGTCCGAAAGTTGGAAATATAAGTAGTAAGAGGTCACATTTAATTTAACATTGAAAATAACAAGAAAAAAATCTCGTGAAAATTTACCTACAGACACAGATTACGAAACCCTTGTGAAATGTTTTAAATTTATAAGTCAGAAATACATTCAACAAAATATACAGACAACGAGTATAAGTAACGATTTCTTAACTGGATACTAATCATAAATTGATCTTGAATCTTTCTGTAACGAGAATGCTGAGGTCTGAACATAAACAATTATTAATCAAATTTCGTATCAAATCGTGATGTCATCAAGGTATTATTTCGGCTTTTAATTTCAAGCTATCATATAAATAGCGAAAATATTTGCAGTTTACCGTAATAATCCTCTCAACTAAAAGGATATATTAATTTTTCCAACTGCATGCATCGTAAAATACAACCGTAATAATGGTTCCTACGATTTAATTTGCGAAGGCAATTGGGTGATAAAATTTTATACATTACGCATGTAGAAACTACGCGATCCAGCCTCTGTATTTTCGAAATGTGACTGTGTCTATAATGTAATGTGCGTAATAAATGCGAAAGTAATCAATCCTGTGTAGTTTCTCTCAACTGCATTTGTTCACGTTTAGAGTGGCTATACTAATATAAGCCAAAAATTTAACCGAAAAACACTCGCGACTTGTGATTATTACGACGACGTAATAGATGAGATGTAACTTATCTCAATACTATTTTTCACCAGATATTCGTTGGATGTCTGTATTAAATTCTAAAACTGTAGTAACGATTACCTGTGTTATATGTTGCTCACTTGTGAGTTTGCAATTACTGTACAAAATATTATTTGGTATATGCAACTAGGATACATATATATGTATAGAATTTCACAAATATCTTGTTAATCAACATATCAACCTATTACATGGCTATATGAAATCTTTTTTTCGTCAAGCTGCAGATGGCATTTTTGCAAAGTAGGTACTGGTTCATTCATTCCAATGGAATGCAAAAGACCAGTGCGACGAACATCAGCGGAATTAATAGTTCTCAATACACGTGAATCTTTATTGTTTCTTCCGATTCATACTATCAGATGTGTATTGATAATTTTTGCATTTTGCTGCAAGAGGTAATATTGCAGATCAGGGTTGTTGCGTTTAATAAGTACATATACATATACTACGAATGATAAAAAAAAGGACGTTTACTTCTTCGGTAAGTTTTATTAAATAAAAGTTTGCACCTATGTATAATATATAGATATAGAGAGAAAGAGAAAGAGAGAGAGATATGTATGTATGTATGTAGTATAGTATGGTAGAATCCATGGTGTTTACGCATAGTGGAATCCATCGGGGTATTTAGTCCTCATAGTATTGACACAGCACGGTAGATACGGGCTGCAATTTGATGAAGGAGAGGAATACACTAATTCTCGCAGGTTCCGACTTGGTAAACACTGTGTACGTGTATACTATAATGTAATATAATTCTTACTAGTGGCCAACTCCCACATGTTGGTATATGGGGCATACCACGCCACTCGAACAACGTTGGACCCTCACCATTTTTGATTTCGTTAAAATAATTTTATCCAATTGTCCCAACTCCAAAACAGTACCCCCGATTTTTTTCAGATTTTTTCGGAGTAAATTTGTTTCACTCAAGATTTTTCAAAAATGAAATGCTGTTCTTCATGTATTTTTTTTCATTTTTTTTTGTTCAAAAGCTAAAAAGCAGGTTGAAGCAAAAGCTCGAATATCAGGAAATTTTATTAAAAACTTTTTTCTGATAGTACTATTAAGAATTTTTTTTCAGATTTTTTCATCCTGGCCATCGAGGTGTTGAGAAAAAATTTAAAAATCTTGCTCATTAACTGCTATTTAAAGTCAGAAAACTGATACGAAAGATCGCGGACCAGATTTAAGAGGTCGAGGGTCAGGTCCAGGTCGAATTAGTATGGAATGCCCCATATACATGTACGTATCTACAGGAGTAAAGGTAATATCGAAGCTATTTTCACGTACGTGCAATAAATCTTACGGTTCTCTACATACATATGAACAGATGTGTTTCATTTAATACACCCAACGCAACTTCACAATAATCAATAGATTATACATATGCGTGCCAGGAGGTTATTTCAAAACAAATGTAATTACGCTTCTTCTGTATTCAATTCGACCATTTCTATATTATAAAATCCCATTGTCGAAATCGAAAAGCAAAATTGTAAAACAATATTTTGAATTAAAAGAGAAACCGCAGGATCTGGCAGATGACGTAGGTAAACCCAATTCATAAACTGCATTGCTTAACCAGACGTCATTCGGTGACTTCTGGGAATCCAATAAAAACGTATAAAGTAATCTAGACTCATGTTTTCATATGACATTGCTCATATACTGCGTCGTATGCGGTATCTTGTATTTTCCTTGCGGTCTGTTTGTTTAGCATTTAACGAAGTAACAAATTCTCATTTGTAATTTCTTTTTTCCGCTCAGCGTACGGTCGCGGTACAAGCAAGAAATGTTCCAATTATTCTATATGCCCTAGTCGTTCGACGTAAAAGAACTGAAGAATTTAATTCAGCTACGGACGGTTAATTTTATCGGTAGCATTGTTCGTGGGCATGACGTAACGTCTGGGTCAACGTTACCGGTGCCCTGATACGTGCTGCCCCCTGTGGCTCAACGTATGGCAAGTGGCCTTTTCCGTAGGTGTTTTACTTACCGACTGCCGTGAAGTTGTAGTCGAACGAAAAGTAATCTGATTAACAAAGTATTCAAGCCAAGTGAAAAATCTTACCAAAAACGACTAGACTAATTTTCCAGCATTTTATTCGATTTTGTTACTATATTAAATATTACGTCAATAGTGTCTAGTCAAAACAATCAAATTATTCAATATGGCGGTATATTGAAATCTTTGACCACGCGCAATCCGTATATTTCGGTTATAAAGAATAGACAAATTCTCAGAAGACCATCGACGAAGCTGTAAGTATTGATAATTAGGATATTGGAATATAACAGTGTCGTGTTAATCAGACCTCGTCAATTGCGACTAGGTTGTAAATATCGAGATAGCTGTTTGGCGACTTTATTGTTTGAACTTGACAAGGCAAATTTGTACGATTGGTCGAGTCTTCAAACAGAATATGCGATACAGAGCCTTATAGCCAATGGGCTTTCGAGGACAGATGGTTGCGCGGGAGCTAAACGAATGCGACGATTTTAGGACGTTTACGGTGCTGAGACGGTTGCGGAGGCGTTCAATGAATTCACTGTAAGATATCGAAGGGAGACATAACTGAGTTTGGTAATAAGCGAGGTACGAAGCACTGTTGTCAAGGGGGATTGATGGGTTGGCAGTCCTCCGTGAGCGATCGAGGCGCCTTTCGTCATCCAGCGGACGTCTCGTCAACTAATCAGCATGGATCGCGCTCCATGTTCGGCCGAGGAAGCAATGCGGTGTCCCCGCGGATAGGGCGTGCAGTTCTCGTGTTGTACCTCGCCGTTTTTTTTCGTGATCAGTGAACGTGTTACGAATCGACTGGTGCCACTGGGACAACAATATACCGCTGAATCTCGGTCGGATCGTCGAGTGTTTACGAGTGATTTGGTGAATTTTGTGGATCGTGGTTGCACGACGCGAATGAGGTGAATGCTCGGCGGCAGTGGTGCTGTAGAGAAAACCGCCAAAATTATCATTTACTTCTGTTCAATTTCTCATTCTAATAACGGCATCGAGCTGTTGTTGGTGTATTTGTGATTTGTATGTGCCAGTGCGCGGTCCCGGAGGTGTTCCAGGCATTTGTTATTATTTTGCTGCGGTGCTTTTGACCCGAAAGCGGGCGAGTTCACTCGAGCCTGTCTAGAGGGGTGTCCGGTGCCTCGTCTGCAACGGCTGCCCGTGGCACGCAACTCCGATATTCCCTGGCAACGCTCGACACCTTGGATCTCCTCTGCTCGAATATCTCGACTCTTCTACGTACTGGGTAACTAAAAGTGGCACTTTTATCCCGAAATTGGTATCCCTGACCCCATACACCCCGCAACCTTTCAGGCGAGGAAATACTCGGGGAAATGGGACTCGTTTAGTAGAGACACACGGAGCTCGATAGTCTGTTGCAAGAAGCGCTGAAACCGAACACAAGAGAGCGACGCGAGTCCCACGTGATCATTGTCAGGCTGTAAGCAGAGCATGCTTGTCTCGACGGCCATAACCTGACTGTTGCCCGTTCGTTCGCTAGTTCTTACTTGACAACAACGAGCGAGCGATCGGTCAGTCGGCGAGAGTAAATCTCGGTCGAAAGTTCAATTAACTTCTTACTTGCCGTGCGCACATATTTCTATAAAGACTGGCAAAGATTGCAAAGGCACAGTCACACTCACGCCTCTTTTCGAGGCAGAGCCGGAGAACGAAACACCGTCAGACAACGACGTCACGACGCAATCTGCGGAATAAAAAAAAGTGAGTCTCGTCAATGACGTTTGTCCGATATTCAATTTCCGCCGACGGTCTCGATGTCGCCAGACTTTTATTTGACCAGCGATAATGAGTGTCGGGATTCCGTATACGGGGGGGGGGGGGGGGGGGAGCAAGCATTCAACGGCAGTGAGTCACGAACGCCGTTGCAGTTGGGTGAAAACAAAATTTATTCCGAACAACGAGGAGACTACCTTGCATGTCAACAGTGGTTCACGTTCACGCCCACACACCCTGCATTGCGTACGTGTGCTATCCGAGTGTGATACACATGTATCTTGTAACGCCGCCGGAACTGGTTTTGCCGCGTGGAATCGACGTTTCCAGTGCGACGTCGTTTCTTCAAGTACACGTTGTTGCGTCAGCAAAAAATATCGCCACAATATTGTAAGAACAGCGTCAACGCCTCGTTCTTTTCCTCCTAAGTTTGCAAATGCGCGCGCTTCTACGTCTCGATGTTATTCCTCCTCGGAAACACTACCTTTTACCTAAGTTCATACGTGTGTACGTGAGAGTGCTTGTGTGCGCGCGTATACGTGCACATTTCACAACGTACATGGCACTGCGACGGTCGACAACGGTTCCGGATCACGTGGCTTTGTGTATCAGCCAGTACTGATGCACTGAAACCAATAACCATTACTCACTTGTTTTCATTATCGGAAAAGGAACATCTTCTCTTACGACGCATATTGCCCTGCCGCCTGCTCGCTCCTTGGCGTGTGCACGTTAATGCGTTTAAATATCGTTATTTTACTCCCAGCCCAACACCACCACCACCACGCGACTGACTCATAACGGCCATCTTGGTACAGTTTTTCGTGTCATTTTTCCCATATTTTTTTCGTATCAACGACCTCATATCAAGTCGAATCGATTAGCTATAGTTATACGTTTTACAGAACTGTGTTGAAACAATACGCGAAACTTTGCTTGTTTTTCGATAACTCTATTTTGGAAATCCCTGATTCAAAGGTCACCACTCATCCATGTCATCGGCGGCGGTAAGATGACGCATCAGTATTATAATATATTATTATTCAGTTTACGCAGATTAATCAATCATTAACTCATTCGATCGTTCCACCACAACCTCCTTCTTCTGATACTGTTGCTGCTCGTTCGCTAATCACTGTCGCTCCTTGTGCAAGCGACAGCTGTGCTACTGCGATCTTCGAACTCTTATCTCTACATCCATAGTCAAGAATTATGGAGAATCGAAAGTATGACGCATGTAACACTCAATTGTACATTTGCGCAGCAACGAATTAAGCCCAGCTCACTCGCACCGCTTAGATTCTTGCAAATATCATTTCGGTTCCGTAAATCCATAGACATTTTCCCGATGCGTATACGGTATCGGAAAATTCTCCCCCGCCAAATATTTATGTGTTGATAGTTGGTTAGTCATCGTTGTTGTCGTAGAGAATAGCTCACCAAAGTTCAACACTCACCGTGGAATGAGTACGATTTTACTTAAACGAAAAACAAAGTTCTTGAGAGCTGTTTCGCAGAAAATTAATGAACAACAGCTGTTCCTACCCTGCGACCCTTGCGCAGGTATATCCGAGGGTTTGTTGTCGCGTTGGGTACCTACCATTCGAGGCCAGGTATGTCGACCGACCCTATTTCGTTATGTACACCCCTGGCAAACCAAACCCCGGCTGAACACCTGGCACGCCGTTCTTTCCCCCACCAACGTCGCTCTGCCACCATTTCAGCGGGAGGAAAGACCCAAACAACAACAAGATGCCGCAGCCATTCTACGCTTTAGTCTTCTACTGCTTTTCACGTGACGATATTTTCATCGGGCTTCTTTTTTTCGAACGTCAAATTCGTTACTAAACTTAGCTGCATTCTATTAGGAAATGTGTTTCAGCAAGAACAGAGTTCTGAAAAGTGTGACCTTTTAATAATATTGTTTTTTATTTGAGCAGTTTTAATTTTAAATTATTCTCGAAAATCCATAGAATTTAATTTATAACTTATAGTATGTTCGCTACACTTTGTCCGCAGCTTAATTCGAGGTAAATGCACGATGCAAAATAATCCTCCATTTATAACGGTTAATAATATATGTGCCCAAAATTTATCATCTGCCTAGTCGTCGTTGTAGTATATATTTTACGTTGTTAGCTTCCAGGCAAAACGTTTCACGACGAATAATTATTCCCGCAGTATCGTTGTCATAATATATAAGCTTTATAATAGGTACAACAATCTCTTCTCGTCAGTTTTTATACGAGGGTCATTTGAACGTTTGTTTGTGAAATCGGAGAGGGGCGGCGGCAAAAGTGTCCGGAGCGAGAAATTTGAAACCGGAAGCTGTACAAATTGTCCGTTACCACTCCTCACACTGTTGCTGCTGCTGCTGCTCCTGTTGCTGCTGTGCAAGAATCCAAGCTTTTACACGCAAAATAAAATCGGTCAAAAAGAAAACCGCTTCGGTTAATGTACAGAAAAATACATACGCGAGACTAAACGTCATTCTTTTCTCACCGTATTTGAAAAATTAACCTTACCAACTTCAGTCTTGTTTAAAATCGTTGTCCTTCTTCCTTCGACCGATGCATTGCTTTTTCGAACAGACTGAAACATGGAGGATATAGGCTATCGACGCGTGTTACATCGATCCCGATGCTGACCTGCCGCTATTTTAAGGCATTCCAGATTTACCAACCTTCTCTGCACCGACGCCTTTTATTTCTGGAAATATCTGACGTAAATTGTTCACCATTTTTCGGACATTTCGTCTCCGTCACCCTATCGATCGCACTACACTTCGCTCAGTTCAATTATCAAATCGTTTTCGTACGGGGGCATGCAATTCGCTGGTGGCTACGTCACTCATTCATTCATTCATTCGTCTCTTCTCTCTAATTTTCATCGATTAACACCTGCCCTACGTATGGAACAATTCGTTAATTTTATCAATCAAAAGTTTATATAATTTGTTATCTATGCTTAATATTGTGCGCTTACCCTGAAATAAAATATATACATATAAAAAATAACGTAAAACGGCATAAATCAATCATAGATTTAAAATTATATCCGTCTGATGCTAATAAATGCTAACAAACGTTTCTTAATAGCTACGAAATTTGGTTCTTCATGATTTATCGTTGGTGAAATGATTTCAAAGTATTTTCCATATGCGCTTTTCTAGTTTTGACACTCAAAGGTTCACGCCACGCAGATGGAAATGGAAAAATGCATCGGTTCATTAGATTTTGAGTTACAGTGTTCACCGACTTCAAAAATGACAAGTTTCAGAAAAACGTTTTACAGTTTTGCACACTGAAAAATCCAAAATGAAACTCGGTAATTATCTTCACAGCGTCGTCAATTAAAAAAAAGTTTAAATGCCTTGCCTCCCCCTCCCCCACGAGAAGCACGGGTATGAAGAAAGAGAGGGACGAGTTAACCGAGTTAATCGTGCTACGATTAGAATAAATAGATACCTACGCAACAATAATGAAAAAGATTACTATTTATTCTCCGATTTATTTATACATCCATTTATTTATCCGATGACAACGAATGAGGTAGAATAATCACATGATTTGTATACATTACAGAAAAAAATAATTGACGATTTTCAACCATGGAACTCCCTAAAAAGTTTCCTTAGGTTAAAAAAAAAAGGTTCTGTCAAAAGATGATCGTTTTAAAGTTATGCGGAAGATCGCACTCAGTTGGTTTTTCACCGTCATACATTTTTTTAAATCAATGAATTATCGCGAGTAAATGTTAGGAACAAAGTAGTAATTGAAGTGCTACAACTTGTTTCTTCAAAATTCAAAAAAATGTGTTAAAAAAAAAGTGAAGAATCAGATGAGCGCGATCTTCCACATAATGTAGATCAATACAAAATACGGCATCATTATTTCGTGTATTTCCTCCATCACTTCTATAACACCAAAAACGTTTTCCCATTTTCCCACACTGCCTCCAATCAATTTCACCCCTTACATATTACAATATTACTACCCTTGATCTGTATCTGTTAGTTATTAATGTTATTGTCTTATCATGCGAAGGGATATCACGATCTGGTGTTTGTTTGACTTGAAACAATTAATTATTAACTCTTTATATACCATTTTGTACGGAGATTATTCTTCTTTTTATTCTCTGGTTTTACTCATTTTATATATATATATATTTTTTTCTTTTCTTTTTCTCTTATGCCAGAACCGTGGCATGTATATATAAATAAATTTTGATCCAAACTAAAAAATAAATTACATTATTGCCAATTTTTCAAACATTATAGTTAACTTCAATAGTCCAATCAAAATTTAATGCCTCCGATGGAATATCCACTTTGGAGATGTATACGTATACAATTATACATATATATATATATGTATATTATATGTCACTGTATAATTGTATATATATGTATGATACATTCATACACGTGTTATTTATTTATTTCTTATTTGCAACAGGATCTTGAATATATAATTTCTTGTATATACGTTTTTAATTATTTTTTATTACCCGGGCTGAAACTGGAGAAGGTGACGCGCGAGCCTAGAGTCGTTTAATTACTACCCGTTAAATATTGGCCTTGTTATTACCATAAGTAATTATTCCATCATATTGCTAGTTACGAGTATTTCGTCCTAATCGGAAATATTTTTCCTGCACGCGGCTAAACGTTCTTCGGTACACCGAAAGTGTTGTGCAGGTGTACAAAAAAAATTTAACTACAATTAAAATTGTTATATATATATATATATATATAATATGTACAGGTCAAGCAAACATCAAGAATCCCGGACGTCTCGCGTTGACAATTAATCGATAAAGGAAAGTGAGAAAATTGAAAAAAAAAGAAACGAAATTCCATCCTCACTTTTTCATTTATAATTTCAAATGGAACTCAAAATAACAGAATAGGTATATTAATCTGTTTTCCCTCGTTTGGTTATGTTACAGAAATCACGTGGGTGTTGTTGGCCTGGCTTCAGAAGAATTATGTAAATACGAAGACAATTATATGCCGAAAAGAAAAGTGAATCAACGCTGCTAATTTTTGATGACATCGTCTCGCATATAACAGCTACGAACTGCAATCGTTGTAACATTGCCGGAAAAGGTTGAAATTATTGAAACTCTCCTCGAAAGAAGCAAAGGTAAAAAAAAAAAAAAAAACACGAATAAGAATACGGAGAAGAAGAAGTAACGAAAAAAGAAATAAAACAAAATAAAATACCTGTTCAACTAATCATTTATAGTATAAAAAAAAAGTGCAACAAAACAAACAAACAAACAAACAAAAACCGACTGAAGTCTTAACCTTGACTTAAATAAATAGCAACAAATCACCGCCAAAGTAGTGTTTAAAAAAAAAAAAAAACAAGAAAGAAGAAACTATTATAAAGAAAAAGACAACCGTTAGTGTATATAAGAGCTATTTTTCCTACGCAACAGAAACAAAACAAAACATATTTCTCTAACTTTCGGGTAAATTTATAATTATACACTCTCGATAGCCGAAAATAATACTGCCAAGAGGGATAAAAAAGGAAGAGAGAAATAGAGAAAGAGACGTGTATATTTCGTTTAGCCGAAAGATTTCACACGTGCAATTGTTGTCTGTAACGCGGCCTATAAAATTGTTTATATCGACGAGCCTAATTTGCCGGTAACATCACAGTCATCTTCATAATCGTAATCATCATTGTTATCTCGAACAGTTGTTAAGATAGAATAATAATTCGCGTTTGATGATGCTGATGATGATGAAAATAATATCTAAGCAGCAATTATAATGACCCGATGATGACGCAAGGGAAACAGTAAAAGTCTGTCGGAGTGTTTGAAGTCAATTTTCAGCCACACGTGGTACAACGACAAGTACAAACGGAATTAATCCTTGAATCTATACTGCTGGAAAGGCGGTTTGCTTATAGTTTCGAGTTCAAGTCGAGTTCGAGGGTTGGAGCCGAGTGTCTGGTTCGACGGCTCCATCATCACCTTCGTCATCGTCATTGTCATTCGTGATGAAGTCAGCGTAAGAGGTACCAGTAAACGAAGAAGCAGAAGAAGAAAAAAAGGACAAGAAATAAGAGCACAAAGCATATATGCATAAAAACTATTCTTCGAGTGTGTGCGCGTGTTTTTGGACTTCGTGATATTATTATAATATACCTGATCCGTTCGTGCGGTTTAACGGTAATAAGCAAATTTGGAAGAACAGGAAAAGAGTAGATAATTGAATCGAAGGAGGATGAAGTTTGATTAATAAAGGGGTCAAAATTTGACGTAATCTTTGTGAGGCGATTTATCTTATTCTTTTGAGTGAAAATCTACGCCCGTGCAAGTTTAGAACAGAAGAAAAAGAAGAAGACGAGTGAAAACAGGAAACAGAGGCTGGATGCAGAGCAACCCAGTGGCCTGCGAGCCAAATGTTATGAGCCTTTGAGAACTGCCGTTGGCAGTCGGTGGTACGGGTATGGAGTATGGCGGTGGTGGCGTTGGAGCACGTGGGGGTGGCGGGGGTGTTCAACCCCCAACAGTAGCGCGAGGTATGGCAGGAACCGACACTACCGATGCCGCGTGGCACAAGCACGAGCAAATGATCCTTATGGAATCCAGGCAGAAGCAGCAAAGTGAGTACCTATCTACACCTGCAGTTATTGTACTAACAGCCAGTTTTTTAATGCTTATTTGGGTGAAACTATATAGCCTAAAACAACATGACGAGTCTTTGTAGCTACCCAGAGAAACAAAATCATGAAAATCGGTTCGGTAGTTCTGCAGTTGTAAGCGAACATGCGTTGGGAAGACTTTTCTGGTATATATAACTAGTCCAGTTAAAATAGATCTGAATCAAAAATATTCTACTCATGCATGAAAATGCAGCCACCAGCCGAATATTTTGCAGTCAGAGCTATTTTGACTGGACTCATAGAGTAATTATGTAAAACACGCAGCATGAAACCTGCAGTACACAAACACGCATATTATCGATATTGTACATGGACCCTAACTTTATTTCTACGGCTTTCATAATTCTTGACTGCAAAATATAAATTAGTATGAGGCTGTAATTAGTAGTTGTTAACGCAACAAAACATTGATGGCGGGGGGGGGGGGGGGGGGGGGTCACTATTTTGCAATTTACAGTGACTGAAGTATGCAGTTAAGTTTTCAAATTTCTCGGTCTCCGTTTTTACTCCTGTTCTTCTCCCGCATTTTTTAAACGAAACAGACACATCCTGTAAATAAAATTTCATTATTTAAGTGACGATTGTTGCCTTCTTATGTCAAATTTTGGGAAAGTTTTGAGTATGAAGATATGGAATAATGGTCCTGTGCTTCAGCGGTGATTTGGATGTGGGAAAAAATCAGTTTCGGAAAAAATTGAGACGTTGCTGAGCGGATTTTTTTAGTGCCAGCAGGAGTTAATCACACGTGACTGAAACGTCCTTTTCTTCATTTACGAAAAATGTAGTCAGAACAATAATTTGGATTATCGTTAAGTGAAACTGTATTTATTTGATTTGACGAAGAATTTTTTTCGCCACATCCTATCGCCATGTTTGGTAATTTCAACTATCTCTCTTTCTGTTCCCGCGTAAATACTTCACTTTGGTTTCAAGAGATTGGTGGTCGGTCGGTGATGATTTGACGAAGTAATTCGTCCAAACAAACTACTTTTTCTTCTTAACCTTCTTAATAAAAAAATTCAAAAAATTCATTGGTTATACGTTTTCTCAAAATTAAAGAGTTCTGTGACGGGCGACTGCGAGTTTCGAAATATTTAAAAATAGTTGCTCCTTCGTTCATTATTTTCATGTATTTAACACTTGGTTACTTATTTTTGTATAGATATAGAATGTCAAAATCCGCGAAAATCGTCGACGACTATATAATATCGTTTAAATCTCTTCCTGCAGTCTTATTTTTTAGCCGATTTTTAACGCCTGAAATCGATTCTTCGCGACCCCCGCGTGTGCGGGATCCGTTTTAACGTGCCGCGGAAAGGTTTAGTTGAAATAATTTGATTCCTTTTTGGAAAGGGCAGGTAAGCTGAGCCACAAAGACCTACCTTTGCCTTCCAGGTAAATTCTCCGGTTCCCTGAAAGGAAAAGAAAAAAAAATATATCAAACGAGATATAAGAGGATATTGGAAAAAACAAATAAAACTTTTAAGAAAAAATGTCGGCTCTCTCTTTTACTCTCTCTGTCAGTGGTTCGCTATTATTATGACTATTAGATTTGTATTACCTTATATATGTTTGTTTCTTATTCATTCGAGATATAAATTTCACAAAAAATAGTTAGAGTTATCGGACTGATTAGAAGTTCGTTTTATACATCAGTATAATTAATAATTAATCGATCATTTTAACGAACAACATATATTTCCGTCGTATTTTTTCTACCAAGGTCGAAAAAATCTATGAACAATGTCAGACGATTCTTTTCGAAAAGTTGAATTCTTACGCAGGGTTCAAATTCGCAACGTTAAATGCGCAAGGATAATTTTTCATGGAAAATCTCTGAAATTCAATATATATATTTTGCAAAACATATTTGGTACACTATTACGTACATATTTGGTCACGCTTTTTTTGTTGTTTTTTTTCCAAGTTTGTTCCTCGACGAAAAGAAAATCGTCCGTCTTGATATTCAACCGCGAGTTAACGACGACGACGACGACGACGACTCGGCAGGTATATCATGCACTTTTAAACTACGCGATATGTAGAGATATGCACACGCACACACACGCGCGTGTGTATGTATATATACATATATACGTATATAAAGAAGTGCCAGCAATCGACGACGAGTCGTCTCTATACATATATAGTTTTTCCTTCATCGGAACAAAGTCTTCCGGCTGCCCATTGAGTCGCGTAAAACCGTACCTCAGCTACATACAGCGGCCTTTCTCCCTCTTTACCTCCCTTCCGCCATCCTTCTTCCTTCCTCTTACCTATAAGCCAATAGCCATCCTGTTCTTCTGTTCTTCCCGCGAGAAAATTTATCTCTCGTGTATACGTATACCTACCTTACAGAGAATACAGAGAGAGAGTGAGAGCAATAACGAGAATAAGAAAAAAAAAAAAAAAACAAACAAACAACCGGTAACGCTACAGATTTGTAATTACATTGTACGTTTATGACGACATTTTTAATTTTTCTAAAGGCCAGAGGTAAGAGCTACCAGAATTAGCAAACTTTTTATAACGTTTATTTGAGTAAGGTAGTGAAGTCCGAAAATCAAAATTTTGTGAAATATCTTGAACCACTGATACTTTTATACAATTATGAGGATAAAATTGAAATGCATTTTTCTACTTTCAAAAATTTTGACACGTTTGCCTGCTAGCTTTAGCTTCATAATTTTCTCACAAAGAATATAATAAAAGTAAAATTGTACGTTGCACGTGATGTATAGGAGAATATTGGAGATTATAATTATATGGTTTCGGTCTCTTTCAGTCACTTTGTAATTACTTTCTAAAAAGTTATCGCAAGTTGTTTTTTCTGGTATAGGAAAAATTTTCCAACAGCGAAATCTTTTTTACAGACTTACAGAAAATCCGCGTTTTCGTTTTTTGACAAACAACGTTTGATCAATGTAGAAAGTTAAAAATCTTGTATCAATTTTCTTCGTCGTTTGTGCGATAACGAAAACTTTGTCTCCTTGAGAAGCTTTGATAAGGTTTCGAGAGTTCACCACAAACAAGTGGTGAACGACTATTAAAATTGGAACGAACTGTACTCGTTTACGAGTTTAAGTTAATTCGGTAAAAACTTGGAAATGCATCGTACAACCAAAAAACTAAATTGTTTCTTCACTAATCTATACTCTGTACATAATTCAATCGTTGCCTATTCGATCTAACGTGTTAAGCGATTGAAAACGAATTGTATATATAGTAACGATTCGTCCTCCACGTAAGTTCGAAGCAAGTAACTTCATATAACGAGTATCATATCCTGTCCGTAAGAAACGTGTGGAAGACGGGGAGACGCGGAGTCTGGTTCGCGGTCTGGTGCATCGACAAATTGTTAATTATTTTAATAACTTGGCTCTTCTACCTGTTCGTTAACTTTCTTGAAGCTCGGCTGCATCGCCAACCTGCTTTGCCACTCGCCGCGTTAATGTATATATACATGTATAGAGGAGTTCGCCAGCACTGCTGGGCGAAACTGTTGCTGCCCTGCATCGCCTACGAGGGTGTGAAAAATACTTTTTCACTTTTTGGAGGATTTTTAAGACATGCGGCCGAAGTTTTAGTAACGTTACCGTAACGATATTTTAGCGGGAAAATCATTATCGCGTTATTCTAAAATTACTTTCAAGTAGTCCGCTTTTCGAAATATATGAGTATGTTTCGTTTATCGCGGTTTACTAAATTACAGACATTCCGAAAGGTTCGAAGTAGCGAATTTTCCTAAACACAGGGGATCACGATCGAGAATCTCTTCACTTTCTTCGTCACATTACCATGCATCCTTCAAATTTACCGCGGATATAAGCGTTAAACTGCAGCTATAGCTTGTGCGACAGGCCTTAAAGGTTATAAATTTCTTCTTCCTTCCTCGCTTCCCCTTTTCCTATCTTGGATTGCACGTGTCTTGTACATCTCGCTAATATACTCGTTGCTGGTTCAACAAATTAGTGTGAATTCTCCATCCTCAATCACTCTCACACACACTATGTGCACGTACTTACGTAAATGTGTCCCACGCATTAGTTGACAACTGCTTCTCCTCCGCGTCCTCCTCGTCCTCGTCCTCGTCCTCCTCTTCCTCTCCGACACCACCGGATGAACTATTACGTGCGCTTCCGTAGCTTTGCAGGCGGAAAACAGATGTTATAACTATACTGTAGGAATTCGTGATGATCTAGAGTATTACAGTAAATTGCTGTATTACATGTGATCGTAGTTCGCTTTTGCGGTCGACGAGACGAAGTGATGATGATTATTATTTTATGGGAATTTATTCACGCGTATTTTTACCATGCTGCTGATGTTGCACTCCGCATACTTTAGTTTGATATATAACGATGTTACTTATCGTGATCTTTAATCACGGTGATTGATTAATTTCTTATTCATCCAAAATCATCATAATTATCACTTTAATTGCTACGGAGTGTATTATATGTACACAGACTTGCAATTGCTCAGTCACGCAATTTGTAATTATATTCTCTGATGGAAGATATTTATGAGTTGCTTTGCGAACGAGGGTTTCATCATACACGCCTTTTCAAGCACATTTCCATTCAGTCCATTGATCATCGGTAATTAAATAGAGATGATATTTTTACCTAAATGCAAATTTCAATTATACATTTTCAGCTAATTATTTGGTGTTACGAGCTCTCAGATAACTGGTCTGATTCCTGAAAACTGAATAGATTTTTTCGGCTCTCTAATGTTTCGTAAAAGAATTACGACGATGGAATTAAAGCCAGTAAATTTTGTAGTCTATGATATTCTTCGTTCATTTTTTATATAGTTTAATATTACACGTGTATTATTCGTATACGTAATCGAGCGAACTCGTCTTCTGCACGGAAATAGATTCGGTTGTTCCACAGTGACGGACGAGAAGAAGAAGAAGAAGAAGAAGAGAGGAGATGCTGATTGAGTCCGCTAACGGGACCTCATATATATCGCGAGAGTCAATTTTTATATACAGAAATAATCATAATACGAATATCTTAGCGAAGTATAAAATTCAAAGATCTGTTCATTACACATTTTCATCTTAGTCTCTCAAAATTCACTTACTCGACTTTTCTTACTGGTTTAACCAACCTTTCTCAGCCTTCTATTCGTCTTCTTCCTCATCACGTCTCAGATTTCACCGACCATTCAACCAACCGATATCGCATGATGACGATAAATGATGATGAGAAGATAGAAATTTTATAAATATTTTCAATTCTTAATTCATCTGTCATTTGAAACGCTACATTCGTTGTGTTGCGTTAAATTTCGCGAACATATTTACGAGCTCGAGATTGTCGATGGAGTTAATTCCTTCCGGATATTCGTCAACAGATGGATCGAAGGAACGCAACTGGTCATTTTGATGTGCAGGAAACGATGCACGGATACGTAATAGGTACCTATATAGGTACAGTTGAGACTGGCGCCTTGTTGCGAATGCCTTGAGATTCGCTGTTGCATTCCAACAACGATGTACACGAACACACTGTACATGCATATCATGTACACGGTATTCCTTCACGTTGTCGCCAAACAAGGCGAATTGTCGTTATAGCTCTCTTTATATATATATACACTAAAATAAATGACTGCATTCTTTTTTTTTAACTTAATTCAAAAATTAATAAAAAATTACCGTTTTGCCTGCCCATTTCAATTTTTGTTGCAATATTTTTGGTTTTGGCCACAGTATTTATTCAATTTTTTTTCATAATTTTCAATAATGTCTATTATCTTATTATATATATATATATATATATTATTTAATGACCATTAACGAAATATTGCCATTTAAGGAGCTTTTACGGTGTCCGGGGGGGGGGGGGGGGGGGGGGGGGTTGAAGGGATTTTTAGAGTTGGAAGAATATTATAAAAAATCGCGGACCAAATCCGAATCAAGAGGACGAAGGTCAGACCGTAGTCGAATTTACATGGAATGCCCTATATATGAATACAACTAACGGAAGTTGCCAATTAATACTCAGGCATAACGTAACTGTATCTTATACACCCGAATCGCTGACATACCGCATATCTAGTCTCTAAACTGCTCAATTAGTGAAACCTAAGTGAAAGTTATGGAATACCTTGATAAAAGAAATGTTCTTTTTTTGGCGATTAATAACTGAGATTGTCAAATTAGGGGGGTAGGTAGATACTGACGTGTTCTGAGTAAAAATTATAACATATGGCTGTGAGGTGCGAGATGACATGACAACACGATGGTATTTCAACGAGTGTAGAATATCAGTGCAGAGATGAAGGAGAAAAAAGAAAAGGAACCGAATGAAAAAAGTGAAAACCAAAAAACAAACAAGAAAAAAAAAAAAAAAAAAACAGGAACATTCGTCTATACGACCACAGAAGAACACCTAGATAGATGCCAGGTCAAAAATATACGACTAGGCGGACGTGACGCCGTTCGAAAGAGAGAAAGAGGAGAGAAGAAAGAGAGGAGTCTGCATTGTCAAAGAGTCACTGCCTAGGCAGGGCTCCAAGTCGCCTATTCGTTTCTTATATAGATTCTCGGTGCTCCCTGCAGCTTGCCTATCGTTCCTTGTGTTGGATGAGATGATGCGGGTTCAATGAGTCTGAGAACACTGACCCAACCATCACCGACACTGTCGTCAAGTACTTCGTATACGCTGTGCAGTTTTACTTGCAATTCTTTTTATTAGTCGGACAAATTTTGGTTGTTTGGTTTTTGTCCCACGTTTTGAAATTCTGTCGGAATTATTTTTCTTCCTTTTCTTTCATCACGCTTTTGACCGTACTGTTGTAGGTACGCTGAGTGATACTAATACTGAAGTGAAACTTTGTTAGGGTCTCTTAATTTACGCAGATACAGTAAAAAATTCAAAATCTGCTCCCCTACTTTGACGTATTTCAGGGGGTGGGGGAAGTTTTTAAAGTAAAACTTTTCGTCCGTCCATCTTTTTTTGGTCCAATGTTACGTAGGCTCTTGGTCTTTTCTTGACGCGGGCCATACTTGGCTGCTTGATGATGGTGAACCAAGAGCGAAAAAGCAGCTAGCCAAAGAGAACGAATGGAGGTTGAAAGAAACAGAGATGAAGAGCGAGAGATAGCCGCAGACACAGCTCTGTAGCTTTTTCTTTCCTAGTTTGCGAGTTTAGTTGCTAATTAATGATTACCAATCACCAATTATTTATCATCAAGCACCGATCAAGACATTTAATATATCATTTCGTTCGTGTCCATGAACTTTTCGAACGTCTGTTTCTCCGTGCGGTTCCGCGTTTCGAAGTCATTAGAATTACCGTTCGATTAATCGAAAAATGGAGGAAAAGAAAAAGATATTTTACGAGAAGCCCTTGATGCAAACAAACCCGAAATTTTCTACCGAACTCTGTAAGACCGCCTGTTTCGCTATATATATATAAGGATCAAATCTTCCGGGATTTGTGAACGATAAATCTTCACGCTAAGTCTATGAATCCTAGTCCGTTCGGCAAAATTTTGTTTACCTCGTTGTTAAATAAAATCAAGTACTGCCGAATGAATTGAGAAAAAAATCGTCGTTATCATAGAGAGAAATTTGTATCAGTCGTTATTGCACACTTCGTCAATTATTTTCTTCACATTCTATCATGACTGAAAAATATTATGGTTTTTGGTACAAAATAAAAATGTGCTATAACACATGTGCTGTAACCAAAAAAATACAACGTGTGTCAGGCACGATTCTGTCTGGTCGTAGTCAATCTTACTATATTTTCTAGTAACTATTTATTGCGATAATTTGATGATGGTACAAGAATAAATTTATCTTACGGACTCATTTTACGGTAAAACTTCGTTAACTAGATAAACCGTCTTAATGTTGCAACAATCAGAACCGCACTAAATCGTTACTTGTGTAACAATCTATAAAAATTTTCTAATAACTATACAAATGAGAAGGAATAATTTATTATCATATGACACCAAGTTATTTTTTTATTTTCGCAATTTTTTCAACGATCAGGAAGAACGTTTTGCTTTCAATATGGGGGAGGGAGGGGGGGGGGGGGGGGAGTCGATGAAGTGTGTAATACGTTCGGTCACTTTTTTCTCTCTCAATAATTTATATATTTATAATAAAAATATCGATATACGCATGCATGTATATTTACTTATAGAGTATTCATTCTTCTCCGTAGTCATAATTTCAAGTCTCAAACACACGTATCCTTCAGAGTTTATTATTTCTGGCCGTTTTGTCGTTTACGTAACTGTCTAGACTGTAGACTCTAGACGAAACAGCAGCAGTAGTACCGGGTAACTGGAATCGGCGGATCAGCGCAAAAATAAAATACGATGTAGGTATCGAATGTTCCGGAATGTGTCGTGGAAACACGCAGCCAGAAGTACCAAACCATTTTTAGAGTATTTATTTTCTAACGCTTTTATTCGTCACCTACAAACTACCCCAATCACAGTAATTATTATATCAATATAATCGAAATTAAAAAAAAAAATTAATTGGGCGATAAACACTTTTCCCTTGCGATTCAGAGTACAGTTATAGCTCATTCTTCGTCTAATCTTCGTCCCTGATTCTTCATCTTCATCTTCTTCTTCTTCTTCTTCTTCTTCTCAGAGGCGCACATTTAGCTTATTAAACTGAAATTAGAGCGTTCGCCTCATTCTAATTATAACAACACACCACATACTCGAATACTAGGGCAGCGGAGAATTTGGGGCAACACGTTTCACCGACTATTAGCATTACCGAAAGCATTTGCTGCGTGAACGTAGGTCAGCAATAACCGTCCGACATCCTATTCTGATACTCCCATCTTTTTTCCTCTATTTTATTTTTCACCTTCTAAACTGTCATCATGCTAAATTTGCGCAGTCAAAGTTGGCAGAAGGAACCGACAGTTGACAAGATCCTTTTCCATTGCGCCTATACTACCAATTTATCAAACGAATTTTACACAAACTTGTTCTTTTCATTCATTGAATACGTTTGTGATATCCAAGATTGTAGAGAATCAAACTAAACTGGAGAAATTTTTTTGTTTTTTTTTTGTTTTAATCATGGAACTTGATTACTAGTTAGAACTGAGATCGTTTTTTTGGAAAAATTTTTCGCAAATCGTGTTAGAAAACTCGAGGATTAGGTTTTTGAAATCTCTCTCGAATACTTGGTGTTCGATTTTTGGTATACCAAAAATTTTTAGTCGTTTTTTTACCTCGATAAATCGGGGTATTCAAACTTCACGCGAACTGTATTCCTATATATCCGGGGAATTACAATTTGCGGTCGTTTACCCGAGGACCCTTTCATTAAACGTGTAGTATTTGTTTTTTCTTCTTCTTTTTTACGTTTCATTTATTTCACCCATTCTTCTTTTTCTCGTTTATAAATATACAATTTGTTTTACACACGATTATGTGGAACAAAAATTGTTATCAAATGTCATCAAATTTTTTTACTTTGTACTGTGTACATTATGCAGGGTATAATAACGAGAAATTCGTTTAGCCTCAAATTTTTATTAACCATTAGTACCTTATAATATTACAACAAAGTAGTTAAATTCGATTTCCTTTGATTTTCAAATTTTCATTTACTTGCCAGAAAAGTTATTCCTTTTGCATATTCGAGTGGGAATTAAATTAGCAACACGATGTGTTATAATGACTTGATTGAAATTGATAAAAATGAAACTTAGGTTTCGTAAATTGAAGGCATTCGAAATATTAATTATTATGCGTGCATGTGGCGAGATATAATGGTTTAACATACTTCTTGTCATGCGTTAATACTGCACGAAATAATGATATAGCTTTCAAGGATGTCGTCTATGCACTAAGTACTAAAGTTTTGTCATCCTATTCTATACGTATTTTGCATAATTGTCCAAAATTCAGTGTGCGAAAAATTTTGTTCCGTTGTTTTCATATCCTTTTCGATTCTATCTTCGATTACGTAAAATAGGATGCGAAAGTAAAGGTAGGCGCAGTAGACATCCTTGAAAGTCGACGCATGTATGTACTTTTGTACAGCTGCGTTCACAAGGATGTCGAACGTCGGGAGTGTTTCAACAACGCGTTACGTGCTGTTTCATCATGAATAATACTTCGAACAGGCCGAAATATGGCAAGTTGTTTTAATCTCGAGAGAAGAAGTGAAAATTCTCAGGGTAACGTTAATGAAGGTTTGAAAATACGAGGGAAATACGAGGTGAAGTTAGCCACCGATATATTCGCAATAGGTTCTTACGCACATTCTTTTTCACGATCAAACTGTCAGAAATGTTGAAACACCATAGATCAGAGTGGTTTTTTTCGTGGAAATCACTGCGTGCAAGAACTTTTATTAGAGAATCGGTGGCTGTGCTTCAGCATCATGATACATATATCAACAAGGTTGCGGATAGTTTGAAATTTCGTTACCACCCACCGTCAATGAGAGGTTAAAGTTAGCGATGTCAACGTGACTGAATTACGCAGAAAAAAAGTAGCTGTTAGAATTACTTTACTGCAATTGTAAAACAAGTGTCTGTCTGTGTGTCGAACCTCAATCCCATAGTGATTTACCACAGACCGTATATAATAGTTTTCGTTGCGAAATTTCTGACCATTACAAAGTTGTGCAAAATCGTCGGTGTTTCCACGATTGTGTCAAGATTGCCGCTTGGGGGTGCAACGAACTTCATCGTCCCTGATGCCCTTTAAAAATGTAAAATAAAAAATCGTTGGCCAAGTATTCCTCCGCAATACAATCGGCAACTATCGGCGGCTCCAGGAACACGACACCTCGTGCACCTCTTTTGGGCCAGGGTTACGGCTAGACAGTCTTCTGCTCGGACGCTGCGGGGGCTCGAAAGCTGCGTCGGGACTACCGGCGAGGTTTGGCGTTGGTTGGATGGCAACTTGGTGGCTAGCCGGTCGGCGCTTCGTACCTCCACATCCGTCTCCACCTCCACCTCCACCTCCAACTCCAACTCCACTCCCCCGCGCGACGCGATCAATACGCTGGCTCTCCTCTCCCTCTCTCTCCCTCTCTCTCTCTCTCTTTCATCTCCTTCGCCTCGTTCACTCACACGCCGTTGCTGCTCTGCCGCTCTGGCTGCTGGCTGCTGGCTGTTGGCTGTTGGCTGTCTGTAGGTACTTCGGCAGCAGCAACAGCGCCAGCAACACCAGCATCAGCAGCAGCAGCAGCAGCCCCTGAGCTCGGCGAGGCCGCTCGTTCGAAACGCTCTTTCTGTTGCTATGCCAGTCTCCCCTCCCTGCGGTCCGTCCGCCTGTCCTATGTGCTCCTATATCCTACATTCGCATCCCGACGCCGGCGTCGCGTCGCCTCGTCCTGCGGGAACGTTCTCCTTCTTCCTTCGCACACACACATATATACGTATAATAATCCTTTTCTCCTTCAACCGAGGCATTTTTTTTCACTCTTCTTGTTACTTGCACAACCTCCGCCAGGTGACTCTCTCAAATAAACGTACATACGTCGACTGATCTTCAGACCTATAATGAGATCATGCTACCGGGATTTTTTTGGCACCTTCGTTTTACCGAAGAGACGCCAAAGCCTCGTACACGAGATTTTTTTAGAAGTTGAAAAGTGAGAATGAAAATATACGAATCAACAGATTTTCATGCTGTATATATAAAGGATCGCACTTATCTTGAAACTTCAATATCCGAATCGAGTAATTTTTACGAGGTTTGAGTTGTAGTGATGTTCGATGTCAACGGAACGTTGAAAAAGAAAAATCTCTTTTTTGAAACTTGTAGATAACATTGAATAAATTGAAAGTTTAGCAAATTTGAGTTTAGACAATCTTGATAAACTTGCATTAAATATCGAATACTTATTTTATTCTTATTTTTTTTTTTCAAAAATGCAATCGTTGGGCAATAAATTTACTACATAACCTCAACTTGACAATAAATCTGATGGACCAATTTTTTGCCGCAAATCGAACACACAGCTGCATAATACAACTCGCTCCGATCGTCGCTGCCATGATTCAGTCCAACGTAACAACCCCTGTACACCATATTGTGACTTATGACGATTTTACTTACCTTCTCGTACCTTTCATACCTCTCTCCTTCCTTTCGCTTTACCTCTTAAACATGAGAAACACTGCATAGCACAGACACAAACCGCTCACAATCAGATGCAGTGAACGACGACGACGACGACGACGACGACGCTTCTAGCACGCAACGTTCGCGACAAGAGAGTTTCCTCCGTACAATCGGCTGCACGCAGCTTTGGATGTACATCCACATGTGTATACATACGTTAAATACATACCCACTTTATGCCTACCTTTGCTTCTTTTTATTCTACACAGTTTCGTTACGACCTCTGCACGCATTCAAATCTCAAGGCTCTGAAATGTATGCAGCTGCCGATTTGCGATGCAAATATATCCTCTACATATATATATATATATATAAATGCAATACATATGCGTGTATCACGCTTTTATAACAGGACAATGCTTGCGTGTATTTATAATATATATGTATATTCTATTCCTGAAACGTTATATTACAGGAAGAGGAGAAAGATTTTCTTCATCTTCTTTCGTTCTTTCATCAAAAGTATTCACGAGATTTCTTCATCTTTCTTATCTTTTCGTAAATAATCTATACATAACTGTAATATTACAGTGATTGTTTTCCTCGTACTCTTCTATTCTTATTTATAAAAATAATATGTATATACATACTCTTTATCTGGTACCTATATACTGTATTTCGTAATTTCTCTCCCGTCCCGATACCGGGAACTTATCTCAAGCAGTCGAGAATTAATCTCGCAATATTTTTTCTCCGAAATCAGTTCTACTGCTGATTATCAACGGGGTGTGAATAAGGAAAAAAGAGAGGAAAAAAATAAGACGAAAGAAGGCAAAGGTTATTATTATATATATATATATACGATTTCATGTGACTTAAATTTCTTTATTACATACGGAAATTTATAGCATATATAAAAAATCCAATACCGAAATATGAAAAGAAATTCAATCATGATCGAAAGGAAAACTTTGTGTACTTAAAATTTTTCGTAATTTTCTTATTACATGGATTCAAATCGATTTCACCTTTTCGTCGAATCAACCCTGTTATAAGCATGTCTGTCCAACTTTTTGTTACTCCACTCGAGACTTCGGCTCTGCCGCAACGCGTGTATACTTGTGCGAAAGTAATTTTCAAACTTGGGAGTTTTTATTATTTTTTTTTCGTTTTTATTTTTGTTCTTTCATTTTTATACGTACCTCATTTTCTTTTCCTTCCTCTCCGTCTATTTTTAAATTCTCTTTTGCAAAAATTCTTATCCCCCGAGGTAAAAATTGCTTGCTAAATCCACATTCTGCGATATTTCATGTAAGATATTTTATTACATTCTTTGAGTATAATTATTATATTACTTGAAACATTCGTCACGCGATATTAGACTAAGAAACGACCGCGAATTATTGGCACAATTCGTTTAAACGTTTATACATCATTCAGAGTACGTTTAAACGGCCACGTTTCAATTTCTAATCATACTTCATTTTCATTAATGTTACCATAAAACCATTGCTGCTTCGATCCTTACGTTATATTCGTTTCTTTCTATGCCTATCCATTTTTCACTTCTTTTTTTTTTTCTATATTCGTTTCGCCGTTCGGTAATTATAGCTGCGCTGCAGGTTACTTCCATGTGTGTGTATGTATATGTATATATACGTGTAGCTTCCCATTTCTCCGTATACATGTCTGCTTTGTACAGGACATTGGGAATTAGAAATTTTATAGGCTTCGCGCCACTTCCTTTTATTACCGGTTTCTCTACAATTTCTCCATTCTCGCGTGTTCTGATTTTCGTCGAAAGGTAAACAAAAAATAAAAAATGTACCAGAAAATAAATTATAGAGAAACGATCAGGTGAAGAAAAAGAAAAAATTAATGGGTGCAGACGACAGTTAGTCGTTGTAAACAAAAGCTTAGGCATAGGTAGATATAACATTATGTAGGTTATATCCTGCAATTAACCCGCGATATTATATGTCTTATTATTATACAATTTGGAGTTGGTATATATATATATATATATATATATATATATATATATATACATATATATATACATATTTTCATTACTCATATATGTATTGAAATAATAATAATGTAAGAAGAGAGAAAAGTATAATGTCAAGGAGAAAATAACGTGTGGCGCCCAATTTTTTTCGTATCATCGATTCCTCCCTTGATTCTATACATAGACGTACATGTACTTGTAACATAGATATATTTTGTAAACCGAGTCCTCATAGCCTCGTCAACGTACCAATTTACAGAAAGCATATTATAGCACAGTATAACAGTATAATGGTACATACGCGGTATGTATGTGCATGACCATACATTACAGTTGTTCTGCATATTTTAACGATTTCCGAGAAATAATTAGTCGATCCTTATCGCCGACCGACCTTTACAGCGAAAATTATCGACCGATATTATATATGTGTATATATATATATATATATTCATATATCTATGTAATTTACCTGGAATTTAGTATGTAACATACAGTTTTTGGTATACTTATTCGTGTTTGTATATATGTGTGCATATACTATATATTATTTACCCATTTATTTTTAAACCTTTAATAGCTTCTCACAACATTGTAGTCACCACGAAAATAAAGTAAATTATATGTTATGTACACCCCTGAAAAGTTCAATCAGTTCGCGTGCTTTACTTGCCGGATAAATAATGTTAATAAAAACTATGTTTTACAAGAAGTGAGAACGAAAAGTAAGAACCATTGCTCGTGCAATCGACGTCTTATAGTTTGTTTAAAACAGTCTTTACGACACCATTTGACACTCGTGCGATAATTATACCTCGGTAACAACTTCACGTAATTTTATGTTCAACAATAATTATCAGGCTGAAGTTTGTAACGTTATTGTAACGATACTTCTTTGGAAAAAGTCGTTATTTTGCAGCTTTAGGATTACTTACTTGAAACTTTGCAAATCGTTAATAATACAGTATCAATAAACTGAGATTTTGTAAATTCAACTTCTTTAGGTATTCTAAAGGTGCAAAATAGTAATCTTTGTTTTAAAGTTTCGATATGTTAACGATACTAACTTTAGCCTCGTCAACAATATCCTTTACCGACAAATTTGACAAAGCTGCAGTATACGATTTCCACTAAACTTGCGATCCGAAGAAGAAAAACTTTCTTCCTTATCGCTGCAGTATTTTTTAGCAACCGGCCATGACTCCGAAGATGTGTTTTTTTTTTGGGGGGGGGGGGGGGGGGGCAGATACAGAGCGAATTGCTAACGACAGAATAGACTGTCGTTTGCTATAGTTTAATGCGCATGCGCTACAGTTCGAGATCAGTTGTTTGCCAGGGTGACCAACCGTTATGAACATAACCTTAGAAATTTGGAACAGTTGGCGTTAGCAGTTGTGTTCTATGTTCTTAAAATTTTAGATCCTACGTGGTAGACTGTCATTTAAATTTATAACTGATAGCCGCCCTGGCAAAACAACTGTTTTTGAATTGTAGCGCATGCGCGCTAAATTGTCGCAGACGACGGACCATTCTGCCTTTAGCAATTCACTCTGCATATATCTATTTGCCTGGAGAATCTTGCTCTTGTTTAGTTTTTCCGCGAATTTTCGCCGACCGAGCGACACGGATGGAGAAATGATGTATTCGAGTCAGGATCGGCACGTTGTGTACGCAGCTTTGCTAGTGCCGGTCTCTTATACCCTCAGGTATACAGCGGGTACCGCATGGCAGGCAGGCAGTCAGAAGGAAACTACATAAATATAACGATATAAGCAAGAATTCTGATTGCGTGGTATACCCACCCGACGACTTGCAACGTACACGGATGAATAAACAACGGAAAAACGAACGAAAATTCCTACTTCGAAATGATTGCGTGTCGTCGACTATGTTGCTGTAATTAGGCTAGACGGCCTACACGATGCGTATAATATTATCAGCGAAGAAATGGAGAATTGTAATAGCGGAACCAGAGAAACGGTTAAGAATAAGACGTGTGTAGCATTGTTTGGAAGACGAAAAGAGATTAGAACGTAACCTGTATAGATATACATTGCGCACACTGTATACGAGATAGATATATACATACATATATGTGTGTGTGTTTATATATACATATTGTGTGTATATATATATATATATATACACACAAATATACACATAGATACATACATAGAGTTTGCTACCGCGGGAGTTGAAAACAATGAAACTGCAACGAGACGCGAGACAAATGGGAAAATTATCTGATTGCACCATGGTATACCCCTGCGCGTTATATACCTCTATTCCCCTGAACCCCGGCTGAGGGAAACATGGGTTTAGTTAGACGTGGAATAGAGTTTTACGTCGGTTTCTCCATTCTTTCTTCCCACGTCGTCTATGTGTACAGGTACACACGATTCGGTATTCGCAGGTGGGTGCACAAAGGAAAAGGAAAGAAAAGAAGAGAAAAGAAAAAGAAAAGAAAAAGAAAAGGGAAAGGGAAAGAGGTAGAAAACAACGGTATATAAGAATGGGAATAAAGGCGTAAAGAAAGCAAAAATATATATATATATATATAGTATATCGATGTAACGCGGAAATTTTTTTAAAACGTCATGCATGCACTGCATCTATACAAAAAGATACATGTATGTATAACTTATATGCATTATATAAACACCGCGATCGCTGTAAAGATATTATTCTTATTATCGGCTGATGCTCGGAGAAGAGAAAAGACAGAGAAAGAGAGAAAGATTGGGCGGGGAGCAAAAAAGCGACGATATGACGTAATAATCCAGCCATCTTATTTCGCGATGCAAATTAATTTTATAATAAGGCAGTAAAGGCGCAGAGGGAGAATAACGCGCGGTGACTCGAAATCAGCTCATTTTTTTTATATCCAACTGTGTATATATGTATATATTATATACTCACTCACCCCCCCCCCCCCTGCCCCCCCCCCCCCCCCCCCCCCCTTTTGAAGGATTTTCACCGTCATTACTCTGCACGAAGCGAGTCGTCGCAGTCTAATCTAGAAAACGACGCCGACGCCGACGACATGGGTTGGACTTCGGGTAATGTATTTCCGGATATAGGTTGATATAACAAGCCGCTCGGTCAATTAGCACCGATCTATCCAGCTCTCTTTCTATCTTTTGTACGCCGCGGCCACGTTTGTAAAGCTCAATTTAGGAACGCGGTGCTGCAGTGGATCACGTTCGTAACTGCAGTTATTCGTTAATTAGTCTGCACTGCAATTAAGTGTGTGTATATGTATATATATATATATATATATATATATATATATATATATCGGAAGAGAGAGAGAGAGAGATAGAGAGAGAAAGACCGAAGATTTTTGGTTACAACGCGGCAGACCGGCTGTAATGACGACGGGAGAAACAGCTGACTTCTCGTATCCATACACTCGCGAAGTATGAGCGACACGACACCACCACCTCCACGTGGCAAAAGTGCATCGTCCTTTTTCCACCTCCTCCTCTTCCTCCTCCTGTTTCTAGTTGCTCGCTCGATTCGGGGCGTAGTTGTCCTTCGGGAGGTCGACCGCCTTTGCGAGACAGTTAATTTCTTTATTCTACTTAAGCGAAAGCTGATAGTATGAAGAGAGGAGGGGGAGGTGGAGGAGGGGGAGGGGGAGGATGTATGTATCGCGAAAATGCATCGCTGCGAGTCACGCAGCTTCTTCGCCTCTGTTGGGATGCTTCGGGGAATTGGGAAGCGTGGAAACGGAGATATATAAGGAGAAATTATAGCCTGATATTGTACCTACACGAGATTGGAGTTAATAATCTTGGCGTAATGCAATATCTAAGGAAAAAAATCGGTTTTTCAATTCTTTTTTTTACTTTGAACGAGTTGAGTGACACGACTAAATGTGAGGACGATTTTTTTTTTACAGTTTACGAAATTTATTCGTGTGGTCTTTTGTTAATTCTAATTTGGTGGACGATGTTCCAAATTTACTATTAATATTATTCTATCATTATGGTTTTTATGATGAATGATTTGTTACGGTTTAAACAATTTCAAGGCTCCGAAGCAGGGATTTTTTCTCCCCAAAAATGTATCATTGTATTGAGGGCATGGGACCTTCTGGTTAAACTGACTATATCAGTAAAAGGTATCTTACAATTTCGTCTTCTGAAAGATAAAAATGCTTCAAACCTTGGGGAGTAATTAACGCGTTTGAGCAGTCAACAAGAGAGGTTTGAAAGATTATTTGCAAGATGAATAAAATTGTACGGTCTTAGCCCCGTGTACAGTAACGATCCATAACCTTAAAGTGAGGAAAAATCGACTGTAACCATAATTTATAGCGAGTCCGTTAATTTTCCGAACTTTATCTTCAATCACCATTTAAGCCCAATTTCAAGCTCTGTATGTCGTTATCGTTGAAAATTTCCAAAGTTAAATACGACTTGCTTACTCGGTCGGTATTGCATACGCCGTCATATCCGTAACGTTGCCAACTTCAATCTCATTGATGTGAACTACGTTCACGCTTGTAAAGTTTAATACGTAAACCTACCTTACGCGGAAACACGGGCAAATCGTGTATAACACGGTGCAGCAGGAGAAGGACTTTCTGACTTAGAGACATGAATGAAACTAGAATGCGTGTGGGTTATCACGACGTGAGTCGGGCTTTCGTGACCTCGCGAAAAAGGCTCTCAACTTGAGCACCTCTCTTAGAGACATGCAACCTGCACAACACCACCCCGTGCAGTTTCGCCCTCATTCAGGGACTCCGATATTTTTTTTCCGCCCCTAATTCCTCTCCGTGTCATCTTTGCGACTAATGCTGCGCAGGAATCGTAATTCGAATGAGAATTTGGCTGCGTGAAAAAATCGTCTCGACGTTAATATTAATCGAAATTACAATCCAACGGTCAGGTTTTCCAAGGACTAATATCCAACCCTTTGCGCCATTCTCTACCACCGAATTGGGGCGGGATAAGCGGCCAACGAAACGTTGAGAACCACTATTGACGGCGTGTTAATGAATGATATTTTTTTCATTCAGCCTCGCCCTGCCCTACATTTCACCCGGTCGACCTATAGAGCTTTCGTGCTTCTGCTACTGCTGCTACTGCTGCTGCTACTGCTACTACATACGTACTGCAGTCTCGACCCGCGCCCACACAGTCCTACTTTTGCTTGCCCGACCGCCACACATGCTGCACTGAACCTAACTCTTTCCGCCTCGACGTAATTAGAAATGATGAAAAAATTAACACCGGCATTTAGTCGGACCGATTAAACTTCCACGCTTTGTGTTGTATTTTTATAACTGAGGATCCTGTTTCATGAACAGTTTTGGCTATTTACGTACCCGCTAATCGTCGATTTATGTTTTCTTGTGTGTATAATGTATCACATTTATACAAATATTATAAACGTGAAATTCGCAGCGTTATTGTAACGGTACATTTTTAGCAAAACTTGTTATTTCGCAGCATCGGGATTCATATTTCATGAACTATACTTCTTGAAAAAATATTCTCAATATTACACGACACCGTTATTAACTTTAACCTAATGTTGCTCGGCACTGTAATCGCAAGACAAACTACACGCTGGATCTTCCAATTGCGAATTATCATTAATCGCATTATCCTCCGATCAGTACGTGTAAATCTTGAATGCAAAAGAGTACAACTAATAAGGTATATATACTCAATCCAGCCGCGATGATGATTCTACAGTGTCGTCTGAAAGTTTCTACAATTGCGAAGTAAAATAAGAAGAGTTATTATTATTCACACTTTGTTTTGTTCCGTTATTTTGGCTGTGAATAATGTGCGTATGTTGCATAGAAACCATCGGGCTTGAATTTGTTACTTTCCAAATCGTCCGACGAGAACCTTGGCCCGAGAGAATGACTGGCTAAGTACATAGGTAGGTGGATGAGGTATACACGTATATCCGTGCGACAAACTGACGTCATTTTATTGTCATCTCTGCATCGTGTGTCGTGACTCATTTTGGCTAAATTGAAGCCCGCCTACGTTATTTTATTGACATCGGGCCGAACGCTCGACGTGCGTTTTATTCGCCTCTTCGTGGCTTTTCTCGCGCACAGTGTTCTGCTCGAGCTTTTTTTCTATCCATTAATTATCTGCATTTGGAATTCACGTGAAATATTCTTTCATCTTTTTGGGCGGGATCGTTCCGGTCGAAATGATGCTTCGTTCATTCGCTCAAGTAGTTTTCTACTTCTATTATTCTTCTCGAGGTCTTTTTGATCTTTTGTTTCTTTATATTCTCCGTGGGTTCTTTATATTCTTAACCGAGAAGCGCGTCAAGTTTTATATACATATATCTTATATTATATATGCGGAAACGTAACGAAAGATTTTGTCGAAGACAACGGAGATCGTGACCAGCCTCAACGCCGAAACGTTCTCGTTACGTTATGTAATGTCGTTGGACTTTGGATTTTGGAATCTATCGCACAAGATTTTATTTTGCATTTATTTTAAAGTAGCTACCTTGTCGGGGCAATATTTTGAGGTTTTCAGTGGTGAACCAAAAAAAAAAATCTCATAAATTTAATCATCTATAATGAAGCTCCTAATCGCGTACGGTAATTAGTGCATAGCGAAGAGTTGATTGTACGGTGAAAATCGATAGCTCTGTTTGAATTCCTACCCGATGACATTGGCTGAGAAATTGGGCCTGTATAATTTTTCATTTATAACATTTTTTTGATTAACGTAAGACAAAGCAAAAAAAAAACGACGAAAGTATCATTTCAGCTTTTGCTTCAGCGTCGGTGTTATAACAAGAGAAAAGGGGTTACGCCGACCTACGCAATAAATACATTCGCATGTCAACGCTACGTCGCACGACACAATTTCGCAAATAAATTGAAAAAGAAAAAAAAAAAAAAAAGAACCAAGAGATGAAAAAATTTCTCTTCTCTTTAACCAGTTAGGTAATACCGACGAGGGATAATTTGGTTCTTATTGTTCAGTCCTGAAGTGCAATTTACGTAATCTCTTTGCAACGTGTGACGGTGTACAATATCGGGGATGTGGATGCACATACCTGTGTACAACACATGTACCTGTATTGTATACTCAGGCAGTCTCGAAGTTTGTCGTTGTAAGCGGAAAGCATACGTTTCTCGTAACTTTTGTCTTTCCGATTGAGAATAGAGATGTGTCATCGAGCTGTGTCGAGTCTCTCAATACGTGTACAGCAGCAACTACCTCTGAGGTGTGTGTGTGTGTGTATATATATGTATATATATATATGTATATTTCGGCATCTGAACGGGACACGAAAGTCGAACGATGGATGAGGGAGACCGCTCGTTCAGAGTCGAGAAATGTCGGTATGCATGGATAAAGCAGATCAGGTTGGGTATGGGTATGGGTATGGGTATGGGTATGGGTATGGGTATGGGTATGGGTATGGGTATGGGTATGGGTATGGGTATGGGTATGTTATAGGGTATGCACGTTTTGCGGACGACCTGCAGCAGTCGTCGGCCTGGCTGACTGAGCGTATCTTTACACCTTATTGTGTCGTCATGCAGTTGGAGTACCGTAGACGACGAGAGGGGCCGCCGGTACATATAAGTCCTAGAATATGTACCCAACATGGTCGTTAAAATAACGATAATAGCTTTCCTCGTGCCAAGCTGCGTCGACGACAAACCATCCGGCAAACTAACGACCAAAAACCAACGCATTCGATACCAATTCGAGTGCTACTCCTTCTCGCTGAAGATGAAAAAGAGGAATAGCGAAATATCCTCCCCTATGAACCACGAATTAAACTGAGTCTTCTATTTGATTATGATCTTGATCTCTCATCAACCCCACTTTGGTACTCAACTTAGTTTTCTCCTAACTGCTATTCTTGAATCTCAAAGGAAATAAATTACTATTTATTACTGTATACGTAGATGTAAGTAAAGTGCGAAAAACAACTAACGAATTCGTTCAAGCTTGAAGTATACCGGGTAAAACCTGATGAATCAGAATGTCCTGTTCGGAGTTTGCACAAATTACTGTTTATGATTCATGGATACGTAGCTTAAGGCATAGCATATAGTGGGACGAAGGTTCCTCTTGCCTCGCTGTTCACGCACACACATATTAACTACCTAAATGTATAGAGTGAGGCGCCGGTTGCTTCGTGCCAACCATCACCATCCCATATCCTGTAGCTGGAAAGCTGGTTGGTTCGTTCGTTCGTTCCTTCCTTCGTTCCTTCGTTCGACTAAAGTGTGTCCTGTAGGTATTCGAGAATCTAGGATGCAGTTGCAGCTCTCCGACGTACAGCAGTGCCATAATACAATTATTGGTTCCAAAGTTGTACTCGGGCTGTGCGGGTACAAGTCGCGCTGAAGGCGGGCGGCACGCCCACGTTTCTATATTATACAGTTGCAACGGTGTTGCTTCTTCCATCCGATTTTCCCGCAACCGCTGCTAAAACGCAACATCCCTTACAGAGGTTTAGTTCAATCCTCTCAAAAATGGTCCGATGCATGTCCCTCACCAGATATCATTTATCACAGTTCGCGAATATGGAATTAATCATTCTGGCTGTAACTATTATGGTTTTGTTACAGTCATTTAAATGCGGAATCATCGCATCGGTGGATTCACGATTCATGAATTGCATGCTAAACCGACTGCTTTTGTCGTGAGAACACATTCGTGCGTAGGACGTGTACCCGCCATTTTCTTCGGGCTATTTGTTGGATTGCCGTTCAATTAATATATAACTAATCGTTTTCGTCTGTTTGGATACTTTTCAGTGAGCGCAAGACAAGCGGTGGGTGGAGCGCCCCTCTATGGTCGACTCGTCGCTGAGGAACCACTGCCCGCCGTCTGCATTGGACCCGGGTGTAGCGCCGGGACGGTGTCGGGGGAAACGCCCGCCGATATCCACGCGATGCAGGCGCGAATACCTCACCGGTTTCGAGACCCTGCAATGGCACCCCTTCGCAAGCTTAGCGTCGACCTCATCAAAACGTACAAACACATCAACGAGGTAAGCGGAATACCACGGAAATCCAACCCCTGAAATTCCAAACATTTTTTACCCTGCACTGTACGCGCGGTCATCTATATCAAGTACTCGAACGTTATGATGTATCACCGGCAAACGATAATCAAGAAACAAGTCTCTCGCTGGATTATTTTCAATTTATGCAAACTACCTTTTTTTCGTTTTATCGGCGTGGAATTTTTTCGAGATGTTCTCGCCTTATAATGAAGACGACTCGCTACGCGTAGTGCCTAGCTGGCGATATAGTATTTCTTGCTTCCCCGCATTGATTAAACTGCACGCATCATTTTTACTAACAAGTTACACACGTATGAGGCCCGAGCTTGACGAATAGACTAGCGTAAAACAAGTTCGGTGAGGTGCGAAATGAAGTGCTATTCTCTCCGCCATTGCCAACTCTGAGAAAGAAGGAATCAAGCAGGATAAAGATAAAGATGAGAATGAGGAGAAGGAGGAGGTTACTTCAGGTCACCCAGGGAGGCGTGTGACGTGCGTTAAATGTAAAATTGTTTACCGTTCACATTAGATGATTCTAAAAACAGAAAATCGTTACTCCAGATTTTTCGTCATTGTATCTACGTATGCGCATACGCGTATATTTCAAAATGTTGCTCTTCTCTTCTACTTCGTCTCTTGCTGGGCTTCGACGTGTCGTAGGTACCATAAGATAGTTACCTGTAACGTAAAACACTGCTGAACTTGGTTTCTCTAAATATCATTTACGCCTTTGCAACCACGTAGTCTGCTATTAATTTGCTACCTCGAGTCTGTCGGCTGCCAACTGCCAGTACAGTTTCTGAACGTACGGCTTATATCTATATAACCTTCGGTATCCATCCGGACCCCGTAATGACAGTCTTGATTAACGATATCTTCTAATTGATGACTCGGGTACAGATGCATTCATTTTTTATGGACAAGCATTTTACATCGTCTTTATTCAGTCAGTATTTATTACTGTCCTTGGATAAATCCGGTCGCCTTCCGTCCGTCCCTTTTCCGCATTATCAAAATCGTCAAGTATATACATATACAGGCAAGTGTGAAACTTCACTTTGATATTAAATTTGATTACAATTCTGTAGGACTGATGATAAATTGGTTTCAACGGGAGGGGGGTCGGAGAAAAATAAGTGTATCGAGTTTTTGGCGTTTCAATTCATTATATCGCAAATGAGCTGTTTATAAATTAAACATGTCATACAGACCTGATGAACAATATAGCTAACGGGTTAGCTAAAAATTAATATCGTCATCTCGATTACTGAAGAGATGAATATAATACGTATACCCGATGGTATAAACTGAAATGGTGGAGTATGCAGTTGTTATCGGCACTCTGCCAGCTGTCGTGGTGGGTGAATTCTGAGCGAAACGTGTAGCGCGCGTGACAATAGGATCACCGTTCTATAAGTGTCGCAGTAGTCGCCCACGCCTGAAATTCAATGCCTTATTCTCCAGCGTGGGCGTTTGCTCGTGGTCGTCTCCGTCAACTTGGACCACCGCGTCGTTTGCATTTGAGACTTTGCGTTGCTTTCCAACGTAAATCCGTGACGTGGAAAATTGCGAAAAAAAGAACTCTACCGATTATGCCTATACACACACCGCTGACTGATTCAACGTTAAACTTTTCCCGAACCGCCCACGTGGTCGACACGTGCGCAAATTATTCGACGTCACTCCAACGGTCAAAGGTCGCTTGATGTTCTCAATACCGTGCAAGCATTCTCCCACGTACAGCATCCAATCTTGATGCAAAGAAAAATGAGAAGAAAGCTGAACACATGCGTACACAATGAATATACTGTTTGGAGTGAAAAGGAGAAGTATAGAACATGGTCGACGATGGTAAGATGTTATTATATAAACAACTCGAAGTGCGGATGATGCAGGTTACAGGGGGATTGCAACTTTGGTTAATTATTTGCAATTAATTACGCGGCTCGTAAACTAGCTTACGGTGAGACTCAAATTAACGTTGGATTACTTCGTTTACCGGGCGAGACTACTACTCCTCAGCAAATTTCGCTGCTCCTGCTCCTGCTCCTGCTTCCTGATGCTCGGCCACCTGCAAGACCCGTTCGTCGACGTCGTTTCGCGGCGGTATGCCGCGACGGAGGAACCGACGAAGACCGACCGATCAGCGGAATTGCGGAAGCAGAAATCCGGCTCCCGATGAAGAGCATATACGCGTGTTGAGGTGCCCCCCGAACCCTGGACCTTCCGTAAACTCGTGACAACGGTGGGTTCGCATACTTAGATGCCGATGGCTGCATTTCTGAACGTTGACTGTGCGGCCGCGGTTCGACCGCGATGCACAACGCGGCACTCTGTTAGATATATATACCGTACGATTTTATACTACGCTGTGAATGTGGCAAGTGATGACCCGCGACGTTGTTGAAGTAACACGCAGTATTGTACGTATCGTATATCCGAGGCAGACTGTATAAACTGTAAACTGTAAACTGTAAACTCTAAACCGATGTGAATGAGGAAGAGGAATCTCTGGTCGATGCAGCTGCTGCTGTTATACTAACCAATAAAATTCCAGGAATTTCGCCCGTGATAAGATGGAAATTCAAACAGCCTTTCCCCGCTCCTGGGCTTGGAAACCAATAAAATCAATTCGCAAAATAGTTTTCGCATTCCATTCTGTGAAAGCTGTGCAGGACACCGCAAAGTTTAGCATATATACGAGGTGTGGTGCAAAGTTACTGCCCTCTCTTCAACCAGCTCTGCTGGACTTTGCAGGTGTCATTCTAGTAGGCTTGGAAAATGCCGGCAAGATTTCCAGGGACGGATCTTCGTGTTTGAGAGAGAAACAAATAAAAAGAAAGAGGAAGGAAAGATATGGAGGAGAGCTTACTGTATGCGCTGTATTCGAGAGGGACAGACTGCCAATCAACAAACTGAATCCAACCTTATTAAAAGTTACAATCGGGAAGGTATTCAACTTTCCTTCGAGAAGCGTCATTTATAATAAGAAGACCGTCGGTCGTTGACGTCGAATAAGACTTGAAATTCCATTTGCCGACAAGGAAGAACGTAGGAAGGAGGTTAAAGTTTCCAAGCGATTCTTTGAGTTCGGTAAGCTTTGAGGATACCTACGTGCCGCGAAGAAAGGTATTTAACGGCAAATCTTTACGATTAATATTACTGCTGGGATATAATCACCTCCACAAATTGATAACCAGTCTCGCAACCTACTTACAATCTCCAAATTCACCGGAAGAATTTTTCTGTATTGATGCACTATAAGAAACAATGCCGTATGGGCTTCTATACACTATAATTTGGTGTCAATCGTAAACTATTTGATATTGAATTTTTTAATTGATTCCAAAAATTGTTCCATAATAGTCCACGTTGACCAACTTCTGTCAATATTAATACCACCATTCACAACTTTACGTGAATGATTGTGAAAACACCCGTCAAAACAAGAATATTCTAGACAATTCTACCTGATTGTTTACGGGCAAATTATTGTCACCGAATAAGTGACTTGGTTTGAGAAACCGCAATAATACCCAAACCTCTGGAGATGAAATAACCGCTTTTAAAATGACCAGAATAATATAACTCGCCGTGGAAGCAAGGAGTGGAAGTAATCGTAGGGAAGGTAAATTGGGAAATCCAGAGCTTTTTACCAGCTGTCAAGGAAGGTTCGTTCACGTTCTCTCTCTGGCTTTCCGGTCCCTTTTTCCTCCTTGACTTCAGTCTTTCCTTTCTATCCCCGCGCTTCCTTATAGACCCAGACGCGGCTTGCATCGGAGTGCCAGTTTCCATGCCTCGAGGAGTATACCTGTATACATCACCTAAACATGTGCACGATGATTCGCGCCAGGAATTGTGTTCTGCGGCAGAAGAGTAGTGGAAAAAAACTGCACGTTGAGATTTAGAGACGAATGATTATGTTTAAATCGTGCTCAATTACGGCGATCGAATGTCAACACAATTCCACATTAATTTCAATCATCCTTCTGACGAACATTGCACCCGAAACAAGTAGTATATTAACGAAGGATGCGACGAAGAAAGTCAATATGCTGCATTTATCATTTCGCGTTCATTATCTTCTTGGGAGTGGTTCCATATATTTGACGTATCCGATAAAAACCGGTGATGAGTTCGGTTTTACCACGTCTTGGTGTACGGAAAACAACAACGAATTTTACCGAACACCCGGTGCGCTTCTGCTGCAAGAGGTGGCTAACACCGCTGGGGAAAGGTGAGGATAAAAGGGCAGTGGCAGCAGACTAAGAGAGGGTGGGGCATCGGAGAGTGAGGAGGCAAATGAGGAATCGAATCCCATCAGCGTTGCTCCTGGGTTTGCGGGCGTTCCTTGAGTCTCGGTACTTCGAGCAGGAGCGGAGGAGGAGGTGAAGGGAGGAGAGGTCGTCGGTGAAGTCAGGAGAAGTTAGGAGGAGAACCCAGAAGCGAGAATAGCTTCGCGTATAATTATGAAAGACGACCCAGATGCCATTCAACTGAGATGGTGATGGCTCTCAGCTGCGAGTTGTTCAAAGTTGGGCGTACCTACCACCTACTACTGCACCCTTCGCTTCGCCTCGCAGACCAACGCCTCGGGGACGAAGCGAGGATTCTCTTCACGCCGGAATCCTGATTATTATACGAGTTTTCGCACGACATCTGTTGTGGCGAGAATCACTTCGTATAGCAGAGAAAACTCGCTCATTTTATATCATCTATATCCATCGTTATGGGGTGTAGAAAACAGTTGTGGAAAAGTCTTTAAGTTGAAAATTTGATTTTTTTTTTTTAACCTTCAACGATTACTCACTTCGATAATCCCGGAACATTCATCTAAGATGAGATGTTACTGTGATTTGACATCCGAAAATTTGTCGTTGTTGAACGGACGAAAAGACGTGTGAAGAAGAAAAATACAAACAGTGTGGGTAAGATACTAAAATAAACTATAATGTATAAATGACTATTAATAAATCGACGGAGTCAGCTTTCGTTTTTACGTAAAAATAGAAATTTAAAAATCGACCATGACACTGCTGGTCGAGTAGAGGGTATAAACCGAAAATAAAGTACTTCGCGATTATATGTACCTTATGTATCATCTAACCATCGTATAGCTATTTTGATATAACGTCTTTGCCAAAAAAATAGCAACCAAGCGTTGGACACGATGTACAGTGTTCCTTTATCAATTTCAATGACAAATATACAGTGCAAACAGTCTTTCGATTTCACCTGCTTATTTCACTCTCTTTCGGTGTCACTTGTTGCTGCAGTTGCGAAGGTAGAGAAAAAAAGACAATGCCCATTAGAATATCTACAACTTTTTTGAGTCCTTATGCTATTGAATATGGCAGAATCACATAGACAAACACATCTGACGATGAAAAAGAACTTCGTAATCAGGCTGCAACCAGTGGTGAATCAAGAGCAAAAAGGTATCGATGTCTCGTTGATCTGTTTTGAGCAACAAATATTTCCCCAGTGAATCTTCTGTTCTGTATATGCAACATGTGAACGGAATTTTTGATGCACCCTATGCATTCTTATCGGTAGACAGACGTTCACGTCATCGTTGTCGCCGTTCCACCAAGATTACAGTTTTATAAATTAATCGCTCCTTCGCAGCAATATTTCTCCTGAATGACTGCACCGATAACCAATATCCCAATATAATAGCGTACCGGTACCCTGCGCACACTGGGTATACCTTATCTTCATCTCGACGCATGTGCATTGGACTTACCTACACACGTAACAAAAAGACACGACGCAGACTTCATGACGTCAAGATGCACATGCACACTGTACGGGTTATTAAGTAGACCAGTTAACAACGTCAACGAATTCGTCAGCATCGCGTTTTTATACCGTATCGCATGGTTATTCGAGTTGACTGAATGATTTTCGAGGTGGCGCTTCGACCGTTGTTCAATCGTACTTTTTGCCAACTCGAAACCTACGAAGGTCGTTTATCTTTTCTTGGTTCGATTGGCTCAGGCCAACGGTGAAACAGCGCGAACAAGCGAGCAAGCGGCACAGACGCCGGTACCGCCACCTCGTTGTCATCGTGGCTGGCCCGAGTTCCCGACTCACAGCAAACACAAAGAGTGTCCTTCTCATCCACGAATGGAGTTTAAGCTGTTCAGCCGCGAGCCGAGCGACTGTCTAGTACCACCGAAACTTTCCATTGACCGTTGCTGCCTGCGTCAGTGAGTCACGCCTACCATCTAGAAGAAGAAGAAGAAGAAGAAGAGGAAGAGGAAAAACAAGAACAAGAAGGAGAAGGAGAGAAGAGCAGAACGTAGGCGTACCACAATCTCTGCTGATCGACTATCCAGTTCAAGATTCTTGCGATCGCTGGTCATCCGATCGAGGATGCTCAGATCTCGCAAGCTGATGCAGATGAACGCTGGTTTCACAGTTTGCGACATCAGGTCTTGATAAGAAGCAGGGGAACTGCTATGGCAGACCTCGAGGTGACCGGTCTACCGTGCGAATTCCTTTTCACATCGCGCGTACCAAGCGACGCGACGCTTTGCGTTTCCAGGGTTCAAAGAAGCGGGGAAAAGAAAGAACCAACTTACTCCTATCGCTCTTGCAATCTGTTCGCGGATGAGCGGCGTGCCTTTGCATTGCACGGGGAAAAAGTTTGATAATAAAATGAATATTTCCTTATAGCGGTATAAGAAACCATCGAGGCGATCTCAAGCGGCGATGAAAACCTTCCGATTCACATTTTACTATTTTCTTTTCTCTTATGCAATCACGGCAGCATAAATCAGCATATCATCGATCGTCGATTCATCGTTGTATTCCATCGTGTTCAAACTCTGCTCGAAGCTTTTTTACATTACTCCATTATATAGCCACTTCCTAACCCGTGATTTCCGCATACTACTTTGTCTATTTTTCAGCGTATATAGCCTCATTGTCAGCTTGATGTTACTGTCAATACAGTATCCCTCCTAAGACGATAACCACAGACAGTAGTGCTTCCTCTTCCGAGTCTTTATTATCGACATTATACGAACAACGGAGCGTAACTTCTCGCCGATTCTCCTTTCGTCCTCTCGACCGGATGAAACGTCCCCAAGATCAAATATGGCCGCTCGCGCGATGCCACTTCCTCTTTATACGATACACGTTTCCGCGCCATGTTATAACTTGCGAGTGCAGTGCGGAATGAAAAACTTCGCGATGCTTCTCGTCCTCGTTACGGTAGGATTGGATCGAACCGGACCAGACCGTTGGAAAGGCGTCCATGGTTTAAATCGTCATCGAAGCAACGGAACACACCAGTCGAGAAGGTCGTGCAGAATAGCTTGCGTTTCGTCTGGTAGCTGCTGTTGCTGCTGCAGCCGTTTCATTCATGACTCGCAACGCGGCCGCGCCAAGGTGCGGTGCCGTCGTCATCATCGTCCGCGATCTCGCTCGCCTACTTCTCTCTCTCTTTCTCTCTTTCGCTCTTCTCCCCACCCGCTCTTGTTTCCTCTTTCGACGACCTCTTCGTGCCCCACCAGTCCGCAACGACCTCACTCTCCATTCTCCAGTCCTCCTCTCGGCGCTGCTCGATCTTTGTCCCTCTCTAGTTCTCTCTCTGCTCCCCCCCCCCCCAACCCTCTCGCGCAGCACTGGCTCGGCGACACGGGAGAGTCGGAGAATAAGGAGAAAGAAATTCATAACGGCCTCGTCCGCCGATGACGTGCCGACATCTCCTCCGTCATTTTCCCGACGTCTTGCTGACTGAGTGAGACAGTCTCTCTTGGCGAAAATAGCCAATGCGTACGTCCGCGGTGAGATCTCGAGCCGGCGCAACGGCGTTCCTACGTCTCACGCCCACGCGATGATTTCTTGTGCGTGGCGCTCGCCTGGTCGGCGGGTGATGCCGGTGGCACGACGACGATAATCGCGCAGAGTTCGTGCGTGTCGCGATGCGCGAATTGCGGACGCGCGTCGCCCTTTCGACGAGAATACACCATTACCTGTATGACGATGCATAACCTGCCAAGGTAATGGTCGTTTTTTTCGTCGATCTATTATACCTGCGGTCCCGTCTCAGGGATGTTCTAAGGATCGAAAACAACACGCGAAGAAGCCGCGGCGCGCTCTTTGCTCGGTCTCAAGGGATCCGATCACATCAATGCCATCCTGACATCCACGACCTCATCGATGACGCGACAACGTTCGTTTAACACGAACGCATACGCCGGTGACAGTAGTTTATGGATCTGACAAGAGAGAAGTGAGCGGTAGCTGCGATTTTCGCGCTGAGCTACTGCAGTTAACATTCCTGGTCAACTTTTTAATATACGATGTTAATACGGTATACTGTCGGAGAATCACTTGATAACGCAAGGTGACGATAGATACGGTATATCTCGCTGCCCGTCACCGATCAGCTGATTCTCATTGAAACCTTCCGCGGTAAAGAGGCCAAGCTTTCCCTCCACGTACCTCGAAATAACTGATTACCTCGCCATAGCAACCGCCCTTCCCCCGACCCACTGCCATGGGCATCACCGTCAGACATCTAGAGATCTCTTAACCGCCACCGTCTCTCGACTCGGCTTATACGATTATAACTCGAAATGTTCGCAGAAATTCCTTGCTAGTGGATCATCGGCGCATCACTGTCAGTCGGTCTACCGTGCGTATGTATAAAGAAGAAGAAGAAAGAAAAAAAAAAAAACATTCCGGTAGAGCGCAAAGTTTCCCGCGTATAGTGTACGAGGTAAAGCGTGCTGCGATCAATTGCAGAAACGTGTTGTAATTATAATAATGATAACAATAATGACAAACATGTTCAATGATATGTGAATGCTGCTGGACACGGGAGGCATGTGAATATAAGAGGCATAATATACATATGATTAACGGTGAGAGGTTGAAGAACGTTCTCGTTAAATAACATTTTTATGAGACTTATGCCGAACGGACCGTACTGAACCAGTCCCTTCTCTCTCTCTCTTTCTCTCTCTTTCTCTCTCTCTCGCACTCGGTTTCCGCTCTATCTCGCTCTTTTTCCCTCTCGTGCAGTCGCGCATAGCAACAGACTGGAGGAGAAACGGACTACTGCACCACGGGGGCAGAGCGCAGTGTGTTCAACGATATACGAACGAACGGACAATACCTGCGGCAGGACTGCAGCAGCAGGATGACCGACCTACGATTCGAAAATACCGGTTAACCTACGCGATCTCATCATCGCGAACTCCCTGCAAGAGCTGCAACCCGCAGATATCGCCTCATGAAGTTTCACGGGGACTGCTCGCTCTCTGTGATTCCCTCTTTTGTTACTCTCTTCCTCGCGAATTAGTTGAAGACGATCTTCAGGATGTAACTGGGCTGTTTTAAGTAGCTGCTACTAAAAATAACCTTTGGAAAACGTCGTCGGGAGGAGTTAAGGGATTCCCATCATCGACCCCTTTGTCCTTTGGACTTTATTATTATGGAGATACTTCACGGATTTCGGACCTGACTCTTTACCTCTCACCCGTTTTGTTCCGAGAGATACCGAAATTTATTTGGGTTACGTAATTGCGAACCTTGTCGAGACTGGGGCCTGTTATAACGGCTACGACAAAACATTGGATTTCTTCGAACAAAGACACAGAACCAAAGCGATGTGCTGCTGCTTCTGCTGCTTCTGTCGCTGTTACCTTTTTAGGAGTCCCGATGAGTACAAGTACGAAATCTCTGCTCTTTAACGCAAAGATCACACGTTCGAGTGCGTACTAACTGAAACCATGTGTCGGGTAATTTATTGTCGCGCTTACCGCGATAAATTGAATTTCACGAATATGCTAATATAATAAATACTTTGATTTTCGACTTTTCCGCGGACACAAAATGTGAGAAAAATAAATCAATTATCCGTGCAAAACCAGTTTTCAACAGTTTCCGTTCAAGCCATTTCTTTTCAGAAACGAAAGGTTTAAAAGGTAGCACATCCTCTCTAGGTATAAGTCATTTACTTCGCAGTTAAGCATTTATTTTTTTTTATTTTTTAAAAGGTTTAGCTAAAATGATAGTAAAACATTTTCCCGCGTTCATTCCTTGTAGACTTTGATTATTGTACGAACAGAAAGAAGGGCATTTCACTTTAGACTCCAGTATCATCAATCTGCACATCCACATTGTCTTTTATTTTTCTTCGTTATCCTCTAACCTAAGAAATGCTTGTGGAAATGAAGATTTGGTGATAGTAATGCAGATCTACCGATGGTTGTTGTTAAAGTGATAACCTGATTTCAAAATTTATGTTTGATCAACCGTCGGCAATTACGTTCAATACCTTTTGTCATTCGGTATGGATGAATTAGTGGAAAGAAAAACTGAGATAAAGAAAACGAGGGAAGAAAAAATGAAACCAATTTTGGTTGTCTGAGGCTAGAATAACACGGAAGAAAAATAACGGCAACCTGTAACCCAAGAGGAGCAAGCAGCAAGCAAGCCGCTCAGTAAACATAGAACAGCAACGTCAGCAGGATTGTCTCTTTAACGCTTGCGTCGTGTCAGCGGGGATGAAAATCACCCTCATTTTGATATTACGACTTAATTAATAGAACGATACAGCTCTTCAAACTCCTGAAACCCGGGAAAAGTCAATCAATACGAATCTCCTCCTTAAATTTCACCATTTTTACTCAAAATTATAATCACTTGGTTTTGGAATCTACGTAGTTTCATGTATAATCAATCTTTCCCTAAATGTTGTTGATTTTTGTAAATCATATTCGATTTCCTTGACTGATATTTACGAAGAGGAGAAAGGAATAGGGTGTAAATGTTGAAAGCGTTAGTATAATTTACCTAAAATAAATACCGTTTAAACTAATGCAATCGTCGTGCCTATAAATTGCACACCGCAATTATTTTGGCTTCTGTTTGTACATATAGGTAAGCGCCGTAGTTACAAGTGAACTGTTATGGTTATTACTGTAACGGTTGGCTAGACTAGACGGGGGATGCGATTGGTTTGCAACTCATAGACCCGGATGATCCCGTTATCAAGGAATTTAGCCACGAATAGCAGCTACCTTATACGTCTCCAGTTTCATCTCCGTTCCCGTCAGTTTGTCTCTCTCCTTCCGCCGTTTCTCAGTTTCCCGTTAAACGGTTGACCATACACTTCTGCTTCGAAGTATAAAGCCGTTCAATCGATTCGCTAAATCAAAATCATTGAATGTGGTGATCGGTAATTGAAGATATTTGATCGATTCATATCTGTTAGCTCCTATTTCCTATTAAAGGAAAAAAACTGTTTCACTATATAACAATGTGCGGTAAGGTTTGCTTTAGAATTTCACTTTGATTTCGGTATGTCTTTTAGCGTATACTTAGACTCTTTTCTGAGTACTCGCACGATATTCTGCAGCACTTTGATCACTTCTTTGGCAGTTTGGTGGCCAGGGTGAAAGCGGGGATCCCTTGTCGGCGTGACTTTCACGTGGTCCCTGAGTATCGATTTGCACGACACGGCGAACCACCCGTTCAGATTCTGCGCGACTCGCCCCGTCCGTTGGCCAAATCACATGGCGATGGCAATTCTTTAGAAAATAGAACAAGAAAACAGTAAATATTTAATACAGAAAATGATGAATATTTTAAACAGAGTGGAAAAAGACGTAGGAGTAAAAATTCTGCAAGTGTTCACCAAATCCTTCGATCCTATATGAATAGTTGTATTAATCTCGAATCTAGTATGCTAATTTTTACATACATTATACATGCAGCTAATACACAGCATGTGAAGTCATGTTCTAATTCATACATTGATTATTCACTTTGAAAAATCTACCGTTATATATACTCGCCGTAATAATTTGTTAAGAGAACAACCTTATGAAAATTGGAGGATAATAATACGAAAATTGATCGGACAGCCGTAATGTCGTCAATTTCGAAACCCATAGTGCCCTAATATAGTTTTTACTATATAATATTTGATAAACCGTATGAAAATTAAATTATTAAATGAAAATCGAAAATATTCAAGTTACTTTTTAAAAGGTGGTCTTAGAAAAATCCTCTGCACATCTGCAGTTTTCATCCCATCCTATTTTTTCGTATCAAAATAGATTTTTTTGATATTTTTTTATCCAAATCATGTTTCCTCTGATCTGTTTTATGGAAGATTCCAAAATTTTAGATGCGTTACCTGTAGTGTTCAATTTAAATTTGAAATGAGAAAAAAATAATCCGACTTGGGTTCTTTTTTCTCTGTAGGTCGACCAATGAGACACTTTTCGTGTCTGATACCTCCTGGTTAATTTCAATACACGTCAATAGTATGTATAATGTTATTTAACTAAAATTCCTTTCTTTCTTTTACAGGTATACTACGCCAAGAAAAAGCGAAGGGCACAACAATTACAGGGCGAAGATGGGTCCAATAAAAAAGAGAAAAAAATTTATAACGACGGCTGGGATGATGATAATCACGATTACATTATCAAGAATGGCGAGAAGTTCCTTGATCGTTATGAAATCGATTCTTTAATAGGTTTGTTTCACTTGTGGTTTCTTTTCTCTCTCCAAATCATAAGTCTATATATATAGAAGCCATAAGGATTGTCAAAAAATAGCAAAATTTATTACAGTAGTATGAGTATTGATAGCAAATCTTTTTGGCATTTTTCTTAATTTTTATTTGAAGATATAAATGCTATATATGTATATTATGTGCAAGTTATATGTCACAAAAGAGTATTTAAGCTGTGGCCTACTCTCGTATATTCACAATGTCAGTATCATAGAATGCGTAAATATCCCTGGTTATTGATTAACAAAGTTATTCTAATACGATGTTGTTGTTTATCAGGAAAAGGAAGTTTTGGCCAAGTAGTAAAAGCCTTCGACCATGAGGAACAAACCCAGGTGGCTATAAAAATAATAAAAAATAAGAAACCTTTCCTTAACCAAGCGCAAATTGAAGTCAGGTTACTGGAATTGATGAACAGAGCAGACACCGACAACAAGTATTATATAGGTAAGTTGTTAAATGTAAGAAAAATCTGCAAGACGTCATTTTTGTATGTCGTTCGAACTGAATAGTAGCGTTTGGTATTTACAGTAACACGTGGTATTTTTACATTACTTTACAGTTAAATTGAAAACGCATTTCACATGGCGAAATCATCTGTGTTTGGTATTTGAGCTACTTTCCTATAATCTATATGATTTATTGAGAAATACCAACTTCCGAGGTGTATCTCTCAACCTGACGAGAAAGTTTGCCCAGCAGCTATGCACTGCCCTGATGTTTCTGTCCACACCGGAATTGAATATCATACACTGTGATCTGAAACCTGAAAATATCTTGCTTTGTAATCCAAAAAGGAGTGCAATCAAGATTGTAGATTTTGGGAGTTCGTGCCAACTTGGGCAGAGGGTAAGTCAACAAATAAATTCTGGTGGTAGACACGGTCCAGGTACCAAGGTTAGAGGGGTTTTTTTAATGACATATTTTACAATTTCAAAACTAGGTACCTGATCTTTCCCGATTGCAGATTTTCCTTCGATCCCATGAAAAAAATCCCTGGGTCCTAGGCCTCTCTCCTACCTCCATCATTCCTCCAGGGTTTCATCAGAAAAGCAGTTATACAAAAAATATCGTTACTTTTAAATTTCATTTGTACAATTATTTTCGTGTATATTTATAGTTCTATGAACTATAGTTAATCTCTGCTTTGTGCTTATTTCATTTTCATAGGTAATAATTTATTCTCACCTTCTTTGTTGCAGATATATCAGTATATTCAGTCTAGGTTTTACCGCTCACCTGAGGTCCTGCTTGGAATACCTTACAACTTGGCGATAGATATGTGGAGTCTTGGTTGCATTTTGGTGGAAATGCACACTGGAGAACCCCTTTTTAGCGGGGCTAACGAGGTAATGTTGCAATCGTATTTCCCCTTATGTCAAATTATATTATATTAACAAATGTTCTTACATATTGATCTAGATTGTTTTAAATCTTTTCAAGGATTTTCTAATTACATATTGATACCAATTCTTTGCCATAGGTTGACCAATTCAACAAAATCGTCGAGGTACTGGGATTGCCATCAAAGATCGTAATCAACCAGGCACACAAGATGAGGAAGTACTTCGAAAAACCAACGGGGGATGGCATTTATGTACTGAAAAAATCAAAAGATGGCAAAAAGTACAAGCCACCTGGTTCACGACAGTTACACGACATTCTCGGTGTTGAAACTGGGGGTCCCGGTTCTAGGAGATTAGGGGAAGCTGGTCATTCGGTCTCTGATTACCTCAAGTTTAAAGATTTGATACTGAGAATGTTGGACTATGACCCAAAGACGAGAATAACGCCGTATTACGCGCTCCAACATAACTTTTTCAAACGAACAGCTGACGAAGGGACCAACACAAACACAGCTCCAACTAACAACGCGAATATCAGTCCAGCGGTAGTTCCATTGAGCCAAGATCACGGTGAGTCTTTTCTGCGATACGATCATCCGAGTTCAAGACTCAATGAGTCTGTTGTTAATTTTGTTGCAGACTGTTTTGCAGGTGTACCGTATTTTGTTTATCCTTAATTTGTTCAGTTTCACAGGTTTTGGTGTCATTTTTCTTATCAATAAAATTCACTGGACAAGTATACATCAACTACTTTCGTCATTGCGATGTATTTCTTATGGCATACATTTATTATTCATGGGTGACTGCCTGTACAAAATCCATTTTCTTCGTCATGATAATTTTTCTGGCTACCTGTCCACTGAATGCATTAGACAAAAGAACGTTCACATTTGTCATGAATCCATTATTTGTAATACAAACAGAATTCCATATGATGAATACTTTGTCAGTGTAAATTGTATCAGTATTCATTTACGTATTAAAATTATATCAGCAATTTTATTTTAGAACGCCTGATAAAATTTATACTGTTGGATTCAAAATATGCGGGGACCTGTCTTAAATAGAAGCCTTGTAATATTATAAATATTTCAAGCTTGGTATGGTGTAATAATGTGGTGACTGACGACTCTTTCGTCAGATTAAAATATTTACTCCATTCCAATAGATCAATCATCTTAATAAAGATTTCAAATTAAAATGCGAACGTGTATTCTCATAGGCTTCTTATAACTTTTCGCTATCATTCCTAATCCAACAATAATCATTAGAACAATCTTACCATACTTGGAAGGTCGTGCGCTAAAAACAGAACATTGAAATCAATGTACAACAATTCAACTGTGCTATTGAATTCGGGAAGTTGGTATATCCGTATTCAGTAGTTTACATCGTATCTCCCAGGGTTTTTGAGACGTCAAAAATTGAAGTTACAGTGGGTTTTAAAATGTCATTTTGTTTTAAAATTAAGTTGATCATCAATTATTTGTATCTCACTTTAAGTGTAGCTGGTATAGGGGCTGTGCATCCCATGAATGTGGTGCTCTGACACGAACATTTTCACCTCAAGATGAAAACTAAGGTGGTGAAAATTTAAAAAGGCCGTGCAACGAATTTTAACAGAAGGCAGAGAATAATAATACCATGAATTTTTCGAGTTTTTCATCATTTTCAAACCGACTATGGCTCAATATTGGTACTTTTTGAATGGTATTTAAGTTTTGCTTCAAGGTGAAAACCAACACAGTCCATCAGAGCGAATTAAATATTCGGATGCGCAGTCTCTATTCACCAGAAACCACTGAGCTATAATACAGATTCAATTACTTTGCTTATCATTTGCTGTGATTGTTACACAATCCCAAGCTCATGTTAAGTTTATGTGACTAACAATGTATCTGGAGCGATTTATGAAGAATTATCCTTATATTAAATCTGCCTCTATGTTGCTTGATTTCATTCACCGTTCATTTTCAGTGTCTAAACTTATTAAGCATAGTGAAGGCTAAATTCCTATATTGAACCACATCAAGCTCCTTGATGAAATAATTACATTTAGTATCTTAGTGGCAACAATCTACCTCAATGTTACAATATTTCTCATTAGATCTAATTACCAATATCTCAGTGAACGTGATAATTGATTAATATCAATAATGTAGATATGGATTCTATAATTTAGGTATATCATACCGTTGATCGTAAATGGAGCTTATTGATAGGTGCTAATAAACACAAACGCTAATTCGTACATCTGATATTTAGTTGGTACAAAGCTTATGATGGATAAAAAAAAAAAAAAATACGGGATGTCGGCAACGAGAAAATGTCTCTTAGTTTGCATAAAAAATGAAAAATAATGTAACACATCAGATTACTGAGTATTGGACATCACCGGCTTTATTACTTTCTGAAACTAAGTTTATAGTTAATTAATATTTTATTGTTCGAAGGCTTTTCATAATCGTCCTTGAGTAATAGTACACTTTCGCAGTAGTGCAAAGCACCATAGCAACTTCTTTGTCATATTTTTCTTTAAAACATACTCGTCCATTGACGTTAATTCGTCTTGGCGCGTTTTGTACTTTCAACACCGGCTAAAAACAGTATTCAACTAGTCGATTATGAACTTCATAGTAATAATGGAAAATTGAAATCACCAAGTGATTGAGATAATCACGTTTGTTTAGAAATTTACATCTCAAAAGAAATGAAAAATCTTGTAATATCACTCATTTTACACCTATGTAGCCTTCTTGTGGCAGAGTAGGTCTAGTGTAAATAAATGTAATAACCAAGGTCACGTCAGATTATTCAATTTAAAATTAACATTTGAGACAGCAATATTACTGTAGAATCTTTAATTATCGCAAGCACTAAGCTGCCTTCACTAATTTGTTGTTACATAATATTTCTTCTTTTTTTTGCATAAACTAAGCATTATTGTTATTGTTGCCCATAGATATGATGGGGGGACAGTACGCGGCACGATGACTGTCGTACCCGCGGGGCGGTGACGACCTGTCCTAGGCCCCAACCCTAATCTTACTTACTAACATAAGTAAGTTCTGCCTAACAAACAATCTGAAAAACTGATAGACTAACAATTTTTCCCATCACCACTATCCTTGCCTCATGTCTATTGTGCGACATGTTTCGCTTGCTAATGGGATCAATGAAAGCATTAGTTGAATCAATCCATAATAACAGCCCATAGCTTTGTCCACAACTTTTTAGAGCATTGCTTTGTTATTGCTGTACCAGAATTTTTCATCAAATTATGAATTTTCGTATATATAACAATTATCATTTATTAAACGATGCGAGTAAACTTAATTATCAATTTACTCCAAATTAGTTCCCCTTATCAGTACAGAAAGTCATCCTTATCCTACACGTTTAAGCATGTACTCGAGATGGGCCTGTCTGTATTATGGTAGACTTTGCTTCTGTCACCATGAATTCCGTGTGAATACATATGGATATTTCGTTATCTGTGTGAAAAAGGGTTCCAAATTGAATTCAAATAAGTTTGAAATATTTGCCTTTATAATATATTACTTGCAATATTCTAGTATTCATGGCATATTAAAAATCGAGTTGTATAGAGCCGTTATTATTTGTGATGGTGCATCACTCTTGTTTTCAATATTTCAAGTATAGCTATGTGGTTCACATTTACTTTTTCTATGTGGTTTAAGTTGAAACATACATATGCGTGTTTAAAGTGAAACAAATTATCTCACTCGTACATGCTTCAATAAGTTTTCATGGTATATTTGAAAGAATAGCTTGTGAATATTTTGAACGCAATGGCAAATTCTATCCATATTACTTTTATCTTTACCATAGAGAACTCACTTCATCATTCTATGTCTTTCTTTCACGCACGATTTAGCTGCTTACTATGCATATTTTACCATAAATACCTAATATACTTAATGTAGATATTATTATGTTGGACCCGGTATTTCAGGGCATACCGAACGTCAACTAATCGTAAGCTTCATAAAAATATGTAGACATTTACCCTTCGGCTCGCTTGAATTAAAATAAACCTTAAATATGAATGTCTTATTTCCATGTGTGTACATTATATGATACTTTTAACAAGTTGAAATCTTCTTCCCATTCTTCTCTCAGAGGAAATGTACTATTTTGATAAATTTTACAAATACTATTGTATAATAGGTGTAAAAACATAAAGAACCAAAATCATTTTGATGCAGAAACTTTTTATAATTACTTAATGCCGGGAAGGAGACTAAAACTTGGATAATATGATTTCAGATTTGCATTTTACACATTTAAAAATACGTTCTGGTACATGCAACAATGTTGCATTTGCACCAGATTACCACCAGCTGAATATTACCCTTCATATAAGGAAGATTTTTCCCACTTATTTACATACATTTACCTCATACAGGGTGTCGAATCTATTGAAGTTCAATTTGGTTATCACTTACCTCATGAAGTTGTTATATATATGTTTTTAAGTAGGTGTTATACCTGAAATACTTTTGCATGTATTTCCTTGTGTAAGTTCACTGCACACCCTGTATATTGCTCCTATTCAATTTATATTCTTTTCTATCAACGAGTAGGGGTCTTGTCACAAGTCAGATATGGTACCTTAAGGAAAATTAAACTATCAAATATGATACAACGAAATTAAAATAATTTTTCATTCTAATTGATTTATGGAGAAGTTAACTTTTCTGATCTTGTTGATAAACATCAGAGCAATTTCTAATAGTTTAATTATCTTGGTATGACAAGTACAAAATTCACTCTCATCTTACACAACCAGGCCTGTAATGATAAAGTCTTAATCTTTCTAACAGGTTAATTTTTTGTTGTCATAGGACTGCTAACCATGGCAGGACCGAGCAGTGGCAGCAGCAGCTTAATGCAAATGCCAAGCCTCCCTGGTGGCTATCAACCAATGGAGTGCGAATCTTCACCGCGTCACTCAGGTAGCCGGCGTGCCATAACTTCACGTTATACGTCAACAACCACTGGGGTCTCTACGTCCGCCGCATCATCTATGCAATCCATGGATGGGTCTCTGATCCAAAACTCTCTCAGCTCCTACAATAGCATAATACTTCCCGCCATACCCCACTTGCCTAGCATGATGGCTTCTCCCATGATTCAACAACAAAACTACTACAATTATGGATATCCAGCAGCTGATGCACACGGAATGATGAGACAAACTTCAACGGTCACTTCTGGGAAACAAAGAGATCCGGAAAGAGAAGATAGTCCAATGGTTGGAGTGTGCATGCAACAAAGTCCCGTTGCCATCCATTGAATGAAATCGCGGCGACAAATGTGGCGCAATAGCAACACTGTGAAATAATGTCGTGATTCTGGAATGACAGTATATAATCATCTGACAACAATTTCAGATTTGAGAAATTGTTTTTAAGTATCCGTTAGAAATCGACGAGAGGACTAAAGCGTTGGGTAAACATAGAATCCATACAAGAAGAAAGTATAAAGTGAAAATTTAAAAATGCAGAAGAATAAAAAAAAAAAATAGAATGAATAAATACTAATTATTAAAGAACATCATTGCGAATTACTATCAAATTCAAGCTTTGATTATTTTTTTACGTTGGTTTTTATGTTTGGATTGGTTTTGCAACGTGAAACAAGTCTTGGATGAAATGACAAGTTTAGAAAAACATTCGAAAACTCTTAATTCAATAGACAACTCTAAAGACTTAGAGATATATTGACACGAATCTTTGTTCTACATGTAAATAAGAAATGGGCAACTGATGTTTATCGAAGAACACATCAACGAAATGGTATATATTGGCATGTTCGTTCGTTATATCTACTTTGGCAATTCGAACTTTAGTTCCCAGCCCTTCTTCAGATGTTCAGAAGTTTGTTAACTTCGATGACAATTCAATCTGTTGTGATTAATTTTTCTTACCACTGAACATTACGAGAACGGAAATAATCACCACCTTCAAAAAAAATATAAAACTGAATGTTGGAAAACGAAAAAAAAAAGAAGGGAACAGAAATGAAAACACAGAAAAGACATTTTCCAGTTGCAGAATAAAAAACAAGACCGCTTTTATGAACAGGACAGACCTAACAGCGGGTAAAGTTGACGATCAATCGAGAGAGATTAACAAATGTTCGGAAGCGGACAGACACGGCCTAGTGTGGATGAACCCAATTGGCCCTTCGGGTCCTGCCCGATTCAAACGAACATTGAAACAGTTTAATCGGTATCTGTTTAGTAAATGTCGGCATCCCAACTGTGTGGCCTAGAGAGCAAGAAAAGTGATAATTATTATTACTGCATAAAATAACGATGTAATCATGTACTCCATAGAGTTTTATACAGTGTCACGAATGTAATGGTTAGCAATTATTAATGAGAAAAGAAGACAGTCGCGTTGAATGCTAGATATTTGTACAATACACTTAGGTGAACGATAAGAGAGTGCAGCTTTAGGAATTAGCGTTTAAGTATAAAACTATAAAACTGACTCTTTTGTTTACTTCATTGAAAAAAAGTATCGTCAAAGTACGATTCTTGCGCAAAAATCAGTTTGTTGTTGAAAAGGACTTTAAACGAACGAGGCTTGCGCAGCTTAACAATACATATTTATACATAAAAAAGCATTAATCAGGAAGTTAACATATACATGTAAGGTTGATCAAGAATGGTATAATCGTACAAGAATTAGATACTTTATAATAAACAGTACGGGCTATCACATGCGTAAAACATATACATGCATACATACATACATACACACATAAATAAATTTCCAATGGATCGATCTTGATTTTTGCCGTTTGCTCTTATCGCTCTGCTTGTGCTACTTTCATGGATTTAAAAGGGTTTTCACCTATTTTCTGTAAATTTGTATAGTACGTAAAGAAACTATCCATCTAATTGAAGTTTTTCTGTTGAACGAAAGTTACGTTTTGAAAATTTTCCTCCGATTATGTCGGTTTAGTTTTGCAATGTGTTATTTTTGGATAGCCATCAAGCCAATGTTGTATATTAATGTACTACCAAGAAATTTTCATTGAATTTGGTCTTTAATAGCTGCTACACAAAATCTATCGCTTGCAAGCAAAGATTTACATAAGTCTTACATTGCTCGTTGTTGGAACTGATAGATAGATCATCAGGGCTGTCGTAATTCACTATTTTTATGCAATTGATATAAACGAATTTAAGAGAATAACAAATTTTGCTGGCGAAGCGATAATTCACTATTTTTGTGTAATTGCTACTTCAAGAAAGACTGCTCATTCTTACACACAGCAAAATTTTTTATTAGCTCACAGATACCAATATATATTGATTTCTTGTTACTGAAAATTGTTATGATTATGAAATTAAGGGGTTATGAACTATTCAATTACCTTGTCATTTAAAATGTTCGTTGGATTTTTGGAAAACCAAGTATGCATTGCGCTCTATTATCGGATATGAATTCTTCCCACACGTGCAGTGTACGGACATCATGAAATAATGTTGTATTGCCGGACACCATCTTTGAGGTGTTTTTGTATCGATGGAAGATAATATAGCTATACTTATAAGGGTAAACCGAGGTGATTGAAAATGCTTAGAATTTTTCATAATAAATTCTCTCATCTTCAAGATTTCAATAAACGGCAAAAATCAGTTTACTTCAACAACACCAAAAAAATTTCATGATTTCACACAAGTATAATTTTATAAATTCCTCATATGTATGTTCTGCATTTGAAAACCACAGGGTCTATGTTTATATTAGATTTCGAGTTTGAGCTGTTTGAGAAATACTGTTTTCATTATTCATTTTCAAAATACTTCCCAGAAAAAGTAACAGATTTTACACAGTCGTTAGAAATATTTTCGAAAATAACCGAAACCAGTCAAACCAGTCACTTAAGTTTTTGGATAACAACCTACATCTTGAACAAAATTGAACTTTAGTTTAGAAGCCAGGTTCTGTTACTTGTGGAAAATACATAAGGCTCGGGCCCTGTGGTTCCCAAGAATACAAATGATTTTCGACAATGTATTAAAGCTTTTTTTTTTAAGATTGTTGTTTTTAACGAATTAATATTGTTTATCGATAGTAAAGTAATTGGTTAATTATGTAATTTTTAGTTACTGTAGTACTGACTAATTGGAGCTAGCAATGTTGGCCACACTGGTGAATCGAAGCTAGCTGTCAATGAATAAATTGTAGACAATTTTTTTGGGGTATAATTATTTTAACTATTATTGTTGAAGGCACTTTTTTCTGGCGAACTCTTTCAACAGAGGTGGGGCGCGAGACGACGAAAAATTTACAATTATACCAGCATGTGAAAACAATTTCACTATCAAATATCGTAATAATTTGAATGTACATTTTTTTCATTTCTATATCTTCTGTTTCCTTCCCAATCCGTTGAAGTATATGTATATACGTGTGTATACGAGAAGTTCTTTCTTTCCTTAATTTTTTCTTGCTTTGACTTCCTAGCATGCACGTCGTTTGGCGACAATTATTTCTGATGAAAATGTTGCCATTTAAAAATTGTCACAAAATGCGGAGTATTTAAGTAAATTAGTAAACACAGAAATGTATACATCTACATAGTATAAGGACTGATTAGGACCTGTTCCAGTTTTATCTGATCATTTTATTTTAGTCTTCATTGAACACTGTCTTCAACCATCCTTATGCCTTGCATACGTCTGCACAATTTCTTTTGTAGCTTGATCATTCGTTAATGGATATAAGGGTTATATATCAATATCAATATTCAATTTTGTGGCGAGCCTTGCAGATACTACCATAAATTAACACGATTGGAGCAAAAGCAAGGTTTGCACTCTGAAAAAGATATTTTTGCAAACTAAGATTTTTAATAGTATCATCACTACGTTATTCAGCAAAAAATTCGCGTTGTAAATAATAACCACTATCTCCACATAGAAAAAACTTGTAACATACTGTTGGATACAACCTGAAGCGTTTTTTCAAACTGTGTGTATAAAATTTCATTCGGAGTTCAACCATGTGCGAACTACTAATCTTTATCCTGCATTCGTCATATTTTTAAAAACTAATTAATTAACGTATTACAATACAGTTTCGCATTGTACAGCTTTTATTGAAGTTCCACAAGGTTGATAAGTTCTTCATAATGTTGGTCAGATATTTCGGAACTGGTCATGGTCAGTACAAGGTAACATAAGTTTCCTAACGTCAAGTGTAAAACATTGTGTTCAGAAAATATACTACTATATGACTGATATATCTGAAAAACGGCGAGCACCTGGAATTTGAGAAGGACCCTTTATAATCTCAAGCTACAGTTGCAAGCCGTGAAATAGGAAAAAAAATATATGAGAATGCAGAAAGCAACTGACTTATATAGAAAAAAAATAATAATAAACGCTCCAAACAGTTCTGTAATCTAACATGTATACATTGTCATTTATTATTATTATTATTATTATTATTATTATTATTATTATTATTATTACGATTATTATTAATTATTATATAATATTGTAATTGAAAATATTTGAAACGGATATTACATAAGGTTAATAAACAAATGCATCTTCACCTTTGCCTTTCTGTTTCACTCAAATGATTATCCAAATGCACGGTGTCTACTGCAATCGCGAATTTAGATTCCAAGAGTTTCCAGGATAATTAATTGAAAGATTGCAGGACCTTAATTTTGTTTTCTCAAAGAATAGGATAATGTTGAATAAAAAAATTTATGTAACAATACATATACATAGGGATTTGCTATCACAGTTTTTAATCATAAGTGTATTATCAACTTTTACAGGATAAATCAAAATATTCCAGAACTTGGGTAGCAATTTTTGTTTTTCAGGGTAATTCCAGGATCTGACGATATTTAAGGAGCAAGCCTGTAAGCGGAAGAACATTTTTCATATTCAATGTGCATAATTTTTCTTATTATAGTACTACATCAAGTGATATCACGTGGTCAACTGGATACGTCAGGTTTCAGATAGCTGTCATAATAAAAATTATATTAATCTGTTTGTACATAAAAGTTTCTGTTTCGTTTTGTGCATTTTTTCCAGTCTGTATGAGAGAATAAGATGCATTCTTTTGCGATTGAACTAATCCACACATTCAATTTGTTTCGTAAATTCAATGAACATCTTACACGAATTATGAGGACGACCACTCCAAAGTTGGAAACTCGTTACGAATTGATTGGCCGTTGAATTAGGTATAACTTGTAAAATTACGGATCACCAGCACAATCAAATTGACCTACAACATTACTGCTAAGTTTTTACAGGTTGTATAAAATGATTCAAAGCTTTCTTTGGAAGAGCTTCTAGTGCATCGTATTAATTTGTGCGAAAACAATACTTGTATTTTTACAATTTCTAGAATGTTGGATTCGTAAGCGAAAGGGCCAAACGGAGGTACAAAGATACTCTGGTCTTGGGACGGTGCGTAATCATTTTCTCTCGCAAAATTATCATATTTCATATAAAGTTGTTGGTTTTCTATTTAATTAGGCTGGTAAGTTGATGTTAGTTTTCCCTGATGGGTGAATCTTCGTTTACTGCGATCTTTTGGAGACCAAAAAGTCTCTATTAATTGCATCCCGGAGAATTAAAAAATTACGACCAAAACGTCACAAGATCAGCGGATGTGAAAATAATAAAATAAAACGGAATTTCGAAGCTTCGTGACGAAAACTTTTAAGTATTGATCTCAGCGACTTGGGATTGATTATTACTTGCAATTGTTTTAACCCGCAAAATTACGTCGATGTGGCTTCTGAGGAAATTAATTATAGCGTATTTCAAAATGAAACGAAATTGGGCTTAACAGATCCGAAAATACTTCCTTTTTTACGATTTTTGACACCCAACGCTTTTCGTATTAGAATCGATTTGTAGGTTCATCTTCCCACTAATTGGACCGTCAGAAATTCAAAGAAGAATACCAGATCATCGCAACATCAAGAAACTGTAGAGATACGACAAAATTTCTTCGTTTTTAGCTGTGACTTTTTAATCGCTGTCGCAATGACTTGGGACCATCTGCAAACGATTTCTCCCGTGAAATTGCATTGCTATGGCAGCTCAAACAATCGATTATAGCGTTTCCCTGAGGCAGCTGTAATTTTGCTGCAAAAGTCCGAAGGAATTTTCCTTTTTTGCTGTTTTTCTGAGGATTCTCATTCGACTAATTGGACCGTCAGCCTATAAAAAAAGGTCTTGAAAGTTGTAGAAATCTCAGCTGTATATGTAATCGTTGATTGCAATTTTCGAAGTATCGCTTTTTTTAAGTTCCTGGGGTCCCGATTAGCCAAGAAACGGTCATACAAATCCATTCGGAAACCAAAAATTTTCGGCCCCGAAAATCGCAAGAAAAGTAAGGCTAACCCCTTTGGATTTTTGGCGAAAATTACGACGACTTTGAAAAATGCTGCAATTAATTCTTTAGCGCACTATTCCGACGTAATTTTGCGAGAGAAATCGATTAAGCGCAGTCCCAATACGCTGCGAGCAACGGATCAAAAGTTACAGCCAAAAAACTGCAGATTTTTATCGTCATTTCTCTGCTGTTGGTCCTACGCTTTTTTGAATGTGTTTTTCGAGTTCCTGGGGTCCCAATTAGCCAATAAACGGTCATACAAATCAATTTGCAGACCAGAAATTTTTGGCTTCAAAAACGCAAAAAAAGTAAGGTTAACCCCTTTGGATTTTTGGCGAAAATTTCGACGACTTTGAAAAGTGCTGCAATTGATTCTTTAGGGCACTATTCCGACGTAATTTTGCGAGAGGAATCGATTAAGCGCAGTCCCAATACGCTGCGAGCAACGAATCAAAAGTTACAGCCAAAAAACTGCAGATTTTTATCGTCATTTCTCTGCTGTTGGTCCTACGCTTTTTTGAATGTGTTTTTTGAGTTCCTGGGGTCCCAATTAGCCAATAAACGGTCATACAAATCAATTCGCAGACCAGAAATTTTTGGCTTCAGAAATCGCAAAAAAAATAAGGTTAACCCCTTTGGATTTTTGGCGAAAATTTCGACGACTTTGAAAAGTGCTGCAATTAATTCTTTAGGGCACTATTCCGACGTAATTTTGCGAGAGGAATCGATTAAGCGCAGTCCCAATGCGCTGCGAGCAACGGATCAAAAGTTACAGCCAAAAAACTGCAGATTTTTATCGTCATTTCTCTGCTGTTGGTCCTACGCTTTTTTGAATGTGTTTTTTGAGTTCCTGGGGTCCCAATTAGCCAATAAACGGTCATACAAATCAATTCGCAGACCAGAAATTTTTGGCTTCAGAAATCGCAAAAAAAGTAAGGTTAACCCCTTTGGATTTTTGGCGAAAATTTCGACGACTTTGAAAAGTGCTGCAATTAATTCTTTAGGGCACTATTCCGACGTAATTTTGCGAGAGGAATCGATTAAGCGCAGTCCCAATACGCTGCGAGCAACGAATCAAAAGTTACAGCCAAAAAACTGCAGATTTTTATCGTCATTTCTCTGCTGTTGGTCCTACGCTTTTTTGAATGTGTTTTTTGAGTTCCTGGGGTCCCAATTAGCCAATAAACGGTCATACAAATCAATTCGCAGACCAGAAATTTTTGGCTTCAGAAATCGCAAAAAAAGTAAGGTTAACCCCTTTGGATTTTTGGCGAAAATTTCGACGACTTTGAAAAGTGCTGCGATTAATTCTTTAGGGCACTATTCCGACGTAATTTTGCGAGAGGAATCGATTAAGCGCAGTCCCAATACGCTGCGAGCAACGAATCAAAAGTTACAGCCAAAAAACTGCAGATTTTTATCGTCATTTCTCTGCTGTTGGTCCTACGCTTTTTTGAATGTGTTTTTTGAGTTCCTGGGGTCCCAATTAGCCAATAAACGGTCATACAAATCAATTCGCAGACCAGAAATTTTTGGCTTCAAAAATCGCAAAAAAAGTAAGGTTAACCCCTTTGGATTTTTGGCGAAAATTTCGACGACTTTGAAAAGTGCTGCAATTAATTCTTTAGGGCACTATTCCGACGTAATTTTGCGAGAGGAATCGATTAAGCGCAGTCCCAATACGCTGCGAGCAACGAATCAAAAGTTACAGCCAAAAAACTGCAGATTTTTATCGTCATTTCTCTGCTGTTGGTCCTACGCTTTTTTGAATGTGTTTTTTGAGTTCCTGGGGTCCCAATTAGCCAAAAAACGGTCATACAAATCAATTCGCAGACCAGAAATTTTTGGCTTCAGAAATCGCAAAAAAAGTAAGGTTAACCCTTTGGATTTTTGGCGAAAATTTCGACGACTTTGAAAAGTGCTGCAATTAATTCTTTAGGGCACTATTCCGACGTAATTTTGCGAGAGGAATCGATTAAGCGCAGTCCCAATACGCTGCGAGCAACGGATCAAAAGTTACAGCAAAAAAACTGCAGATTTTTATCGTCATTTCTCTGCTGTTGGTCCTACGCTTTTTTGAATGTGTTTTTTGAGTTTCTGGGGTCCCAATTAGCCAATAAACGGTCATACAAATCAATTCGCGGACCAGAAATTTTTGGCTTCAAAAATCGCAAAAAAAGTAAGGTTAACCCCTTTGGATTTTTGGCGAAAATTTCGACGACTTTGAAAAGTGCTGCAATTAATTCTTTAGGGCACTATTCCGACGTAATTTTGCGAGAGGAATCGATTAAGCGCAGTCCCAATACGCTGCGAGCAACGAATCAAAAGTTACAGCCAAAAAACTGCAGATTTTTATCGTCATTTCTCTGCTGTTGGTCCTACGCTTTTTTGAATGTGTTTTTTGAGTTCCTGGGGTCCCAATTAGCCAATAAACGGTCATACAAATCAATTCGCAGACCAGAAATTTTTGGCTTCAGAAATCGCAAAAAAAGTAAGGTTAACCCCTTTGGATTTTTGGCGAAAATTTCGACGACTTTGAAAAGTGCTGCAATTAATTCTTCAGGGCACTATTCCGACGTAATTTTGCGAGAGGAATCGATTAAGCGCAGTCCCAATACGCTGCGAGCAACGGATCAAAAGTTACCGCCAAAAAACTGCAGATTTTGATCGTCATTTCTCTGCTGTTGGTCCTACGCTTTTTTGAATGTGTTTTTTGAGTTCCTGGGGTCCCAATTAGCCAATAAACGGTCATACAAATCAATTCGCAGACCAGAAATTTTTGGCTTCAGAAATCGCAAAAAAAGTAAGGTTAACCCCTTTGGATTTTTGGCGAAAATTTCGACGACTTTGAAAAGTGCTGCAATTAATTCTTTAGGGCACTATTCCGACGTAATTTTGCGAGAGGAATCGATTAAGCGCAGTCCCAATACGCTGCGAGCAACGGATCAAAAGTTACAGCCAAAAAACTGCAGATTTTTATCGTCATTTCTCTGCTGTTGGTCCTACGCTTTTTTGAATGTGTTTTTTGAGTTCCTGGGGTCCCAATCAGCCAATAAACGGTCATACAAATCAATTCGCAGACCAGAAATTTTTGGCTCCAGAAATCGCAAAAAAAGTAAGGTTAACCCCTTTGGATTTTTGGCGAAAATTTCGACGACTTTGAAAAGTGCTGCGATTAATTCTTTAGGGCACTATTCCGACGTAATTTTGCGAGAGGAATCGATTAAGCGCAGTCCCAATACGCTGCGAGCAACGAATCAAAAGTTACAGCCAAAAAACTGCAGATTTTTATCGTCATTTCTCTGCTGTTGGTCCTACGCTTTTTTGAATGTGTTTTTTGAGTTCCTGGGGTCCCAATTAGCCAATAAACGGTCATACAAATCAATTCGCAGACCAGAAATTTTTGGCTTCAGAAATCGCAAAAAAAGTAAGGTTAACCCCTTTGGATTTTTGGCGAAAATTTCGACGACTTTGAAAAGTGCTGCGATTAATTCTTTAGGGCACTATTCCGACGTAATTTTGCGAGAGGAATCGATTAAGCGCAGTCCCAATACGCTGCGAGCAACGAATCAAAAGTTACAGCCAAAAAACTGCAGATTTTTATCGTCATTTCTCTGCTGTTGGTCCTACGCTTTTTTGAATGTGTTTTTTGAGTTCCTGGGGTCCCAATTAGCCAATAAACGGTCATACAAATCAATTCGCAGACCAGAAATTTTTGGCTTCAAAAATCGCAAAAAAAGTAAGGTTAACCCCTTTGGATTTTTGGCGAAAATTTCGACGACTTTGAAAAGTGCTGCAATTAATTCTTTAGGGCACTATTCCGACGTAATTTTGCGAGAGGAATCGATTAAGCGCAGTCCCAATACGCTGCGAGCAACGAATCAAAAGTTACAGCCAAAAAACTGCAGATTTTTATCGTCATTTCTCTGCTGTTGGTCCTACGCTTTTTTGAATGTGTTTTTTGAGTTCCTGGGGTCCCAATTAGCCAATAAACGGTCATACAAATCAATTCGCAGACCAGAAATTTTTGGCTTCAGAAATCGCAAAAAAAGTAAGGTTAACCCTTTGGATTTTTGGCGAAAATTTCGACGACTTTGAAAAGTGCTGCAATTAATTCTTTAGGGCACTATTCCGACGTAATTTTGCGAGAGGAATCGATTAAGCGCAGTCCCAATACGCTGCGAGCAACGGATCAAAAGTTACAGCAAAAAAACTGCAGATTTTTATCGTCATTTCTCTGCTGTTGGTCCTACGCTTTTTTGAATGTGTTTTTTGAGTTCCTGGGGTCCCAATTAGCCAATAAACGGTCATACAAATCAGTTCGCGGACCAGAAATTTTTGGCTTCAAAAATCGCAAAAAAAGTAAGGTTAACCCCTTTGGATTTTTGGCGAAAATTTCGACGACTTTGAAAAGTGCTGCAATTAATTCTTTAGGGCACTATTCCGACGTAATTTTGCGAGAGAAATCGATTAAGCGCAGTCCCAATACGCTGCGAGCAACGAATCAAAAGTTACAGCCAAAAAACTGCAGATTTTTATCGTCATTTCTCTGCTGTTGGTCCTACGCTTTTTTGAATGTGTTTTTTGAGTTCCTGGGGTCCCAATTAGCCAATAAACGGTCATACAAATCAATTCGCAGACCAGAAATTTTTGGCTTCAGAAATCGCAAAAAAAGTAAGGTTAACCCCTTTGGATTTTTGGCGAAAATTTCGACGACTTTGAAAAGTGCTGCGATTAATTCTTTAGGGCACTATTCCGACGTAATTTTGCGAGAGGAATCGATTAAGCGCAGTCCCAATACGCTGCGAGCAACGAATCAAAAGTTACAGCCAAAAAACTGCAGATTTTTATCGTCATTTCTCTGCTGTTGGTCCTACGCTTTTTTGAATGTGTTTTTTGAGTTCCTGGGGTCCCAATTAGCCAATAAACGGTCATACAAATCAATTCGCAGACCAGAAATTTTTGGCTTCAAAAATCGCAAAAAAAGTAAGGTTAACCCCTTTGGATTTTTGGCGAAAATTTCGACGACTTTGAAAAGTGCTGCAATTAATTCTTTAGGGCACTATTCCGACGTAATTTTGCGAGAGGAATCGATTAAGCGCAGTCCCAATACGCTGCGAGCAACGAATCAAAAGTTACAGCCAAAAAACTGCAGATTTTTATCGTCATTTCTCTGCTGTTGGTCCTACGCTTTTTTGAATGTGTTTTTTGAGTTCCTGGGGTCCCAATTAGCCAATAAACGGTCATACAAATCAATTCGCAGACCAGAAATTTTTGGCTTCAGAAATCGCAAAAAAAGTAAGGTTAACCCTTTGGATTTTTGGCGAAAATTTCGACGACTTTGAAAAGTGCTGCAATTAATTCTTTAGGGCACTATTCCGACGTAATTTTGCGAGGGGAATCGATTAAGCGCAGTCCCAATACGCTGCGAGCAACGGATCAAAAGTTACAGCAAAAAAACTGCAGATTTTTATCGTCATTTCTCTGCTGTTGGTCCTACGCTTTTTTGAATGTGTTTTTTGAGTTCCTGGGGTCCCAATTAGCCAATAAACGGTCATACAAATCAGTTCGCGGACCAGAAATTTTTGGCTTCAAAAATCGCAAAAAAAGTAAGGTTAACCCCTTTGGATTTTTGGCGAAAATTTCGACGACTTTGAAAAGTGCTGCAATTAATTCTTTAGGGCACTATTCCGACGTAATTTTGCGAGAGGAATCGATTAAGCGCAGTCCCAATACGCTGCGAGCAACGAATCAAAAGTTACAGCCAAAAAACTGCAGATTTTTATCGTCATTTCTCTGCTGTTGGTCCTACGCTTTTTTGAATGTGTTTTTTGAGTTCCTGGGGTCCCAATTAGCCAATAAACGGTCATACAAATCAATTCGCAGACCAGAAATTTTTGGCTTCAGAAATCGCAAAAAAAGTAAGGTTAACCCCTTTGGATTTTTGGCGAAAATTTCGACGACTTTGAAAAGTGCTGCGATTAATTCTTTAGGGCACTATTCCGACGTAATTTTGCGAGAGGAATCGATTAAGCGCAGTCCCAATACGCTGCGAGCAACGAATCAAAAGTTACAGCCAAAAAACTGCAGATTTTTATCGTCATTTCTCTGCTGTTGGTCCTACGCTTTTTTGAATGTGTTTTTTGAGTTCCTGGGGTCCCAATTAGCCAATAAACGGTCATACAAATCAATTCGCAGACCAGAAATTTTTGGCTTCAAAAATCGCAAAAAAAGTAAGGTTAACCCCTTTGGATTTTTGGCGAAAATTTCGACGACTTTGAAAAGTGCTGCAATTAATTCTTTAGGGCACTATTCCGACGTAATTTTGCGAGAGGAATCGATTAAGCGCAGTCCCAATACGCTGCGAGCAACGAATCAAAAGTTACAGCCAAAAAACTGCAGATTTTTATCGTCATTTCTCTGCTGTTGGTCCTACGCTTTTTTGAATGTGTTTTTTGAGTTCCTGGGGTCCCAATTAGCCAATAAACGGTCATACAAATCAATTCGCAGACCAGAAATTTTTGGCTTCAATAATCGCAAAAAAAGTAAGGTTAACCCCTTTGGATTTTTGGCGAAAATTTCGACGACTTTGAAAAGTGCTGCAATTAATTCTTTAGGGCACTATTCCGACGTAATTTTGCGAGAGGAATCGATTAAGCGCAGTCCCAATACGCTGCGAGCAACGAATCAAAAGTTACAGCCAAAAAACTGCAGATTTTTATCGTCATTTCTCTGCTGTTGGTCCTACGCTTTTTTGAATGTGTTTTTTGAGTTCCTGGGGTCCCAATTAGCCAATAAACGGTCATACAAATCAATTCGCAGACCAGAAATTTTTGGCTTCAGAAATCGCAAAAAAAGTAAGGTTAACCCTTTGGATTTTTGGCGAAAATTTCGACGACTTTGAAAAGTGCTGCAATTAATTCTTTAGGGCACTATTCCGACGTAATTTTGCGAGAGGAATCGATTAAGCGCAGTCCCAATACGCTGCGAGCAACGGATCAAAAGTTACAGCAAAAAAACTGCAGATTTTTATCGTCATTTCTCTGCTGTTGGTCCTACGCTTTTTTGAATGTGTTTTTTGAGTTCCTGGGGTCCCAATTAGCCAATAAACGGTCATACAAATCAGTTCGCGGACCAGAAATTTTTGGCTTCAAAAATCGCAAAAAAAGTAAGGTTAACCCCTTTGGATTTTTGGCGAAAATTTCGACGACTTTGAAAAGTGCTGCAATTAATTCTTTAGGGCACTATTCCGACGTAATTTTGCGAGAGGAATCGATTAAGCGCAGTCCCAATACGCTGCGAGCAACGAATCAAAAGTTACAGCCAAAAAACTGCAGATTTTTATCGTCATTTCTCTGCTGTTGGTCCTACGCTTTTTTGAATGTGTTTTTTGAGTTCCTGGGGTCCCAATTAGCCAATAAACGGTCATACGAATCAATTCGCAGACCAGAAATTTTTGGCTTCAGAAATCGCAAAAAAAGTAAGGTTAACCCCTTTGGATTTTTGGCGAAAATTTCGACGACTTTGAAAAGTGCTGCGAATAATTCTTTAGGGCACTATTCCGACGTAATTTTGCGAGAGGAATCGATTAAGCGCAGTCCCAATACGCTGCGAGCAACGAATCAAAAGTTACAGCCAAAAAACTGCAGATTTTTATCGTCATTTCTCTGCTGTTGGTCCTACGCTTTTTTGAATGTGTTTTTTGAGTTCCTGGGGTCCCAATTAGCCAATAAACGGTCATACAAATCAATTCGCAGACCAGAAATTTTTGGCTTCAAAAATCGCAAAAAAAGTAAGGTTAACCCCTTTGGATTTTTGGCGAAAATTTCGACGACTTTGAAAAGTGCTGCAATTAATTCTTTAGGGCACTATTCCGACGTAATTTTGCGAGAGGAATCGATTAAGCGCAGTCCCAATACGCTGCGAGCAACGAATCAAAAGTTACAGCCAAAAAACTGCAGATTTTTATCGTCATTTCTCTGCTGTTGGTCCTACGCTTTTTTGAATGTGTTTTTTGAGTTCCTGGGGTCCCAATTAGCCAATAAACGGTCATACAAATCAATTCGCAGACCAGAAATTTTTGGCTTCAGAAAACGCAAAAAAAGTAAGGTTAACCCCTTTGGATTTTTGGCGAAAATTTCGACGACTTTGAAAAGTGCTGCAATTAATTCTTTAGGGCACTATTCCGACGTAATTTTGCGAGAGGAATCGATTAAGCGCAGTCCCAATACGCTGCGAGCAACGGATCAAAAGTTACAGCCAAAAAACTGCAGATTTTTATCGTCATTTCTCTGCTGTTGGTCCTACGCTTTTTTGAATGTGTTTTTTGAGTTCCTGGGGTCCCAATTAGCCAATAAACGGTCATACAAATCAATTCGCAGACCAGAAATTTTTGGCTTCAGAAATCGCAAAAAAAGTAAGGTTAACCCTTTGGATTTTTGGCGAAAATTTCGACGACTTTGAAAAGTGCTGCAATTAATTCTTTAGGGCACTATTCCGACGTAATTTTGCGAGAGGAATCGATTAAGCGCAGTCCCAATACGCTGCGAGCAACGGATCAAAAGTTACAGCAAAAAAACTGCAGATTTTTATCGTCATTTCTCTGCTGTTGGTCCTACGCTTTTTTGAATGTGTTTTTTGAGTTCCTGGGGTCCCAATTAGCCAATAAACGGTCATACAAATCAGTTCGCGGACCAGAAATTTTTGGCTTCAAAAATCGCAAAAAAAGTAAGGTTAACCCCTTTGGATTTTTGGCGAAAATTTCGACGACTTTGAAAAGTGCTGCAATTAATTCTTTAGGGCACTTTTCCGACGTAATTTTGCGAGAGGAATCGATTAAGCGCAGTCCCAATACGCTGCGAGCAACGAATCAAAAGTTACAGCCAAAAAACTGCAGATTTTTATCGTCATTTCTCTGCTGTTGGTCCTACGCTTTTTTGAATGTGTTTTTTGAGTTCCTGGGGTCCCAATTAGCCAATAAACGGTCATACAAATCAATTCGCAGACCAGAAATTTTTGGCTTCAGAAATCGCAAAAAAAGTAAGGTTAACCCCTTTGGATTTTTGGCGAAAATTTCGACGACTTTGAAAAGTGCTGCGATTAATTCTTTAGGGCACTATTCCGACGTAATTTTGCGAGAGGAATCGATTAAGCGCAGTCCCAATACGCTGCGAGCAACGAATCAAAAGTTACAGCCAAAAAACTGCAGATTTTTATCGTCATTTCTCTGCTGTTGGTCCTACGCTTTTTTGAATGTGTTTTTTGAGTTCCTGGGGTCCCAATTAGCCAATAAACGGTCATACAAATCAATTCGCAGACCAGAAATTTTTGGCTTCAAAAATCGCAAAAAAAGTAAGGTTAACCCCTTTGGATTTTTGGCGAAAATTTCGACGACTTTGAAAAGTGCTGCAATTAATTCTTTAGGGCACTATTCCGACGTAATTTTGCGAGAGGAATCGATTAAGCGCAGTCCCAATACGCTGCGAGCAACGAATCAAAAGTTACAGCCAAAAAACTGCAGATTTTTATCGTCATTTCTCTGCTGTTGGTCCTACGCTTTTTTGAATGTGTTTTTTGAGTTCCTGGGGTCCCAATTAGCCAATAAACGGTCATACAAATCAATTCGCAGACCAGAAATTTTTGGCTTCAGAAATCGCAAAAAAAGTAAGGTTAACCCTTTGGATTTTTGGCGAAAATTTCGACGACTTTGAAAAGTGCTGCAATTAATTCTCTAGGGCTCTATCCCGACGTAATTTTGCGAGAGGAATCGATTAAGCGCAGTCCCAATACGCTGCGAGCAACGGATCAAAAGTTACAGCAAAAAAACTGCAGATTTTTATCGTCATTTCTCTGCTGTTGGTCCTACGCTTTTTTGAATGTGTTTTTTGAGTTCCTTGGGTCCCAATTAGCCAATAAACGGTCATACAAATCAATTCGCAGACCAGAAATTTTTGGCTTCAAACATCGCAAAAAAAGTAAGGTTAACCCCTTTGGATTTTTGGCGAAAATTTCGACGACTTTGAAAAGTGCTGCAATTAATTCTTTAGGGCACTATTCCGACGTAATTTTGCGAGAGGAATCGATTAAGCGCAGTCCCAATACGCTGCGAGCAACGAATCAAAAGTTACAGCCAAAAAACTGCAGATTTTTATCGTCATTACTCTGCTGTTGGTCCTACGCTTTTTTGAATGTGTTTTTTGAGTTCCTGGGGTCCCAATTAGCCAATAAACGGTCATACAAATCAATTCGCAGACTAGAAATTTTTGGCTTCAGAAATCGCAAAAAAAGTAAGGTTAACCCCTTTGAATTTTTGGCGAAAATTTCGACGACTTTGAAAAGTGCTGCAATTAATTCTTCAGGGCACCATTCCGACGTAATTTTGCGAGAGGAATCGATTAAGCGCAGTCCCAATACGCTGCGAGCAACGGATCAAAAGTTACCGCCAAAAAACTGCAGATTTTGATCGTCATTTCTCTGCTGTTGGTCCTACGCTTTTTTGAATGTGTTTTTTGAGTTCCTGGGGTCCCAATTAGCCAATAAACGGTCATACAAATCAATTCGCAGAACAGAAATTTTTGGCTTCAGAAATCGCAAAAAAAGTAAGGTTAACCCCTTTGGATTTTTGGCGAAAATTTCGACGACTTTGAAAAGTGCTGCAATTAATTCTTTAGGGCACTATTCCGACGTAATTTTGCGAGAGGAATCGATTAAGCGCAGTCCCAATACGCTGCGAGCAACGGATCAAAAGTTACAGCCAAAAAACTGCAGATTTTTATCGTCATTTCTCTGCTGTTGGTCCTACGCTTTTTTGAATGTGTTTTTTGAGTTCCTGGGGTCCCAATTAGCCAATGAACGGTCATACAAATCAATTCGCAGACCAGAAATTTTTGGCTTCAGAAATCGCAAAAAAAGTAAGGTTAACCCCTTTGGATTTTTGGCGAAAATTTCGACGACTTTGAAAAGTGCTGCAATTAATTCTTTAGGGCACTATTCCGACGTAATTTTGCGAGAGGAATCGATTAAGCGCAGTCCCAATACGCTGCGAGCAACGGATCAAAAGTTACAGCAAAAAAACTGCAGATTTTTATCGTCATTTCTCTGCTGTTGGTCCTACGCTTTTTTGAATGTGTTTTTTGAGTTCCTGGGGTCCCAATTAGCCAATAAACGGTCATACAAATCAATTCGCAGACCAGAAATTTTTGGCTTCAGAAATCGCAAAAAAAGTAAGGTTAACCCCTTTGGATTTTTGGCGAAAATTTCGACGACTTTGAAAAGTGCTGCAATTAATTCTTCAGGGCACTATTCCGACGTAATTTTGCGAGAGGAATCGATTAAGCGCAGTCCCAATACGCTGCGAGCAACGGATCAAAAGTTACCGCCAAAAAACTGCAGATTTTGATCGTCATTTCTCTGCTGTTGGTCCCACGCTTTTTTGAATGTGTTATTTGAGTTCCTGGGGTCCCAATTAGCCAATAAACGGTCATACAAATCAATTCGCAGACCAGAAATTTTTGGCTTCAGAAATCGCAAAAAAAGTAAGGTTAACCCCTTTGGATTTTTGGCGAAAATTTCGACGACTTTGAAAAGTGCTGCGATTGATTCTTTAGGGCACGATTCCGACGTAATTTTGCGAGGGGAATCGATTAAGCGCAGTCCCAATACGCTGCGTGCAACGGATCAAAAGTTACAGCGAAAAAACTGCAGATTTTTATCGTCATTTCTCTGCTGTTGGTCCTACGCTTTTTTGAATATCTTTTTCGAGTTCCTGGGGTCCCAATTAGCCAATAAACGGTCATACAAATCAATTCGCAGACCAGAAATTTTTGGCTTCAGAAATCGCAAAAAAAGTAAGGTTAACCCCTTTGGATTTTTGGCGAAAATTTCGACGACTTTGAAAAGTGCTGCAATTAATTCTTTAGGGCACTATTCCGACGTAATTTTGCGAGAGGAATCGATTAAGCGCAGTCCCAATACGCTGCGAGCAACGGATCAAAAGTTACCGCCAAAAAACTGAAGATTTTTATCGTCATTTCTCTGCTGTTGGTCCTACGCGTTTTTGAATGTGTTTTTCGAGTTCCTGGGGTTCCAATTAGCCAATAAACGGTCATACAAATCAATTCGCAGACCAGAAATTTTTGACTCCAAAAATCGCAAAAAAAGTAAGGTTAACCCTTTTGGATTTTTGGCGAAATTTTCGACGACTTTGAAAAAGGCTGCAATTCATTCTTTAGGGCACTATTCCGACGTAATTTTGCGAGAGGAATCGATTAAGCGCAGTCCCAATACGCTGCGAGCAACGAATCAAAAGTTACAGCCAAAAAACTGCAGATTTTTATCGTCATTTCTCTGCTGTTGGTCCTACGCTTTTTTGAATGTGTTTTTTGAGTTCCTGGGGTCCCAATTAGCCAATAAACGGTCATACAAATCAATTCGCAGACCAGAAATTTTTGGCTTCAGAAATCGCAAAAAAAGTAAGGTTAACCCCTTTGGATTTTTGGCGAAAATTTCGACGACTTTGAAAAGTGCTGCGATTAATTCTTTAGGGCACTATTCCGACGTAATTTTGCGAGAGGAATCGATTAAGCGCAGTCCCAATACGCTGCGAGCAACGGATCAAAAGTTACAGCAAAAAAACTGCAGATTTTTATCGTCATTTCTCTGCTGTTGGTCCTACGCTTTTTTGAATGTGTTTTTTGAGTTCCTGGGGTCCCAATTAGCCAATAAACGGTCATACAAATTAATTCGCAAAACAGAAATTTTTGGCATCAAAAATCGCAAAAAAAGCAAGGCTAACCCCTTTGGATTTTTCGCGAAAATTTCGACGACTTTGAAAAGTGCTGCAATTAATTCTTTAGGGCACTATTCCGACGTAATTGTGCGAGAGGAATCGATTAAGCGCAGTCCCAATACGCTGCGAGCAACAGATCAAAAGTTACCGCCAAAAAACTGCAGATTTTTATCGTCATTTCTCTGCTGTTGGTCCTACGCTTTTTTGAATGTGTTTTTTGAGTTCCTGGGGTCCCAATTAGCCAATTAACGGTCATACAAATCAATTCGCAGACCAGAAATTTTTGGCTTCAGAAATCGCAAAAAAAGTAAGGTTAACCCCTTTGGATTTTTGGCGAAAATTTCGACGACTTTGAAAAGTGCTGCAATTAATTCTTTAGGGCACTATTCCGACGTAATTTTGCGAGAGAAATCGATTAAGCGCAGTCCCAATACGCTGCGAGCAACGGATCAAAAGTTACCGCCAAAAAACTGCAGATTTTTATCGTCATTTCTCTGCTGTCTGTCCTACGCTTTTTTGAATGTGTTTTTTGAGTTCCTGGGGTCCCAATTAGCCAATAAACGGTCATACAAATCAATTCGCGGACCAGAAATTTTTGGCTTCAAAAATCGCAAAAAAAGTAAGGTTAACCCCTTTGGATTTTTGGCGAAAATTTCGACGACTTTGAAAAGTGCTGCAATTAATTCTTTAGGGCACTATTCCGACGTAATTTTGCGAGAGGAATCGATTAAGCGCAGTCCCAATACGCTGCGAGCAACGAATCAAAAGTTACAGCCAAAAAACTGCAGATTTTTATCGTCATTTCTCTGCTGTTGGTCCTACGCTTTTTTGAATGTGTTTTTTGAGTTCCTGGGGTCCCAATTAGCCAATAAACGGTCATACAAATCAATTCGCAGACCAGAAATTTTTGGCTTCAGAAATCGCAAAAAAAGTAAGGTTAACCCCTTTGGATTTTTGGCGAAAATTTCGACGACTTTGAAAAGTGCTGCAATTAATTCTTCAGGGCACTATTCCGACGTAATTTTGCGAGAGGAATCGATTAAGCGCAGTCCCAATACGCTGCGAGCAACGGATCAAAAGTTACCGCCAAAAAACTGCAGATTTTTATCGTCATTTCTCTGCTGTTGGTCCTACGCTTTTTTGAATGTGTTTTTTGAGTTCCTGGGGTCCCAATTGGCCAATAAACGGTCATACAAATCAATTCGCAGACCAGAAATTTTTGGCATCGGAAATCGCAAAAAAAGTAAGGTTAACCCCTTTGGATTTTTGGCGAAAATTTCGACGACTTTGAAAAGTGCTGCAATTAATTCTTTAGGGCACTATTCCGACGTAATTTTGCGAGGGGAATCGATTAAGCGCAGTCCCAATACGCTGCGTGCAACGGATCAAAAGTTACAGCGAAAAAACTGCAGATTTTTATCGTCATTTCTCTGCTGTTGGTCCTACGCTTTTTTGAATGTGTTTTTCGAGTTCCTGGGGTCCCAATTAGCCAATAAACGGTCATACAAATCAATTCGCAGACCAGAAATTTTTGGCTTCAGAAATCGCAAAAAAAGTAAGGTTAACCCCTTTGGATTTTTGGCGAAAATTTCGACGACTTTGAAAAAGGCTGCAATTCATTCTTTAGGGCACTATTCCGACGTAATTTTGCGAGAGGAATCGATTAAGCGCAGTCCCAGTACGCTGCGAGCAACGGATCAAAAGTTACCGCCAAAAAACTGCAGATTTTTATCGTCATTTCTCTGCTGTTGGTCCTACGCTTTTTTGAATGTGTTTTTTGAGTTCCTGGGGTCCCAATTAGCCAATAAACGGTCATAAAAATCAATTCGCAGACCAGAAATTTTTGGCTTCAGAAATCGCAAAAAAAGTAAGGTTAACCCCTTTGGATTTTTGGCGAAAATTTCGACGACTTTGAAAAGTGCTGCAATTAATTCTTTAGGGCACTATTCCGACGTAATTTTGCGAGAGGAATCGATTAAGCGCAGTCCCAATACGCTGCGAGCAACGAATCAAAAGTTACAGCCAAAAAACTGCAGATTTTTATCGTCATTTCTCTGCTGTTGGTCCTACGCTTTTTTGAATGTGTTTTTTGAGTTCCTGGGGTCCCAGTTAGCCAATAAACGGTCATACAAATCAATTCGCAGTCCAGAAATTTTTGGCTTCAAAAATCGCAAGAAAAGTAAGGTTAACCCCTTTGGATTTTTGGCGAAAATTTCGACGACTTTGAAAAGTGCTGCAATTAATTCTTTGGGGCACTATTCCGACGTAATTTTGCGAGAGGAATCGATAAAGCGCAGTCCCAATACGCTGCGAGCAACGAATCAAAAGTTACAGCCAAAAAACTGCAGATTTTTATCGTCATTTCTCTGCTGTTGGTCCTACGCTTTTTTGAATGTGTTTTTTGAGTTCCTGGGGTCCCAATTAGCCAATAAACGGTCATACAAATCAATTCGCAGACCAGAAATTTTTGGCTTCAGAAATCGCAAAAAAAGTAAGGTTAACCCGTTTGGATTTTTGGCGAAAATTTCGACGACTTTGAAAAGTGCTGCGATTAATTCTTTAGGGCACTATTCCGACGTAATTTTGCGAGAGGAATCGATTAAGCGCAGTCCCAATACGCTGCGAGCAACGAATTAAAAGTTACAGCCAAAAAACTGCAGATTTTTATCGTCATGTCTCTGCTGTTGGTCCTACGCTTTTTTGAATGTGTTTTTGGAGTTCCTGGGGTCCCAATTAGCCAATAAACGGTCATACAAATCAATTCGCAGACCAGAAATTTTTGGCTTCAGAAATCGCAAAAAAAGTAAGGTTAACCCGTTTGGATTTTTGGCGAAAATTTCGACGACTTCGAAAAGTGCTGCAATTAATTCTTTAGGGCACCATTCCGACGTAATTTTGCGAGAGGAATCGATTAAGCGCAGTCCCAATACGCTGCGAGCAACGAATCAAAAGTTACAGCCAAAAAACTGCAGATTTTTATCGTCATTTCTCTGCTGTTGGTCCTACGCTTTTTTGAATGTGTTTTTTGAGTTCCTGGGGTCCCAATTAGCCAATGAACGGTCATACAAATGAATTCGCAGACCAGAAATTTTTGGCTTCAAAAATCGCAAGAAAAGTAAGGTTAACCCCTTTGGATTTTTGGCGAAAATTTCGACGACGTTGAAAAGTGCTGCAATTAATTCTTTGGGGCACTATTCCGACGTAATTTTGCGAGAGGAATCGATAAAGCGCAGTCCCAATACGCTGCGAGCAACGAATCAAAAGTTACAGCCAAAAAACTGCAGATTTTTATCGTCATTTCTCTGCTGTTGGTCCTACGCTTTTTTGAATGTGTTTTTTGAGTTCCTGGGGTCCCAATTAGCCAATAAACGGTCATACAAATCAATTCGCAGACCAGAAATTTTTGGCTTCAGAAATCGCAAAAAAAGTAAGGTTAACCCCTTTGGATTTTCGGCGAAAATTTCGACGACTTTGAAAAGTGCTGCAATTAATTCTTTAGGGCTCTATTCCGACGTAATTTTGCGAGAGGAATCGATTAAGCGCAGTCCCAATACGCTGCGAGCAACGGATCAAAAGTTACAGCAAAAAAACTGCAGATTTTTATCGTCATTTCTCTGCTGTTGGTCCTACGCTTTTTTGAATGTGTTTTTTGAGTTCCTGGGGTCCCAATTAGCCAATAAACGGTCATACAAATCAATTCGCAGACCAGAAATTTTTGGCTTCAAAAATCGCAAAAAAAGTAAGGTTAACCCCTTTGGATTTTTGGCGAAAATTTCGACGACTTTGAAAAGTGCTGCAATTATTTCTTTAGGGCACTATTCCGACGTAATTTTGCGAGAGGAATCGATTAAGCGCAGTCCCAATACGCTGCGAGCAACGAATCAAAAGTTACAGCCAAAAAACTGCAGATTTTTATCGTCATTACTCTGCTGTTGGTCCTACGCTTTTTTGAATGTGTTTTTTGAGTTCCTGGGGTCCCAATTAGCCAATAAACGGTCATACAAATCAATTCGCAGACCAGAAATTTTTGGCTTCAGAAATCGCAAAAAAAGTAAGGTTAACCCCTTTGGATTTTTGGCGAAAATTTCGACGACTTTGAAAAGTGCTGCAATTAATTCTTCAGGGCACTATTCCGACGTAATTTTGCGAGAGGAATCGATTAAGCGCAGTCCCAATACGCTGCGAGCAACGGATCATAAGTTACCGCCAAAAAACTGCAGATTTTGATCGTCATTTCTCTGCTGTTGGTCCCACGCTTTTTTGAATGTGTTTTTTGAGTTCCTGGGGTCCCAATTAGCCAATAAACGGTCATACAAATCAATTCGCAGACCAGAAATTTTTGGCTTCAGAAATCGCAAAAAAAGTAAGGTTAACCCCTTTGGATTTTTAGCGAAAATTTCGACGACTTTGAAAAGTGCTGCGATTGATTCTTTAGGGCACTATTCCGACGTAATTTTGCGAGGGGAATCGATTAAGCGCAGTCCCAATACGCTGCGTGCAACGGATCAAAAGTTACAGCGAAAAAACTGCAGATTTTTATCGTCATTTCTCTGCTGTTGGTCCTACGCTTTTTTGAATATCTTTTTCGAGTTCCTGGGGTCCCAATTAGCCAATAAACGGTCATACAAATCAATTCGCAGACCAGAAATTTTTGGCTTCAGAAATCGCAAAAAAAGTAAGGTTAACCCCTTTGGATTTTTGGCGAAAATTTCGACGACTTTGAAAAGTGCTGCAATTAATTCTTTAGGGCACTATTCCGACGTAATTTTGCGAGAGGAATCGATTAAGCGCAGTCCCAATACGCTGCGAGCAACGGATCAAAAGTTACCGCCAAAAAACTGAAGATTTTTATCGTCATTTCTCTGCTGTTGGTCCTACGCTTTTTTGAATGTGTTTTTCGAGTTCCTGGGGTTCCAATTAGCCAATAAACGGTCATACAAATCAATTCGCAGACCAGAAATTTTTGGCTTCAAAAATCGCAAAAAAAGTAAGGTTAACCCCTTTGGATTTTTGGCGAAAATTTCGACGACTTTGAAAAAGGCTGCAATTCATTCTTTAGGGCACTATTCCGACGTAATTTTGCGAGAGGAATCGATTAAGCGCAGTCCCAATACGCTGCGAGCAACGAATCAAAAGTTACAGCCAAAAAACTGCAGATTTTTATCGTCATTTATCTGCTGTTGGTCCTACGCTTTTTTGAATGTGTTTTTTGAGTTCCTGGGGTCCCAATTAGCCAATAAACGGTCATACAAATCAATTCGCAGACCAGAAATTTTTGGCTTCAGAAATCGCAAAAAAAGTAAGGTTAACCCGTTTGGATTTTTGGCGAAAATTTCGACGACTTTGAAAAGTGCTGCGATTAATTCTTTAGGGCACTATTCCGACGTAATTTTGCGAGAGGAATCGATTAAGCGCAGTCCCAATACGCTGCGAGCAACGGATCAAAAGTTACAGCAAAAAAACTGCAGATTTTTATCGTCATTTCTCTGCTGTTGGTCCTACGCTTTTTTGAATGTGTTTTTTGAGTTCCTGGGGTCCCAATTAGCCAATAAACGGTCATACAAATTAATTCGCAGAACAGAAATTTTTGGCTTCAGAAATCGCAAAAAAAGTAAGGTTAACCCCTTTGGATTTTTGGCGAAAATTTCGACGACTTTGAAAAGTGCTGCAATTAATTCTTTAGGGCACTATTCCGACGTAATTTTGCGAGAGGAATCGATTAAGCGCAGTCCCAATACGCTGCGAGCAACGGATCAAAAGTTACCGCCAAAAAACTGAAGATTTTTATCGTCATTTCTCTGCTGTTGGTCCTACGCTTTTTTGAATGTGTTTTTCGAGTTCCTGGGGTTCCAATTAGCCAATAAACGGTCATACAAATCAATTCGCAGACCAGAAATTTTTGGCTTCAAAAATCGCAAAAAAAGTAAGGTTAACCCCTTTGGATTTTTGGCGAAAATTTCGACGACTTTGAAAAAGGCTGCAATTCATTCTTTAGGGCACTATTCCGACGTAATTTTGCGAGAGGAATCGATTAAGCGCAGTCCCAATACGCTGCGAGCAACGAATCAAAAGTTACAGCCAAAAAACTGCAGATTTTTATCGTCATTTCTCTGCTGTTGGTCCTACGCTTTTTGGAATGTGTTTTTTGAGTTCCTGGGGTCCCAATTAGCCAATAAACGGTCATACAAATCAATTCGCAGACCAGAAATTTTTGGCTTCAGAAATCGCAAAAAAAGTAAGGTTAACCCGTTTGGATTTTTGGCGAAAATTTCGACGACTTTGAAAAGTGCTGCGATTAATTCTTTAGGGCACTATTCCGACGTAATTTTGCGAGAGGAATCGATTAAGCGCAGTCCCAATACGCTGCGAGCAACGGATCAAAAGTTACAGCAAAAAAACTGCAGATTTTTATCGTCATTTCTCTGCTGTTGGTCCTACGCTTTTTTGAATGTGTTTTTTGAGTTCCTGGGGTCCCAATTAGCCAATAAACGGTCATACAAATTAATTCGCAGAACAGAAATTTTTGGCTTCAAAAATCGCAAAAAAAGCAAGGCTAACCCCTTTGGATTTTTAGCGAAAATTTCGACGACTTTGAAAAGTGCTGCAATTAATTCTTTAGGGCACTATTCCGACGTAATTGTGCGAGAGGAATCGATTAAGCGCAGTCCCAATACGCTGCGAGCAACGGATCAAAAGTTACCGCCAAAAAACTGCAGATTTTTATCGTCATTTCTCTGCTGTTGGTCCTACGCTTTTTTGAATGTGTTTTTTGAGTTCCTGGGGTCCCAATTAGCCAATTAACGGTCATACAAATCAATTCGCAGACCAGAAATTTTTGGCTTCAGAAATCGCAAAAAAAGTAAGGTTAACCCCTTTGGATTTTTGGCGAAAATTTCGACGACTTTGAAAAGTGCTGCAATTAATTCTTTAGGGCACTATTCCGACGTAATTTTGCGAGAGGAATCGATTAAGCGCAGTCCCAATACGCTGCGAGCAACGGATCAAAAGTTACCGCCAAAAAACTGCAGATTTTTATCGTCATTTCTCTGCTGTCTGTCCTACGCTTTTTTGAATGTGTTTTTTGAGTTCCTGGGGTCCCAATTAGCCAATAAACGGTCATACAAATCAATTCGCGGACCAGAAATTTTTGGCTTCAAAAATCGCAAAAAAAAGTAAGGTTAACCCCTTTGGATTTTTGGCGAAAATTCCGACGACTTTGAAAAGTGCTGCAATTAATTCTTTAGGGCACTATTCCGACGTAATTTTGCGAGAGGAATCGATTAAGCGCAGTCCCAATACGCTGCGAGCAACGAATCAAAAGTTACAGCCAAAAAACTGCAGATTTTTATCGTCATTTCTCTGCTGTTGGTCCTACGCTTTTTTGAATGTGTTTTTTGAGTTCCTGGGGTCCCAATTAGCCAATAAACGGTCATACAAATCAATTCGCAGACCAGAAATTTTTGGCTTCAGAAATCGCAAAAAAAGTAAGGTTAACCCCTTTGGATTTTTGGCGAAAATTTCGACGACTTTGAAAAGTGCTGCGATTAATTCTTTAGGGCACTATTCCGACGTAATTTTGCGAGAGGAATCGATTAAGCGCAGTCCCAATACGCTGCGAGCAACGAATCAAAAGTTACAGCCAAAAAACTGCAGATTTTTATCGTCATGTCTCTGCTGTTGGTCCTACGCTTTTTTGAATGTGTTTTTTGAGTTCCTGGGGTCCCAATTAGCCAATCAACGGTCATACAAATCAATTCGCAGACCAGAAATTTTTGGCTTCAGAAATCGCAAAAAAAGTAAGGTTAACCCCTTTGGATTTTTGGCGAAAATTTCGACGACTTTGAAAAGTGCTGCAATTAATTCTTTGCGGCACTATTCCGACGTAATTTTGCGAGAGGAATCGATTAAGCGCAGTCCCAATACGCTGCGAGCAACGGATCAAAAGTTACAGCAAAAAAACTGCAGATTTTTATCGTCATTTCTCTGCTGTTGGTCCTACGCTTTTTTGAATGTGTTTTTTGAGTTCCTGGGGTCCCAATTAGCCAATAAACGGTCATACAAATCAATTCGCGGACCAGAAATTTTTGGCTTCAAAAATCGCAAAAAAAGTAAGGTTAACCCCTTTGGACTTTTGGCGAAAATTTCGACGACTTTGAAAAGTGCTGCGATTAATTCTTCAGGGCACTATTTCGACGTAATTTTGCGAGAGGAATCGATTAAGCGCAGTCCCAATACGCTGCGAGCAACGAATCAAAAGTTACAGCCAAAAAACTGCAGATTTTTATCGTCATTTCTCTGCTGTTGGTCCTACGCTTTTTTGAATGTGTTTTTTGAGTTCCTGGGGTCCCAATTAGCCAATAAACGGTCATACAAATCAATTCGCAGACCAGAAATTTTTGGCTTCAGAAATCGCAAAAAAAGTAAGGTTAACCCCTTTGGATTTTTGGCGAAAATTTCGACGACTTTGAAAAGTGCTGCGATTAATTCTTTAGGGCACTATCCCGACGTAATTTTGCGAGAGGAATCGATTAAGCGCAGTCCCAATACGCTGCGAGCAACGAATCAAAAGTTACAGCCAAAAAACTGCAGATTTTTATCGTCATTTCTCTGCTGTTGGTCCTACGCTTTTTTGAATGTGTTTTTTGAGTTCCTGGGGTCCCAATTAGCCAATAAACGGTCATACAAATCAATTCGCAGACCAGAAATTTTTGGCTTCAAAAATCGCAAAAAAAGTAAGGTTAACCCCTTCGGATTTTTGGCGAAAATTTCGACGACTTTGAAAAGTGCTGCAATTAATTCTCTGGGGCACTATTCCGACGTAATTTTGCGAGAGGAATCGATTAAGCGCAGTCCCAATACGCTGCGAGCAACGGATCAAAAGTTACAGCAAAAAAACTGCAGATTTTTATCGTCATTTCTCTGCTGTTGGTCCTACGCTTTTTTGAATGTGTTTTTTGAGTTCCTGGGGTCCCAATTAGCCAATAAACGGTCATACAAATTAATTCGCAGAACAGAAATTTTTGGCTTCAAAAATCGCAAAAAAAGCAAGGCTAACTCCTTTGGATTTTTAGCGAAAATTTCGACGACTTTGAAAAGTGCTGCAATTAATTCTTTAGGGCACTATTCCGACGTAATTGTGCGAGAGGAATCGATTAAGCGCAGTCCCAATACGCTGCGAGCAACGGATCAAAAGTTACCGCCAAAAAACTGCAGATTTTTATCGTCATTTCTCTGCTGTTGGTCCTACGCTTTTTTGAATGTGTTTTTTGAGTTCCTGGGGTCCCAATTAGCCAATTAACGGTCATACAAATCAATTCGCAGACCAGAAATTTTTGGCTTCAGAAATCGCAAAAAAAGTAAGGTTAACCCCTTTGGATTTTTGGCGAAAATTTCGACGACTTTGAAAAGTGCTGCAATTAATTCTTTAGGGCACTATTCCGACGTAATTTTGCGAGAGGAATCGATTAAGCGCAGTCCCAATACGCTGCGAGCAACGGATCAAAAGTTACCGCCAAAAAACTGCAGATTTTTATCGTCATTTCTCTGCTGTCTGTCCTACGCTTTTTTGAATGTGTTTTTCGAGTTCCTGGGGTCCCAATTAGCCAATAAACGGTCATACAAATCAATTCGCGGACCAGAAATTTTTGGCTTCAAAAATCGCAAAAAAAGTAAGGTTAACCCCTTTGGATTTTTGGCGAAAATTTCGACGACTTTGAAAAGTGCTGCAATTAATTCTTTAGGGCACTATTCCGACGTAATTTTGCGAGAGGAATCGATTAAGCGCAGTCCCAATACGCTGCGAGCAACGAATCAAAAGTTACAGCCAAAAAACTGCAGATTTTTATCGTCATTTCTCTGCTGTTGGTCCTACGCTTTTTTGAATGTGTTTTTTGAGTTCCTGGGGTCCCAATTAGCCAATAAACGGTCATACAAATCAATTCGCAGACCAGAAATTTTTGGCTTCAGAAATCGCAAAAAAAGTAAGGTTAACCCCTTTGGATTTTTGGCGAAAATTTCGACGACTTTGAAAAGTGCTGCGATTAATTCTTTAGGGCACTATTCCGACGTAATTTTGCGAGAGGAATCGATTAAGCGCAGTCCCAATACGCTGCGAGCAACGAATCAAAAGTTACAGCCAAAAAACTGCAGATTTTTATCGTCATGTCTCTGCTGTTGGTCCTACGCTTTTTTGAATGTGTTTTTTGAGTTCCTGGGGTCCCAATTAGCCAATAAACGGTCATACAAATCAATTCGCAGACCAGAAATTTTTGGCTTCAGAAATCGCAAAAAAAGTAAGGTTAACCCCTTTGGATTTTTGGCGAGAATTTCGACGACTTTGAAAAGTGCTGCAATTAATTCTTTAGGGCACTATTCCGACGTAATTTTGCGAGAGGAATCGATTAAGCGCAGTCCCAATACGCTGCGAGCAACGAATCAAAAGTTACAGCCAAAAAACTGCAGATTTTTATCGTCATTTCTCTGCTGTTGGTCCTACGCTTTTTTGAATGTGTTTTTTGAGTTCCTGGGGTCCCAATCAGCCAATAAACGGTCATACAAATCAATTCGCAGACCAGAAATTTTTGGCTTCAGAAATCGCAAAAAAAGTAAGGTTAACCCCTTTGGATTTTTGGCGAAAATTTCGACGACTTTGAAAAGTGCTGCGATTAATTCTTTAGGGCACTATTCCGACGTAATTTTGCGAGAGGAATCGATTAAGCGCAGTCCCAATACGCTGCGAGCAACGAATCAAAAGTTACAGCCAAAAAACTGCAGATTTTTATCGTCATGTCTCTGCTGTTGGTCCTACGCTTTTTTGAATGTGTTTTTGGAGTTCCTGGGGTCCCAATTAGCCAATAAACGGTCATACAAATCAATTCGCAGACCAGAAATTTTTGGCTTCAAAAATCGCAAAAAAAGTAAGGTTAACCCCTTTGGATTTTTGGCGAAAATTTCGACGACTTTGAAAAGTGCTGCAAATAATTCTTTAGGGCACTATTCCGACGTAATTTTGCGAGAGGAATCGAGTAAGCGCAGTCCCAATACGCTGCGAGCAACGAATCAAAAGTTACAGCCAAAAAACTGCAGATTTTTATCGTCATTTCTCTGCTGTTGGTCCTACGCTTTTTTGAATGTGTTTTTTGAGTTCCTGGGGTCCCAATTAGCCAATGAACGGTCATACAAATCAATTCGCAGACCAGAAATTTTTGGCTTCAGAAATCGCAAAAAAAGTAAGGTTAACCCCTTTGGATTTTTGGCGAAAATTTCGACGACTTTGAAAAGTGCTGCAATTAATTCTTTGGGGCACTATTCCGACGTAATTTTGCGAGAGGAATCGATTAAGCGCAGTCCCAATACGCTGCGAGCAACGGATCAAAAGTTACAGCAAAAAAACTGCAGATTTTTATCGTCATTTCTCTGCTGTTGGTCCTACGCTTTTTTGAATGTGTTTTTTGAGTTCCTGGGGTCCCAATTAGCCAATAAACGGTCATACAAATCAATTCGCGGACCAGAAATTTTTGGCTTCAAAAATCGCAAAAAAAGTAAGGTTAACCCCTTTGGACTTTTGGCGAAAATTTCGACGACTTTGAAAAGTGCTGCGATTAATTCTTTAGGGCACTATTTCGACGTAATTTTGCGAGAGGAATCGATTAAGCGCAGTCCCAATACGCTGCGAGCAACGAATCAAAAGTTACAGCCAAAAAACTGCAGATTTTCATCGTCATTTCTCTGCTGTTGGTCCTACGCTTTTTTGAATTTGTTTTTTGAGTTCCTGGGGTCCCAATTAGCCAATAAACGGTCATACAAATCAATTCGCAGACCAGAAATTTTTGGCTTCAGAAATCGCAAAAAAAGTAAGGTTAACCCCTTTGGATTTTTGGCGAAAATTTCGACGACTTTGAAAAGTGCTGCGATTAATTCTTTAGGGCACTATCCCGACGTAATTTTGCGAGAGGAATCGATTAAGCGCAGTCCCAATACGCTGCGAGCAACGAATCAAAAGTTACAGCCAAAAAACTGCAGATTTTTATCGTCATTTCTCTGCTGTTGGTCCTACGCTTTTTTGAATGTGTTTTTTGAGTTCCTGGGGTCCCAATTAGCCAATAAACGGTCATACAAATCAATTCGCAGACCAGAAATTTTTGGCTTCAAAAATCGCAAAAAAAGTAAGGTTAACCCCTTCGGATTTTTGGCGAAAATTTCGACGACTTTGAAAAGTGCTGCAATTAATTCTCTGGGGCACTATTCCGACGTAATTTTGCGAGAGGAATCGATTAAGCGCAGTCCCAATACGCTGCGAGCAACGGATCAAAAGTTACAGCAAAAAAACTGCAGATTTTTATCGTCATTTCTCTGCTGTTGGTCCTACGCTTTTTTGAATGTGTTTTTTGAGTTCCTGGGGTCCCAATTAGCCAATAAACGGTCATACAAATTAATTCGCAGAACAGAAATTTTTGGCTTCAAAAATCGCAAAAAAAGCAAGGCTAACTCCTTTGGATTTTTAGCGAAAATTTCGACGACTTTGAAAAGTGCTGCAATTAATTCTTTAGGGCACTATTCCGACGTAATTGTGCGAGAGGAATCGATTAAGCGCAGTCCCAATACGCTGCGAGCAACGGATCAAAAGTTACCGCCAAAAAACTGCAGATTTTTATCGTCATTTCTCTGCTGTTGGTCCTACGCTTTTTTGAATGTGTTTTTTGAGTTCCTGGGGTCCCAATTAGCCAATTAACGGTCATACAAATCAATTCGCAGACCAGAAATTTTTGGCTTCAGAAATCGCAAAAAAAGTAAGGTTAACCCCTTTGGATTTTTGGCGAAAATTTCGACGACTTTGAAAAGTGCTGCAATTAATTCTTTAGGGCACTATTCCGACGTAATTTTGCGAGAGGAATCGATTAAGCGCAGTCCCAATACGCTGCGAGCAACGGATCAAAAGTTACCGCCAAAAAACTGCAGATTTTTATCGTCATTTCTCTGCTGTCTGTCCTACGCTTTTTTGAATGTGTTTTTCGAGTTCCTGGGGTCCCAATTAGCCAATAAACGGTCATACAAATCAATTCGCGGACCAGAAATTTTTGGCTTCAAAAATCGCAAAAAAAGTAAGGTTAACCCCTTTGGATTTTTGGCGAAAATTTCGACGACTTTGAAAAGTGCTGCAATTAATTCTTTAGGGCACTATTCCGACGTAATTTTGCGAGAGGAATCGATTAAGCGCAGTCCCAATACGCTGCGAGCAACGAATCAAAAGTTACAGCCAAAAAACTGCAGATTTTTATCGTCATTTCTCTGCTGTTGGTCCTACGCTTTTTTGAATGTGTTTTTCGAGTTCCTGGGGTCCCAATTAGCCAATAAACGGTCATACAAATCAATTCGCACACCAGAAATTTTTGGCTCCAAAAATCGCAAAAAAAGTAAGGTTAACCCCTTTGGATTTTTGGCGAAAATTTCGACGACTTTGAAAAGTGCTGCAATTAATTCTTTAGGGCACTATTCCGACGTAATTTTGCGAGAGGAATCGATTAAGCGCAGTCCCAATACGCTGCGAGCAACGAATCAAAAGTTACAGCCAAAAAACTGCAGATTTTTATCGTCATTTCTCTGCTGTTGGTCCTACGCTTTTTTGAATGTGTTTTTTGAGTTCCTGGGGTCTCAATTAGCCAATAAACGGTCATACAAATCAATTCGCAGACCAGAAATTTTTGGCTTCAAAAATCGCAAAAAAAGTAAGGTTAACCCCTTTGGATTTTTGGCGAAAATTTCGACGACTTTGAAAAGTGCTGCAATTAATTCTTTAGGGCACTAATCCGACGTAATTTTGCGAGAGGAATCGATTAAGCGCAGTCCCAATACGCTGCGAGCAACGAATCAAAAGTTACAGCCAAAAAACTGCAGATTTTTATCGTCATTTCTCTGCTGTTGGTCCTACGCTTTTTTGAATGTGTTTTTTGAGTTCCTGGGGTCCCAATTAGCCAATAAACGGTCATACAAATCAATTCGCAGACCAGAAATTTTTGGCTTCAGAAATCGCAAAAAAAGTAAGGTTAACCCCTTTGGATTTTTGGCGAAAATTTCGACGACTTTGAAAAGTGCTGCGATTAATTCTTTAGGGCACTATTCCGACGTAATTTTGCGAGAGGAATCGATTAAGCGCAGTCCCAATACGCTGCGAGCAACGAATCAAAAGTTACAGCCAAAAAACTGCAGATTTTTATCGTCATGTCTCTGCTGTTGGTCCTACGCTTTTTTGAATGTGTTTTTTGAGTTCCTGGGGTCCCAATTAGCCAATAAACGGTCATACAAATCAATTCGCAGACCAGAAATTTTTGGCTTCAGAAATCGCAAAAAAAGTAAGGTTAACCCCTTTGGATTTTTGGCGAGAATTTCGACGACTTTGAAAAGTGCTGCAATTAATTCTTTAGGGCACTATTCCGACGTAATTTTGCGAGAGGAATCGATTAAGCGCAGTCCCAATACGCTGCGAGCAACGAATCAAAAGTTACAGCCAAAAAACTGCAGATTTTTATCGTCATTTCTCTGCTGTTGGTCCTACGCTTTTTTGAATGTGTTTTTTGAGTTCCTGGGGTCCCAATTAGCCAATAAACGGTCATACAAATCAATTCGCAGACCAGAAATTTTTGGCTTCAGATATCGCAAAAAAAGTAAGGTTAACCCCTTTGGATTTTTGGCGAAAATTTCGACGACTTTGAAAAGTGCTGCAATTAATTCTTCAGGGCACTATTCCGACGTAATTTTGCGAGAGGAATCGATTAAGCGCAGTCCCAATACGCTGCGAGCAACGGATCAAAAGTTACCGCCAAAAAACTGCAGATTTTTATCGTCATTTCTCTGCTGTTGGTCCTACGCTTTTTTGAATGTGTTTTTCGAGTTCCTGGGGTCCCAATTAGCCAATAAACGGTCATACAAATCAATTCGCAGACCAGAAATTTTTGGCTTCAAAAATCGCAAAAAAAGTAAGGTTAACCCCTTTGGATTTTTGGCGAAAATTTCGACGACTTTGAAAAGTGCTGCAATTAATTCTTTAGGGCACTATTCCGACGTAATTTTGCGAGAGGAATCGATTAAGCGCAGTCCCAATACGCTGCGAGCAACGAATCAAAAGTTACAGCCAAAAAACTGCAGATTTTCATCGTCATTTCTCTGCTGTTGGTCCTACGCTTTTTTGAATGTGTTTTTTGAGTTCCTGGGGTCCCAATTAGCCAATAAACGGTCATACAAATCAATTCGCAGACCAGAAATTTTTGGCTTCAGATATCGCAAAAAAAGTAAGGTTAACCCCTTTGGATTTTTGGCGAAAATTTCGACGACTTTGAAAAGTGCTGCAATTAATTCTTCAGGGCACTATTCCGACGTAATTTTGCGAGAGGAATCGATTAAGCGCAGTCCCAATACGCTGCGAGCAACGGATCAAAAGTTACCGCCAAAAAACTGCAGATTTTTATCGTCATTTCTCTGCTGTTGGTCCTACGCTTTTTTGAATGTGTTTTTTGAGTTCCTGGGGTCCCAATTGGCCAATAAACGGTCATACAAATCAATTCGCAGACCAGAAATTTTTGGCATCGGAAATCGCAAAAAAAGTAAGGTTAACCCCTTTGGATTTTTGGCGAAAATTTCGACGACTTTGAAAAGTGCTGCAATTAATTCTTTAGGGCACTATTCCGACGTAATTTTGCGAGGGGAATCGATTAAGCGCAGTCCCAATACGCTGCGTGCAACGGATCAAAAGTTACAGCGAAAAAACTGCAGATTTTTATCGTCATTTCTCTGCTGTTGGTCCTACGCTTTTTTGAATGTGTTTTTCGAGTTCCTGGGGTCCCAATTAGCCAATAAACGGTCATACAAATCAATTCGCAGACCAGAAATTTTTGGCTTCAGAAATCGCAAAAAAAGTAAGGTTAACCCCTTTGGATTTTTGGCGAAAATTTCGACGACTTTGAAAAAGGCTGCAATTCATTCTTTAGGGCACTATTCCGACGTAATTTTGCGAGAGGAATCGATTAAGCGCAGTCCCAGTACGCTGCGAGCAACGGATCAAAAGTTACCGCCAAAAAACTGCAGATTTTTATCGTCATTTCTCTGCTGTTGGTCCTACGCTTTTTTGAATGTGTTTTTTGAGTTCCTGGGGTCCCAATTAGCCAATAAACGGTCATAAAAATCAATTCGCAGACCAGAAATTTTTGGCTTCAGAAATCGCAAAAAAAGTAAGGTTAACCCCTTTGGATTTTTGGCGAAAATTTCGACGACTTTGAAAAGTGCTGCAATTAATTCTTTAGGGCACTATTCCGACGTAATTTTGCGAGAGGAATCGATTAAGCGCAGTCCCAATACGCTGCGAGCAACGAATCAAAAGTTACAGCCAAAAAACTGCAGATTTTTATCGTCATTTCTCTGCTGTTGGTCCTACGCTTTTTTGAATGTGTTTTTTGAGTTCCTGGGGTCCCAGTTAGCCAATAAACGGTCATACAAATCAATTCGCAGTCCAGAAATTTTTGGCTTCAAAAATCGCAAGAAAAGTAAGGTTAACCCCTTTGGATTTTTGGCGAAAATTTCGACGACTTTGAAAAGTGCTGCAATTAATTCTTAGGGGCACTATTCCGACGTAATTTTGCGAGAGGAATCGATAAAGCGCAGTCCCAATACGCTGCGAGCAACGAATCAAAAGTTACAGCCAAAAAACTGCAGATTTTTATCGTCATTTCTCTGCTGTTGGTCCTACGCTTTTTTGAATGTGTTTTTTGAGTTCCTGGGGTCCCAATTAGCCAATAAACGGTCATACAAATCAATTCGCAGACCAGAAATTTTTGGCTTCAGAAATCGCAAAAAAAGTAAGGTTAACCCGTTTGGATTTTTGGCGAAAATTTCGACGACTTTGAAAAGTGCTGCGATTAATTCTTTAGGGCACTATTCCGACGTAATTTTGCGAGAGGAATCGATTAAGCGCAGTCCCAATACGCTGCGAGCAACGAATTAAAAGTTACAGCCAAAAAACTGCAGATTTTTATCGTCATGTCTCTGCTGTTGGTCCTACGCTTTTTTGAATGTGTTTTTGGAGTTCCTGGGGTCCCAATTAGCCAATAAACGGTCATACAAATCAATTCGCAGACCAGAAATTTTTGGCTTCAGAAATCGCAAAAAAAGTAAGGTTAACCCGTTTGGATTTTTGGCGAAAATTTCGACGACTTCGAAAAGTGCTGCAATTAATTCTTTAGGGCACCATTCCGACGTAATTTTGCGAGAGGAATCGATTAAGCGCAGTCCCAATACGCTGCGAGCAACGAATCAAAAGTTACAGCCAAAAAACTGCAGATTTTTATCGTCATTTCTCTGCTGTTGGTCCTACGCTTTTTTGAATGTGTTTTTTGAGTTCCTGGGGTCCCAATTAGCCAATGAACGGTCATACAAATGAATTCGCAGACCAGAAATTTTTGGCTTCAAAAATCGCAAGAAAAGTAAGGTTAACCCCTTTGGATTTTTGGCGAAAATTTCGACGACGTTGAAAAGTGCTGCAATTAATTCTTTGGGGCACTATTCCGACGTAATTTTGCGAGAGGAATCGATAAAGCGCAGTCCCAATACGCTGCGAGCAACGAATCAAAAGTTACAGCCAAAAAACTGCAGATTTTTATCGTCATTTCTCTGCTGTTGGTCCTACGCTTTTTTGAATGTGTTTTTTGAGTTCCTGGGGTCCCAATTAGCCAATAAACGGTCATACAAATCAATTCGCAGACCAGAAATTTTTGGCTTCAGAAATCGCAAAAAAAGTAAGGTTAACCCCTTTGGATTTTCGGCGAAAATTTCGACGACTTTGAAAAGTGCTGCAATTAATTCTTTAGGGCTCTATTCCGACGTAATTTTGCGAGAGGAATCGATTAAGCGCAGTCCCAATACGCTGCGAGCAACGGATCAAAAGTTACAGCAAAAAAACTGCAGATTTTTATCGTCATTTCTCTGCTGTTGGTCCTACGCTTTTTTGAATGTGTTTTTTGAGTTCCTGGGGTCCCAATTAGCCAATAAACGGTCATACAAATCAATTCGCAGACCAGAAATTTTTGGCTTCAAAAATCGCAAAAAAAGTAAGGTTAACCCCTTTGGATTTTTGGCGAAAATTTCGACGACTTTGAAAAGTGCTGCAATTATTTCTTTAGGGCACTATTCCGACGTAATTTTGCGAGAGGAATCGATTAAGCGCAGTCCCAATACGCTGCGAGCAACGAATCAAAAGTTACAGCCAAAAAACTGCAGATTTTTATCGTCATTACTCTGCTGTTGGTCCTACGCTTTTTTGAATGTGTTTTTTGAGTTCCTGGGGTCCCAATTAGCCAATAAACGGTCATACAAATCAATTCGCAGACCAGAAATTTTTGGCTTCAGAAATCGCAAAAAAAGTAAGGTTAACCCCTTTGGATTTTTGGCGAAAATTTCGACGACTTTGAAAAGTGCTGCAATTAATTCTTCAGGGCACTATTCCGACGTAATTTTGCGAGAGGAATCGATTAAGCGCAGTCCCAATACGCTGCGAGCAACGGATCATAAGTTACCGCCAAAAAACTGCAGATTTTGATCGTCATTTCTCTGCTGTTGGTCCCACGCTTTTTTGAATGTGTTTTTTGAGTTCCTGGGGTCCCAATTAGCCAATAAACGGTCATACAAATCAATTCGCAGACCAGAAATTTTTGGCTTCAGAAATCGCAAAAAAAGTAAGGTTAACCCCTTTGGATTTTTAGCGAAAATTTCGACGACTTTGAAAAGTGCTGCGATTGATTCTTTAGGGCACTATTCCGACGTAATTTTGCGAGGGGAATCGATTAAGCGCAGTCCCAATACGCTGCGTGCAACGGATCAAAAGTTACAGCGAAAAAACTGCAGATTTTTATCGTCATTTCTCTGCTGTTGGTCCTACGCTTTTTTGAATATCTTTTTCGAGTTCCTGGGGTCCCAATTAGCCAATAAACGGTCATACAAATCAATTCGCAGACCAGAAATTTTTGGCTTCAGAAATCGCAAAAAAAGTAAGGTTAACCCCTTTGGATTTTTGGCGAAAATTTCGACGACTTTGAAAAGTGCTGCAATTAATTCTTTAGGGCACTATTCCGACGTAATTTTGCGAGAGGAATCGATTAAGCGCAGTCCCAATACGCTGCGAGCAACGGATCAAAAGTTACCGCCAAAAAACTGAAGATTTTTATCGTCATTTCTCTGCTGTTGGTCCTACGCTTTTTTGAATGTGTTTTTCGAGTTCCTGGGGTTCCAATTAGACAATAAACGGTCATACAAATCAATTCGCAGACCAGAAATTTTTGGCTTCAAAAATCGCAAAAAAAGTAAGGTTAACCCCTTTGGATTTTTGGCGAAAATTTCGACGACTTTGAAAAAGGCTGCAATTCATTCTTTAGGGCACTATTCCGACGTAATTTTGCGAGAGGAATCGATTAAGCGCAGTCCCAATACGCTGCGAGCAACGAATCAAAAGTTACAGCCAAAAAACTGCAGATTTTTATCGTCATTTATCTGCTGTTGGTCCTACGCTTTTTTGAATGTGTTTTTTGAGTTCCTGGGGTCCCAATTAGCCAATAAACGGTCATACAAATCAATTCGCAGACCAGAAATTTTTGGCTTCAGAAATCGCAAAAAAAGTAAGGTTAACCCGTTTGGATTTTTGGCGAAAATTTCGACGACTTTGAAAAGTGCTGCGATTAATTCTTTAGGGCACTATTCCGACGTAATTTTGCGAGAGGAATCGATTAAGCGCAGTCCCAATACGCTGCGAGCAACGGATCAAAAGTTACAGCAAAAAAACTGCAGATTTTTATCGTCATTTCTCTGCTGTTGGTCCTACGCTTTTTTGAATGTGTTTTTTGAGTTCCTGGGGTCCCAATTAGCCAATAAACGGTCATACAAATTAATTCGCAGAACAGAAATTTTTGGCTTCAGAAATCGCAAAAAAAGTAAGGTTAACCCCTTTGGATTTTTGGCGAAAATTTCGACGACTTTGAAAAGTGCTGCAATTAATTCTTTAGGGCACTATTCCGACGTAATTTTGCGAGAGGAATCGATTAAGCGCAGTCCCAATACGCTGCGAGCAACGGATCAAAAGTTACCGCCAAAAAACTGAAGATTTTTATCGTCATTTCTCTGCTGTTGGTCCTACGCTTTTTTGAATGTGTTTTTCGAGTTCCTGGGGTTCCAATTAGCCAATAAACGGTCATACAAATCAATTCGCAGACCAGAAATTTTTGGCTTCAAAAATCGCAAAAAAAGTAAGGTTAACCCCTTTGGATTTTTGGCGAAAATTTCGACGACTTTGAAAAAGGCTGCAATTCATTCTTTAGGGCACTATTCCGACGTAATTTTGCGAGAGGAATCGATTAAGCGCAGTCCCAATACGCTGCGAGCAACGAATCAAAAGTTACAGCCAAAAAACTGCAGATTTTTATCGTCATTTCTCTGCTGTTGGTCCTACGCTTTTTGGAATGTGTTTTTTGAGTTCCTGGGGTCCCAATTAGCCAATAAACGGTCATACAAATCAATTCGCAGACCAGAAATTTTTGGCTTCAGAAATCGCAAAAAAAGTAAGGTTAACCCGTTTGGATTTTTGGCGAAAATTTCGACGACTTTGAAAAGTGCTGCGATTAATTCTTTAGGGCACTATTCCGACGTAATTTTGCGAGAGGAATCGATTAAGCGCAGTCCCAATACGCTGCGAGCAACGGATCAAAAGTTACAGCAAAAAAACTGCAGATTTTTATCGTCATTTCTCTGCTGTTGGTCCTACGCTTTTTTGAATGTGTTTTTTGAGTTCCTGGGGTCCCAATTAGCCAATAAACGGTCATACAAATTAATTCGCAGAACAGAAATTTTTGGCTTCAAAAATCGCAAAAAAAGCAAGGCTAACCCCTTTGGATTTTTAGCGAAAATTTCGACGACTTTGAAAAGTGCTGCAATTAATTCTTTAGGGCACTATTCCGACGTAATTGTGCGAGAGGAATCGATTAAGCGCAGTCCCAATACGCTGCGAGCAACGGATCAAAAGTTACCGCCAAAAAACTGCAGATTTTTATCGTCATTTCTCTGCTGTTGGTCCTACGCTTTTTTGAATGTGTTTTTTGAGTTCCTGGGGTCCCAATTAGCCAATTAACGGTCATACAAATCAATTCGCAGACCAGAAATTTTTGGCTTCAGAAATCGCAAAAAAAGTAAGGTTAACCCCTTTGGATTTTTGGCGAAAATTTCGACGACTTTGAAAAGTGCTGCAATTAATTCTTTAGGGCACTATTCCGACGTAATTTTGCGAGAGGAATCGATTAAGCGCAGTCCCAATACGCTGCGAGCAACGGATCAAAAGTTACCGCCAAAAAACTGCAGATTTTTATCGTCATTTCTCTGCTGTCTGTCCTACGCTTTTTTGAATGTGTTTTTTGAGTTCCTGGGGTCCCAATTAGCCAATAAACGGTCATACAAATCAATTCGCGGACCAGAAATTTTTGGCTTCAAAAATCGCAAAAAAAAGTAAGGTTAACCCCTTTGGATTTTTGGCGAAAATTCCGACGACTTTGAAAAGTGCTGCAATTAATTCTTTAGGGCACTATTCCGACGTAATTTTGCGAGAGGAATCGATTAAGCGCAGTCCCAATACGCTGCGAGCAACGAATCAAAAGTTACAGCCAAAAAACTGCAGATTTTTATCGTCATTTCTCTGCTGTTGGTCCTACGCTTTTTTGAATGTGTTTTTTGAGTTCCTGGGGTCCCAATTAGCCAATAAACGGTCATACAAATCAATTCGCAGACCAGAAATTTTTGGCTTCAGAAATCGCAAAAAAAGTAAGGTTAACCCCTTTGGATTTTTGGCGAAAATTTCGACGACTTTGAAAAGTGCTGCGATTAATTCTTTAGGGCACTATTCCGACGTAATTTTGCGAGAGGAATCGATTAAGCGCAGTCCCAATACGCTGCGAGCAACGAATCAAAAGTTACAGCCAAAAAACTGCAGATTTTTATCGTCATGTCTCTGCTGTTGGTCCTACGCTTTTTTGAATGTGTTTTTTGAGTTCCTGGGGTCCCAATTAGCCAATGAACGGTCATACAAATCAATTCGCAGACCAGAAATTTTTGGCTTCAGAAATCGCAAAAAAAGTAAGGTTAACCCCTTTGGATTTTTGGCGAAAATTTCGACGACTTTGAAAAGTGCTGCAATTAATTCTTTGCGGCACTATTCCGACGTAATTTTGCGAGAGGAATCGATTAAGCGCAGTCCCAATACGCTGCGAGCAACGGATCAAAAGTTACAGCAAAAAAACTGCAGATTTTTATCGTCATTTCTCTGCTGTTGGTCCTACGCTTTTTTGAATGTGTTTTTTGAGTTCCTGGGGTCCCAATTAGCCAATAAACGGTCATACAAATCAATTCGCGGACCAGAAATTTTTGGCTTCAAAAATCGCAAAAAAAGTAAGGTTAACCCCTTTGGACTTTTGGCGAAAATTTCGACGACTTTGAAAAGTGCTGCGATTAATTCTTCAGGGCACTATTTCGACGTAATTTTGCGAGAGGAATCGATTAAGCGCAGTCCCAATACGCTGCGAGCAACGAATCAAAAGTTACAGCCAAAAAACTGCAGATTTTTATCGTCATTTCTCTGCTGTTGGTCCTACGCTTTTTTGAATGTGTTTTTTGAGTTCCTGGGGTCCCAATTAGCCAATAAACGGTCATACAAATCAATTCGCAGACCAGAAATTTTTGGCTTCAGAAATCGCAAAAAAAGTAAGGTTAACCCCTTTGGATTTTTGGCGAAAATTTCGACGACTTTGAAAAGTGCTGCGATTAATTCTTTAGGGCACTATCCCGACGTAATTTTGCGAGAGGAATCGATTAAGCGCAGTCCCAATACGCTGCGAGCAACGAATCAAAAGTTACAGCCAAAAAACTGCAGATTTTTATCGTCATTTCTCTGCTGTTGGTCCTACGCTTTTTTGAATGTGTTTTTTGAGTTCCTGGGGTCCCAATTAGCCAATAAACGGTCATACAAATCAATTCGCAGACCAGAAATTTTTGGCTTCAAAAATCGCAAAAAAAGTAAGGTTAACCCCTTCGGATTTTTGGCGAAAATTTCGACGACTTTGAAAAGTGCTGCAATTAATTCTCTGGGGCACTATTCCGACGTAATTTTGCGAGAGGAATCGATTAAGCGCAGTCCCAATACGCTGCGAGCAACGGATCAAAAGTTACAGCAAAAAAACTGCAGATTTTTATCGTCATTTCTCTGCTGTTGGTCCTACGCTTTTTTGAATGTGTTTTTTGAGTTCCTGGGGTCCCAATTAGCCAATAAACGGTCATACAAATTAATTCGCAGAACAGAAATTTTTGGCTTCAAAAATCGCAAAAAAAGCAAGGCTAACTCCTTTGGATTTTTAGCGAAAATTTCGACGACTTTGAAAAGTGCTGCAATTAATTCTTTAGGGCACTATTCCGACGTAATTGTGCGAGAGGAATCGATTAAGCGCAGTCCCAATACGCTGCGAGCAACGGATCAAAAGTTACCGCCAAAAAACTGCAGATTTTTATCGTCATTTCTCTGCTGTTGGTCCTACGCTTTTTTGAATGTGTTTTTTGAGTTCCTGGGGTCCCAATTAGCCAATTAACGGTCATACAAATCAATTCGCAGACCAGAAATTTTTGGCTTCAGAAATCGCAAAAAAAGTAAGGTTAACCCCTTTGGATTTTTGGCGAAAATTTCGACGACTTTGAAAAGTGCTGCAATTAATTCTTTAGGGCACTATTCCGACGTAATTTTGCGAGAGGAATCGATTAAGCGCAGTCCCAATACGCTGCGAGCAACGGATCAAAAGTTACCGCCAAAAAACTGCAGATTTTTATCGTCATTTCTCTGCTGTCTGTCCTACGCTTTTTTGAATGTGTTTTTCGAGTTCCTGGGGTCCCAATTAGCCAATAAACGGTCATACAAATCAATTCGCGGACCAGAAATTTTTGGCTTCAAAAATCGCAAAAAAAGTAAGGTTAACCCCTTTGGATTTTTGGCGAAAATTTCGACGACTTTGAAAAGTGCTGCAATTAATTCTTTAGGGCACTATTCCGACGTAATTTTGCGAGAGGAATCGATTAAGCGCAGTCCCAATACGCTGCGAGCAACGAATCAAAAGTTACAGCCAAAAAACTGCAGATTTTTATCGTCATTTCTCTGCTGTTGGTCCTACGCTTTTTTGAATGTGTTTTTTGAGTTCCTGGGGTCCCAATTAGCCAATAAACGGTCATACAAATCAATTCGCAGACCAGAAATTTTTGGCTTCAGAAATCGCAAAAAAAGTAAGGTTAACCCCTTTGGATTTTTGGCGAAAATTTCGACGACTTTGAAAAGTGCTGCGATTAATTCTTTAGGGCACTATTCCGACGTAATTTTGCGAGAGGAATCGATTAAGCGCAGTCCCAATACGCTGCGAGCAACGAATCAAAAGTTACAGCCAAAAAACTGCAGATTTTTATCGTCATGTCTCTGCTGTTGGTCCTACGCTTTTTTGAATGTGTTTTTTGAGTTCCTGGGGTCCCAATTAGCCAATAAACGGTCATACAAATCAATTCGCAGACCAGAAATTTTTGGCTTCAGAAATCGCAAAAAAAGTAAGGTTAACCCCTTTGGATTTTTGGCGAGAATTTCGACGACTTTGAAAAGTGCTGCAATTAATTCTTTAGGGCACTATTCCGACGTAATTTTGCGAGAGGAATCGATTAAGCGCAGTCCCAATACGCTGCGAGCAACGAATCAAAAGTTACAGCCAAAAAACTGCAGATTTTTATCGTCATTTCTCTGCTGTTGGTCCTACGCTTTTTTGAATGTGTTTTTTGAGTTCCTGGGGTCCCAATCAGCCAATAAACGGTCATACAAATCAATTCGCAGACCAGAAATTTTTGGCTTCAGAAATCGCAAAAAAAGTAAGGTTAACCCCTTTGGATTTTTGGCGAAAATTTCGACGACTTTGAAAAGTGCTGCGATTAATTCTTTAGGGCACTATTCCGACGTAATTTTGCGAGAGGAATCGATTAAGCGCAGTCCCAATACGCTGCGAGCAACGAATCAAAAGTTACAGCCAAAAAACTGCAGATTTTTATCGTCATGTCTCTGCTGTTGGTCCTACGCTTTTTTGAATGTGTTTTTGGAGTTCCTGGGGTCCCAATTAGCCAATAAACGGTCATACAAATCAATTCGCAGACCAGAAATTTTTGGCTTCAAAAATCGCAAAAAAAGTAAGGTTAACCCCTTTGGATTTTTGGCGAAAATTTCGACGACTTTGAAAAGTGCTGCAAATAATTCTTTAGGGCACTATTCCGACGTAATTTTGCGAGAGGAATCGAGTAAGCGCAGTCCCAATACGCTGCGAGCAACGAATCAAAAGTTACAGCCAAAAAACTGCAGATTTTTATCGTCATTTCTCTGCTGTTGGTCCTACGCTTTTTTGAATGTGTTTTTTGAGTTCCTGGGGTCCCAATTAGCCAATGAACGGTCATACAAATCAATTCGCAGACCAGAAATTTTTGGCTTCAGAAATCGCAAAAAAAGTAAGGTTAACCCCTTTGGATTTTTGGCGAAAATTTCGACGACTTTGAAAAGTGCTGCAATTAATTCTTTGGGGCACTATTCCGACGTAATTTTGCGAGAGGAATCGATTAAGCGCAGTCCCAATACGCTGCGAGCAACGGATCAAAAGTTACAGCAAAAAAACTGCAGATTTTTATCGTCATTTCTCTGCTGTTGGTCCTACGCTTTTTTGAATGTGTTTTTTGAGTTCCTGGGGTCCCAATTAGCCAATAAACGGTCATACAAATCAATTCGCGGACCAGAAATTTTTGGCTTCAAAAATCGCAAAAAAAGTAAGGTTAACCCCTTTGGACTTTTGGCGAAAATTTCGACGACTTTGAAAAGTGCTGCGATTAATTCTTTAGGGCACTATTTCGACGTAATTTTGCGAGAGGAATCGATTAAGCGCAGTCCCAATACGCTGCGAGCAACGAATCAAAAGTTACAGCCAAAAAACTGCAGATTTTCATCGTCATTTCTCTGCTGTTGGTCCTACGCTTTTTTGAATTTGTTTTTTGAGTTCCTGGGGTCCCAATTAGCCAATAAACGGTCATACAAATCAATTCGCAGACCAGAAATTTTTGGCTTCAGAAATCGCAAAAAAAGTAAGGTTAACCCCTTTGGATTTTTGGCGAAAATTTCGACGACTTTGAAAAGTGCTGCGATTAATTCTTTAGGGCACTATTCCGACGTAATTTTGCGAGAGGAATCGATTAAGCGCAGTCCCAATACGCTGCGAGCAACGAATCAAAAGTTACAGCCAAAAAACTGCAGATTTTTATCGTCATTTCTCTGCTGTTGGTCCTACGCTTTTTTGAATGTGTTTTTTGAGTTCCTGGGGTCCCAATTAGCCAATGAACGGTCATACAAATCAATTCGCAGACCAGAAATTTTTGGCTTCAGAAATCGCAAAAAAAGTAAGGTTAACCCCTTTGGATTTTTGGCGAAAATTTCGACGACTTTGAAAAGTGCTGCAATTAATTCTTTGCGGCACTATTCCGACGTAATTTTGCGAGAGGAATCGATTAAGCGCAGTCCCAATACGCTGCGAGCAACGGATCAAAAGTTACAGCAAAAAAACTGCAGATTTTTATCGTCATTTCTCTGCTGTTGGTCCTACGCTTTTTTGAATGTGTTTTTTGAGTTCCTGGGGTCCCAATTAGCCAATAAACGGTCATACAAATCAATTCGCGGACCAGAAATTTTTGGCTTCAAAAATCGCAAAAAAAGTAAGGTTAACCCCTTTGGACTTTTGGCGAAAATTTCGACGACTTTGAAAAGTGCTGCGATTAATTCTTCAGGGCACTATTTCGACGTAATTTTGCGAGAGGAATCGATTAAGCGCAGTCCCAATACGCTGCGAGCAACGAATCAAAAGTTACAGCCAAAAAACTGCAGATTTTTATCGTCATTTCTCTGCTGTTGGTCCTACGCTTTTTTGAATGTGTTTTTTGAGTTCCTGGGGTCCCAATTAGCCAATAAACGGTCATACAAATCAATTCGCAGACCAGAAATTTTTGGCTTCAGAAATCGCAAAAAAAGTAAGGTTAACCCCTTTGGATTTTTGGCGAAAATTTCGACGACTTTGAAAAGTGCTGCGATTAATTCTTTAGGGCACTATCCCGACGTAATTTTGCGAGAGGAATCGATTAAGCGCAGTCCCAATACGCTGCGAGCAACGAATCAAAAGTTACAGCCAAAAAACTGCAGATTTTTATCGTCATTTCTCTGCTGTTGGTCCTACGCTTTTTTGAATGTGTTTTTTGAGTTCCTGGGGTCCCAATTAGCCAATAAACGGTCATACAAATCAATTCGCAGACCAGAAATTTTTGGCTTCAAAAATCGCAAAAAAAGTAAGGTTAACCCCTTCGGATTTTTGGCGAAAATTTCGACGACTTTGAAAAGTGCTGCAATTAATTCTCTGGGGCACTATTCCGACGTAATTTTGCGAGAGGAATCGATTAAGCGCAGTCCCAATACGCTGCGAGCAACGGATCAAAAGTTACAGCAAAAAAACTGCAGATTTTTATCGTCATTTCTCTGCTGTTGGTCCTACGCTTTTTTGAATGTGTTTTTTGAGTTCCTGGGGTCCCAATTAGCCAATAAACGGTCATACAAATTAATTCGCAGAACAGAAATTTTTGGCTTCAAAAATCGCAAAAAAAGCAAGGCTAACTCCTTTGGATTTTTAGCGAAAATTTCGACGACTTTGAAAAGTGCTGCAATTAATTCTTTAGGGCACTATTCCGACGTAATTGTGCGAGAGGAATCGATTAAGCGCAGTCCCAATACGCTGCGAGCAACGGATCAAAAGTTACCGCCAAAAAACTGCAGATTTTTATCGTCATTTCTCTGCTGTTGGTCCTACGCTTTTTTGAATGTGTTTTTTGAGTTCCTGGGGTCCCAATTAGCCAATTAACGGTCATACAAATCAATTCGCAGACCAGAAATTTTTGGCTTCAGAAATCGCAAAAAAAGTAAGGTTAACCCCTTTGGATTTTTGGCGAAAATTTCGACGACTTTGAAAAGTGCTGCAATTAATTCTTTAGGGCACTATTCCGACGTAATTTTGCGAGAGGAATCGATTAAGCGCAGTCCCAATACGCTGCGAGCAACGGATCAAAAGTTACCGCCAAAAAACTGCAGATTTTTATCGTCATTTCTCTGCTGTCTGTCCTACGCTTTTTTGAATGTGTTTTTCGAGTTCCTGGGGTCCCAATTAGCCAATAAACGGTCATACAAATCAATTCGCGGACCAGAAATTTTTGGCTTCAAAAATCGCAAAAAAAGTAAGGTTAACCCCTTTGGATTTTTGGCGAAAATTTCGACGACTTTGAAAAGTGCTGCAATTAATTCTTTAGGGCACTATTCCGACGTAATTTTGCGAGAGGAATCGATTAAGCGCAGTCCCAATACGCTGCGAGCAACGAATCAAAAGTTACAGCCAAAAAACTGCAGATTTTTATCGTCATTTCTCTGCTGTTGGTCCTACGCTTTTTTGAATGTGTTTTTCGAGTTCCTGGGGTCCCAATTAGCCAATAAACGGTCATACAAATCAATTCGCACACCAGAAATTTTTGGCTCCAAAAATCGCAAAAAAAGTAAGGTTAACCCCTTTGGATTTTTGGCGAAAATTTCGACGACTTTGAAAAGTGCTGCAATTAATTCTTTAGGGCACTATTCCGACGTAATTTTGCGAGAGGAATCGATTAAGCGCAGTCCCAATACGCTGCGAGCAACGAATCAAAAGTTACAGCCAAAAAACTGCAGATTTTTATCGTCATTTCTCTGCTGTTGGTCCTACGCTTTTTTGAATGTGTTTTTTGAGTTCCTGGGGTCTCAATTAGCCAATAAACGGTCATACAAATCAATTCGCAGACCAGAAATTTTTGGCTTCAAAAATCGCAAAAAAAGTAAGGTTAACCCCTTTGGATTTTTGGCGAAAATTTCGACGACTTTGAAAAGTGCTGCAATTAATTCTTTAGGGCACTAATCCGACGTAATTTTGCGAGAGGAATCGATTAAGCGCAGTCCCAATACGCTGCGAGCAACGAATCAAAAGTTACAGCCAAAAAACTGCAGATTTTTATCGTCATTTCTCTGCTGTTGGTCCTACGCTTTTTTGAATGTGTTTTTTGAGTTCCTGGGGTCCCAATTAGCCAATAAACGGTCATACAAATCAATTCGCAGACCAGAAATTTTTGGCTTCAGAAATCGCAAAAAAAGTAAGGTTAACCCCTTTGGATTTTTGGCGAAAATTTCGACGACTTTGAAAAGTGCTGCAATTAATTCTTTAGGGCACTATTCCGACGTAATTTTGCGAGAGGAATCGATTGAGCGCAGTCCCAATACGCTGCGAGCAACGGATCAAAAGTTACCGCCAAAAAACTGCAGATTTTTATCGTCATTTCTCTGCTGTTGGTCCTACGCTTTTTTGAATGTGTTTTTCGAGTTCCTGGGGTCCCAATTAGCCAATAAACGGTCATACAAATCAATTCGCAGACCAGAAATTTTTGGCTTCAAAAATCGCAAAAAAAGTAAGGTTAACCCCTTTGGATTTTTGGCGAAAATTTCGACGACTTTGAAAAGTGCTGCAATTAATTCTTTAGGGCACTATTCCGACGTAATTTTGCGAGAGGAATCGATTAAGCGCAGTCCCAATACGCTGCGAGCAACGAATCAAAAGTTACAGCCAAAAAACTGCAGATTTTCATCGTCATTTCTCTGCTGTTGGTCCTACGCTTTTTTGAATGTGTTTTTTGAGTTCCTGGGGTCCCAATTAGCCAATAAACGGTCATACAAATCAATTCGCAGACCAGAAATTTTTGGCTTCAGATATCGCAAAAAAAGTAAGGTTAACCCCTTTGGATTTTTGGCGAAAATTTCGACGACTCTGAAAAGTGCTGCAATTAATTCTTCAGGGCACTATTCCGACGTAATTTTGCGAGAGGAATCGATTAAGCGCAGTCCCAATACGCTGCGAGCAACGGATCAAAAGTTACCGCCAAAAAACTGCAGATTTTGATCGTCATTTCTCTGCTGTTGGTCCTACGCTTTTTTGAATGTGTTTTTTGAGTTCCTGGGGTCCCAGTTAGCCAATAAACGGTCATACAAATCAATTCGCAGACCAGAAATTTTTGGCTTCAGAAATCGCAAAAAAAGTAAGGTTAACCCCTTTGGATTTTTGGCGAAAATTTCGACGACTTTGAAAAGTGCTGCAATTGATTCTTTAGGGCACTATTCCGACGTAATTTTGCGAGGGGAATCGATTAAGCGCAGTCCCAATACGCTGCGAGCAACGGATCAAAAGTTACCGCCAAAAAACTGCAGATTTTTATCGTCATTTCTCTGCTGTTGGTCCTACGCTTTTTTGAATGTGTTTTTCGAGTTCCTGGGGTCCCAATTAGCCAATAAACGGTCATACAAATCAATTCGCAAACCAGAAATTTTTGGCTTCAAAAATCGCAAAAAAAGTAAGGTTAACCCCTTTGGATTTTTGGCGAAAATTTCGACGACTTTGAAAAGTGCTGCAATTAATTCTTTAGGGCACTATTCCGACGTAATTTTGCGAGAGGAATCGATTAAGCGCAGTCCCAATACGCTGCGAGCAACGGATCAAAAGTTACAGCCAAAAAACTGCAGATTTTTATCGTCATTCCTCTGCTGTTGGTCCTACGCTTTTTTGAATGTGTTTTTTGAGTTCCTGAGGTCCCAATTAGCGAATAAACGGTCATACAAATCAATTCGCGGACCAGAAATTTTTGGCTCCAAAAATCGCAAAAAAAGTAAGGTTAACCCCTTTGGATTTTTGGCGAAAATTTCGACGACTTTGAAAAGTGCTGCAATTAATTCTTTAGGGCACTATTCCGACGTAATTTTGCGAGAGGAATCGATTAAGCGCAGTCCCAATACGCTGCGAGCAACGAATCAAAAGTTACAGCCAAAAAACTGCAGATTTTTATCGTCATTTCTCTGCTGTTGGTCCTACGCTTTTCTGAATGTGTTTTTTGAGTTCCTGGGGTCCCAATTAGCCAATAAACGGTCATACAAATCAATTCGCAGACCAGAAATTTTTGGCTTCAGAAATCGCAAAAAAAGTAAGGTTAACCCCTTTGGATTTTTGGCGAAAATTTCGACGACTTTGAAAAGTGCTGCAATTAATTCTTTAGGGCACTATTCCGACGTAATTTTGCGAGAGGAATCGATTAAGCGCAGTCCCAATACGCTGCGAGCAACGGATCAAAAGTTACAGCCAAAAAACTGCAGATTTTTATCGTCATTTCTCTGCTGTTGGTCCTACGCTTTTTTGAATGTGTTTTTTGAGTTCCTGAGGTCCCAATTAGCCAATAAACGGTCATACAAATCAATTCGCGGACCAGAAATTTTTGGCTTCAAAAATCGCAAAAAAAGTAAGGTTAACCCCTTTGGATTTTTGTCGAAAATTTCGACGACTTTGAAAAGTGCTGCAATTAATTCTTTGGGGCACTATTCCGACGTAATTTTGCGAGAGGAATCGATTAAGCGCAGTCCCAATACGCTGCGAGCAACGGATCAAAAGTTACCGCCAAAAAACTGAAGATTTTTATCGTCATTTCTCTGCTGTTGGTCCTACGCTTTTTTGAATGTGTTTTTCGAGTTCCTGGGGTCCCAATTAGCCAATAAACGGTCATACAAATCAATTCGCAGACCAGAAATTTTTGGCTTCAAAAATCGCAAAAAAAGTAAGGTTAACCCCTTTGGATTTTTGGCGAAAATTTCGACGACTTTGAAAAGTGCTGCAATTAATTCTTTAGGGCACTATTCCGACGTAATTTTGCGAGAGGAATCGATTAAGCGCAGTCCCAATACGCTGCGAGCAACGAATCAAAAGTTACAGCCAAAAAACTGCAGATTTTTATCGTCATTTCTCTGCTGTTGGTCCTACGCTTTTTTGAATGTGTTTTTTGAGTTCCTGGGGTCCCAATTAGCCAATAAACGGTCATACAAATCAATTCGCAGACCAGAAATTTTTGGCTTCAGAAATCGCAAAAAAAGTTAGGTTAACCCCTTTGGATTTTTGGCGAAAATTTCGACGACTTTGAAAAGTGCTGCGATTAATTCTTTAGGGCACTATTCCGACGTAATTTTGCGAGAGGAATCGATTAAGCGCAGTCCCAATACGCTGCGAGCAACGGATCAAAAGTTACAGCAAAAAAACTGCAGATTTTTATCGTCATTTCTCTGCTGTTGGTCCTACGCTTTTTTGAATGTGTTTTTCGAGTTCCTGGGGTCCCAATTAGCCAATAAACGGTCATACAAATCAATTCGCAGACCAGAAATTTTTGGCTTCAAAAATCGCAAAAAAAGTAAGGTTAACCCCTTTGGATTTTTGGCGAAAATTTCGACGACTTTGAAAAGTGCTGCAATTAATTCTTTAGGGCACTATTCCGACGTAATTTTGCGAGAGGAATCGATTAAGCGCAGTCCCAATACGCTGCGAGCAACGGATCAAAAGTTACAGCCAAAAAACTGCAGATTTTTATCGTCATTTCTCTGCTGTCTGTCCTACGCTTTTTTGAATGTGTTTTTTGAGTTCCTGGGGTCCCAATTAGCCAATAAACGGTCATACAAATCAATTCGCGGACCAGAAATTTTTGGCTTCAAAAATCGCAAAAAAAGTAAGGTAAATAACCCCTTTGGATTTTTGGCGAAAATTTCGACGACTTTGAAAAGTGCTGCAATTAATTCTTTAGGGCACTATTCCGACGTAATTTTGCGAGAGGAATCGATTAAGCGCAGTCCCAATACGCTGCGAGCAACGAATCAAAAGTTACAGCCAAAAAACTGCAGATTTTTATCGTCATTTCTCTGCTGTTGGTCCTACGCTTTTTTGAATGTGTTTTTTGAGTTCCTGGGGTCCCAATTAGCCAATAAACGGTCATACAAATCAATTCGCAGACCAGAAATTTTTGGCTCCAGAAATCGCAAAAAAAGTAAGGTTAACCCCTTTGGATTTTTGGCGAAAATTTCGACGACTTTGAAAAGTGCTGCAAATAATTCTTCAGGGCACTATTCCGACGTAATTTTGCGAGAGGAATCGATTAAGCGCAGTCCCAATACGCTGCGAGCAACGGATCAAAAGTTACCGCCAAAAAACTGCAGATTTTGATCGTCATTTCTCTGCTGTTGGTCCTACGCTTTTTTGAATGTGTTTTTTGAGTTCCTGGGGTCCCAATTAGCCAATAAACGGTCATACAAATCAATTCGCAGACCAGAAATTTTTGGCTTCAGAAATCGCAAAAAAAGTAAGGTTAACCCCTTTGGATTTTTGGCGAAAATTTCGACTACTTCGAAAAGTGCTGCAATTAATTCTTTAGGGCACTATTCCGACGTAATTTTGCGAGAGGAATCGATTAAGCGCAGTCCCAATACGCTGCGAGCAACGGATCAAAAGTTACCGCCAAAAAACTGCAGATTTTGATCGTCATTTCTCTGCTGTTGGTCCTACGCTTTTTTGAATGTGTTTTTCGAGTTCCTGGGGTCCCAATTAGCCAATAAACGGTCATACAAATCAATTCGCAGACCAGAAATTTTTGGCTTCAAAAATCGCAAAAAAAGTAAGGTTAACCCCTTTGGATTTTTGGCGAAAATTTCGACGACTTTGAAAAGTGCTGCAATTAATTCTTTAGGGCACTATTCCGACGTAATTTTGCGAGAGGAATCGATTAAGCGCAGTCCCAATACGCTGCGAGCAACGAATCAAAAGTTACAGCCAAAAAACTGCAGATTTTCATCGTCATTTCTCTGCTGTTGGTCCTACGCTTTTTTGAATGTGTTTTTTGAGTTCCTGGGGTCCCAATTAGCCAATAAACGGTCATACAAATCAATTCGCAGACCAGAAATTTTTGGCTTCAGATATCGCAAAAAAAGTAAGGTTAACCCCTTTGGATTTTTGGCGAAAATTTCGACGACTCTGAAAAGTGCTGCAATTAATTCTTCAGGGCACTATTCCGACGTAATTTTGCGAGAGGAATCGATTAAGCGCAGTCCCAATACGCTGCGAGCAACGGATCAAAAGTTACCGCCAAAAAACTGCAGATTTTGATCGTCATTTCTCTGCTGTTGGTCCTACGCTTTTTTGAATGTGTTTTTTGAGTTCCTGGGGTCCCAGTTAGCCAATAAACGGTCATACAAATCAATTCGCAGACCAGAAATTTTTGGCTTCAGAAATCGCAAAAAAAGTAAGGTTAACCCCTTTGGATTTTTGGCGAAAATTTCGACGACTTTGAAAAGTGCTGCAATTGATTCTTTAGGGCACTATTCCGACGTAATTTTGCGAGGGGAATCGATTAAGCGCAGTCCCAATACGCTGCGAGCAACGGATCAAAAGTTACCGCCAAAAAACTGCAGATTTTTATCGTCATTTCTCTGCTGTTGGTCCTACGCTTTTTTGAATGTGTTTTTCGAGTTCCTGGGGTCCCAATTAGCCAATAAACGGTCATACAAATCAATTCGCAAACCAGAAATTTTTGGCTTCAAAAATCGCAAAAAAAGTAAGGTTAACCCCTTTGGATTTTTGGCGAAAATTTCGACGACTTTGAAAAGTGCTGCAATTAATTCTTTAGGGCACTATTCCGACGTAATTTTGCGAGAGGAATCGATTAAGCGCAGTCCCAATACGCTGCGAGCAACGGATCAAAAGTTACAGCCAAAAAACTGCAGATTTTTATCGTCATTCCTCTGCTGTTGGTCCTACGCTTTTTTGAATGTGTTTTTTGAGTTCCTGAGGTCCCAATTAGCGAATAAACGGTCATACAAATCAATTCGCGGACCAGAAATTTTTGGCTCCAAAAATCGCAAAAAAAGTAAGGTTAACCCCTTTGGATTTTTGGCGAAAATTTCGACGACTTTGAAAAGTGCTGCAATTAATTCTTTAGGGCACTATTCCGACGTAATTTTGCGAGAGGAATCGATTAAGCGCAGTCCCAATACGCTGCGAGCAACGAATCAAAAGTTACAGCCAAAAAACTGCAGATTTTTATCGTCATTTCTCTGCTGTTGGTCCTACGCTTTTCTGAATGTGTTTTTTGAGTTCCTGGGGTCCCAATTAGCCAATAAACGGTCATACAAATCAATTCGCAGACCAGAAATTTTTGGCTTCAGAAATCGCAAAAAAAGTAAGGTTAACCCCTTTGGATTTTTGGCGAAAATTTCGACGACTTTGAAAAGTGCTGCAATTAATTCTTTAGGGCACTATTCCGACGTAATTTTGCGAGAGGAATCGATTAAGCGCAGTCCCAATACGCTGCGAGCAACGGATCAAAAGTTACAGCCAAAAAACTGCAGATTTTTATCGTCATTTCTCTGCTGTTGGTCCTACGCTTTTTTGAATGTGTTTTTTGAGTTCCTGAGGTCCCAATTAGCCAATAAACGGTCATACAAATCAATTCGCGGACCAGAAATTTTTGGCTTCAAAAATCGCAAAAAAAGTAAGGTTAACCCCTTTGGATTTTTGTCGAAAATTTCGACGACTTTGAAAAGTGCTGCAATTAATTCTTTGGGGCACTATTCCGACGTAATTTTGCGAGAGGAATCGATTAAGCGCAGTCCCAATACGCTGCGAGCAACGGATCAAAAGTTACCGCCAAAAAACTGAAGATTTTTATCGTCATTTCTCTGCTGTTGGTCCTACGCTTTTTTGAATGTGTTTTTCGAGTTCCTGGGGTCCCAATTAGCCAATAAACGGTCATACAAATCAATTCGCAGACCAGAAATTTTTGGCTTCAAAAATCGCAAAAAAAGTAAGGTTAACCCCTTTGGATTTTTGGCGAAAATTTCGACGACTTTGAAAAGTGCTGCAATTAATTCTTTAGGGCACTATTCCGACGTAATTTTGCGAGAGGAATCGATTAAGCGCAGTCCCAATACGCTGCGAGCAACGAATCAAAAGTTACAGCCAAAAAACTGCAGATTTTTATCGTCATTTCTCTGCTGTTGGTCCTACGCTTTTTTGAATGTGTTTTTTGAGTTCCTGGGGTCCCAATTAGCCAATAAACGGTCATACAAATCAATTCGCAGACCAGAAATTTTTGGCTTCAGAAATCGCAAAAAAAGTTAGGTTAACCCCTTTGGATTTTTGGCGAAAATTTCGACGACTTTGAAAAGTGCTGCGATTAATTCTTTAGGGCACTATTCCGACGTAATTTTGCGAGAGGAATCGATTAAGCGCAGTCCCAATACGCTGCGAGCAACGGATCAAAAGTTACAGCAAAAAAACTGCAGATTTTTATCGTCATTTCTCTGCTGTTGGTCCTACGCTTTTTTGAATGTGTTTTTCGAGTTCCTGGGGTCCCAATTAGCCAATAAACGGTCATACAAATCAATTCGCAGACCAGAAATTTTTGGCTTCAAAAATCGCAAAAAAAGTAAGGTTAACCCCTTTGGATTTTTGGCGAAAATTTCGACGACTTTGAAAAGTGCTGCAATTAATTCTTTAGGGCACTATTCCGACGTAATTTTGCGAGAGGAATCGATTAAGCGCAGTCCCAATACGCTGCGAGCAACGGATCAAAAGTTACAGCCAAAAAACTGCAGATTTTTATCGTCATTTCTCTGCTGTCTGTCCTACGCTTTTTTGAATGTGTTTTTTGAGTTCCTGGGGTCCCAATTAGCCAATAAACGGTCATACAAATCAATTCGCGGACCAGAAATTTTTGGCTTCAAAAATCGCAAAAAAAGTAAGGTAAATAACCCCTTTGGATTTTTGGCGAAAATTTCGACGACTTTGAAAAGTGCTGCAATTAATTCTTTAGGGCACTATTCCGACGTAATTTTGCGAGAGGAATCGATTAAGCGCAGTCCCAATACGCTGCGAGCAACGAATCAAAAGTTACAGCCAAAAAACTGCAGATTTTTATCGTCATTTCTCTGCTGTTGGTCCTACGCTTTTTTGAATGTGTTTTTTGAGTTCCTGGGGTCCCAATTAGCCAATAAACGGTCATACAAATCAATTCGCAGACCAGAAATTTTTGGCTCCAGAAATCGCAAAAAAAGTAAGGTTAACCCCTTTGGATTTTTGGCGAAAATTTCGACGACTTTGAAAAGTGCTGCAAATAATTCTTCAGGGCACTATTCCGACGTAATTTTGCGAGAGGAATCGATTAAGCGCAGTCCCAATACGCTGCGAGCAACGGATCAAAAGTTACCGCCAAAAAACTGCAGATTTTGATCGTCATTTCTCTGCTGTTGGTCCTACGCTTTTTTGAATGTGTTTTTTGAGTTCCTGGGGTCCCAATTAGCCAATAAACGGTCATACAAATCAATTCGCAGACCAGAAATTTTTGGCTTCAGAAATCGCAAAAAAAGTAAGGTTAACCCCTTTGGATTTTTGGCGAAAATTTCGACTACTTCGAAAAGTGCTGCAATTAATTCTTTAGGGCACTATTCCGACGTAATTTTGCGAGAGGAATCGATTAAGCGCAGTCCCAATACGCTGCGAGCAACGGATCAAAAGTTACAGCCAAAAAACTGCAGACTTTTATCGTCATTTCTCTGCTGTTGGTCCTACGCTTTTTTGAATGTGTTTTTTGAGTTCCTGGGGTCCCAATTAGCCAATAAACGGTCATACAAATCAATTCGCAGACCAGAAATTTTTGGCTTTTAAAATCGCAAAAAAAGTAAGGTTAACCCCTTTGGATTTTTGGCGAAAATTTCGACGACTTTGAAAAGTGCTGCAATTAATTCTTTAGGGCACTATTTCGACGTAATTTTGCGAGAGGAATCGATTAAGCGCAGTCCCAATACGCTGCGAGCAACGGATCAAAAGTTACAGCCAAAAAACTGCAGATTTTCATCGTCATTTCTCTGCTGTTGGTCCTACGCTTTTTTGAATGTGTTTTTTGAGTACCTGGGGTCCCAATTAGCCAATAAACGGTCATACAAATCAATTCGCAGACCAGAAATTTTTGGCTTCAAAAATCGCAAAAAAAGTAACGCTAACCCCTTTGGATTTTTGGCGAAAATTTCGACGACTTTGAAAAGTGCTGCAATTAATTCTTTAGAGCACTATTCCGACGTAATTTTGCGAGAGGAATCGATTAAGCGCAGTCCCAATACGCTGCGAGCAACGGATCAAAAGTTACAGCCAAAAAACTGCAGATTTTTATCGTCATTTCTCCGCTGTTGGTCCTTCGCTTTTTTGAATATGTTTTTTGAGTTCCTGGGGTCCCAATTAGCCAATAAACGGTCATACAAATCAATTCGGAAACCAGAAGTTTTCGGCTATAAAAATCGCAAGAAAAGTAAGGCTAACCCCTTTCGATTTTTGGCGAAATCTTCGACGACTTTGAAAAGTGCTGCAATTCATTCTTCAGGGCTCTTTTCCGACGTAATTTCGCGAGAGAAATCGATTGAGCGCAGTCCCAATACGCTGCGAGCAACGGATCAAAAGTTACAGCCGAAAAACGAATCACTTTTTTTTCTGAATATTTTGCTGCTTGTCGTTTCTCCGTAATTCATTAGCTGCTGATCCTACTCTGATTTTGCTGTATCTTCTGAGTTGCTAGGGATCCTATTAGTCCGAAAAGGGTCATACAAATCGATCCCAAGACGAAAGATTGTCCAACAAAAAAAAAAGTAAGCCGAACACGTTTTCAATTCTGGCCAAAATCTCGACGAATTCGAAAAAATCCGCAAACCAATCATTCATACATTATTCCGACGTAACTTTGCGCGAGACATTGATTAAACGCAGTTTCAATACGCTGCAAGCAACGTACGAAAAGCGACGGTCGACAACATCAAATTTGCATGAACTTTTTACAGAGAAGGGCAAGAGAAATGACAAAACCACATTAAATTCTCAGTTTCAGTTTATTCAATATACCTAATTCTTATACAAGTGCTCTGGTGTCAGCATATAATACTTGAAGAAAATTGTCAAACAGTGCTGAGGTCGAAGACAAAATGAAATGCAAAAGAATGATCGAACATTAGATGAGATCCGAAGATGAAAGTCGATGTCTACGACGTTCAACTACTTATCATCATTACTTACATTTATCAACTTTTATTGTGTTGGAAATTATGCATCTCAAAATGTCGATTTACTAATTGCACGTATTCTGACTAAAATACTCGAATGTCACAATGAATCGTGAGCGGAAAGAAATATTGGATAATATTTGAACCGTATAAGCTTCTCTTTGCTGCACCGCAACGAAACGGCGACACTTTGCGCGTGATGTTTTTCAAATATTGTTTTGTCTCCTGATTTAGGTATCTAGTAGAAATGTATCATGTAATTGTTTCTGTATTTCTACAATTAACTGTACATGATTATCGTACTCATACCATATAGAAAGTGGGTTTGTCTTATAGATAAAACAGGTCACCAACGAAAATTTGCGCTTTGGGTTTGTATTTAAATCAATAAATGTTGATTTTATACCTCGAATAATAACAGAAATCTACCTTTATTACTTATGAAGTTTGTTTTTGTTTCTTCACATTGATAAATAAGTCTTGAAATTTTTGGTAGATATTCTAAGCAGCGGGTAGCAGTACTTTGAAATAAAAAACAGACCCTATCCACCTATCTCATGTAACTAATTTTCCTTTCGTTACTTACGTAGAAGGAATCAAAATTTGACATTGAGAACCCAGACTTAAAATCCGTGTTGGTCGGTGTAATGGTTTCATTAATTGAATTTTTATTCTACATCACATGTTAACATACCGGGTGTGTCATAGTCGATTTGTACGTTGTCGTATATATCTTCCAATATCGAAGTCCACGTATCTGAAATGCGTAGAAGAGCTTAACAGCCTCATCCTATACACCATTCTGAACAAAAATACTCCAAAGCATTTTCATTCGACGCAGAAATAAAAACCCGAATTCTACGAAACCGCACTATTAAATGCGTATAGTTCATGTCATTTCTTTATTTCAACGTCAACTGAAAATACATCGGAGTGTCTTTGTTCAGACTTGTGTATAGAATGGGGCTGTCAAACCCTTTTTCGCGTTTGAGACACGTGGGCTTTGATATTTCGAGATACGAATACATACGACATCCCTTTCAGTCGAAATCGACTACGGCATCCCCTTAACACTCATAACAGTAATGAATGCAGCTTGTTTGAATGCAAGGTTTGATCTCCGCTCCAGTGGTAATTGCACGGTCATGAGAAAATCTGCCTTATCCAGAATGTGGGCCAATGACGGAGCAGCAGAGAGTCCACCAATGATCGGGCGTGATCAGACGATGAACTCTGGTAAGTAAACCATCATGGCGGGGAAGCGAAAGAAGTGAGCAAGCTGTCTGCAGGCTTTCAATTATTTCGTGATATGTTTGAGTAAATGAAAGTTTTGTGGTACCCCGTGTGACAAGGGTTACTCATTGGATTAAAAATGAGTTTTTCCGTAAAAAAAACGGGCGGGCGGATGTGGCACGAGGCGCGAAAGCAGGAGAAGAAGATTCGTGGAATGTTGGTTGACTACCGTCGACGGGCGGAACGTCGCCGGGATTATTATGAAAAAATTGTAAGATCCTTTAGTCACAGGTGAAGCCACCACTTCGTCAACCACTTGATTATATTTTTACGTATTCCTGAATCAATTCTCGCAGTGTTGTAGCAGTTTGCAATATTTTCATCCTTTCGCATAATCGTGTGACCTATCCACAGATTGTAAACAATTTTATTCACCATTCGATTATATCAAAGAATATGGTAGTTTGTTTCTTGTCATGTGGCTTGACCTGAGCTTTCCAATTTCGATTTAATCAATGGTATTGCTACAGCTATTGTTTTACTACTCTAGCGTAGGTGCATACATATATGCTTGACAGATTTCAGTCGATAAAGGTGAAGATAATAATTCAGACAAATTCTCTTGATTTATGGCAAACAAAAATTATATCAGTTTGTTAGTTTCGAATAATGTAATGTCTTACTTTTGGTTGTCCTATTATAAGAAAAGCCATTCGTTCGTCACGTACAACACAATGGATCACAGTGTTATTTTTTTGACTTGCAATGATTAACCCAACATTTCTTATCCTCAGAAATCAGATCCCACTCAGTTTCTGCAATTACATGGAAGACCGTGCAAGATTCACCTTGATCCAGCTGTGGCAGCTGCTGGTGCTAGCCCTGCCAACATGTGAGTGAAATATGACTGCTTAATTTTCACCCACTTTTCTGAGTTTGGCACATTCTGGGAAATTTACCATATTGAACAATTCACAGGATGCCGTGGCAAGGGAATGAAGAAAATCTAATTGACCGGTTCGATGTCAGAGCGCATCTGGATTGGATTCCAGAAGCCCCTGATACTATCGATGTTGACATCGCGCTAACTAGTGAAGATAGACATATCAATTATGAACGTTATCGTATAATCGTTCAAAACGAATTTCTTGGAGGTTTGTATTCATCTTAAGAAAAATAAATAGATTCTAATATTTATTTGAATTCTGATACAAAGTTAATTACTGGTCGACCGTGTGAGAATAAAGTGCTTCTCATTTTGTTTACAGTAACAGAGGAAAAATTTCTACATCAAATTCACATAGAGGAACAGTTTGGTTCTGCCACCAAGCCTGATGCAGCTAAAGACAAGAAAAAATCAGTTGCTAATGCTGCTATCGGATATAACTATGAGACAGAGGAACCCATTTCAGATCCAACTAAGCCAGTAGAAGCCATTGGTGTAGAGGATAAACCAGAAGACGAAGATAGTGACATTGATTTAGGTAAGTTGTATAATCCGTAAGTTGACAAACTCCTTCAGCTCACCGTTAACCTGGAAATAAATTAATTAATACATACAAAGGACCGATTATTTCATGCAGAATGTGTAAATTAGTTGTATTTTATGTATCTTCAGATATTTGTGTGGATGTATCGCAAATAGAACCGTCGCAAGCCCACGAAATGAATCAGGTAGCTCAAAAGTATGGCCTGCTTGGCGCTGACTACTTCAGTTTCTTGACACAAGATGTAGAAGAAGCGGAAACACTGAGGCAGGCTCGCAAACAAGAGGAAGAGAAGGCCATGTATTCGGTTTGTTCGGTTGATTTATTCATTGTTAGAACTATATCATCAACCGGTAATTGTTTGAAAAATTATTTGGAAGTTATTAGATGCAATCTGCAGACTTTGCCAACATCCTGCTTGAATTTCGTAATTTATATGTTACCAGGGCCGACGATCGAGAAGAGAAAGACGAGCGTTTCGGGAAAAGAAAATGATTGGCCGAGTCATGAGCCCACCAAGGTAATTACCAAGATTTATTCACATCTCATGTATTGTCAGATTTAGTCTTTGGGCCATACATTTGTTTTACCCTCTCTTTTTCTTGTGGTAATTTATTATTAACTCAGAGAATTGTTTTGTCAGATACTAATTAGAACCAAGAGAAGACCTACAGCTTTGAAACTGTGTTATTTTGATACTTTGTCTTCATTTCAGAATAATTGACGCTAGTCCGAATAATTCAGGCTACAGAACAGTTTGAAATCATTTTAAATGTATAAATAATTTCTTATACATTTTACATTTTGTATGGTCACAATATTTTCCAATAAAACTTTATACAAAGAGGTTCACCATCATCGTTTTATATGTCACGTGGTCAAGATTTTTCTCGTCACTATTTAAACAGTCTGTGATTTATAGTTCAATAATGCACAAGAAAGACAGAATATTGATTAAAATTATTTCGCGTGTACGGACGCATTGCTTTAGCAACTCTTATGAGTTTACCTTGAAAAATAAAGTATATTACTTTGTATGTAGCAACTTGACTAGGATTTCACCATTTAACTTCAATCGGTTCGTAAAATATCAGTGAAATTTTCATGACAAGTTTGATCTCATAATAACAAAATATGTCCCAGTTATGCAGCCAGAGAGAGCCCGGAATACAATCCTTATAGAAAATCATCTTCAAAGTCCCGCTCAAGATCTGCTTCACCAATCAATGCTGGACAAATTACCTACATCACGAGCTTTGGTGGAGAAGAAGAAGCACCTAGTAGTTCGTCCCAGATCACTACAACAAATATAAAAAAAGTTACTTATTCTCATTTGAGGAGAAGGCGATCAGAAAGTCCAGTTTTCATGGACAGAACGATCTCCAGAAGAATTTCGAAATCCAGGTCAAGAAGTACTTCCAGATCGTTAACTAGATCAAAATCATACAGGTCGCGTGACAGGAGAAGAAGTAATTCACGTTCTAGGTAAGTTGACGCTTTACCGTTAAGTCCTTCGCAACATATTATCCTTGATTAACTTGTACCTGAATAATGTTGCATGTGCAAACGTGTTTAATTATATGTTTTTACCTTAGATTGAGAAGCACAGGTTCCAGATCAACCCGACATGCAAAATCCAGAACCCGAAGTCGCTCCAGACACAGGCATTCAGGAAGTAGATTACAACGCTCATGTACACGGAGTATGTCAAGATCAAGTTCAAAATCGAGGTCTAGGTCGCGTTCAAGGTCTAGATCTAGATCACGGTCACGCCAAAGAAGGTTACGGTCCTCTTCGAGTAGTAGTTCTTCAATTTCGAAATCAAAGTCGCGATCCAGATCACGTAACAGGAGTCGGTCCAGAGAGAGTTATCGTAGAAGACGTTATTCTCAATCAAGATCAAGAAGTCGCTCCAACACAAGGCGGTCCAAAAGTGTTGACAACAAAACACCTGCTTTACCTAGGTGCAAAAACCAAATTACTATTATTAATTAATATGGCTTATTTTAAACGTATGTGGTTTGAATTGTGTATTCTTTATAGATATTATGGTCGGAGAGGCAAGTCTTCCAGTTTAGAGTTGGAATTATCTGATAACGAAGAAAAAAGTATTCCACCGGCGCCTAAGCCTCCGATAATCAGCGCAAGCGTGTAAGAACACCCAATTAACTCATTAATCGTACAGATTGTTTTGATTCTCAAATAATTAATACTTTGATCTAAGTTGAGTATATTTGTTCGGTTTTCAACTTCAAAAGCTTATTCGTTGTATAGAATTGAACAAAACATGATTTTCATTAGTATTTGAAAATTCATTGCAAGGTGGATAAAGTTCTTGATAAAATTCTCTCTTGTTTCAGGAACAAGCCAAAAGCAGGGTTAAGTACATATTCTGGTGGCGGATACAAAGTCAGTAAGAACCATAACGCTCCCTTAGTAACTTAATGCACAAAACAAAAAGAATAAATATATTTATTCGGTTTCTACTATCGCCTAACCAGACGTTTTAAACGTTATGAATTTATTCCATTGAGTTGCAAATAACAGCAAACGAGTGCGCAATTCAATGAAATAATTATTAAGCTTGAACAAATCTTTGAGTTGCTGTGATAATTAAGTTGAAGACATGCTGAAGACAGTACCCGTACACACAAATACGACACAATCATGTTTGTTGACCAAGGCGACATCTTACTACTATTGTTCTCGTTACGCGCAGCTTAATAGGATAATTATTGATCCTCGTCTCTTTAATGACAGATCCAAACTTACAGATATTTTCAACTCCGAGTTAACTAACAATAAGTTCACACATGAAGATAATTGAATTATTTACAATTCCATTCAAGTCTGTGCGTCAGAGATGAATGAGTTTAGTTTTACCATTTCATTCACATTTTTCTTTAGGCAAACATGAATCACAACGGCCTGATTAAACTAATTAGTTAATATTTGCACCAAAGGATTGAATAGTTAGTAATATTACCAATTTTATGATATGCCCGTAATTGCATTTACGTTCTAGATAAATGTTCGTGGTTGCTTCAGGTTTTTGATAACGGTCAACTTTATTTTCTCGCCCCTCCCTCACCCAATAGTTGTATCTTTGTTAGAATTTTTGTAGTCTTTGTAGTCTATCAAATTTCTGATTTGTTCCAAGTTGATGAAACCTTTGGAACAAATCAGAATTCGGAAGTATGTTTGGAGCTGACTACAAGCACCTTGCACATGTAAGGTAACTTCTCAAGTACATTAAGCTATCAAAAGGAGCGTTCAGAAAGAATTTTAGCCGAAGCAATCTTACATTCTGGAATAAAATAGTCCCTACACATTTCCGAACTAACGCGGCAATGGACCAAATAATAAAATTTTGATAAGTCTGATCAAGGGTGCGTCAAACTACTTTGCGGCATATGTTTCAATCTAAGAATGTTTAGGTGAAATGGTAATTGGTAGCTTATATGATTCGCGCAACTACACAGTCCAGAAATGTTAACAAAGCAACACTTTTAATCATTGGTGAATATTAGAGAACCAACAATCTTCAATTTTATTTTTAACCAGATTGTTGGTAACAATGACATTTACCATGTTTAGTCCTTTAGCAATCATCGTTATTGAGTTTATGCTTAGGTTAAAATCAGTTTTTTTTTTCAATGACACAGTGTATCTGACTAAACCAATTTTAGAACATTTATTTATCATTGATTGCATAATCGACTGTTTTTTAAGAAATTAATATTGCAGTCTTCAAAAACCACACCTCAGGAGCGGCTTAAAAAGAAAATGCAAGCGCTGCTTAACAGGCAATGTAAGTAATAATATTTACCACACCTAAGCCTCTTTAACATCGTAAATGTACTGAAAGTATGTTAACATTTTTACTTACAGACAAAGCAGATAAGAGAGCTGAGCAGCTACGAATTGAGAAAATGGAGCAGCAAAGGCAGGATCGCGAGGATGAGATTCGAGAGATGTCCTTAAAGCTGCGTCGAAGGTTCTCCCATCAAATTTCTTCTGAAACAATAATAGTTACTAATTGATAACATTAAATTACATTTTTATTTTTAGACAAAGAGAGTTGAGGCATAAATATGAAGGACATACTTCTGACAGTAATTCCTCAAATTCGTGCAGTCCGAGTCCAAATCGTAGCCCCAGACTCCAAGTAATGCGGAGAGAACGAAGAGAAAGAGACATGAGAGATATTGATATTGGAAGTGACCGGGATAGGGACAGGGACAGAGAGAGGGAGAGGGAGAGAGAAAGGGAGAGGGAGAGAGAGAGGGAAAGGGAGAGGGATAGAGATAGAGATAGAGACCGGGAAAGGGAGAGAGAGAGGGACAGGGACAGGGACAGGGAAAGGGAAAGAGACAGACGTGATGATAGAAACAAAGATAGGCATGATTCGCGTAGAAGGCACAGGGAATCTCCAAGGCCGTCTTCCAGTCCTAGGAGTAATCGGTAAAATGAAAATTCATACTGATAATTAGTTTTACATTCAATTTCTCAGTGTTGATCTATGCAACAATCAAAATTCATTTTAAGAACTAAGAACATCGTTAGCGAACAGATTGAATTATACCTATAATATTCGTGTATTGTTTCATTTTTTCCAGGGGTCTAGTTGACTATTGATGTTTTTAATAGAAAGAAAAAACGTCATTCTGCCAGGGCGAAAATATTTATAAAATTAATTACTCAATTTCAATTGTTTACGGTTCTTGGATGAACAATGCTAGGAATTCTTAACAATCAGTTATTTTCAATTCTGTAAGATGCATTCAATGTCTTTAATAAATGAAAGTATGTTTACAATAAACATGTACTACATCAAAGTTTTGTTTACAGTATTTGTAAATTTTGATTCATTCTTCATTACAATAAATGAATTGTACATTCTTGGCATACATAATAATATACTCATGTTTTTTTTCCTCTGATCAACTCCAGAAAATGCCTGTATTCTAAAACTGTACAATCGCAAGATCATTAACAATAAGCTCAAAGGTCACAATATCTGTAATCAGCTGAATGATTACCTTTTGCCAGTTCAAGTCACACTTAAACTTTTTCTCAAGGGTTACAATAAAATAGAAGATAGTGACTTCTCAACATTCAGAATACTTCGAATGGAGTTTTTTCCACCTTTTTTTGGAACAATTGATTATTGATGAGAAGTTTGTCCCATGCACTCTCCCAATCAATTATAATTTATCTCGGTAAGTATATGTAGATATCATGATCAAACATAACTAATTACGGCATTGACAGTCAAGATTTTTTGATAAGACAAATTATATAAAATAGATAGCGTTAGTACAGGTAAAAGTTTTTAAGCATTTATTGCTCGCCTAATGCTAGCTTTCTACGATCAGTGAATAGGAGTATTTCGTAACAAGCAACAATTATCAGCATCCGGGAGTAAATAACACTGCTATTATGTTTTCGATTTGCCTGAAAAAAGATAAAGCAGTTGCTAGCAACATGGCATCTATAACATTTGGCATATTGACCAGTGAGTGAAGGAATTCATAATTTATAGCTACTTTTATCTATCAAGTAATATTTTTCACGTCTGCACAAGTTCCAAAAAACTTATGCTCATTACCGATGTAAAAACTTATAAAAATTACCCATTCAATCAGTGATGCAAGTCTGCTTTAAGGTTAAAATCATTAGACATTGTGTATCATTGGACCTAAATGGTTCGAATCTACTTTTTCAAACAAACAGTCATCATGAATGGTCAATTTTTTACATTGGAGTTATAACGAGTTCGAAATTGTTATTGTTTGTGTGGAAACTGTAATTATTAACGTTAGTGCAGAAAGGATATTGACAACAACAATATAATGATAGTTGGTAATGTAATTACTACATGTAGTAAAATTATTATTTAGTAAGCGACACCTGTGCCAGCGGTAATAAGACCGATAGCAGTGGTCCCGAATTGGAACGATTGGTTAGCAGTGATCTAACAGAAACTGGGAGACTGATCAAGGGGCAGGTCACATGTACAACTGTTGTTCCCGACGATGAGTTTCAGATTATGGTAAGCATGGGCGAGTAATTTTGATGTAAATTGTATTGGCATGCATCATTATTAATCATCTAATATATATATATTTATTTTTCATCTACAAAGGCAACGCTGACTCGATGGTCTGACATTTTCAAAGTAAATGTAATTTTAACAACCGGAGGAACTGGATTTTCAGAACGAGATGTTACCCCAGAGGCTACGAGAAAGATTCTTGAAAAGGAGGCCCCAGGACTTTCCGCGGCTATGCTTATGGCAAGTCTGAAAGCAACACCAATGGGAATGTTGTCAAGGTAAGATTTCATTACTTGCTCGAAACCTTTTCATTCGATGTAAGTTCAATGTTTTGAGGCTGAACAAAATTTCAGAGCTATTTGCGGAATTCGTAAGAAAACTCTCATTGTTAATCTACCTGGGTCAACAAAGGCTGTGAAGGAATGCTTTGAAGCTATCGCCAGGGTGATTCCCCATGCAGTTGACTTAATTTTAGCTGAGCACACAAAAGTTACTAACACTCATACTCAGATGCAAAATCCTCAAGAGCATCATTGTGCTTACCATCAATCAACCGTTTCTTCTGTAAGATATCATGTGAATACAACCCAGGAGTACATTTGATATATGATTACTTACAACAATCGTCACATTACTATTTTTGCAGACTCGTATGACAAGTGTTGCAGAGAGACTTAGAGAGTCACCGTACACCATGATTTCAGTGGATGCAGCACTAGAGATCATAAATAAATCACTGCATATTTTAGGTGCAGAGATTACAAATGTTTGGGACTCCTACGGTAGAGTAATCACAGACGATATTTACGCCTACTGCGATTTACCTCCATTCAGAGCATCTATCAAAGATGGATACGCTGTTATTGCCGCAGACGGTAAGGGTCTGCGACAAGTACTAGGTGGCACAGAAGCAGGGCAAACAGTAAGTGTAGTTATAAAGATCAGTAGAATAGGTGGCTACAAACGGCCTATTAACAAATTTACTGTTTTAATATGATTAGTTCGATATTGCCAGCAGATGATAATTACCATCTTTGATTATTTAATTTCTGATGTCTTTAACAAAATTTGCCATTTTCAGCCAGGTACAGTAAAGCTTGTTCATGGGACATGTGTCAGAGTAAACACAGGAGCCCCCATTCCCAATGGTACGTAGTAGAAGAAGAGTTCTTAATTATTTGATGCTCGTCTCTAATCTATATGGTGATTTATCATGCATTCAGAGGCTACAGCAGTTGTGCAAGTTGAAGACACTAGGCTCATTAAAACTAGTAATGATGGGCTAGAGGAAGGAGAAATCGACATATTAATTGAACCAAAAGAAGGGCTGGACATCAGGTAAAGTTTATAGTGCGTTAAAAAGTTTAATCTTTAGGATACGTTGAATATCATTAAATACTAAGTGACTTACCTGCTTTCTTTACATTCCCATTATAGACCCATTGGTAGTGACATTCAAAAAGACAGTCTGATTTTAAAAGCACATACCAAAATAGGAGCAGCTGAAATGGGAATTTTAGCTGCATGCGGTTGCACTAAAGTTAGAGTAACGCAATTGTCATCAGTTGGGGTTTTATCCACAGGCAACGAATTACAGCAAGCTGGAGAACCACTTAAGCCTGGTCACGTTTATGACAGCAATAAAATAACACTGATGATGATGCTTAAGGAAAATGGGTACAGTCCAAAAGACTGTGGGATTGCTAAGGATGAGTAAGTTTATACAAAATAAACTTTTATTCAGATTATTGTACATCTGTGTACTTTGCTTGATTTCAGAGAGAACGCAATGATCAATGCGTTGAAAGGCGCGCTTGAAGAAGTTGACGTCCTGCTAACCTCTGGATCTGTTTCGATGGGTGACAAAGACATGCTGAAACCGATTTTAGAAAACGTTTTTAAAGCCACTATACATTTCGGTATGCATATTACGTACAGTGTATATATGAGCAGAAGCACATAGACGTTGAGAATTAGAAATTTGAGAAATTGAAGAACCAATTTCTGTGTGCTACTTCTATGTAGCGAGTTAAGAACTTTTTCGACACCTGCATACATCTTTTCAAATTATAGGGCGAGTCAATATGAAGCCAGGAAAACCAACGACGTATGCCACTTGCAAGCATAATGGCAAAACAAAATATATATTATGTTTGCCTGGTAATCCTGTATCTGCAATGGTAACATGCCATTTGTTTGCGCTACCATTACTCAAAGGCCTCAGCAAAGATTCATCAAAACCAGTCGTGGTAACTGCTAAGGTATTTATGATGATAATTATCTGCTTACAACTAGAATGAACATGTGAGACAGCTATGCTGATGACCAATGATATTTAATTATAAATTGAATTGATGTTCCAGTTGACTACTTCCTACAAGCTAGACCCGCGGCCAGAATATGCTAGAGTTATCTTGATATGGGACCAAGATGATCCGGTTCCAAAAGCGCTGAGTACGGGAAATCAAATTAGCAGTAAGCTACTTAGTTGTAAAAATGCGAATGCATTGTTGATGCTGCCTGGATGGACAAAGGATAGACCGGAATTGAAAGAAGGGGATTCAGTTAATGCGCGACTGATGGGATTCAATCAGAATTCTGCATGAAATGTACCTAGAAACGTTATTTTTATACTTAATCGTTACTTTCCACAATAAATTTTAATTCAGAATCTTATCTAGTGTACGAATATGTATCATTTTCCAACCACTGTAGGAATATGTACTTAATATTACCGTTCATGGTGCGGAATTTCACATTGAACAAATCTAAATGTATTTTCAGCATTGCGATTGTTTCAAATTTACAAAATGCATGTCAAAATATATCGGTACTGACGGACTGGCAATAAGATACAATAATCAAAAAGTCAAATTTTACGAATGATGAGAATAACTTTCAGACATTTCGAATATTTTTCAAACCATCCTGGTTGCGTAATTGCAATCTATTATTTTTTTCTCTCTCTCTCTCTTCCTTAACTTATTCTCGAGATAAACGGCAAAGTCAGGGCAGAGTATAAAAATAAACAACAGCTAGCGCAAAAGCGATCCTCAAATATTAAGTGGCTAATTCAATTGCGTCCAAGCTATCCGCACGGACGTTATCGGTTGAGCAGGGGCCGTCGAGTTTGATGAAACTCGCTACGTCGGTTAGAGGGCCGAACGAGATGCACCAGGAATAAGATGGCCGACGGGGCTACGGGAAAAGGGCAGGGACGTCGAGTGATTCGAGGATCGGTATATTGAATATGAGATATTCACGTAATGCCCTCGAAATTGACGGTTCGAATTATCGATAAATAATTCGTTAAGTGATCGCGTTCGTATTTGTAATATTAAAATAGGATTAAACGCGTGTTCGTCCTCGTAAGAATCGTGATTTAAAAAATAAAAATAAAACAAAAGAAATCATTCTTTTTTTTTTCTTAATTCAAGTAAAATTACACACCTATTTAAATAACGAAAGAAAAAAAAACGAACAACCAAAAAAACAAAGAAAAGAAAGAAACCTATTCGCAGGGCAAGTGGCAGCGCAAGGCCTTCTTGCCAGAGGTAAACAATCTCATTTTTCTGTCAAACATCGTTGGCCTGCGTTATGTAGGCCGAGTTTCACTGTTTTTCTGTAAATGTACTCACAACATAAAGGGTAGTTAGAAATTGTATGTAACAAAGACAGGCATACATAAAAGGCTTACGAACGATATAATTTAATCACGTTAACCAGCTGTATTTTACCCATTTAATGTACGCAGTACCAGGTGTGAGAAATATCATCGATTGCAGTGGTGGTGTTCTCTTCTCTCCCCTTCGGCCACTTGTGGCCATTTACGGATACCCCGAGAAGGGTTTTGTTTGTTGTTATTATCATTGTTATTATACTTACTACTGCTATTACCCACAATCCTCGCTTCATTTTCATTCCCCCCTTCCCACCCGACCTCGTAGTTTCTCTCATTGTTAAAGTGCTTTATTGCGTATCTTTTCATAAAAACCATCACGAATAAGAAAAAAAATGATATAAGAAATGTTAAAAATATCCGACTGAAATGCTCGAGGATAAAAGAAACCTACGGTCAATCGAAAATGGGATGTACACATGCCTGTCTATTAGTGCCTCTAATCGGCCTACGTGACATAACGGAGTTCCAAAATGTCTATTTATATAAATCTATCGGGAAAGAAAATTTTCACCACTCAATCTTCTCACTCTCGATCTTTACCTGCATATTTTATATTGTATGATTTATTCCACGGAGCATCCACATACCTCGAATAAACTTCGTGTACAAGGTTAAATCTCGCACGCATCCGCACCAAGGTTCGATGTGATTCAAAATATCTTGCGCGCAACGTGCTGAACAATCTGTCAGAATTGTGATACGTACGTATACGATTACATTCGACACGATGCAAGGGTTTTTACAAACGTAATACGTAATAAAATTGAAAAATGAATCGGAGAAAAATTTTATACACGTGGTTAGGAAACTTAGAAAGAAAACAATGTTTAGTAATAATGTATTGCTGCAGTCAAAGTCTTCAGCTGGAACTGCGTATAGAAATTGTTTCTAACAATTCTTTTTTTTTTCATACAGTATTAATTTGTTTTTTCCGGTAAAAAACACATATTTTTTGCGATTTTAACGATGGAATAATAATTTAGTAATCCATAAACATGCCAATAAATTTTAAAGCGAGACGTTCGAGAATTGCCATTATGTCTGATGAGTAAAAGCAACAATTAAGAGTCAGCTATATTACTATCCACCGTCTAGTCTGCAGTGTCATTACGAGACGACAATATACATATGTATACATAAAGCAGTAAGCACGTGTAGAAGAGAGAAAGAAACATCGATATATAACGTACGCGATAGTATCTATCTATAGTTGATCAGAATAGATTTCGGTGCCTAATGCACAAACACGGTTCGGAAGTAATTACGCTACCTACGCTAAAGTAAAACCGCAGTTGCGGTACAAGAATGCCTAAGTAATTGAAACAAATAAAAGACCGCGGATGCGCTGTGTTGTTACTGTTGCAGATATTTCGTATCCCCTATCGATCGGGACTTGGAGCATAGGAATATCGAACGTAAGCCCAATATGACGATTCACTGATCGAGAATGATGCACGATCAAGTTAATACTTCGTGGTAGGTTTAACCCTAGGGGTGGCAGTTAAAATGTGAAGAAGAAATCAAGAGTTGGTACGATGAAGCCACAGAAGAAGGCGGTAACAGCGCGTAAGGGCGCCGCGGCGCCTGCCGCCGCTAAAAAACGACGAGCATCCCCGGAGAAACTGACCTCCGACCCACCGAAAAGGGACAAGAAGACGGATGAAAAAAAGGGAAAACGCACCGAGGGAACGGCCATGCTGCAGGCTTTGACGAAGAAATCCGATAAATCTGAAGATCTGAAGAAAAAGGCGGTGGAGAAGTCGCCGGACGATAAGAGGAAGTCCGACAAAATTGAGGACAGGAAAAACAAGGCGGAGAAATTTGACGATAGGAAGAAGACGGATAAGGTCGATGATCAGCGGAAGAGGATACCCAACGATAAGTTGGAATTAGAAAAGCGTAACGGTACGGTGGACAAGATAATCGAGGAGGTGAGCAAAAAGCCTGAAGAATCGAGTAAGAAGAAATTGGAGAAGAACGAGGATAAGAAAAAGCAGAGCAAAGACCACGATAAGAGACACGAAAAATTGGAAAAAATCGAGGAGAAAACTGACGAGGAAAAGGATGAGACAGTTATCAAGGTTGGTTCCACGGAAAAAAAGAAGCCGCCTGCCGAAGAATCGGGGAAGAGTGTTCAGCGCGTGGAGGAAACTGCTGCAACAGAAGAGAATTTAGAGATATGCGAACCTGTCGTGGCGACGAAAAAGAAAATGAGCAAGTCGGATGAGAAAAAGACGAAAGATTCAAAGGTGGGTAAAAAAAGTGAAAAAAAGAAATCCCCCGAAAAAGAGAATGGAGGTAAAAAATCATCTCCAAATACGAAAGGAAAGAAAGAAGCAAAGGTGAAACAACCGCGCAAAAAGCCTGCGGTGAAAAAAACAATTATTGTTAAAAAAATAGCGTCTCGAGCGCCGGTCTCGAAAAAAATGATGCAAACTAAATTGAAGCTAGTCAAAAGTTTGAGTATCGAAGACTCAAAAAATGTGGATCCACGAGAACCGGAAGGCGCCAAGGTAGCGAAGAAGTCGAAGAAAAAGTCACCACCACCTCCACTATCAGCTGCGACGAAGACTAAAGTAAACAAAAAGGGGCCGCAGTTAGCGAAACAGATGAAATCAAAGGTGGCACCGCGAAAGTACATAAAAGCAAATGCAACATCTTCGACGAAAAAGGAAGAGAAGATGATAAAATTGGCGGAAAAAATAGTCGGTAAGAAGAAGATCGACAATTCAGCTACGCAGCCGGATAACGTAAAGAACTTGTTGCAGCACTGCCCTGTCAACAAGGACGATTCGCTGTTTGAAAAAACGCCGGATCTTGAACTCGAGTCAAAAGACATAAAAAGAGAAGTGGTTGACACAAACGAGGTCGGAGATTACAAATCTTGGAACAAAACTTCGGAGGGTAATAAAAAGTCTGGGAAAAGTATAAGCTGCAAAACGAAAATGGCCAAGCCGAAAGTATCGAAGAAGTGCGCAAAGGTTGCGAACTTACGCGCATCGGACAACTCTGACCGGAAATCTGACACTTCGGACGAAGTAACGCTGGAGGATCTCTTGAAACAGTCGAAAGCAGTTGACCAAAACGGTGCAGAAAAGTTCATTCTTAGCCAGTCAAAAGAGGAGAACAACTGCGACGATGTCCAGTCGCTCAGAGTTGATTTGAAGCTCGAAACCGACGACAGGGACGAGTCATCCATATCCGCGTCATCCGGCGGTGAGGAGAACGACGATCACGACGGGGATGACGACGACGACGACGAAGACGACGAGGAGGAAGACGAGGATGACGAGGACGGCGACGAAGACCAGACAAAGGGTCAAGCGGCGACCGCGAAGAACAAAAACCGCAATTCGAAGAAGAACCGGGACCGGAAGAGCCCGTCGTCAGACGCCTCCTCGGAACGCGTGCGGAGGATGCGATTGTTCGGATTTTGGACAGGACCAAAGCGTCACCGGGTGGCCTCATTGAATGCCTTAGCGAAAGTTCATTGTCTGTACGAAAACGAAACGGGTGGTGTTTATCTAGGTGGATACTGCAAGCCTAAACCGGACAAAGACAAGCAGACGAAAAAAGGGAAGGAAGATAAGGATAAGGATAAGGACAAGGAAGAGGGAACGGAAAAGGATTTAACATCGGCGAAAAAGGTTGAAACAAAGCCAGCGAAGATCGAAGAAGTATCCCCGAAGCGGAAACTGAGGAACGTACCTGGCTTACGCGGAAAACACTGGGACATGATGGAAAGTTCTTCGTCCTCTTCGTCCTCCGACGAGGAGCACCAACGCGCCTCGGACGAGCGCAAGAACTTGGAGGCGAGTAAAAAGAAAGTGACGAAAAGACGAAAGAAGAACGAGGAAGTAATGGACCTGAAGGATATGGTCGTGTGCAAACGTATGGCTAGCCTGAACGCCTCGGCGATACTGGCCGCGTCTTATTCCGACGAGAAGTATCACTGCAGAGATTCAACGACGAGCGACTCTTCGAGCGATTCGGAAGTCGAGGTGGTCAGGAGGCGGAAGCAGAGCGACTCCGAGGCGGAAAAACAAAAGTCACGTCAGGGCTCGCAATCAGACCCGGAAGAAGTTATCAAGCAGCCAAAAAAAGTCGTCATCGTTAACCAGGACACCGACGTTACCATCACAGGTAAAGGCATAATTATCTGGTCATCAGAGCGTCACGCACTTTTGATTACTCGCGATATTTACTTTTTCACTCAGTTAACTTCGTCATTTATACATTTTGACACGATGTATTTCGGAGTAGGCACATATATAGATACCTATCCTGCTGATTACATTCACGATTGCGGCTACTTAATTATCCGTTTCAACGTGTGCATTGGACTTCCTAATCCCATTAATTAATTAAGCGAATCAAGAAGATGAGAAATTTTTAGAAATTTTTTTCTCCAATTTCTACGGGCTTTTACATCCGACTGATTCAAACTATTTCAAACAATATTCTGCTCGTTTTACACGCCTTCCAATATTCGAAAGCATTAATTAACGGTAAAGCACCGCATGGCATGTATTATACACCAATTTTTCCTCTCGGTTTTTTCGAAATCCACTGTTTTCTTTGAATAGCAAGTTCTTTGATCGGATACCTCATGTACCGTTCCGCAAAGACCTCGTGGCAGTCTTTAAAAAATGTAAACATTTCCCAAGAAATTAGTGATTTTATGGAACTTATCAAAGTCTTTCTTTTCTACCCCTTTTCGAACATTTTTCAATTATTCATCCTATCAAATGAATTGTGTCGCTGTTTGCGAAATTCCAGTATATTAATAATCAAAAAATACCAGATTACAATGAGGCCTCCATTCGTACTTCCAAAAAAATGACTTTCAAATTTCTCGACACGAACTTCATTCATTAACATGTGGAAATATTTATGTCTTCGGATTTTCAAGGCGTCTACGTTAACCAAACAAGATCTACACACCGCGAAGAATTCTGCAGCATCGCCGGTATGCAATACCGTATTAGTTCGACAAGTCATACGCAAACCGCGGCCACCGCGGTCGCAACAGAGATTCACGAGCATGTGAGTATAAAACCAGCGTTTTTTCAATGGTTTAATAAAAACGAAACAAAAAACCTCAAATTTAAATAATTTCTTTCTTTTTCGAGCAAATCCAGGCAAACTGTTGCTGGTTATATCGATTCCTGTACAATAGTAGAAATAGCAAAATTATGTAAATTATGTTGTGATCTGAATTGAAAAGACGTAAGTGAACGCATATCGTTTGATCAGTTTTTCTGTCACCGTCATTCTTTTTATATTATTATATTGAACTTGCTTCTTCAATAGGAAAGAACTAATCCTACAGAAACCAGTTCTACAGAGAATATCCTACAGTTTCTGTTCTACAAAAATTTCACTCTACAGAAGACAGAAAAATTATTGCAATAAGTTCAGAACTTTCGCCCAGAAACTGTTTTCAAATAATTTGTAGCACTTTAAAGGTTAGAATAAGTAAGTAAGGTGTATTTGATACCACACAAATAATCACCTGATAAAAACGTAAAAGATGACTGTACATCACACGAGATTGAAACTAGCAGCCAACCGTTCCATGTTCATTCAAATATGGTAATGAAGTCCGTAAATCAAAACTTTGTGAAATACTTTGTATCCCCAATACTTTTATAGAATTGGGAGGATAAAACGGAACTGCGTTTTTCTACTTTCAAAACCTTTGACACGTTTAGCTACTAACTCTGGCTGCTAGCTTCAGCTTTATCTGTATCACGCCTCGAAAACTAGAATAAGTTAAGGTTTCATTTTTTTGCAGAGATGAACTCCGTAGAAACGTTTTCTTTAGAAACGGTCTTCTTCCGTCAAAATTTATTTCTAGAGGACTGGATTGTGTAGAATATTTCTATAGAATAATAACTTGTAAAGCATTTTTAGTAGAACATTCACTCTGTAGAATTGGTTTCTGTAGAATCAGGGGCCCCTTTTAATTAATATATATTCCTAAGCTTCGTCGATCTCTTTGAATGTAAAAAAACAGAAAGTACAGAAATTCCAGACTAAAGCTTTCCGTTGGATATCGATTCTCTCTCTTCTCGAACCTCTTCAATTTTCTTAGTACAATGATTGTTTGTCAAGTGTACTTATAATGTAAAGAATAATTTAACCCTTTTAGTCAAAGTCGCGGTAAGTATTCTTACCACCTATTTTATATTCATTTTTTGTATATCTAGAAAACTTTGCAACATATTTTTTCGCGGATTTTTGCTATTCTGATGGTATACTAATCGGTTTTTAATACTCGAGAGTAATTATTGCGATACAAAATAGATTATTATTGTCAGAAACAAATTGATTACCTATAAAAAATTTTGAAAATTGAAAGAATAATTCATTTCCGAGAATTAAGTTTCCTCTCTACAACATACATGTTTTGCACAAATTAGTACAAACTAAATAAACAAGTTTCTGGAATCGCTGCTTACGAATCTGAAATTAGATTAAAAAAATTCAAGATGGCAGACCCAAACAGCGATCTCGAAAACCCTGGACTTAAATTTTGTGACCGCATTCGATCAAATCTGAAATTTTCGTCCGCCATATTGGATTCACTACGTTGAATCTTTAAAATTTGATTTCAGATTTGTCATCAGCGACCCCGAAAACCACTGCATAGAATTTTGTGACCAAATTTGATTAAATTTGAAATATTGTTTCGCCATATTAGATCCACCATTTTGAAATATAATTTGAGATTCGTGATCAGCGACCCCAAAAACCACAGAATACTATCTTGTTATAAAAGTTGACTCGGCGCAATGACGAGTGACTCGAAGGGTTAAGTCAGCATTTACCTTGCCGATACGATGCGCTGTTTAATGCTATTTCAAGGGTAATATAATTATTACCTCGGTGAATCCCTTTACCCCATTCATTTTCAGCCGAAGCCCGAACAGCCGAGCAAGTCGTACACTCCCCTGGGAGCCCTGTCCTCGATGCAACCACCGGGAAGTCAAGGTCCACCCCATCCGCCAATGTCGCCAAGAAGACACTCCGCGTTTTCAGCCCCCCATCAGCACGGTGAGTGAATGAAAAAATGAATAAATTAAACGAGTTAAAAACAGCCACAAAGCAAATGAACGAGCCCCGTCCGCTTTCGCGGTGGGTTTTACCCTTGCTTTGGTCTTTGTTTTCGCAATTCGAGCATCGTTGAACTCTTTGTATCATTACCATTCGGTATATTATAGAGTTCTGCTTGTACCTACGTCATAATCCGCGCTTCGGTTGCCTTCAATGCGTGGAAATTAATTACATATCGCGATAATAAAAGGACAATGATGATTGCTCGGAAAGAGGCAGGCAACCCCTCTCGATCATCGATCCGAGTGTATCACATCGATCTAATGGTTTAGCAATTTACCAAATGTATAAGGATGTTCGAAACATTGTTCGAACAATGGATTTATAAAAACTAAAGTTTGTCGAGGCGAACTGATTGGGAACGATATTGATTTTCGGTTAAAGAAAATTTAACAATTGGCAAATATATAAATTCCAAAACTGTACACAATATTGTTTCGCCTGCAATTCTAAAGTCTAAAATAAAATATAGTTATCGCTTGAAACTGGGTGACTGATATTCTTCGGCTGTTCCGAAAATTGTACAATTTTATGATACCTACCTGTAAAAACTTTTTCGTATTCGAGCTGTTTTCGAACAAATTTTCAAAATTTTTTACCTCTCTTCCTACGTTAGGAAATGAGTGTTTAAATAAATTGAACTCGACTAATGTGTCTTCCTGTGACACCAATGAAGCCTGAAATCGTCCATAAATTGATTTCTCGAAGCATTAGACGTCGTTGTTTCTTTCTTTCTTTCCTTTTAAATTATAATATTTATACGGCAATCACGGAAGTCAGAACGATATTTGCATTTTCATCATATGTATAGATATGACGATTACAGCCATTATAGGAAAGCAAAAGAATGTAGTAAAATGAAGTCATCAGGTGATTTCACTGTGACGATAAATTTTGTCCTCATGCATCGAATATCTTTGATCCAAAGTAATCGAATAATTCCCCATAAATTAAATAATCTATTCCCATGATCGATTTTTATTTTATATGCTGGTAGGTACGGTCTGCAATATATATGGGTCAAAGCTGGATTTGATAACAATCAAGCTTTATTCCTGAAAGTGCGTCATCTAACAGAGCGCTCTCTACTCTCATCGTCGTAGTATTTAGATCAATGAAGGGATCAATTGATCGATAATAGACGGATCGGGCAGAAAAAAATAAACGCTGCAAAGCTGCTGATGAATATCTGAAACATTCTGTTTTTTCTTTTTTTTTTTTTTTTTGCTTCTCTTTTCATCAGCAACTGGCAAATATTCATCAAATTGGTTATTTACTTTAGAATTTCCCAAGTCTATGAATCCGGCGATATAATAATCGGGATAGTAAAATAGATGCGATTCACATAAATTTTTTAATTATAATGCAATTTTTTTCCACCTATCTTTCTCCACGTTCTCTGTAAACCGAATTGACAAGGAAAATATGCGATTAACCTACGTCCAAAGTAATTAATGGCGATCTGTGCACCGTGGTCAAATTGTCGTTAACTAATTGCTGGAAATAATTAACCGCAGATACCCTGATAATCTGTTCGAGGGAACGAAAAAGTTGGTATAATGTATTCAAACTCATGCAAATTATGTCAGAGGCATTCTATGAGGAACTCAAGATCGAAAGTTGAAATTTTATATTTTCTCCTGAAATTTTTATACGAAAGTTCTAGACAAAAAACACAAATCCGTTAAAAACAAAATTCTTAACCGCCCCTATTTCAGATATCATTTAATTAACTATTACCGACGGGCCTGTTTTCTAAATTCTGAAACAATTTGGAAAAATTTCATACAATGTCGCAAAATTTTTAAACTCTCGTCGAAAATGTGTTTTTCCCTTGTCGAAATTTCATTTTCGACAAGGGGTTAAATTTTTTTTTTTTTTATTATTATTATTTCATTAAACTTTACGAACTTTATTCAGATCTTATAAAATGAGGGCTTCGGAAGTAGCAAACTGATCAGATCGTGATCAATACCTAATGGAATGGTCCATAAATTGTTATTCACGCTCATCACGTATTGGAATTACGTAATTAATAATTAATCAGCAAATTAGACACTTTAATTTTGGCGGTTTTCGCAAAATCTCATTATTTTATCGCGGTTTTCTCATACGTGTATTTCAAAATACACATTGTACGTCCGTCTCTCTCTCTCTATCTCTCTCTCTCTCTCTTTCTCTCTCTCCCTCTCTTAGCCGCTGTCCTTTGTCCAGTTGAAACTGCGTTAGTTCGCAGAATTCTTGTATGATACCCGTATTTTATAACGCAGTAGCTAAACCTCATAACTAACGATAAGGAGTGGCAAAAAAAAGAAAGGAAAACTAGAAACAGTCCCGTTCAGCAATAACTGGTAACGATAACTACACGGTGTCGCTACATAATGCAATAATATTTTTTTAAAAACCTGTTATCGTTTTATAGTATATTAGCACAATGCGTCCGCCTGTTTCACGTGTTATCAACTCAGAATATGCGAAGCGGATAAACTTTGTAGTTGACGTCATACCCACTAAAGGGTTCGATCTTTGCTTCTAATCGTGGTTTAGAATTGCCATACCTGTATACTGATTTAGAAGTTCCCAAGCAACGTGCGAGGCTTTTTTCACAAAGAAGATGTTCACGATTTAGCAAACATACGCGTAAAAAGGTGAAATAGAAATTTATTATATACAAAATGTATCTGCGAGATTACGTTTCAACGTTTTACGTACCAACTAATTCAGCGATACGTATTTTACACGCTATTCTTTTACTCAGGGATAAGATAGCTTTCCAACTTCGGGAAATAATGCAGGATTTATGATCGCGCTTTGGTCGATATTGTAATACGAAAAGTTCGGGAAAAAAAAAAGATAAAAAATGTACGGGATTCAGAGAGACAATAATTTGTCATAATATCGAACCGTGTGAGAACCAGCAGCAAATTTATTTATAGCGTTTTCAAACTCAACTTATTGACCACAGAAATATAATTGCGAATCATACAGCGAGAGAATTTCCTAATTGTTCTCACCATACGGTCCTACTAATTCAATTTTTTACCATAACCGAAAGATCGAGAGGTCCGGATATGCAAAATGAAAATAAGTCTCGTAGCTGAATACCAGTATATCTAGTAGATTATTACTGCGAAAAATTTATGTCAAGACCTTAGTGATCTAAAAAAGTGTAATAGATTAAAACAGAGATTTAATATTGTAATAATCGAAAAATGTAGTATAGACAAGTATAATTGTACTAAATAGTTTGTTGTAAAAATTTTTTAGTAACTATAAGAAGTAAACTTTTACTTGTTGTATCATTAGCCGGAACTTAAAACGATCTTGTTACTCAGTAGTTGAAAACATTATAAAATTATACGATTCGACATTGTAGGTTTGAATTTTTTTTTTGTCACCATATAAATTTCAAAGTATGATACTGATAATTTTTGTATTAAATTGCGATCAGAAGACTCAAAATGAAAATTCTCTCTCACGATACGAATTTGAAGTTAGTAATGAATATTGGGACAAAAATCCATTTTTTTTCTTTCAATTTTACAATGATTTCGCAATATCAGTGTGTTTTGTTTTATTACAGTTCACCGAATTTCGAATAATTCCAAAATCGCGATATAACGGTTTTTCCTCAGCACGAATCGTTACGATACGTTACTACCTTAAATGTGATCCTACGATGTATCCTCGCGAAAAATTTTCGAGGACTTAGGCAGCGTATAATTATATCAGCGTACAAGAATCGTCGAGGCGGCAGAAGATTGCTAACGTGCCTTTACCGAGATTTGGCGATGACGCACGCACGTAATACGTAAGCACGCGTCGCGACGCGTTGCGCCGCAACGTAGTGCGTGCGTGTGCGTGTGTGTGTGTGTGTGTGTGTGTGTGTGTGTGTGTGTGTGTGTGTGTGTGTGTGTGTGTGTGTGTGTGTGTGTGTGTGTGTGTGTGTGTGTGCATAGCGTTTGGACTTTGACGGTCTGTTTTCAGCGTCACGCATCGAGTTACGTAGGCAATAGAAAAACCTGCTTGCACAGTTTGAAAATTAATGTACATACAATGTTGCTCAAATTTTGCAACAAAATCCACATTAGAGGCTCGAAATACGCGAGGTCGATGCGGCAAATTATAGGTTAGCGATATAAGGGTTGTAAAATTTTCAAATTAGCAGCAATTTGAGATTCGTCGTCAACAGGTGCATCGAGATATGAATATAAAAAAAAAAAAAAAATATTCAAACGTTACTTTGATTCATTTTTTTATCAAATTGTTTCCTTTCCGATTTCTAACATTTATTTCAATAAGAATTTTTTTTTTTTTTTTTTTTTTTTTTTCACCGTTAACCTGTAATATTTTTCTATCTGACAAAGTTTGATCTTGGAACATTTTCTTACGAAATCCAGATTTTCATATAAAGCCGGAGGAAAAATTTAGACTCCGTGAGAAAATTCTCAACTTCTGGATAGAAACATTGGAATAATTTTTTTGCTCGGAAAAGCCTCGAAAATAAAAGTTTTGCTTTTTCACAACAAAAGACATGCAAGTTATATTTTTATTCCGAGAGCAATAAGTACTAAATATCCGAAGGCAAAAAATTGGTGGGTAAAAAAATGGACGCATACCTTTTATACCGCGGTTAGACGGTGTGTTCCTTACAGTACCTGATAACATGCAACAATATTGCAGGCAAATAGAAAATTTGGCATCTCCACATCGCTTTATACTTATCACTTTTGTAATTGTCGATAAATTATTTACATGCCTATAGTAACTGTTTAATTGTTTATAAATATTGAGGGTCATTTTGAGAAGGATCTTTTCCAAAGTTCTCAAGAAATTCTCAAAAACTACTTTTCTCCAAATTATTTGAATACCCATGACGGGTAGATATTTTTTCTATTTATTTTAGCAATTTTTACTTTTCCGATCAACTAAAACATTGTTGAAAAGGTCTGAAAATTCACCAGAAATTCTTAAAACTTCTATTTTTCACTTAGAACATTCCTAGACCGGTTTCATTACGAATTTGATAAAAAAAAAATAAAAAAAAAGTTGAATGTGGCAAAAAATAGGACAAAAATGGTTCCATAATAAAATAGAATAGGTCTAGAAATGTTCTAAATGTAAATTAGAAGTCTTGAGAATTTTCCGGGAATTTTCAGACCGTTCGAGCAAAATTTTAGCTGACGAAAAAAATTGAAAGTGCACACAGAAAAAAAAAAAAAAAAAAGAAAAAACTGATCCATCGTGAACTGGATCTTGGAATGTTTAGAATAGAAAGTATACAGTTTCTGAGAATTTTCTGAGAATCTTGAAAAAAAAGTCCTTTTGAAAATGAGTTTCAATATTTATAAATAACTGAACAGTTGAATGAAAGGTCTTTAAAAAATTCAGAAAAATCAATTCATTTTTTCTTGAAAAAATCATAAACCACGAGGGTCAGACGTTGGTCGAGTTCGCATGTAATTCCCCATATGTATATCGTATGCGCATATGTCGGTGGGTTTGTATACGATGAGTATATTTACCCATCGGCCACAAACACCTGTTTGAGTCTGATGTTTAAGGCCCCCAATCCAGCAACACAACACAAATTCGCATGCAAACGACATAGCGTTAATTTTCTTCTCGCCCTCGTGGCTCACAAAACACCCGGCGTTTCAGCCACCCACCCACCACCAACCCTCCACTCACGACAATTGTTATGTATATGTTTCCTCAGTTTGGCAGCCGCCTTTGCATAAACACACACGTATGTGTATTTGTTAGATGCATACCGTAATCTTTGCACGTGACAAGACGTTGTAAACTTTGCGAACAAGTCGCGGAAATCGTGACGTTGACTGCGTCCTTTCATGTTATACATAATATTATGTATCCGCGGATAAGACTCGGATACTTATTGTTTTAATTTTATTAAATTACAATTTGCTGCTTCTTCTCGCTGATCGTAATAAATAAACCACGAATTGTTATTTTATATTTCATCTTTTCGCGGTTCTATTTTCTTTTACATATTTTCAAATCGATTAGTATCTCCAACAAAATTCTACGGTTCATTTCAACTTCCTATAGTCATTCAAAAACGTAAGAAATTATCATCTGAGTTTGAAAATCATTTATATCGAATACAGGCTCGTGACTATATTAATAGTTTCAAAAATATGCCTAGACAGTGGTTTATCCTGTTCCTCACCGTAAAAATTGCTTTCACTTCGATTTGCAAGATTTCCACGAACTTCCGACATTTTTTACATAGAATTTCGTGTGGAAAGGATTATAATTTTTTATTTTCTACAATTACATTACAATTACCTTTTTGTAACTCTTATAAGAAGGAAAAACAAATGCAAAATTGTTCTTATATGTATATATGTATACCTACCGAGAACGTTCAATAATATTCGTATTATAGTGTATTAAAAACGGTACTTCGAAGCAAGCGACATTTATCACAAACTCCACACCAATATCAACGCGAAATTCGAAGAGTTGGCATAAAACGAAATGTAGCGTATTTTTCACCGGATCGTGTGAAATTCAATACGAAATGTTCAACAGTGTAAAGTGCAAACTAAACCCGAGTAGCAAAATAATCCGATACAATAGTTGTAGCAGTTACTGAAGTTGAAACTTCAATCTCTTCAAACGGAATCAAAATAACTCGTAAATGAAAATCAACTATTCTATTCAGTACAAAGAGAACGGATATACATACGATCCTATTCAAACGATCAAATTTGGAATAGCGCTAAAGTTACACGAATTTGAAAAAAATTAAAAAAATTTCCTAGATTGGAGCGCGAAAAAGATGAAAATAAAAACATATTCCTTCGACTATGCGTTACGAGGGGTAATTTTTAGGCCGTGCACCCTTACTCAAACGACGCTACTGAATATCCCCCCCCCCCCCCCCCCCCTACCGCATCGCCCTAAAACCATTTCCGAAACATACGTTCCTGAATATGATGCGCGCGCATCTCGGCTACGGATCTAAAATCACGTAGGTTGGTAGGTAGGTAAATGTATGTGTTTTACTGTGTGCGAGAGGCTCTTTTACGACGCGAATATACATATGTAGGTAGACTCACACAGCCGGGCGAAGGTAGGCGCTGACACAGACACAAATACACACACACATATATGTATAAACTTAAAGCATCCCCCCCCACTCTTGTGTAAACCGTCGTCGGTTTCTCTACTACGCAGTGTTCCGCAAGTAAAACGCAACGACGACGTATTATTATAAGTTTACCGGGAATATCACTGATCCGGCTGTACAAATTTCTGTGTACAATAAATGTAACAAGTATAATTGACATTTCAGGTTTTACGGATCGCGGATCGATACTCGATCAGAGAATGTAACTGTATAAAAAGGCATTTTGTTTCGTACCTTTATATAGTTCGAAGTTAACTTTATATCCACGGAAAGGGAGATGATTTATAGATAATTTTATTTCGTTGTATGCATTTCTGTTCAATTTTCTATTCTCATACGTGTACATACGTTATAGATATATATAAAATATAAATATATATATATAAAAACCCCAATTTGAGGAGAAAACCCGCATCGCACCTCCGCCAGCGTTTCTTTTTTCAAATTTCCCGCTCCTCAGCCCCTCCACTACCCTCGACCCCCACTCCAGGCGGCACCCCTACCCTTTTCCTACCTCCCTCTTCCACCCTTTATCATTGACGTCACTTCTACGCGCGTGACGTTCGAGAGCATGTCGGCGGTGTCGGCGCGTCGTTCCTCCTGCTGCAAATTTATACGGAAGAAGAGAAGGTTGATCGTAATATAAAGTATGAAAGAAATTAAATATCATCGTTAATATTGTTTACAACGGGTTTTCGGAGCTCTTGTTAATTATTTTTCTACCGTTTCCTCCGTTTTTCCGGTTCAAATTTTTCCGCATTGCGATAACACGTACGGATGTTGTTATACACGTTCTAGTATCATTATCGGAACCTGACGCACGCAGGGAGTGCTTATCCTTCGATTTTCACGCCCTGCATGAGAAACAAAAAAAAAAAAAAAACAGCAAAACTGTGACAAGATATAATTAATTGTACGAAACTAAACGGCAACGGCCACGAATTTACAGTGAAGTAACAATGAGTAACAACGATGCGATGGTGAACTTTGTGTAAAGGAAATTCCAGGCTTTTACGTTTATTTAACAAGTGGATATTATTTTTTTACAATTCTTACTTTATAATATTATCCCCCGCATAATTTTGTGAATTAAATTCGAGATAACTATCGAACAATTACGTATACATATGGATTTGTGTAGCTTTTAATGTTGACAGTGTATACAACAACGTTAACGCGTGTATAATGTTATTAATAATTGGTATATATTTACGGTTCTGTTTATTCAAAATAATAAAACTGTTACACGAGAGATATTGTATATTATGCGCTTGAATTCAATATGCAGTAGCCGAAGCAGCCGGTGCATCGAACGTAAATAATAAATAATATTATATTATAAAAACGACCAATTTGACGGTGTGATGATAATAATGTTGATAAAAAAAAAATCATCTTCATTTTTCTTGACCAATAAAAAAAAAAAATAATCAACAACATATATTTATGTATGTGTAATACACGCGTTAATAAATAATTAAAATATCCTGGCCTAGACGTCGAATCATACTGTACCTGAAAATGAGTGAATTTTAATTAAACGTAACTGTTAAATACGTTTGCCGATACCTGTGTGAGTGTGATGTGATTAATATATAGTATAAATATACATATATATATATGTATCGCAGCATCCACGTTTAGGGGCAATTTTAAAAACCCTCGTAAAGAAATCTAAAGAGAATCGTGAAGTAAAAAGTGCGAGAAGCCGATTACAGAAAGAGACTTGTCGATTATACTTTGTACAGCGTGTACGTTTAAATCGTGCAAACGTGTCGGTCACGAGTGAAAGAGAGAAAGAAGAAGGAGAGTAAAACTTGATGAAAGAAATGAGGAGATAAGGGCCAACTTCCTGTTCGTATTACCTTATGGCTGATCTGTTATCGAAGGACCCGAAACTCACACATATCAAAAATGACTTAGAAGTGATGATCGGTCGTTGAAAAAAACGAATGAAAAAAGTAAACCGGAATGATTTGAGTATCAACAATAATAATAATAATAACGGTGATAACACATCCGTGTCACAATCTCAAACAGGACGATTAACGAGAACAGAAAAAAAAAAGAAAAAACAACAACAACAACAAAAAGTAAAACAAAAATTACTAATTTCACGCACGATCTGCCGACGACGCGTTGACGAGTATTTACACTATAATTGTTATACATTAAACATAAGGATCACGAAGAGAAAGAAGAGCACAAAAGAAAGAGAAATTTAAAAAAAGACAAAAAAAAAACTATCCAGAGATATGTAATAAATATATATGTATACGTTCACATAAATATATTTTTTAAACAATTTCGCGTAGAACTGAAACGGATGTTTTGATCGGTGATAAAACAAGGACTTTGCACCTACAGGATATTGCTATATATACTCAATAGCACATACGTACCAAACACAAGTCTGTGTGTATTATATATACATACATATATAGTATATGTTAAACGTATTTTCGGATTGCCTGTTAAAATACCAATTCAACATGCTTTTAGCTGGTGAGTATATTATACACATATACATATGAAATATATCACATGTTCAACCCTCTATTAACCCTTATTCATTTATCGAGTGCATTTAATCTGTCGTACAATGTATATATATGTATTTATACACATATAAGTGTAATATGTGTACACCATGATGTACACACGCGTGTATGGTGCACGAGCTGATCGGCCATCTACTCCCCATGATACGCCACCTTTGCACGATTCATGGAAATATATATCCTCGCGCATATCAGGTGGCTTTCATCGTATAGATATATCAGCAATGCGAACAGGTGTTGATGGTTAATTAATTACATATCAATGAGCGAAACTCGTTTTCTACTCCGGTATTGCCTTAAAAAATCAAATTCGATTAAATCGTTTATATATAACTTGAACTGATTCGGTCAAATGAATTTTTATTATTTAATATCAATCAATTCTCGTGAGAATCGGTAACTATTTCCAGGATAAATTTACTGTTAACGGCAGATTTTCCACCCGAAAAGTTATTTATTAACTACGGTAGACGATCGGTGAAAATAATATACATCGATTCATTATAACGATCGATCGGAAATCGATTCGGTGTGTAAATTGATACATCAACTTGACTATAATCAAATCCTTGGTTGTTGGAACAATTAATATCGAATCACGTAAATCTAACGTCAGTAATTTATTCCGTTATACCTAATAAAAAGTTCATCTACGCTGAGACAAATAATCAATCAATCAATCATTCGTTGCTTCGTAATTAGTTGTTGGTAATTATTCCATCCATAGCTTTTCACGCGTACACAATTACCGCACAATTGTTTACAGTGACGATTTCAGCGATGCTTCTAAAGGCTTAATGGGGATATGACAAGTAGGCACTGCTGCATAGGGTGTATAAAAAAAGCTGTAAAATATCACTCGAGCACGGCTGTAAGCTATACGTTGTACCAACGTTATCTTCGGAAGCTAACATCAGGCCACCGGGACTGGGGCGAGAACGTTCTCTTTCTCAACTTCCGGTAAAGAGCTTGTGAGAGTTTAGCGTTACGGAGAAAGAAAGATGGAGAATGAGGAGGAGAAGGACAAACCTATGGTGTAGAGGAAAGTAGGGGGAGAGAAATAGCAAAGGAGAGAACGAAGGGTATAGGGTAGGGGAAGGAAACGCTAAGGAGCTTGTCTTTAACTAGGAAAATAACAGCATCCGAGTAGGTATAAAGTCTAAGAACGTAGAGTTCTATCGAGATGTCAAGTGGACGAGGATTTGAGAAACTTGAGATTTTTCAAATGAACAACGTCACGTTTTGCTAGGATAATTTGAGATAGAGTTCTTTCGTTTCTCTTGGCCAAGTCGATCAATCCAAGTGAAGTGAATCATCTTTGCTCTGCTTCCCTTTATTACTGGACAAACCGAATTCATCAAGACTCTGCAATCGTATACATGGAGTAGAAACTTCCACTCGAGAATTTATTCACCTGACAAAATCACTGTCCAATCGCAAGAAGTTTTCAGATCTTCGACTACCGTACGAATCATCAATACACGATATATATAAATGGATTCAAAGAATGGGAAAGAGTCGGAAATCAGTGTCCTTCGACTTGCATTGTTCCCATTAATAGCGAAGAACATTAGCGAAAGCAAATCTCTTCAGGGCGCTCGGAAATTGGAACTTCGAAAAATCTTGTCTACGATGCGTTTATTCTCCTTATCACACTTTCCTCGCGTCTGAGACAACGTCCAGAAATTTTCATGCCCATGAACCCTTTCTCCAAAGTAACATGTATCTATCCCCCAATGACGAATGAGTACCCTTCGAGATTTCCGCGACCTATTTCCTAATCATCGTCACATATTAACACGTATGCAGAAACCCTGAGATTTCCAGGATTTCCAGGTCGCTGGACAATGCGTCAATCCGTAACTACATACACAACCTATACACCATATAGTTATACATGCATATGTGATATATATAACTACCAAGCAGCGATATATCGGAATACCGCGTTAGTCGATATCTGGCGGATAATTGTGGAACAAAATAATGACGATAACAACGGAAATGAGTAGGAAAAATGAAAATAAATGGAAGAATGAAAAAAGTCGGATGTATCAAGGCTGCTAATGTTTCGATCCCGCAATGGTTCATGGAATTGGCGCTACGCTCGGTTCGCTGAGCTTCTGCTGCCAAAACTGTTGAACTTTCCGGCTTTCCTGCCTTTTAACGTACACACATACACATACACACCCGTACATTGCATATCCCGAGTTAGATAAAGCACGTAGTGGTATCTCTAGCGTTATAGATCGGTACTGGTATAGGTATACATGTGTGCGTCACATACACGTAGGTATCAGCTCCGTTCTTGTGTAAATACTTGTGCACGCGACGGAGAATTGTGTTGCTTTGAGTTAGCACAACACATGCCTACATCGTCGTATCGACTGCGCGATTTCTTCACGTGAATTCGCACAATAGGAATAGGAAAAGGAAAAGGAAAGGAGGAAGGGGGGAATTTTGCGAACCAAGGGTAAATCGAACGAAGGTCTTATTGCAGTGCGAACCTCGCTTTTTTACGTATAGTTACAAACAAATATATGTTCTCCCAGAGACGCGAAACCAAAACCATTTCGTTATACTCGATACTTCCGGTTCTAACTTATACCTCAAGATTACATACCTGTTATATATCTCGATTGACAATTATTAAACTAACTTTGCAGGATGATTGGCAGGATGAAAAAATTAAAAAATAGAATAAAAAAAAAAGGCATCTGCAGCCTTTTTTAAAGCTCCTCTTCAATGTCACGTGAGATTAACGTTTCTTTTTCAATTACGCACTATGTATTACACCGCAAAGTGTAACCACATGCATGCGTTGATATTATGTCTGTTAAATATATCCTATAGACGCAGTAATGTGTCGATATATGTATCTGCATGCGACGTACATTCCATAGCTGGTGCTGCAGCAGGGATAGGGTCGTAACATTATATGCGTTTACGCGTTGATCTGACGAATATCACGTGAAGCCAGATCTCTAAATAGAGCACTGCGAAAGACTGGAGTGGTTGTATGTGATGGTGGCGTAATTACGGTTATTGATTGTTAAGTATATGCGTATATAATGCCGCTGCACCTTGTACGGGGACGTGACTGCAGTCAGTAATGCGGTAATTAGGCGACAGCGCATTACCTACCTATCTATAGACATTTGTAAGTGTGACTGCAGTAGGTACGAGCATTCAGGCTAGGTTTATGCAGACTCTCCGCAGCTACTGCATTTATAAATGTTAGATGGAGTCAAATTAATACTCGATAATTATCGCTTTACTGCGATTCACCCTGGACTTGAATTATTCTTACGATTCGTCGAGCTTGATGAAAAACTCTGAGTTATTACTCTATACGTACACTGTTATAGAAAAATTTAACTAAACATAAATGTCGCAGCAGGTTCACTTTATATTTATGTTATTTGTTAGTGAATATGAAACGCAATTTGGTAATATTTACGACGTTTAAATCGTCGTATCAACGTTTAATTTGTCATTTTTTACCTTTTTTCACTTATCAATACATTAAAAAATGGTTAAACTAACCAAAAAATTTTAGTAGACCTGCTGGGACATTTTTTTTTTCTAACCGTGTAGCGATATATGTACAGCTTTCGGATGGTGAATTTTTTACGAGTAAGTAAATCCTGTTTAGCTACACCTGACGGTTACTCGAAATTATTAAATAACCTGCTAAATATTGCATTGTTTAAAAAAATTTCTCGTTACAACGCTTTGTTGCGTATATAAACCAAAACAGTTGGAATATATGTTTCAAACAATTGATAATCGGTAAATAATACTTAGATATGCGCATAGCTAATTTATCAAATTATATCCACTGCGGCAATTGCAATATACGCGCGCCGATTGCGAGGCTTAAAGTTACAATATACATGCAAATCTATTATTAGGTACCTACACGAGTTATACTCGCGAAATTTATTCGCGCACTTGAGTATACATTATAGATATCAGGTGTGGTATAGCTGCTAGATGAAAAATATTGGCGAGCATGAAAATTTCAAGGCCAAAATCTTGTCCGCGAATCGCGATTATTTACACACACACACACACGCAAACACACACATTCTATATGTCTAACTCGCAGTGTATATGTGAGAGGAAATTCTGCAGCGCGATTATCTTTACTATATTCAAGAATAAACTCTGTTAGAGATATGGTTTTAAAAATGGTACAAAAAAAAGTTTCAATAAAAAACATTTCGGTCCTCAGCTTTGAAATCCCCCTTCCAATTATGCTTTGGCTACTCGTATTTTGCTGACATTTATTCAAACGACCGCTTTCAGTGATGAAATAGAACGATGTAATCTTTTTTTCGCCCAATTCAACATCTCAGATTTGTTTTAAAGCTACCACTCTATACCTATATTTTTATTATTATTTTATTCTTACTCCTATACATACGTTTTTCAAACTTCTATAGAGTGTAATAAAAATTTTATGTATCGGCTTGGACGAGAGAAGTTTTATCGTCTTTTTTTTTTTGCTTTGCTTTGCTAAAATATAAAAAGATAGAAAAAAAATATGGAAATTACTTGTTTTCTTTTTCCGAAAAAATGAACCTTCCGAACGACGAGACTCATAATACCTGTTGAAAATAATCACAGAAGATTTTCGCGACTCGTCAAATTGTTAAAGAATATCCAATAAGTGTGTGATAAAAACGTAGTTCATACACTGTTAGAAAAATTTAACTAAACCTATAATGTCTCAGCAAGTTCACCTTATATTTGTGTTATTTTTCACGTTTCTGTTAGTAAATATAACACAAATTTTTGTCATTCTAACATTTAAATCGCCATATCAATATTTAACTTATAATTTTCAGTTTATTTTTCACTTGGTAATTCATAACAAAAAAAAAAAAAAAAAAAAAAAAATGGTTAAATCAACCCAAAAATTTGAGCGGACATTTTTTTCCAACCGTGTACAATCTGACCAAGGAAAGTCATACGTCTTATGGTAATACGCGTATACTTATTTTCGTACCTGCGTGAAAATAATAAAAAAGTAAAGTTTTCCAAGTATATCGTGTTGAACACAGTTGAACTGTTTGTACGAGGATGAAGGTACTTTTAGGTACATACATATATTGTTCCGTATACCTAGGCTTTGAACTGAATCGACTTCCCAGCATCTGCAGGCGCGCGCACTTTCACTCACCGCGGCAGGTTGAGAACCGCTTAGCTGCGTATTGCGTCGCACTTGTTGAAGCTCCTAACGATTTACGGGCTCGAAGAAATTTCCCGGAGATTTATAACCTTTCGAAAATTGCTCTCACGATTAAATACACCTTATACCCGAGAACTTGCCCTGCCCGATCTTATCCTCGCCATTTCTCCGATACAATATACCTATAGCTATATGCGCTATTGCACTGATATATTATTTATCACAGTGTTAAATTTATTCGGTATACTTATGCAGAACAATGTTCAGTATTGCGTTAACGCGTTCATGATCCGTGCATATAAAAGTGGGTTCAAATTTCGAATTGACTAATTTCTCTCACAACTTTTTTTAAAGTCAAATTTCGTTTCTCGAGATATTCTTTCGAATCTCTGAGTTCGAATTTGATGCAGCAAATTAATTTATTACATATATTTTTAAAACGATACGTCATTAACGCAGCACTGCCAGAGTCGGAGAACTTAACTCACAATCAGTTCTTCCGCGTAATGTTCATTGTTTTATTTCTACGTATATAGTGAATTGCTGACGACTGGAATAATGGATTAAATTGATGCGCTGGCGCTAGAATTCGATAATAAGAACAGTTGTTTTATCAGTGCTACCAACATTCGTAAAGTCAGTCGACAGGTCGCCGCGATGTACTTGACCTTAAAAATGTTGGTCACCCTGAGAAGACAACTGCACTTGTTTTCGAATTTTTGCGCATGCGCATCAAAGTATTCAGTCGTTAGGAATTCACTCTGTACAATTAGAGCTTCTCATGTTTCTGTGAATCTGATATCTAAAGAATTTCTTACGAGGTTCATGGACTAACCAAGTAGAACCACTACAGTGTATTCTTTCAAGGACACATCGGCCGGACCGTTTCAATCAAAAGTTATATATAAGAAAAGAAAAAAAAATGACAGTTTAATAAATTTCCAGTAGTGTAAATATTTATACCAATCATAGCGAACACGAATAAAAGACCGTCGAATAAAAAAAAAAAAAATGATTAAACTCTGATGTTATTGATCCGATTCTGCAATATCTTTGGGTTTATTTTATTCACAATTTAGAAAAAAAAAATTACTCAAAATTCTGTATTTAATTCTAAATCTTTTGCCGCAAAAACGCAAAACTTTTGGTAATTTTTTTGGAGAGTCTTCGGAGCGTTGAAACATGTTTTGTTTATTGAAAATGCTTGAAATGCTTTAAAAAAATTGGAAGAAAAAATCAGCCCATCATGGGACGGGTATCAGAATGATCTGTACGAAAAATAAGTCGAGTTTAGAGAATGTTTCAAGATTTAAAAAAAATGCCTTTTTTAAATAGGTAGATTAGTTGGAAAATATCTGCAAAAATGGCGAGGGAAAATCATTGGTCAAGTTATCATGGAATTCCTCATATACCTATAAAAACTTTCAAAAATCGCCTTATCAAAAACTTTCCGTATAGTTATCTCGGGATAATAGATAAAAATAAATTTTTGTATGATCGTCAATAATTAGAACATATTGTGAGATTAGTTTTCTATTTTATATATATATATCGATAAGAATCGGATGAAAACTACCAGAATTCGAACATAATTTTGAAATTTTTCCATTCTAGTCATAAAACCTCGTCTAAAATTGTCGACACGATTTTCTGACATTAATTTCTATTACACAGTTACATTTTTTACAGTTAGATTTCGTTTTATGTGTAAGTATATTCGTGTTCACTATCCAATGTAATCATCGGTGCAATATAACATGACCGCAGATTATTCAAAGGGTTCTTTCTATTTCCCCATAACTTTCGCCTCATACCTCCAACCAATGGGGCTGATTCATCCTCGCAACAGATCGGTCGAGTTTAAAAAATGTCCATACAGCGACGGGTTCGCCGATGTATAATCCCGGCGCATCGTTTCCCTGCAGAGTTGCAGAGCTGGAGAGCTGGAGCGCAGCACGAATAAGCGAGACGAGCTTGACCAGAAAGACTCGGTCTCGCCTTACCTGGCCTTGCTTCACCTTGCTGACATGCGAGAGGTGCAACACTTGCGTTTGTGTGCCATGGCGTAGTACTTATGCCTACGTGCTCGAGAGCAGCGGGCATAACCTACACCGTAGCATTAAAATGCAGATTAGCAAAACCCGGCGTAAAAGGCGGTTATGTAGCGCGGTTAAAAAACCGTTGAGACGAACAAGAGGAAGGACTCTTGGGCTCAATGAAAACCTCAACTTTACCGCTCGTGTTCAGCGCCGTTTCGCGCCTACCCATACATGCAAAGACGGATCACACCGATGCACAGATACGAGTACACGCCTTGTGTACACATCGAGCATTCCTGGCGACCCAAGAATAACGGCTTTGCGACGTTTTCGAACCTTCGAGAGGACGAGAGGAGGCGAAGGAGGCGGAGGTGGTCCGTCGCAACGCTCTGGTTATTCTATTATTACACCATACCGCAACGATATAGTAGCTTACAGATTTGTACAAGGTATATATATATATATATACGTCATACGAACTGCAGCTTTGTAATGCACATACAAAGATCATGCACATATGTATATACCTATAAGAGTACCTACCAATGACGCTGAGAGAAATGAACTTGGTACAGATATTTCAGATCGGAATATTATATCAACGGATAATTTATATTGTGTGTCTGTATGTGATGAGTTACCGTCCAACCGGTGCGCGTTCGTATCTGCTCTAGTGATCCTGACGTTAATTTATCAAGGAACTGGGTAATTACTGTACGGATCGTGGCTCATTTGACTCTTGTCAAATTATAGTGGAATAAACTTTGCTCAAGTTAAACGTCGGAGTTTGTCCGACGTCGGTATATTGAGTAATTTAAATTCATACACATCTCGCTTAATAACAAGCGACTCTGGTAATTAATTTAATCAAGCAACCGATCCGGTTCGTGTTCCAACGCCGTATAGTAATGAAATCCACCAGCAATCTCTGGTCGTTCTTTCTTCATCTATACACACCTTACTAGCATCTAGCTTGTACCTACATAACCATACCTATCTACTTTCGTATCATATTATTTGGGATGCTGTCTTCAAAGTTCAATTCGTAGAAAATAACCACGAATAATTAACTTACGTATATCTTCGATTTTGTATTGTACGTTAACCACCCAACAGGCGGTACAAAACCTCGTTGGAGAAAAACTATTCATGTTTTTTTTTTTTTGGTTGTTTGTTCTAAAGGAAACTAGATCTTTATTTCTTATCTTCACCCTGTGGTTAGTGTCAATCGCTTTGATAAAGTATGCGCGTGTGTACAGTATACATTCATGTATTATACGATTCACGCTCTGTTACACATTCCCGGATTCCTTCTCAGTAATTTAAGAAATATTCTACCTCTGCGTGTCAAGTCCGAATATCAAAATAAAGAACGTTTTCAAGAAAGCAAGAAAAAGAGAAAAAAGCCAAACGACTTAACGGAGTAATTCAAATACATTCATCCATACATACACACAACGTACACAGGCGAGCGTAATCCCGGTTGAAACCAGTAAAAGCTCGCGAATTTGCGGTTACAACGTAGGAGTGTATATATATATATATATATACAAGTATATCTATGTACATACAATACATGTTTCTATGGAGCACGGAGCGTAAGCCAAGTGAAAATAAAGGTTATGACACGACGGAGAGATAGTACCTGCACGGTGGTTTATGGGTAGGTTATACGTATCTACTCTCTTCACCTGCCCCAACACGTTTACGCGCACACCGCGTTACAGGTGGCCGAGGGTTTGTATGTCCCGGCAGTTATCCCGAAATCCAGGATCGTGTTGGCAATTAGCTGATGATGGGCCCCTCACCGATTTTCACATAAAGAAAAGCAAATACGTATCGTGCAGGAATACGTTTATCCACTTGCCTAATGGCCGAATGGCCTCACAGCATTATGCGCGTGTGGTACAGCGATTGACTTCGAAATTAATATACATATGTACATGCTCATAGTTTTCCCCTAGTTAAGTTCTAGATTTGTCTTTCTGGTTTAATGCCGATAATTTAGTCAATCTGTAGTTATCTAGTGGTTAAATATTTTGGAGAAAGAGAGACCGTCTTTGGTCAACTGTGTTTGAAATGTACATTAAACGTGAATATAACTTGAGTAAATAGTATACTTTGGCACTTCGCCGCCTGCAAGACGTGGTTTGAATGCATACAATTTGAAGCACAGTTGAACCTTTCAAACCGAATTTAATGCGAAAGTATAAAAGTCGTTCTTACCGTTGAAAATTGATTGATCACATACATGGTACTTGTATTCGATGCAGAATTGTCGCACAGTTTATGTCTAATTCAAATGTGCATGTATCCAATCAGTCAAGAAGTCAATTTAGCTTCCACCAATCTGATAGCCAAAAAACTAGAAAACACCATGTGGTATGGGTTTGTAGACGTACACGAGCAGATACATATCTGAACACCTGTGAGGCAAGGCAAGGATATAATTTTGAATACACATATATACATGATGTACAGAGAACGTGATTTTGAAGCACGTGGTGTTTTGCAACTGGTTACAGCGGTGGCAATAGGCTTACTGGTACTCTATGCCCACCCATATGTCATAAATATGTATGTACGAGTAGAGTACGTGGTGTATACTATAACGTGCGTGGAAAACGGTAGCCTCTACTCATTATCAGTCTGACTGGTTTGTGCATTCATTATAATCTGTACGCAATTATTTTTTTTCTTTCTTCTTCTTTTTTTTTTCTTTTTCTTTTACTACTGTTATGCATACCAAAGTTAAAATTTGACAGTTGTCAGGCGAGAAAGTTCAATTTACAGTTAAAATTATAAGTATTAAAACTCGGTGATATTTTTCAAATTGCGTTCATATCTATGCGTTAATTGTAAGTATCGGTTTAAAAAAAAAAAAAAAAAAAAAAAAAAAAAAAGAAAATTACGGACATTTTCCTGAAGTGCCTGAATCAGGATTGAAGGAAATTAAAAAAACATGATTTAGTCACAGAGATTCACATTTACACTGCAGCATATGGTAGGCCGGCTTTGATATACATAACTGTATTCTCACACATAGAATAGTTATATTGTTTTGAAACTGGTTTTTACGTAACGGTCGCGGTTTTTTTTTTTTTTTTTTTTTTTTATCATTGCAGTGCAGCTAAATTCGTTCGGTAACATCACACCGCATGAATAATATAAGTAAAAAAATGATTACGTAACACGACAATAAGAAGTTATTACCTGTTATAAATTACCTCCAATCTTCATAGTATATATATACATTTAGATGTGTAGCTTTATTGCGCTTTTAACAAACTTGATGATCCGAGTGTCAACAGTTACTAAGTATTTAACATTTCGCATGTTATTCTTGTTGGCTGTTAGAAACGCTGAACAACTCTGTTTCCATTTGGATTGGACAGTACGACAATTCTGACGTATATATATAACGTTCGTGATTTTAACATTGGAAAAACAAAAACAAAAAAATAAACAAAAAAAAACAATAATTCCTAACGCAGCTCCATACGTCGACATTGTGACCTTATACCAACCCCTTCAACACGAATAGTTAAGTCGTTTGGCACGTGGCTCACAATCAGCCATAGGTCACAATCGGCGCCCACGTACATCACCTTCGTCTCTGTTTACCTGTACAATATCATTCCGGGTAACCTTTTGACACCCTTACACTGGTTAAGTCGCACCCACGCGAGCAGTTCGCCCACAAATTTCCCTCGTCGTTGTATTTCGAATGATCAAGCTGCAGTCACTGCGGTTACTATATAGCAGATTAGGTGCAAGCTGGTAAGGTATATTAAAGCACGTTTTCCACCCACGCAACCCTCCGGGGAAAACTCACCCTGTCTCTCTATCCGCGCCGATTATATATCTAGTTGATATTTACCCGCACCCACCAAACTTTACCATCTTTCCCCATAGGGTGTAAAGCTAGAGCTCAAGGTCAGCCTCGGAAATACCCAAAGCCGAGTCCGGTGCAGGTGATGCTCTGCATATTTAATTAACCCGGACTGAGATCGATCGATGCAGCAGAAACGGTCTATGCTGTATAGTGTCAGGCTTAAATTGTTATGGGTGCACGGTAGTGTAAGCTAACCTCAGTGTACACTGCTTGGGCAATTGTCAGTATGACCTTATACTTGGGTGTCATGAATTTGTGATGTGTAGGCTCGCTGCGAAATGATCGTTGAAGGAAACGGTTCGATCGGTTCATCTATAACTGTATACTGGAAAGAAAGGGCTCAACGTTTCAATGAATATTGCAAGCTCGCGTGCAGTCTGCAAGCGTTGAGATAGACCAACGTTGGATGGCATTTTCTGTAGTACACGTTTGCTGATAGTAATAAAGATATTCTTGAATCCTCGATGAAGTGAAATTTTTGCAAAGGTGTAGGATAGGATATGTCGTCGTTTGGTCAATGTGGATACCGTCACACTGACGTGCGCCATTCTCGACCGTGTCTTTAATTTCAGAGTTAGGTTTACGTAACCCTGAGTTAAAGGTAAATTCACTGATTTCGTTACGTTGATTCCTATCACCGTAAAAATTGCGGTACGGTTCTTCTCTCGAATGCGTGTCTTGCTGCAGGTGATTCGTGTGGAGTCTAAAACACGCGGGGTCAGTGGGGCATTATTTAACCATTAGCGCAAGCTGCACCGTGTCTGCACCTTGTGCAATTTTATTTTAGGGTATGTCGGAGTACCGACCGAGTAAGAGATAATGTTTTATACTTTTCTTTCTCTTCTGACTAATGGAAACATTTCTAACTTTGGGAAACAACACAGGGTTAGGCCAATTGTGGTTCAGTGGTAATTGAGAAAAGGTTCGAAAATTTATGAAAGTCTTGTGAATTTGTACTTGCAACTGATTTTTACTCGCTTTTAGGTTATGGTACGTTACTGCAAGCGAAATACAACATTTTTGTTGTACTTTCTCGTCAACTTTCCGAACTTCTTTTGGTTACCGCGCAATCGCGATTACAAAGCCTGTGATTTCTCAGAGTAAGAATTTATCATGTCGGTCAGGGTGAGAAAAAAGTATAAAATACGATTTGCTGAATCCGTCGATAAAACATCTTTCTTCTCCATTTTCGTTTTTGAGGGGTTGATCGTTTGGTGTATATATTACAGGTACACTGAGGGAAATTTCGACTTGGAGTTACTACACATTCTTTCACTAATTTCACTTTCTACCATAACCGAAAAACATAGTTCCAAGTAGGAAATAAAACCGAGTTTTATAATTGTCACGAAAAAATCTAGTACATGTCGTAAGATTCTTTTTGATTATTGTTTCACGGGTATATATTTCCTTGTAACTTTGGGGGATAACTTCATATGAGTGTAACAGTAAATTCGTGTGAAGGCTTTATTCAACCGAAAGATTATAGGAAACTACCGAAGCAGATTCGGTATTGCAATAACCAGAAAATGTACAGTATCAGCAAACCAAACAGTAGCATTTATCAATTGACTTTCGTGTGATTTAAACGACATTCAAACCATCACCGATTGTGAAACAACTTCCATTTTCCAGAAATTTTTCTAGTAATTAGAACAATTGAATTCGATGAAACCTTTTCCAGTAAATACGAATGAAATAACGCTTAAAACGGTATTTCAACCGAGGTAGGTCGAATTATAACGACACACCCGGCCTAGAAGGCTATAGGTACCTATGGTTCTTTGAAATCATTAGGGGACCATTCGCGGTCTGTTTAACCGGCCTCAAAGTCGCGCCCGACGAAAGAAAGGGGGAAAAATTGGGCCAGATGTACACGTATACACATACATTACGCACATAACGGAGCAAGTTATAGCAGCATGAAATTCCTTCACTCTGTACTTCGCCTGTCGACTGGCAGCAATGATCGGAATATATTACAAAAGCATCTCGGTTTGCATCCTGCAACGAAGAGACGAAAACGTTGATCCTTTTCTCGTTGTCGTCCTCGCTTCGGGGATGATTCCTCCAATTTCCTAGGGCGTTAATTCTTTCCGTTCAAAATTGCAGCCTGCAGTGCCTGTAGGTTGGTAGATATATGCCTGCAGATGTGTGTTTGTGTGTGGATACCTCGTATTCAGAACGGTGCTACAAATGTTGTCTCGCCCGGACAGATGTCCACGTCAAACGCAAACCATTGTCAACGTCTCTCTTTTTCTCTCTCTCTCTTTCCATATATTGTGTTATAATTATACCTATAGGTTATACATATATAAGGATAAAATGACCCACCTCACGAACCTCTTTTTCCTCCATCGGTTAACTCATCTCTATATAATATATAGTATAGTAAGTGGCTCGATGTATAATTCACATGAACAGAAAGTTTGTTAATTATATCATGGAAATTATATGCGTTATACGTGTCTGTACTCAGACTGAAACATTTCTTGAAAAAGGCTACCCAACAACTCAGTCACTCTGCATTTATACATAATAGATCCGCAGGATTATATAACTCATTCAGGCGAATGCTGGGTAAATTTGAACGGTTGGAGAAATGGTTCGGTATTGGATTCCTTTTTTTTCTTCACTCAAGTAAATAACAGATTAAAATCCGCTAAATATTTGCCTCGTTGAAATTCGGAATCTATCGATGACAATGGATTCTAGTAAATCCCCATATCCAATGACCGACATCAAAAGTCTGTTTAAAAAAACGTGATCTCAGAATAAATGAATCTTTGGTTGATTGCAAAGTAGATAAAGAAACAATGTGTTTAATTGGACTGAACTTTTTTCTGGGTCAACTATTTCTAACATACATTTTTACATCGATGATTTGGAAGAGTGTAATCAATGCGATAACTGCTGATGAAAACAAAAAGCGATATAATTAACGAGACTGAAAAGCCCTGTACAAAATCGATAGGGTAAATTAGAAACCACATAGGTACTAGAATTTCGTGACCAAGGTTAAGTCGAGGAAGAGGAAGCCGCCTTCCCTCGTGTGTATGAGTGAAGGCTCCGTAAAGCGAAAGAAGAAGCAACGATCCAGCGCGTACACGCGGTTAACCTTGAAGCCAAGGATCGGATCACGAGTCCTCAATGATCCACCCTGGGGGCTTGGGATAGGGGAAACGCAGGGCTTCACCGGCCTGCTTGCCAAGCCATGGGGCACGCACGCGAAAGCTGCTGGTACCTACGACAAGTAACACGTGACACCCCGTATTCCGCAATACGTGTTACGCGTTACGTCGTACGCGAAACAAAGAAATACTTTTAAAGGAGGGCGATGAGAAACGATTCCAGGAAAATTAAATAAGGGTCTACGTGTACATGGACTATAGGGGCACGTGAGGAATGGGGGGGGGGGGGGGGGGGGGTGGTTGCTCGAATGTCCCAAATGATTAGCATGTATACTAGGGTGTTTTCGAAAAAAATAATCTGCGATTTTTCACCATGGCACCCTCTAGAAATTTTGTTTACTTTAAAAGAAAGGTTCTGTTAAAAGATGAGCGTTCTACGTTACGTGGAAGGTCGTGCTCAGTTGATGATTCATTTTTTTATATTTTTTTAAGTTTATGACAAATCGTAAATAAATTTTTTTTTTTCATTACTTGTAGCAATCATAAATCAATTGACGTCACTAAGAAGACCCGCACTTGTAATATTAGTCTACAGTTGATGCTTGAGAAGTGTATCTGACGATCTTTTCATTATTCGTTACTACAAAAATTTTACTGTAATTCAATATGAACTTTTAATTAAGGAGAATAAGTTTCCCGGTTGATATATTGTTGTGTTATGGATCGTGATCTTTGGATTGAATACTGTGCTACAACGTGTTTCTTCACAAACTCAAAACAATGTGAAAAAAAAAATGAAAGATCAAATAACCGCGAACTTTCGCATAATGTAGAACGTTGATTTTTTTTTTACAGAATCTTTCTTTTGACCTAAACAAACTTTTTAGGGGATGCCGCGGTGAAAAATCCCAAATTATTTTTTTCTGTAATACCCTAGTATATATGTACATTTAGTAGACTGTTTCAGATTACGGCGATACTTTTTTATACTGTAACGAAGTCTAAACATTAATTTTTACCTTAATTGGTAACTGGGAAAATGCTGTACTAGAGTAAAAAATTAAGCTTGAAAACTGAAAGTAAGAAAATTTTGGAAGGATAGATGAAAGGATTCAGCATGAGCAGTGATTTATGAACGCGATTACGTACGTTTTTTATTTTTCGCGCACGTAACCGTCAAAACATGTTCCGAGGTTCCGACATTTCTATATCTTAATTATATAGGTATACCACTTCAAACTTTCTATATTTTAAAAATTTACCGCATGCATGTACGTACGTACTTTCACCATCTCGACTTTTTTGAAATATCCGCCTTTTTCAACTACGTTCGTAAAGAAATTGACTCTCCGCAAATGTCACTAATTATTATAGATCACATCCTTTACAAATATCGATATACAATTTTACAATTTACTTGAATCTGTCGTTAAAAGCCAGTTTCTCCGATAATTCATATAATCTCTTCTAAAAAAACCATCTTCACACTGCAAGTGTTCACACAGTATACCTCTTGTAAATTCACGATTCCTATTTCCTAAATCGCCATAAAATAAAAGCCCATCCTCTTCTCTAATTTTTCCCAATATCACCCCAGCGGAACCACCACCCACATTTCCACCCTTACCCTCACGCATAACCCTACGGAAATAAGATGGTTAGGAGAATTAGGAACAAGGTATAGAGGGAAGAAAAGGAAAAGGAAAAGGAAAAGAAGAAGAAGATCGGTTATTTCGCAGCTGTGTGGCATCAGGCAGATGCTTCGTAGTGAGGCCCGGCCGTCTTTAGAGGGCACCGGGCCCGTCACCAAATGCGCCCGTGCAGAGCGGAACAGCTTATTCTTAGAGGGTTTGGTTCACGGGTCTACAGTCACTCTCAGGTATATAGGCAGGTTAGCAGCGTGCGTCTACGTATATACCGGTGTGACATTATTAGTCCAGTGCCGTCCGCCGTTTCTCAGGTCTACGATAGACCCCGAACACGTTCCCCTTACAGCACGGAACCTTATGCTGACTAACTTCAAGCGTATAAGAGACAACTGCAGGGTTTGCAGGAGTCGAGTCTTACAAAGGGTGCATCCAGATCCTGAGTCTTGCGCCCATGGGGCGGCAGGAAGAAGCCTGGGGGGGGGGGGGATATATATATACTGCGAAATACGGGATGCAGTCCATGGCGAACAACAGCCGCGGCAGCCGCGTCATGGGAAGACCCTCGGAATACGGAGGGAACACCCCTCGCTGTGAAATCATCCTATTTTTTTTTTTTTTTTTTTCTTTCTCTGTCTTTCTTTCTTCCTTCCTCTTTTTCTTCTTTTATCCTTTTTCCTATAAGGGGGGGGGATCTCGGGAACCTTCGACGATGTTTACGCTCAGTTGCACGGATGACGTCACCCTTTAGGCGGGCAGTACCTACGCACTGCAGGCCACTTAAAACCCTGGAACATAAACTATACGTCGCTATGGAGCAGCTTTATACACTTGGGCTGGATATTCCTTCCCGCGTTTAACCAGCTCTATCTTTACTTTTATCTGTTTTTCTTCTTTCGTTGCGCATGGCTTCGAGGATCTACTATTTTTCCCACCTGCGTGTCGATGTGAAGATATGCTGGTTGAAGTCGAGAATACTTTCAGCACTTCCACCATTATCCTCAATTGGTACCTATAAAACTATGAATTCGGGTCAACTTTGTCCTCAGGAACGATCAAACATCACAGTTTCTGTTGATTTTCTTGCTTTACCCAGACTAACTTGTTTGCTGTGTCATATCGCGTCAATAGTATATTTTCCAACAAGTACGAGGAGTCGGCAATTACCGCAGACTATAGTGGAAAGTTTGCAGCACGAACCAGGAATAATGCAGATCCACACGAGTTACAAACTCTATTTTTTTTTTTTTTTTTTTTTTCAACGCGTACATGGCAAAAAGTTACATTTCCCACGCTGTATAAGAGGGTGCGTAAACTGGAAGATTTCCGAACTGGTAAAAGCCGTGCGATATGGCTCGTGCCTCAATATTTAATGGAAGCGTGCGAAAATTATACAAACTTACGGGGAAATTAAATTTCCCATGCAGGTGATATGGTGAAGAATATTCCAGTACATAATTATCGTAACTGCAAAGTTTCTTTTGCCGAAGTGAGAAACATGCGTTTAAAATATTGTTGAATGGATTGAATTTTTGTTTAGTATACAGCAGAAACTAAAAAAGCCAGATGATTCAATTTCACGATGATTGATATTCGATTGTCAAATGTATCTGATCATTCTGATGTATTGATGCTGTTTTTATTGTAACTGTAATTATGGGGTAGTTTTAATAACTTTCTTTTGAAGCAAAAATTGTATAGAACCACCGAAACAGGGGTTATAATACACTTTTGTTTGTCCCTCACGACGTGCGTGGGGAGATATTATATATTACTCAAGCTAGTATGGGTGCAAGGTGTGCAAAGTAGATAGGAAGGGGGGGAGAGAGAGAAAGAGAGAGAGAGATGAAACGATTACATAGCAGGGTTCCACCACTACCATTAAGCTCGTAAAGGTAGTTACACGAAGCTACGAATTAAAGGTAGTAGCCCAAAGAAGCCAGATGCGACAGATGTTCGACGCGATAAGCAAAACAAGGCCCAAAGTTGAGGAGGCGCAGTAGATGGCGGATCGAGTGGGACGGGAATAGGTCGAGAAAAGGCTGGAATAAGCAATACGAGGAAGTGAGGGGGACAGGTTAGCCCTAAGGCTTCGGTTCTCGAGACGTGCGACTTCCGCCCCGGAGGTTCCGAGGGATTTAAACCGCCGCCCGGGTTGTTGTTTAACCGAGCATCCCTGTGTGCGTGCTTGAACCATGCTGCATGCGACGCGACGTGGCGAACCGACCAGTGACCGGACCGTAAGAACTGCGCAAAACCTATAGCATACCCTCCATTCTACCTACTGCGTCTTTGCCGTCTTACTACGACTTGAACTCGTCAGGTCTCTCCGAGAGAGAGAGAGAGAGAGAGAGAGAGAGAGAGAGAAAGATGGAGAGAGAGACGAAAGGGAAAACGAGGGGGGGCAAAAGCTAGGCAGCACTTACTGCGCGACGTGCAACGACGAAGTGAGGAATACCGAGGATGCAAGGAGACGAGAGAGAGAGAGACGGAATAAAGTTGAACTAGCGAGAATATGAGACTAACAAGCGCATGCATATAGGTGTACATACCTATGGTTCAATCCGTAAAGTGGAAGGAGACGGTTTTCATCGGGTGACGAGTAGGGAACGTATAGAAAGATAAGGAAGTAGAAATGAATACATCGAATTTTCAAGCATATACGAAAATCTATTTTCTGGTATTTTATGGTGTAGAAAGTCGGAGTATAAAATCGTAAGAATGAATAAAAATGTACAGGAAATCGTGTGAAAATTCTATACTTTGATTCTCTGTAATACCCTAACTTTTTTCGTATTTCAATTTTTCGATTTTCTAATTTTTTTAAATTTTCAGATTTTTACCACGCAGACGAAGTAGCAGATAACTTTAGATATAATAAATTTTAAAAACTGTGCTGAACGTTCTTATAATTCGTACAAAAGAGGATTCAGTCCAAGTCCCTGCAACTTTTAAGGAGGAACTATAACGGGTTGTATGCATACCTACTATACGTGCCTATATACGTATACAACCGCAGAAAGAGGCACATGCGCGTTACTTCCGGGTAATTTTTTTTTTTTTCTCTTTCGACAAAAAAACAAAAATGTCTGATTTCCGCCGTATCCCGAATTTTCTTTCGGCGTTTTGCCAGCAGGCACGCGATGCACAAAAGGGACAGAAAACTAGGATCAATGCGAAAGAAGCGATACATAGGTTATGTACGGTATGAACGTACATATATGCATTACATAGGCACTGGCTAAATGAGACCCAGATTGGCAAAGATACGCGAAGAGCTTTTTACGTTGCAGCCGAATTGATAGTGTAAATAAGATGCGATGATCGATTGAAAAAAATATACTTACACAGCTTGATAAATTCTGTTCCCTGCTTGTAATAGTATACTGTGTAACAAGGAGGCAAACTCGGGAGCATAAGTTTGCAATATGAGTCGGTTATAGATGAGAACGCGTATGAGCCGAAGGCAATATTGCAAATATGCAAGATATACTTTATGTAACAAGAGTATGTCACGCGTTTTTTCACGAAGCATGAAATTGAGGTTAGGGTCACGTAATTTCAGATTTATTCGCGAGAGCGCATGCGCGCTGTAGAAAAAGACCACTATTAAATCTTAGGAGCTAAATGTGGTCTATTCTGTACTCCGCGCATGCGCAATCACCAACTCACTCTACCGTCATGGAAACGGGTACTTTGCGCACGGAAAACATGCATGAAAAAACGCGTAAAACATACTCGCGGTGTATATAGAACGTGATTTTTCAGCCTGGAAAAACGAATTCTGAATACACAAGTCATTATATCCAGATTACATACATTTTCTCTGAGTCACGATTAGTATTACATCGGCTGCTCAATTAGGCGATAACTGACGGCCAATAAAATTTGAATGACTCGACGCAGGCGCTTAAGTTGCGCACTTTCGTCACGGACACACGGTACATGTAATATTCCAGTTTGAAATACGAAACTAATACACTGCAAGATATACGTTTATATATACGGCAGGATTATACAGATGAAAAAATGATATGGAAAGAAATTTCACGGAAGCGTGTATCAACTGATGAACATAATTGAAAGGTGTCGGCTTTGAAACTTCGTCGTAGCTTACGGAATGGAGTAGCGTAAAGTGCAGAAGCGAAGTGGAGGCATACCTCGACCCATCCGCGCATTCATGTCTGCCACACACGTTTGATACGACGGTAGTGCAGTTTCACGATCACTGGGATACCCGACAAGCACATCATGCATACGTGATATAGGAGAAAAAAATCGCGGACTAGCTGCCAAAAGGAACAGATATTCCGCTAATAAAAATCGTGGTGGGATAGAATCGAAGGCTTGCTTGTAGAAAAAAAAGAAGAAGAAGAAGAAGAAGATAGTCGAAGAGAAGGCAGAGAAACATATTGCTTGACAAACGCCTTGTGGAAAATACAAAATGCAAAATGCCTCATGCAGAGGATGACGTCAGATAACAATAGTTATTACTCACTATAGAAATGGCGGCGCGAAATGGTTGGCTGATTAGTTTTGAACCAGGTTACTCATGGTACTGGTCCCTATTGATCCAGCTCTGTGTATATTCGCGGCAGTTGCACATCCATCCGGGTCGAACCAGCTGTACATTGTGCAAAGTGCCCGACACGGTAATCCTCCTTGCACCCTGCAGTTACCCATCTTGCACTTCTCTCGACCGATGAGACCGATGAGATAGCGTACCTCTGGCAGGTCTATTGGTCCATTTATATACTCTTCGAAGAAACACGCCGGACCCCCGTGATTGTCAGAGACTTGGTACCAACCACGGTATCCTGAAAGTATTTCAAGTTGATTAACGCTTCGCTTCGGTGCTGCTTCTTCCATTAACGCCACGCAATGGACTTAACCGCGATTGAGTTGTCTGCGTGTATTTTTCTTTGTTTCTTCGATAGAATATTTTCGAGAATCGTTGTGTCTTGATTTAATTGCAAAACATTGCTTGCGGATAAATATTATTTCGACATTTTTATTATATCTGTAGGTACATACATCCGATGGCGTAAGGTTTGGTTTAGAACGAGATGTGTGCATGCAATGACGTCACAATCCTCGAATACTTCTTCGATATTCTTTATTCATTTGTTTTTTAATTACAAAACTGAGGTGTTAAAATATCTCTTTCTATTCTTGGAATGTAAGAAAAGGAAGAATGATTGATAATTTTCTTTTTCCCTCCCGATTGGTCTTTATTAAAGACTCTTGAATTCTCAGTACTCCTAAAGCTTGTAATTATCGTCCATGCAGACGCGTAATTATAAATAATATCAAAGAAGGATATAGAAAAATGTATACGCACGAATTAAGTTTGAAAATGAAATGAAGATAATGTATCAAACGGTGCAATACAGTAAAAGAGTCCGAAGGTATAATCATAAATAGAAATTCCAAGGTTTTAGTAAATATGATCAGAGTCTCAGGTTTTGCAGTGAAGACAAATTAAGAGTTTTCGATTTCCTTTCGAATGCAAAATTTGTGTATATGTGCGATTACTTTCTCTTCCTGATTTCCCTTTGTCTTTTATATTTCTTTGTCTCTGAACTTCTCTGAATGTAAACCATATCATACAAACATTATGCCTACGCATTGCTATAATTACAACCTTTGTTCTGATCGAAGTACAATAATAACGTACCAAGCGTGTGACTTATTGAGGAAAAAATAAAATTGGCAAAGCAATTAGACCTCGTCACGATTGACGTGCGTGCAGTAAAATCATCAATGATTGCAGAGGCGGAAACTCGAGTTCAATTGAACTCTGCGTAGAAACTCGCGTAAATTACCATTCGATTCGAGAATTCTGCTCCTTGGAAAAGAAATTAATCAAAAGTTTGACATTTTGCTGTAAAATTACATTGAATGATTTTCCAATTGCATCCGAAAAGATTTCAACTTGATGTGTAAAATTTTCATGCGAATAATCTTAGAAAATTCGGAATAACGGTACTTGAATTGGGAAGTTTTTTGATAAAAAGTATAACTGAAGGCAGATAATTATACCTTGAACTCAGATTAATGATATGTTTTCCATGTAGGTGGTAGAAAAAAAACTCTCTTCAACATACCTAGCTGAAAATACTTTGTTTAGTGTCATCGAAATTATCGTAATGCAGAGTAAACGACAGTGCGAACTCACTCATAATTTCGGAGCGGGATTTAAATTCTGTATTTGGAAAGTTCCAAAAGCGCTCAAATTCTGAAAGGACAAAATTCCGAAAAGGCGCAACTCCGACGAGTCAAAGTTCCGAAAGTGCGGAAATGAGAAAATTTTGAAATCTGATAGGTACGTTAAAATTCCGAATGATCCAAGATTTTCAGTTCCGTAAATTTCACCACTTAGATCTTTCTTTGTTTTGGATTTTCGATATTTTTACGTTCGAAATCCTGATCATTCTGATTTTTGGTTTTTCTGATTTTTTATACCTACTCGTTGATGTGAATATATTTTAATTTCCGAAATCTTAACTCTATCGAATCTTTATTTTTAGAAACTTTGTTACTTCTGCAAAGTTTGATATCGTTACTTCAAGTTTCGCCACCAAATAATTCCTAATCTGGCGTTGCCGGAGCTTTTCAAAATCAGACCCCCCCCCCCCCCCCATAATTTCGCGCACAACAAAACAGCCGACCGAAATGTGTTCCGAATTTTCGTTTTTAACATAAATTCTACATCTCGTCGTTACACACGAATGAGTCAAGCGTAGGATAGACTAAATTTCAGTGTTAAAAAAATAGCACCACCCGCGCGTTTATAAAGAATAACATGTTAAACTATACGCAAGTGGAATACAAACGCAGCTACATGAATTTACGTTCGACCCAATCCTACGGGGAAAAAAACAACTCCGCTGATAATAGAACGCGGCCATTTTGTCCGACTAAATTTTACGACCGAGTTTCGAACGCTTCCCAAGTTTTCCTTTACACACACACAACACATCACATGCACATATCGTAGGTACCCATACGTATGTCGTACTTACGTAGAAGCTACATGTATATTGTGTGAGTGTGTGTGTATATATATATATATATACACATATTACACACACAATATCCATACGTACATGACGATAATAACCACAGCGTATCTTCACGTCGACGCAAAGAGCGGAGTCACTAAGTACCAATATACGGATGTAATACACTTCGGTGTAACGGGGTTCTCCCAATCGTGACGTCACGCATCCAACCCTTAGTCATACAGCGGCGCGGTTGAATTAATAAATAACGTGAGAATGTCCAACCTGAATGCAAACTATAATCGTTATACCCACATAAAAATCAGAATAAAGAAAAGATGCATGAAAAAAAGGAGAATTTGCAGGATTGAACATCCTTACAGGCGGGTCGTGTAGGGGAGGAATGAGGAAAAATTTTAAGTGTTCGATATTTTAGCATGACTCATGACAAAGAAGCAATCTTTTTCCTCTCTTATCGTTGACGCAATTGCTACCAGTGCCTGCAGAGTGCGTAGGTGGACTTATTCGACTAACCTAACTCGTCTTTATTATAGTTTTCAAACGGCAGGGGAACTTTTACACATATATGTGTACCGACAAATTTCGACAAAATGGCATTCGTATTTACGTTGCGAAATATTTACTGTAATTAATATTTACACCTGCATGAGTTTAATTTTGTACCAAAGTCGATGGTCACATTTTTATATGATTAATTAATGTTGCAAATACGAAGATAAGCTTAGACGCCTGGTCATTCGACTTTATTCTACGAATCTAATCACGCCAAATTTCCGTGCAACTGATGCGTATATATGACTGTACATAACATTTTTTGTACACGTTGATTTATAACCGAGTCTCTCATCTGCCACGCATTGCTCAGTATACGTCAAACACGTGTATACGATATATACTTCTTATATAACATACAACATTTGTACTTACGAGTAAGTTTAGTTTTTAACAGTGTGATACGACGAGTGAATTTATTGGTGCAGAGTAGGTATTATAGAAGCTAATTCTTACGGTATGAATATTTTTGTAATACTTTTTTTTTTTTTAATAAAACTCATTACACTTGTTCTTTTTGTCGAGCGAAGGAATTTTCATTTTCATTTTATCTTACAGTTTGCCGTTTTTGAACGAATGTCTGGGGGGAAAAAAAAACTCTGGAATTCCTAAAAAAAAGATTCACAACTTTCACAAGCGTCGCGATTATGTGTGTCGATGAAATTGAGAACAGCTTAACACTGCATTCTCGATATTCGAAAACGCGAGGTTTTTCCAGACTTTTCGAAAGTCGTATGAAAAAAATTAAAAAAAAATAAATCACAATTGCACAAATTGCCGGAATGCCATTGCGTACAGTGATTTTCCGGCAAACTCAACACACAAGGAACAAATATCACGTTTAAATTCTTTATCCAAAAAGTAGGTATACCGTCATTCCGAACTCCGAATAACAGATTACTCAACCAGTGCATACATTCGATCACTCGAAATAACAACATACCATGCATATTATGTCGTAATCTTTTCTTCCTAGCAAGCTAAAAGTCACGGGAGCTCACGTGTCTTGTTTTTTCCTCCCGACTGTATTCTCATTATTCATTTATCGCACGTTTCTCCGCTTCTGTACCATACACACACACACATATATTACACACATATGATCCATGTAGCACAGTTAATTCCTCATGCAGGGCACAGTTGAAGAGGATAATTGCGCGCAAAGTCGACACAGCATATTAGGTGTGATAATTGTATATTATATACGAAAAACTTCGTAACAATACAGCCGTTCTATTATATACAAAAAAGTCACGGAAATATTTACCATACATATATATATATATATATATACCTGTATCTCCTCGAATCAAGATGATTTCTCGAACCAGTAAAACGAAAGAATAATTATCAAACATGCGTATGGAAAGGTAGATTATCATAATTAATAATTAATTAATTAATTAATTATTGACGTGATGCAGGAATCAATTAAAGTTCTTCAAATTTCACACGTCGGCGAGTCTTTATAACCCGGATCGACTAGAGTTATTTTGTTTATCGTTATATAATCTTCACCAAGATAAGATCAACGACTTCCACATAGTCGGCGTCGCACGTCGGGCATTCAAGTGTCACCTTACGTATCGAGTGGTGTAGTGTGGTGTGGTGCGGTGCGATCTCTCACTCACTCCTTTACACACTCTACTCGCCCAACTTACTCACTGACTGTGTAACTTACTCACAATCAGTAACCCGCCGCCGACTCTCTCACTATCGTTCGCTTTTCGCCATCCATCAGGGTCACCCGTCCCTGGTTTAATATGTCCTTCTTCTCGTCCTCGTTATTCGCCTGCGATTCGCTTAACCCTTTCAGTCATAATGGCATAAGTATTCTGAGCACATATTTTATGTCCATTTTTTGTATGTTGGAAATAACTTTTAGCTGATATTTTTAGAATAATTTTTAGAATCTGGTTTCAAATTCGTAATCAGCGACCTCAAAAATCGTAGAATACTATCTTGTTATAAAATTTGACTTGGAGTATTACTGGTATTATAAATATGCGACATGTTGAAAATTTATTCTCATTCGAATTTATCGATTTTGGGAAATAATCCACAAGGAATTTTGTATACCTATAGTTAAAATCTACGAATGACAATTTTTCGGTGTAAAAATGATTCAGTGTTGACGGGTATTTCCAAGTTACTTAGAGGATGGATGGATGGTTATGCGATTGCACGTGGTAAACACGGAATGATTCATCTCGTAAAATTATTGTTAGTCGAATAGTTTGAAAAAATTAATAACAAAGGCGTGCAGTCATCCTCGATAAAAGTCTGTAAACACGCTCCTTTCGTGGACAATTGTAAAGTTCTTGACAAATGTGTTAATGAAAGACTAAGTTTCTAAATGAAAAACTTATATTATACGAAAACCGAATTGTTAACCTAAAAGATTATCAATGTTGATCTTTCTTCTATACGTTACGTGCGTGGGTAAAACTAGAAACTTTATTAGTTTGACTGTTTTAATCTTTTTAAAAATTTATAAATGATCCAGTTGACGGGTAAGTCATCACACAATCAACCACGTTCGCGTATTTTACTACGTAAGAATAATTAGAAATCTCACGCATTATTCCAAAACTTTCTTCCCTCTTTTCTTCGATCTTAAATGAGTATAAATAAATGCATTTGTTGTAATAGAAACAATTACGATGTCATCCCATTCGCCCCAATTAGGCAACTAATTATAGTCTAACTGAAAAAATCAGAAATCCGAGTGAGATAATCAATCTTCAAAAATGATCCTTTTTTTGCGTTCGATATGCTAATCGAGACAAACTCACCGTTGTATATATAATACCATCTATCCTATACTTAACCAGTGAAGATCGAAATTTCAACAATCACAATAGACCGGTAAGACATTGAATTAGTTGACGTTATCCATCCAATCGCGACGTTGCGTATTATAAAAAATGGATGAGGTTGTAAAACTGAAAAAAACAAGCGGCTTTAGACTGGCCATGAGCCAACCCTCGAACTTCTTGTTCTCACACTTTAGGTTCCAAGTTCATAGAAAGAAAAAAGAATAATACCCAATTCGAATTTCAAACTCCAAATTCAGATTCGTGATTATCGATTCAATGGCCCTCAGGGGCTACACCGTATTGAATAAAAATATGAAAATTTTTTGTATTTTGAACCACTGTAATGAACTGATTTTGGATTCGTTATCGGTAACCCAAAAAACCTCGGCCTATCAATTTCTACCAAAACCGAAATATTTTTAGATTCTTTTCCACCATATTGGAAGAAATTTTGGATTTCGCAATCTAACTTCAGATTCGTCCAAAAACCCTCACGTTACCAATTTTCATTCAAATCAATTCATCCATTCTCAAGATATAATTTCAATCTAATTCTTCGGAATGTCGTAATTGAGATAACTAAAAAAGTACCGAACCGATCAAATCCAAAATCTAATCAGTTCTAAATCTTAAAAACCGTCGTAGACCGAGACCAAAATAATCGAAATCCGTTAACTCATTCCCAACATATCGTCATCCAAAAACCTTGATCAGATCCATAAACTACACCCACCCACAAAAACCCCCATCTGAAAATAATCGCAAATAATTCTCCGAACATCAAAACGTGAAGATCATCTAAAAACTAACCTTTCAACTTTTGTTGTGATTACCTTAAAAATTCAACCCAAAAACAGAAAAACATGAATTTAAAAATCGCCGCTGCTTCTCAAATCTACCAACCAAAATGAAAATCTTTTCATCCACCCTGCACCCCGCGAGTTCCTCTCCTCCTCGCGATTATAGGTGGTTAATATAAGTACGTGGGAGGAGGCGTCGCGTCGTCTTTATATGTAACGTGGCAGCAGACGGAGGTACCGGGATTTATTTCCACGTCCTTGGCTGGTAGGTGGTGGTGGTCTCTCGGCGCTCGGCGTTGCTGTGTTGGAGGTTCGGGTTCGGTGGTGGGAAGTCGCCGGGTAAAACGTGCATTATACGTCGGGCAAAACACAGTACGCACAGAGATCGGGCTGGACGAGCCTCTCTACCTTAAACCCGCCTTGACGGCAGCCGGCTGGCCAGTTCGCGAGTGTCGGCGACGGATCGCGGTCGAAACGAAACGCCCGGGCGCTTGTTTCTCTCTCTCTCTCTCTTTCTCTTTCGCCCCCCCCCCCCCCCCCCCAAACGGCGTCGTCGTCGTCGCGCCGTTTCTTCTTCGCCGTCAACGAGCGATTTCGAGCGAACCGGGGCGCCTCTGTCGTTCTAGTTTATCCCCCTTCTTGTCATTCGCGTATTTATCGCGTAGTTTCCGAAAAAGGAAGTCCTGAACTGATGAAAGAGTTATTGCAGTTGCACGGGATTTAATGGTATACGCGGTATTTAATGTTTTATATACAATACACGTGTTTACGTTTTATATACATGTATACCTATAGAAAACGAAAAACGAAGAAAAGAGAGGGGTAAATAAATGAAATAAAATAATTAAGGAAGAAAGTAAGAATGCAAAGAATACAAGAATCACACTTTTTGTATAATATGTATACGTTTATCGTTACACGTATCTTCGATAAATAACTTATTATATACGACAATTTGTGTAACGATAACATCGTCTCTGTGCAACGTCCAACGATATGATGATCGATTTGTTTTTTGGGAGGATTATTTTATTTATTTTCTTCTAATTTTCAACGTCAAGAATCGTGTACGATGTTTAAAATATTGCATGTTTTTGGTGAAATATAGTGTGCAATTTTCTTTATAACCGATTCGAGAAATTTCTTATCTGGAGTGTAATTCGTGGTCGATTTTTGACGAGCACCCGTCTCACGGTGTTTAAATTACACGATATTTGGAGTACACGGAAATATTCAACAGCTTTAAAAGACACTTAGCTTCGTCACGTGCTAATTTGGCTAGGTACCAACAATCTATCCGCGCTCGATGAAGACGTCGAGTCGAATGGCTTGTAACTGCGAGAGATCGGAGAATCACGCGATGCTCATCCATCATCAAGCATCGTCGCAAGTCGTATTATCATCGCCCGTACGACGTTCGATACAGAACATGTTGAATGAATAAATTTTCTTTTATTGAATAGAAAAAAAAAAAAAATCTTCATATATTCATACGTACGCACAATGATGTCGCGGTGTAACGTATCAAGTATGTAAACAAGACTGAAGTTAGCAACGATAGATGTAGAATACCAAAATATTAGGGTAAAAATCGTTAATCCGTAGCTAAGAAGTTAACTTTTCAACATTTACGGCTGATTTGAAACTGGTAACGTTATCGTAACGAAATATGTATTGACAAAAGATCACTATTTTCTTAATTTTACAACGATTTTCAAGAAACTAAGATTTCGAGATATAAGTGTGTTTCGTTTAATAACGCTTTACCGAATTTTTAAAAATTCCAAAATCACGAAATAACGGTTTTTCCTCAGCACAAATCCTTGCGGTAACGCTACTAACTTCAATATGATAACATACTTCCTTTATCACGATTTACTTGAATTTCAATGAAAATCTTAAATTTCACAAGTAACGATTTTTATTTATTTATTTTTTTTTTTTTTTTTTCTCACAAAAATATATTTTCGTCGCAGCAACATAACTTATAACTTCATCCTCATTATGAAGTACTGCAGTATTACGTAACGTGATACACGTACATACATGCGTACATACAATTCACGGTGAAAAAAAAAACAACAAAAAAAAAACAACAAAAAAAAAAAGTCCAAAAACAAATGAACGCGCGGTAACTCGCGGTAGTTTGCCATCGCGATTACATGTTGCACACAGCCCGATGAACGAACGACCGAGAACCACTTATCGCCACGTGTCCTCCTCTCCTATAGCATAGACAGACCCTCATCGTCGCGACGTATAAGCTGCTGCTTAACTACGACTTTTGTACAACGATTATATTATCCACGCATAAGCGGGCCGCTACGCCGTTACTACACACATGAAAATAAAAAAGAGAATAATAAAAAGAAGAAGAAGGAGAAGAAAAAAACGCGGGTTGGTGCAGTGATTTTCACGGCCGTCAATTGTCGTTATTTTTCAGTATTTACGAATGTGCAGAGAGTCGCAAAATGCAGCAATTAATCGTATTAATCGGGCTTGCGATTCTCTCGCCGATTTAAACAATCTACGTGATGTATATGTATATATATATAGATCTCATTAATTCATCACTTTCTCGCTAATATGCATGTATTCGTCGATTGGATTATTCAACATTTGTTATTCTTTATAACCACATTCGTTCGATTACACATAGCTGATGAAATTTTACTTGTATAATCAAAATCTCTCTGTGGCAGTTCTTTTTTTATTGTTGTGATTGTTGTTGTACGAAAAACTTAAGACTTCATTCGTGTTCTTTACTCGATACGACACGATACTCGTCGATGTAGAAGTTTGATACAGGGTTACACTAATTCGTTACAATTTTATAATAAATGATAGTAAATTTTACCGATTATATAAGAAGATTAATTTTGATACACATTAGTTGAATAATATCAACGACTTTCTCATTTTATTTTACTTATTTATTTATTTTTCTTTCTTGTTTACTTCACAGTAACGTTGCGGTTGGTGCAAATTTTTTTTTCTGAACCTTCCGGGGGAATGTCAAGGAAAGAAATAAAATCGTCACAAGTCTAATCATTGATATATAGGTAATCTCATTTCAACAGACAGTGGCGGCAGCCTAATGTGATAGAACGAAACGCGGAAAAATTAAGAAATTACTACTGGCTCAATTTTCCGAGTAGGTATAACATACGATGGTAGGTACGTAGGTATACATATGTATATATACCTACATCTATACCTACATCGTAAACAACAAACGTAATAACCAAATCTATTTATAATACTGACGCAACACACCTGATATATCGCATTTACGAACGTATATATATTTATATGTAACGTATTACATTATATAAATATATGTAGGTAACGAAGAGCCAATACATACATACATATATATATATATATATATATACATAACCTTTCTTTCCTCGCGCCGCGTGATAATAACGTGTTTACGTTATACGTCGTCCACATTATACTGCACTCAATTCTCCTTTTCCCTCTTTCGCCGTGTAATATTTGGATTCGTGTAAATACGCGTTACGTGATAAATCCATACAATACATAAGGTGCGAGGTATAAAATACTTGTAGATATGTATTACAGCTGTAACACTCGAAACGGCAAAACCACCTTACAGTATTGTGTGGTGTACCTATGTACAATGCACGTATGCGTGTATACGTATACGTATACTCATATGCACATCTACCACCACCCCATACGATTTAGCAGAGAGAATAACTTGATCAGAAATAAAGGACCGCGATTTATTTACGGTCTAACAATAGCCCGGCTTATCTATATTTACGTCCGTATATACCTTATAACACTGCAACAATCCCGCGAACGAGTCCATATTTTTTACAAGTAAATACGTCTCTATACGTATACATACGTACGCTTGAAGACGTTTCTACGCAGTGTGGATCACGTCGTGTTTTATATGCATTGATAATTTATACACACGGTAGTAACCGCGAGTATGTAAACGTATGCAGGTGTGTGAAATTAAGATTTTGGCGTAATATACACTTGATGAGGTATTATTTTTTGTACGTTTGCTTTGTCTTTTTCTTTTTGATTTTTTTGTATGTCTCTCTTGTTTTTATCCCCAAAGATCGATAATTTTTCAAGTGGAATTGCTAATGAGAACGACGCAAGGTATCGCAGGGTTTCTCTAATGATCGGTTGATCAGCAATCATTACAGCCGCAGTTTCTTAACGAGGCGGTCGGTATACGGCACAAGGCGTACACAGAGTCTAGGGCGCTACATACACACGGTATTGTTATACTTTGAAACATGCATAGATAGATAGATAGATAGATAGATAGACGTAGATGTAGGTATAAGGAGGAGGTATCGTGTGCCTCGAGACCAGCGCATAATCGGCTATAATTTATTTAGACGTGTCGAATTAATAAGGAATAAGATACGCGGGAGAATCGTTGTAAGGATTATAGTTGTAAAACGAATTAGGCATACCTTGATACATCTATCGCACGTAAATTATATTCCGCGGATATAACTTTTCAGAATATCTGCGTGCGTGTTGTGCAAAAATTTCTTACCATCAGCAGCAACTCTGTTCTTACGCTACAAGTTACTTCCTTATACTTATGTCCACCCTGTAGTATTATTTCAATCTAAACACACCTAAACTTTTATACGTAACCCTTCTTTTCCTTATTTTTCTCTATACTAAAAATTTGATGATGATTATTCATTCACCGGCAAAGAATGCCAGCAATCGTTGACGTTTTTCCGTTTTCCTTGTATATTCATACTTACATCGGCATGTGAAATAAACCTAAGAATCTGAAGTGAGTCAAATTAGCGCAAAGATATCCCTTCAGCACCATCTTCGACATATATAGACGAAGAAGAAAATGAATAACCTCATGTTATAGAAATTAGATAATTACCGATAAGAATAAGAAGCACGTGATAAGAACTCGACAATATCATCCGACGAAACTAACCTCACGTATCACGCCGGGTTTCCTCAATCTTAGATAATAACTTTTTATTAATTATTCGCGAATGATTAACCAACAAGTGCATACATTATACATATCGCTGATCGTCATATCCGCGCTAGAACAGCTTGCATACGTGCATCAGCAACCGATGCGTCACTTGTGTAGAACCAAGTACGGCAACTGTTGCTGTGTTGTTGTTGCTCACGTATTAATACCCGTGCATTGTGCATACGCCACACGTCCGTTACGAAGTCACAGACACTCTCCTGAGAGTGTCGAAGGAGTCGACGAGTTTACTCGGTTTAAGGCTATACTTCCGCCTAGACTCCTAGACGGTGCCAACGTCCGTTGACTTCGAGCTGATCTTCGCGTTTCAAACTCCAAGCGTCCACCAATTTTACGTTAAATGCATGACGGACGCGTTGGTTCCATATGGGGTCTAAACCTGATTCTAAATCTACTTTACCGAAGCTCGTTGTTCAAAGTTGGAATCCATTTTTCTCGATGCATATATGTATGCAGAATAATTTTTGTACTTTTCTTCGTTTACTTTTTTCTACGTTCTTATCCGTCATTTTACTTTTTTTTATCCACCGGAAAAACTGTCGATATATATATATATAGAATATATTCCTCTGCAATTTAACCCGTCTCGTTAGAATCCGTTAGTGATTACGGATACGCAGAGTGATTACAGATATACACAAGACGGGTGAAACGGCGCTGAATAATGAAGTTAACAAAATAGGAACAATTACGTCGTCTCACTTTGGTTATCAATTAAACTCGTTATCTGCATCCGTGGCTGCGATACGTTACACGGATAAAGCCCTGCGCGGATATATACACACATATATATAATATATATATATATGTATATATATGCATCTGTGTGTGTAGGATAGCGCATATATACAGGTGCGTATATGCCGATATACGTATAATGCAAGTTATATGTATACGGCTATTCCTGGCGTATGGAATTCCCGCGGGAAAGCATCGGTCTACAATTAAATCATATAACCGACAAGCGAATATTTTATCGTAGAAAAGTAGAAACCAGTAATAAAAAGGTCGTATGCGTTTTCCATGTATGGGGGCCAAAGAATAGCTGAAACTTTGCCTGGTGTTGCATTATCATATATACGTATATAATACACAAGCATTGCAGGAAAGTGAAATGCCGTTAGCCATGTTGGAAAAAAAATGTGTCAGATTTATATTCTCATTGTCAGAAGGTCCTTTCACCTCCTTGTCACTACAATCAGGTTGAATAATGTGCAAACTTATTTTTTTCTTTCTATTTCGTCGGCATTGTCGAATGAATTTCTAATCCTATTTAAACAGCGAGAACACTATAACCGTACAATATTGACTTAAAAAGATTGTTGAATTTTTCGGAAATTCCTTGAAAATATTTGTGTTAAAATTCTAGGTATAAATGTACCAACTCTCAAAATAGATACACGTTTGTTAATAATAAATCGTCGTTGAAAGAGTAAAATTTTGGCATCTCTACTCGTGTTTGTATCGCGCAAGATCGATCAGAATTGTACATGCTAAAAGATGTTAAAATCCCTATAAAGAATTCTTATAAAATACAGTCAAAGATCCTGAACCTACAAATTGTGAAATAAGAAAAACCCATTTAAACACGAGGGGCGCAAATTACGCAACACGTATGTGTAAGTGCAGCCAGTGCGCATACAAACTTGCTGCGTTATACGGAACTTTCGCGCTCTCGGCATTCACGGCATGTGCACTTGTATGTACCATACATTATATGTTATATATACATGCAAACTCCGATAAATTCGTCGCGCTATTTTACAACCGTATAACAGTAGAGTTCACAATCGGTTCTCCGGCTCGACTGGAAAATTTCCCAATCAAAAAGCTCGCGAGAATGTAAAAGAGAAAAAAAAAAATAAAATGAATAAATAAATATAAATAAATGATGGAAGATCGAAGTGCGTTACCGTATATATTTATCGCCCCGGGGAAATCCATCGGTATAATCCATTCTCACGCTCAAAAAACCGTATGACGATTACTCCAAATCGATCAACCGGTGTGTCAACTCGTTACACGTGTTACGCTGTCACAATTTCCCTTCGTTCCACCCTCCCGGAAGTTGGAAACGCGATGAATTTCACTGCAATTTTTCTATATTTTTTAACCGACCACGAGTTATAACTTTTGAAAGAATAGATTTGTCAAAAAATAACACAAGACACCTTTTTTGTAGAGCGTTCAATATCCTACAAAAATATGTCTGTGAATTTTTTGCACAACAAACGCGTCGTTATCTATAGTTATAAAAATCAGAAGGATCAAAAATCATTTTTCCCGTGTTATTCTTATGGAAAATAGAAAAGTTCATAGCATATTTATGTGATTCTTGTATTAGTTGACGCAGTTTTTTCCTGACAGTATAAACCAGATTCTTGATTCTTTGTATGCATGCTTATAGGTATACGGGTATGTTTATTTGCACATAGGAATAAAAGCTCCGCGTCGTAAGGAAGTTGAAAAGTTGAGAAAACGAAGCGACTTCTAGCAATAAAGGCGAAACCAAGAAAGAGGATAAAAAAAAAAAATAAATAAATAAATGAGGAGCTCCAGTGTGTGTGTTTGTGTAAAAAAAAAAAAAAAAAATGAAACTTGAAATACGGTGAAAATATTTTTTCAATACCTTTCACACACGGGCAGAAGTAAAATTTAATGAGACGTAATAATTCGCATATATATATATATATATATATATATACGACATTTATATACCTAATATACAATATTTTTTTCTGAAACTATACATATATACAGTGTGTGCATATATATAATATGTAAATATTTTTCGAAGAAAATTCTTACATAGAGAAATAAAACACCGAAGAACACAAATTTGATACGAAAGGTGAAACTAAAAAAAAAAAAGAGATTTAAAATGACGAAAAACAGGTGCAAAATATGCCAACTATTGGGCGAAAACCAAGTGCTTAATCACGGTCTTAATCACCCGTGTCACTTGTCTAACCTTCACCACTTAAACAACCTTAACCCAGGTCTAAACTACAGTGCGATACCAAACATGAACTACCTAAACCATGGTTTGTTGAATGGATTGTATTTGCCACAACTCAAGGACATGATGCTGGCCGCCTACTTGCTCCGAGGTAACTCTAATCAAAGTTTCCTTGTCATTATTTGATGAGTTTTCACTTGTTTTCACTTCGCCATCAATCACCAAGCACTTTTCCTCGTATTATAGACAGTAGAATTGAACCGACAATGTATTTTCAATTCATTCGTAAAACTTTTCACTCACTCGTGGGTGAAATTAACAGAATTGGTGAGTCGTTTCGTTATAGGTAGGTATATAGATACATATATATTAGGGTGTCGCAAAAAAACCGACTATGTTTTTTTTTTTTTTTTTCGAGTCTCGTGGGACAAAATGTTAGTTTTTGATGTTTTAAGAGCCCACTCCAAAGGACAGTTCAAAAAAAAATTTTTAGAGAGGTCGCTCCACATTTTTTAAAACGTCAGACATCGTCGAAAATCGATTTTTTTTTTTTTTAATTTTTTTCTCGTTACGGTACAATTTTATAGACAAAAAAAAAAAAATAAGTTTCCGAAAATTTCAGTTCAAAATTTGAATTTTGAAAGATCGCTCATAATTTTTTTTCAATTTTTTCGGTGCATTTCTTTAGATCTTTTCGAGCGACCTTTTAATATTCAGATTAAAATTTCATAAATTTTTTTTCTTTAATTTAGTAAGAATCGATAACAGTACACCACGACATGAATTATAAATCAAACAAAATACTGAAAATATAATTTTTTCAATTTAATTTTTTCGACGATTTTTGACATTTTAAAAAAATTGGAGCAACCTCTTAAAATTTTTTTTTTTTGAGCTGTCTTTTGGAGTGGGCTCTTAATACATCGAAAACTAACATTTTGTCACACGAGACTCAAAAAAAAAAAACATAGTTGGTTTATTTGCGCCACCCTAATATATATACTATGTCACATCTGTGGTTGATTCGCTGACATATACGGTAAAGCTATTAATATATTATGCTCGGTGATCTTGACTCATTACTATGCGGCTAATCTTGACTTACGATGGCATACCTATATCGCGTTAACTCTAAAAGTCAGAGCGAAAAAAAGCAGCCCCTTGGATCTGCGAGTACTTACGAAAAAAGAGAATGAAAAGGTAAAAGAAGAGAGAAAGAATGAAAAGAGAAAAGAGAAGCAATGATTATCCGTCTGAGAATGTTAACACATTCGCGAATGCAACGTCTCTCGGTGCGAATACGCTACTAGTTAGATGTGGCGATTTGTATTCAGGGTCGCAAATGGTCACCAGACTGGCGATTCAATTGTCACTGACAATGAGCCTTATACTTACGAGTAAAGCGATGATGAGGAGAAACCACCTGCTTGGTCGAAACGACCATGTCCAAGTGTCGCCGACGATGGATGCCTGACGATGACGATGGTCTCGTCGATTCTGCGGGGGGCGGGGTTCAAGTTCCGAATTTGAAAGGTTTCGAAAGCGCCGGATTACGGATTATTTGGTAGCGAAACTTGAGGTAAAGAAATCGAACTTTTGCGAAACAACAAAGTTTTGAATAGTCGGAAAGACGACGACTCAAAGTTCCGAAGTGCAAGATTCTAAAAAGTAAAGTTTGGATAGAGCAAAATTCCGAGAAATAGAGTTTCGACTGAGTAAGATTTCTAAAATTTAAATATACTCACACAACGTAGTTTACTCAACGAGCGGGTGTAAAAAATTAGAAAAATCGAAAGTCAGAATGACCAGGATTTCGAACGTAAAAATATCGAAAATCCAGAACAAAGAAAGATAAAATTGGTGAAATTTCACCAAGCCGAAAATTCTCACGGAACTGAAAATCTTGGTATCATTCAGAATTTCAATGATACAGATTTTGAAACTTTCTCATTTTCGGACTCTCGGTACTTTGGACTTGTCGGCGTTATGCCCTTTCGAAATTTGCCCTTTCGGACCTTTTCAAATTCGGATTTTCAACCCCGCTCCTTCTGCAGTTGCATACGCTCGAAAAAACTTTCAAAATTTATTCATACCCCGTAGAAATTCATAATACGCATGCGAGTATCACGAAAATATCGATAATGCCGAAGTTAGTAAAGTTGCCGTAATAAAAGATCAGAGAATGACTTTTAAGGAGTAGCCAGTGAGTATATTTTCTTTATCATAGTTTATATATGTCTATATATGTTTATTATAGTGCTATCTTTGCAAAGCGTCCTCGGTTATTCCAGTTCTTCCTATTGTCCTAAAAAGATCCCTCGCAGAGATCTGCATGAGTGTGCAAAAATAACATCCAGTATGCGCAATCATTGTGTATTATATACGGGGTGAAAATACTCGTAAAAAAATAATACACAAACGAAATTGCATCATACGCACGACCGCGTGCATGCAAAGCTCGTAAAAATGATTGCGCGAGATGGTTAAGCACATAATATCATGCCGCGTAATGACAAACAAGTACCAATAATACTACCAATAATAGGAATAATAACAACAGCAACAACAACAATAATAATAATAATAAAAATAGCGCACGGTTGCACTCAAATCACACCCTCAGCATAATCGAATGATAAATTTTTATTTCAAAATTTTATATACCTCCGTTTCAATTGCAAAGAATTTCTGTCAGATGAGCTACGGAGCAAACTTTCTCCACAACTGCCTATGTTTATCGCTAACCTGAGTGTATAATTTTTACAGATTTTAAAAAAGTATGCCGTGTGACATGTGCGAATTTTTTTCATCCCGATGACTGTGCTGTAAGCAAAAAACGCATGGCTTCTATAACATGATTTAGTTCTATATTAAAAAACGGCTGTATATTGAGGATAAATCGGATCATCCAACGTCCGAATCAGAAATTAGGGTAAAAGAGAGAAAACGGTGTAAAAAATTTAACGCGAATGAAACCTGAGCAAATTCGAATAACACAAGCTAAAGGTTTGCAGAATTTGAAACGAGTTAGTTAGAGAGTTCGAAATGATTAAGCTTCGCTGTTTATTTAACCCGATTCTATGTTTTTGGACTTGTTTTATTGTTGTAGTGTTTCGAATATCTCTCAAGAGCACCTGAAAAAATTGTATAAATTAATTCTTATCACGAGAATAGATGAAAATATATTTGCGTAAGTACAGCAGAACGGATGTTTGTCGTGAATTATGAGGCTGAAGTTGGTAAGGTTACTTTAAACGATGCATCTTTCGGAAAAATCGTTACTTTGCAACCTTAGGATTGTCTGAAATTCAGCTTTTAAATCATAAGAAATAAAACATGTTCATATTTTGAAAAGCTAACTCCTTGGAAGTCGATCTAAAATTGTTACAACAATTTATTCCACGTCGTTTCGTTACGTTAACATTCCCAATTTCAACCACGATGACAATTACACCTCCGCAATAAAAACTTCACTATAATGTGATATTTCTAGAAAGATTGTAAGATAATTTATGAAGAACTGTTTGATAGGCGAAATGGATTTGAAATCATTATAATCGAATAAAAAGACACCAGAGCCTGTAGATCACTTCGAACTTTCTATCCTTAAACTCTTTTCTCAATTTGTTGATATCATAGCTTTGTTTATTCGAATTTCCTCAGATTCATTACTATTACATAATAATAAAGATATTGTTTCAGTCATCTCGACTATCATTTAAGCAAATACCAATGAATGCAGAGTTACAAATCGATATTATTTTTTTATCCGATCGTAGCGAGCGTTTATTCGCAAGAAAATCCACGACCGTCTACGGTTGTTCGTAAAAGAAAGTACCACCAGTCCCAGAACGATTCCTCGTGCAAACTTTCACATCGGCATCATGGCATTCGTTTGGGAGTAGGTTGGGACAGATCCAGCATCACGGATTCTAACACACTCCACGCTAGTATAGGTAGGTACGTTAAGAAATATACGCGACGCAGATCTTAGACGAGGATATCAACCGAGCTCTTATACACTATATAGACAACCATGTAGTTGTACCGCAAATTCGTGCATACGTAGAAAGAAACACGTATACCCACATAGGTGTGTGTATGTGTATTATATATAGATATATGTATGTATATTGGCGAATGCAAGATGACGCAAGCAGGTTGTGCGCATTACACTTGTCTCCTATAAAACTGCGCTCTAAAATGGGAGCAACTAATCGGTATGAAAAGATCAGGATCTAAATTTGCAATATTAATACTGCGCAGTGATCGAATGATCGAATGAAAGGTTGTTTGCAACTTTGAGTTTGATGCTTCTCCACTGTTTTCCGTAGGTATATACTGTTTATAATTTGCATGGTGAAAAAATATATCTGACCACGATATTCGTAGTAAGCAATTTATCTTGATAATACGATGAATTCTCTTTGGCAATTGGTAAAGAGAATCATTGGATTAACACTGGACATTTATTGCAATTATGTAAACAAGTTATCGCTTATTTCAACTGCTTGTACGGGTATTTCTTACGTATCTGACTACTGTTGATGCGTAATTACTTTATTCGTATGTTGATTAGATTCGTGAAATTAACCATGTTATGAAAGTGTTACCACGACGCGTTATAAACATCGGTATATTAACTCGATAACGAGATGACCTTTTAAATTGCGAGAATTAGCCTTTGTACACTGACTTTTCTTCTCTCAAACAAGTTTACAAAATATCATCATTCTATCATATCAAAATGGCCAATACAATTGTTCCGTGATAATCCATTTTATCATTTCACGAAGAAAATTTGATACATATTTTTGTTTAAACGATCATTATTTATATTTTTCCTCACGCGAATCACATTTTCTTTAATCATCAGTGCATAACGACGACGAGTAGAAAAATTGCAAAAATTTATATGGTCATATGTCTCAAAAAAAAAAAAAAAAAAAAAAAAAAAAGAAAAATCACACAAAGTTGTAAGTTTTCGAATCTCATCATTTGCGGTGAAATGATGTATCGATCTTTCCACATAAAGTGGATCAGTCTCATTGATCCTACCGAGAAATTACAAAAAAAAAAACGCGAACTGTCCAACAAACGAATCTGATTGTGAATAAAACAGTGCAGCCAATATTTCATTGAATCAAGTACGTGCATGGTGTGCAAAAAAATTACTTACATCAATTCTAATCTGAAAAACCTACGATTACTGTAATATGTATGTACGCGATCCGAGGTCCGATACAGAAAATGTATCGCAGAGCAAAGGCGCGTGATTGTGTAGAGTTCGAACGTTGCGTTAAGAGTTTTATACCTTCATCCGTGCATTTTATTTTTTGCGAAATACCGAGTAGTGAAATACGGTTGAGCATTTACGGATATAGCTAGAAGAACTTATGAAATGTATATACAGAGAAATGGAGGACGACGACGATAAATCTGCATTTCTCGGATCTCGTATGTTGATACTGGATTCAAGCAGTAGCTTTATTGGCGAACGAGGTGACGTAAACTGTGATATCCATCTTCCGTTTCCATGTGTGTAGGTACCAAGCACACCACGCACACGCACATTGACTTATAACGTGCCATGGCTACATGCGTATCTGCATATATACATATATGCATGCCGGTATATAAGCCCCGCGAGAACTAGCCAGTGGTTCGAAGCGGTAAACAGTGTTCAAAAAAAGGGTTCAGGATTCTGGTCTCGCTTGGTGAACGTATAGGGCCGGACACCGTGGAGCTTACACGCAACCGGGCTCTCCTTTGATGATACAAACCAGACCCAGACCCAGGCACATAGCCGTCTATGACGAAGTATGCATAAATGTGTATTAGGATGGTCGTAATAATTTCCAAACATATGTGAAATCGATAGATAATGACGAAAAAACAGTCTGTAAATTATTTCAGATTTTTAGCTTGACTGGAAAGAGTGCCGGAATAGATTTGAATTTGAGAATAACAAACTAAAAAAAAAAAAAAAAAAAAAACAATCATCTCAATTTTCGAATAAGAAAGAGGAAAAACTATTTTTCGTTGGTCAAATAATTTTGTATGGTTTGAAAATTTGAAACTGGAAAACAAGAAATCTCAAATTTCGGATGAAAATGCGCGTGACTGTTTACTTTATTCGTGCAAAACCCCAATCATTTCAGATGAAAACTGGCATTGTTCCTTTGAAAATGACCTCGAATTTATTAGTTTAAGGTGTATATGTCCCCTTAATATTGAGTCAAGCTAATCTTCTGTAATATCAATTTCTATTTCTTAAGTATGTAAACACACTTAATAATTCGAAAACTGCACTTTCTTTTCGGGATAGATATATATATATCGGATGTTCATACACACGGTCAATTTAACAAAGAGTGAAAATCGGCCTGCCCTTATTATATCTAGAACAATTCTGGATACATTTGACCGATATCCAATTATTTTCGACAATCGAAAATCCGCTTCACATATTATCATCTGTTTCGCAGTTTACTTTTGGCCAACCGATTCCACAACCTTTCGAATCGTGAACCCGAACGATAAAAATATACGCATATACAATGCATTGCATAAATGCGGGCGGATCTACCCTGCGTATTACAATGCTCACGTCACATTTCTCACGAAATAACCCGAATGATATTTTCACCATCGAATATATCAATAATTAATCACCGTACACCAGAAATTTTCCCCCCAATTTTTTGACTCTGCAAATAATATTCAAGATCGCAAGTATCCTTTATATTTATACACAAATTTGAAAGATTCCAAGTTTTCTGTTATCATAGGATTCAATGATCTCGATGATTTGTCAAAATTCCCGAACACCCTATGGCGAGGTGCAAGGGTTAAGTCTCCTCTTTGGATATGAAAAGGAAGGGATTCACTGGTTATCACAACTTAGTTTGGCAGGCACGCACGCACACCTTGCATTAACTCGATTTTCGTACTATAATTCATGTACGTTACATATTCTTACATAATGGGTTATTAAATATCGTATATACATACGCATATGTCAGTTTCTTATAGGAATGGTAAATTCGATGCATCCTTATTATATACTGGAAACACTTTATCCCCTGTTAAAATAAATTTGATAATCTCAAGTTGAAAGCTTTTGAAATTTTTTTTTCTCCCTTATCTAAAAAAGCCTGCCTAATGTACATGGTTTTCCGAACTTGCAGCTATTATTGCGGCTCACTCTCTTCCGCATGTATGATGATTATATATCTGTATATATAACTGCGCAAACACTCTCCGCTGCCCAGATTCCTCCTAATCTTATCTCTACTGTTACTCTAATATCAACTATAGATACACGTTATTAACTTCTTTGTGTTTTTATTTTTACTCTTTTCTCTCTCTCTCTCTCTCTCTCTCTCTCTCTCTCTCTCTCTCTCTCTCGCGAGTTTCCTTTCTTTGTTTCAACTACAGTTTATTAATTGGCGCTTGCGAAATCGTTTACACAAATTGACCCGCACATTAACAAACCAAAAAAAGTTTATTCTACGTCGCTGTGAAAACTCGAATACCAGACGTATATGTGAATGTCGAAGGAAAAGATGGCAGAACGTTCAGAGGGAATTAAAAACATACGCTACGACGCGAGATGAATGAATGTAGATTTCTAAAACTGATTTCAAACTAAATTTGACGATAACTTTATGGCATGTTTACGTATTCAAAGTATTCCTTATCTTGGATGTTACGTCTATTCTACACAACCAAAATAATAAGTCGCTTCGTTTCTTGTTTGGAATTCAAGGGTCACATCAATTTGTCTGTTGCTACTAATATTCTGCAATTATAACCAAGCTATATACTACAAACACGTTAGTAGAGCAAATTATGAAGAGTGAAAAAAAAAAACAAACAAAAAAACCTACCCAAAATCATACATCGTAAAAAATTTATCGACGTATACACACAATGAGTTTAATTTTATTAAGTAGAAAACTGCTCGATAGCGTGTAGTAAATTACAGATAAAAAATTTCAGCGAAATAATGAAACGAAAATTCATAAACTCATAGTTATTGCACGTAGATTTTTAATGTAAATATATGTATAAAAATTTCGAATAATTCGTGACTTTGTATTTCTCTTGTAAAACGTCTTTCTCTTCTTGATTTGAAAACTAAAATTATTAACTTTGACTGAATTTACTTCGCGGATCATTTTTTAAATCGAATCACCGTAATTCTAAATATCGTGGAAAACACAGTAGCTATAAAAAAATTATTCAATATATATAAATATATACTGTGTATAATACACATCACGATAATGAAAATTGAAAATCTCTGTTCTTCCGTATTTCCGATTTTCCTTACCTTTCCTCCGTGGCGCCCTGATAGGCAAGAAGGACCTACACATGCATTAGGTTACACGCAAACGTGCGCCTTAATGGGGATACGTTAAAGTAAAAGACGATGAGTTGCGTACCGGGAAGTACGGTGAACGTGGATATAAACGGTGCCAGTTCATCGACACGACTGACAATGAGGCGAAACTCTATACACCGCTTAGTTATTATACAGAGAGGAGTTGAAATCCTCGCCGCGTCAGATTTGCCGCATCGGTTCGAAAGTTTCTAATTTGCAACGAGGCATAGAGGGGGGGGGTTAGAAAATTAAAAAAAAATTGGCACATCTCGTTGCAAATATCAACATGACGTATGTATCACATATGTAATATGTATATGTATATATTAATATGCCTAAATACAAAATGTACATATTATGGAGGGAGATTATGTAAACGGTTGTCATGTTTTCGTTTCCCCAATACAGAGAGAGACATGCGCGGACAGACAGCGCAGCGACTATATGTATATATAAGCTTGCGCAGGATGTTGTCCATGTGTAATTGACTGGAGTTAGGGATTGGCGAATTATGGTTTAAAGTTCAATTGAAGGTTTGATATACTGCTGGATAACTGTGCAGCCGGCGATGGTTCGCATAACAAGTATAAAAAAATATCATCGCGGGCTACTTCGTTACATATTGCATACACGAGTCGATGTATGTATGACACCTATACGTATAAATATACCTACCCATACATTCCACGTACGTAAAACGATTTGAAAAATCAAATCTCAAACACCGCAAGTATCACGGGATATTGTATACGCTTATTACTTTGCAGCACATAGCCTGAGGCGTATTTGTATTCATATAATAATATACATACATATATATGATATGTATGGTGTAGTATTATAGGTACACCACTGCAGCGGCGGAATCGCGCAAGTAGACTTTGCCGTTCGGTTTGTGCACGCTTCATCGATCCCGAATAAAGAATCATTACTTACCGGATCGACAGAAGGCCGCCACCGAGCAAAAGATCAACTGATATTTTGGCAGTTGGTTTGTACGACGCCGACGCCGACGCCGGCTGCTTGCCATGCAGCCTTGGCTCTGCTTAGCTCACAATCAGCCGTGGCCTCCTACGACCCGCTTCCAACTTTCGAAGATCCGATTCGAACACGCCGAGCGTTCGTCTGCCAATGAATGAGAGATGTCTTGGCAGGATGTGTGCGGACTTTTTCCTTCCTTCCTTCCATTTTCCAAGTCTCCTAGCTCCAATCCTTCGTTGTTTATTTTTCATTCTTTTACCATTCCTGGAACGATGATTAAAGTAAAATTTATTTCAAATATAAAATGATGAAACTGAATTCACCTTATACTGACAGAAGAACATGGAGAAACGTACCGCATTTACCTATAAATTGACGCAATAATTTTCGCGATAAAATAATATTTCCTATGATGTACATTGTTGGTCGTTTGATAAGAATATCGTATTATCGCAAACCTCCATCGGCTGGCTTAGAGCACGTAGAATATAATTATAAAATTCTAATTATATTATTAATTACATCGGCGTATCTTCAACGACGATAATATTTTTACAATTATATGATCATAATTGAGAGAGAAAAAAAAAGAAAAAAGAAAAGAAACAATTATTTATAGTATATCGAAGAGATCATCAAATGCATTATTGTGAATACGTATCATCGGGAAGAATAATAACTTATCCTACTAACATGGTTTACAAAGCAAAATTAGTTTCATTCCCACGATAACACTTAAAACTATAACATACGTCGCCGTATAAAAACACTTATTAACACCTTCACCGCGCTGCATAGCCTATAGCTCTTCGAATATTACCAAGTGATTGATTACCGTTCGTTTAAATCATACTTCAAGCCAGCTTCAAGACGTCGTATATATATAATATGAACGGATATCATATTAATTGAGAAAACCAAAATGTAAAATGTAAAAGGTATAAGTTATATGCTACAATCGAATTTAAATTATTTTCGCAAGTATATTATAAACGCCTGATGTCACTTTATAGCATTCGTCTATATATATACGTAATATCTTGGGAAATTTCATTGTCTCATTTATACTCTTTGGGAAGTTATACCGATAACTCGTATCGCAACCGGATCAAGATAATCTTAATCTAAATAATTAATACCGCAGAAAGTGTGTAATATAACTGATACACGTGCCCATGATTACAATTTAACCTCGCTTTTATTATTTCTTTTTATGCAACAGGTTATTCGTTCTTCATTAGTCGCATGGATTGTAAAAAAAAACATACTTCGAACATTCTAGTAACAGTTTGTAATATTGGTTTCAAGAACAGGGTTAAAATGTTGGCAAATTTTCTTGAACTTTTCTTTTGGGCTCAAACTTACAGACATTTTTTATACTACCAAACGCGATTCTCAGGTAATATTAAAGTCTTTTTCATATTCGGTCCGTACGTGTCGATTAATAGTTGCATCTTAAGATGTGATCGGTCGATGACAATGATTGTCAAAGATTATTATAAACGGTACCTTCTATGAATACCGAATAACAGTATAAAACAATTCGAGTACCTACCCCACGCGAATATACCTACGCGTATGCAGTGTAGTTTTGATTCTGAAATTAATCATGGTGCAAGTGATTGCGAACGACATATCCGGATCGATGTCCTAAAACTTTTGTCATTTTTTCCATGAATAATGTATCGGCGATTCGTACAAAAGTTACAGAATAAAATGAATTAATCGGTACCGACCTTGCGGACCGATCTCAAACGACACGAGAACCAATTTCACCTCGCCAAAATCGAACATATACATAACATTGTGGTCCAAAGTTGGCCTCCGCTCAATTGGGCAATCGCGAATCGTGGTCGTCGACGTACTTCGATCATGTATGTAAGCATGGCACATAAGTAGGGGTACACAGAAACGTTATATCGTCGAGACTTGCGAGGAGACGTAGGGTACACTCGTTTGTCCATATACATATACATATACATATACATATACATATTATGTATATAAGAGCGATCTCCGTGGTGCTACACGCACGCTGTGCACTGCCGCGATAATTTCATCTCACGTACTGCTCAACCTGTTGGCATTTCACCGGGGAAAGTGGTAAAGCCTGCATCGTACACGGGACACTTCGCAGTCTTTATACATGACGTGGATGTGTGGCGATGTATGGCGATGTGTGTATGTAAGCAACTCTTTAATCATTGCGCTCACGTAAACGACGAGTGAACCTTTCAGGAATAAATCCACCCCGACACCACGATCACCATTACTATTACTATACTGTTACTGCACCATTGGACGTCGGTTGCGAGAAGCAATCAAGTAGACAAACCAAGATAAAGATTCGAGGATTTCCCTCCTCTCGGTAATACACGGGAGAAGCCGAATCCTTCCTGAATCGCGAGGTCGAATTATATGTCTGCAAGTACCTACCTACCTAATGTATTTTACACGAGCGTGAGCAATAGACCAATTACGATGTAATTTCGTATGTCACGCAGTCCCTCTTATACGTGATCTATGCGGTGTAATGAGTGCTGATGGTACAGGCAAGAGATGTGTAAGCAATTCAATTTTCTTTCGTTACATATGGTCGACGATATATTGATTACGTCTCGTGATTTGGAAAGTATTGGACTTCAATTACCCCGATAAAGACCAAACAGGATAATCGCACCTTAAACGATGAACATCTTCAGCAGCTAGTGATTGTTACTCGTTTGATTGCGTGAATTTCACTTGGATTTGCAAAGCTTGAAGAATTTTCCGAATTTCGAAAAAGATTCAACATTTTTCTTTTCGTACAATATTCGTAAGTTTGTATTTCCACATCGATTCGGTACACATATTATGCATAACGGACTTAGATTATACATTATAAAACTGCACGTTTTACACGTGATTGTGTAGAAATTTTTTCAGGAATCACATGAGACATTCACTCTCCCGTAAGTAATATTTTTGATAGATATCCGCAGCAGACTACCATTAACCGCAATCCGATATCGATATAATTCTTTAAAATAGAAGACAACCTTTGATGAAAACTTTTACCATGAAAAACTGCAAAGCTTTGCAAGTCTGAAATGCTCCGCCACTATTCACGTCATGTCGGAGGAGATGGGTCGAATTGATTGTGTGCCGTATACACGTTGCAGATAAAACTGAGCTTTCGATTGAGCTTTTCACCGAGTAGAAAAAAATGCGCTTTTCAAGATCGAATCACGACCCCTCGCAATCTGATTACATACCTAGAGTAAAAAGTTAATCATCCCCTATATAAAGTTACACTAACCGCAATTAGCAGAATGCATCAACCACATCGCTAATCAATTAAGTGCTTGCACGTGTACGTAAAGAGAGAATTATCTTGAGTGAATAGCAGACTGCGAATAAGATGCATCTAACAGATAAGAGAATCGAGTAAAAAGGAGACACATTAATTAGGCTCGACCTTTATTAAGAGATGGCAGGAGAGATCCAACGAACCTCAAAAACGCCAACATGGCGCGAGAGAATGTAATCTTTCCCCCTTTATAAAGCTCTCGGTACGATTCGCATGCCTGCGTGAGAAAAAAAAAACGTTAAAGAGAAGCGGGAAAAGAAAGGAGAAAAGACGTCGAGTAACCTTTAACCTAAAAATTTCTACCACTTCGTTGGGACATCCAAAATTTTGTCCTTCAGGGCTAGCTTGTTTTCAGCCCGAAACAAAATGCGATATAGATACGTGATAATGCATCCATTTTCTCACCTCAGCCGCTTCGCCGCCAGTCATTGTCACATCATTCGTATAGAATCTAACTCGCATTTTGTTTCCGACCCCAAACAAGTTAGCCGCAAGCGGAGAGCTACTGTAACTCTGGGACTCGGGGACTTTGGGAATTGGAAATTGGGAAAAGGGAAGACTACTGGCCTGGTGACGACAAACTGGTGTAACTGACGTGTAGGCGTGGATTATTGGGCACCAACGAGCATTGGCTATTAAGGTTAGTCGGCTGGGAGGTGACGCCAATGGCGAAAACCAGGTCGCAATATTATTCTTACCGCCTTGTTGCCGTTGGCCGTCCCTATCCTGTTGCCTGCCTGCCTGCCTTGCCTGCCTGCCAGCCTTCTGCCTGTACATCGTACTACCAACTTATGCATGGTGTGCGGACTCCGCATCAGCAGCCTGCAACCTGGATAATAACGGGGAAGGCCTGACGGTATCGTGCGCTAGATTTCGACCGCGACGCCGTGTACGAGATGCGATTTACTTCTCCAGAAAAGATTCGCCCGCGACTTCCATGATGCTGTGATCACCGTATGATCTGAAAATATTAACCACACAACGATGATTTATCCGAAATTTTATCAATTATATTTTATTGGACATCAATTTTGTTCGTATTACGATTATGATTATGTTTTAGAGTGATTATACTTGTACGAAAATGAACGTTTACAAGTTGTTCATTCTTCTTTATTCGACCACAATTTATTATTGCTGAAACTGTAACGAATAAATTGAAATTAATTTCGTACATACATCGTCGTTTCTTTTTCGAATTAATTGAAACACATAAGAGAGTGATTCTTATTTTTTATCCTCTGTTTCAACTTTTACAATACAATTTCGATTCTGAAATGTCCCGTTGACGAAAATGTATAATCTAGACCAGGATTTTACGTCCTTTGAAAAATAACGTATATGCATGTAGATACATAATCGCATTGCGAAGACTTTATTGAGCGAAGGTCGTATATAAAATTCACAGACTAGATTCTGGTAGGGTCTTTCCCTGTAAGGAGTAATAAAATTCGGTTACAGCTTGCTTTTGACTGCCCGTGAAAAGCCATTTTCGTTCCACCTAATACCATCAAGCGTTTTTCAAGTTCTGGATCCGTAATACGTGAATGTAGCTACATCGTACAATATATGTCTACTATAACTCACGAAATCTCTAAGATTCAAAGTTTCTATCCGCAGCCCAAAACGCGAGGATAATATAAATGTATAATTTTTTTCTCAAGAGATTAGTGTTCACCTAACTACGTCGGATGTCGCTATGTACTGATGTTTTTCGATTGAACAACAAAGTGCCGATAAGCCTGCACGTGTCTCGCTTCTCTAAAACTCTCTAGAAATTAAAGACGACGACGACGGTCTAGGCCAAACGTGTGTTTAGTTTCATTTTCTTCGGGTAACCGAAATCCGATTTCTCTTGACATATAGATACACACATCGACTGCAACTTCGCGCATGGTAATATGAACTTTGCATTTTGATACGATCTTGCAAGCGTGACGATCGTTTAAAATCAGGCTGATGATATTCACCTGTTATGTCATGTATCGGTGCAGATAAAAAAATCTGGCACAATAATTGTACGCATCTCTGATTCCACTATTGCGTCTAACTACTTCTCGTACCGATTTCGTAAAGGGTAATAAGATAATTCTGGACGTATCATTTGAAGTTTTAAAAGCGTGAGGGAGGACGCTCGGAATTCCCTTCGAATCCTGGGATCAAGACTTAAGATGTGATACGGCGCGTACTCTGTTGAAAAGCGACTTTTGAACGAGATCTAAAAATACCTTTTCTATTCCCGTTCGGAGCAGGAAGGTCAAGGAGGAACGCAAATGTTAGCCAGCCGTGGAAATAGCATTTTCAACCGAGGATAAGTTCGAACGAAATTTTCTCCCCCGTCGTACCTAATCGTTATCGTAGGCAACCATACTTTTTGCATATTACGCATATATCGTAAAAGCTCAACGCTTCATTGGAAATGGATTTCCTCGTCAAGTGTCTACCGATTTGTATTTTCCCAAAATAACACCCTTAATTCCTTGCTTTCAAAATTGTGATTGATTCGCCAGTTAAAACCGTCATAATCGCATAATTGACTGATGCGAATCTCGAAACAAACAAAATGTAACAAAGCAAACTACATGTCATATGCAAAGTAACGTCACGCTCACGATTAGCAAAGCCGCGCAGTTCTGTGCATACCTTCATATAATGTGTAACGGCCAAAGTCCAGTAGTCGACCGTTTTTTACCGAAGTAACGCAAATCCAGTTGCATTCCAAGCTCCAGTGTCTTTATCCCCTTCAATCGATCTTCCTTTGAACTGTTGCGCAAACAGCCTTTGAAAAAAAAACCATGCTATACAGGGTGGTCTTTTTCTATCTCGAAATATGAGGAAAAAGTTTGATACAAAATCCGTAGAATTTCTTTCTACTACTTTGTGATTTTACACAAGGAACACGTATTTTGACTTGGATGAACTGATAGCGGGTTTCAAGACAATTCAAAAACTTTTTCACGTCTATCTTTCTAGTTTTCGAGATATTCGCCTGAGGCAATTAAAAAAAATTACTCTGTATACTCTGCACGTCGGCTACAACCGTTCAATTTACGGTTCAAAGAATCCGGTAACTTGAAGTTGCACCTACAACTTTGCCAGTTATCAGTTGACTAGAGGGGAGTGGGGGTATGTTGTGCTGAAGGTTGCAGCAGCACCTCGCGCCAAGAGAATTAATCAATCAAGTTTTCTCTCCAATCTCCACTCCACGCCTAAGTGCACTGCACTTAAGTGACACAATTCAAAGTCAGGGTTAATATCACAAACTTACGTTTTCGAGTTGGAATTTATGCAGCGGGGGATGAAATTTCTCAAATATTCTTTCAATGTCAAAATAAAGTATTTAAAAAAATCTTGAAAAATTATCCACCATCTTTTAAAATTTCTCTCTTTAAAAAAAATTATAAAACCAAAGCCCAAAACGAAACTGATGGACGTGCTTAAGTTCTTCCAAATGCAAGTACCTTAAAAAAAAAACCTGCTAACTCTGGTTGCTACCTACAGTTTGACAAAGAAAAATGAGGACTTGGCAAGAAGGTAATGGGATCGAAACTGGCTGAAAACTCGTTGGCAAATAGCATCTTAGAAAATAGTAATTGTTACTTATTCGGTGGTGGTTTTTTTCAAGGCGTAACGATGCTACGTTCTAGCTCCGTTAAGAAGCGTAAACAAGTCGTACACAAAAACGGTGCGTTCACCTCGGGCTGACTGTGTCTGACGTCATCCGTCCAAGCAGTGCGGAGCGGGACTTGACCAGGTCACAGACCGAAAACAGGAACTAACACTCTAGACCGCGAACCGGCCGACCATCAGCGATGTAATATCCGCATGGTGGAGGTTCGCCATCGTCCCAAGATCGGTGGATGCCTAAAAGGACGGAGTTCCTTGACTCCTTACCGTTCCTTGACTTTTCCAACGCTCGGCTCCCGTGTCGGATGTCTAACCCTGATCGAATCAACCCTGAAACAGAAGCCCATACAAACAGTATTATAAGAACCAGGAACGTGATGGTGAACCAATCGCAAATTCTTCAAGCCCCCTCCGATCTCGTCTCTCGCGATATTGTTCGTAAAATGATTTCTTCTCTCTCATTCCCTGCACACTGTAGTTAGAGTTAAAAGAACAGCATACGCGTCGGATAGAGGTTGGGGGGGAGTAGAATCTTTGGCGAAAATCTCTATTGCAGAGAAAGAAACCGTTAAACCGAGGCAAGCGAAACTGCGAGATCACCGAATCTGCGGACGTACATAGCTAAGTGTGATATACATGGTTACAACAGCGGTAAATGAATGGTGCAGGGTAATTGAATATTTTTTTGAGATTATTAAACATTGATACAAGTTTACATGGGAGATATTATTTTCTCATTCATGGACTAGCAGAACAGTTATATATATATATATATAGTATTGATCGATTTTTACAATTTTACCCAACACGAAGAAGAACATTTTTTCTTTTTCTTTCAAGAGTTTGAGAGAAAAAAAAAATGAAACACTAGTACGTATTGCAAAAGTTCTAAAATTCGAAAACGGAAATAGATACAAAAATATTTTAAACTGTTGGTAACAATTAGAAATTACTCGAGCAAATGGCATCTCACTAACTATATAGACAACGCTTTTCACTGTACATATATAATAGAAGAATTAAATAATCCTTTGAAAAAAAATACGCTATAATGTCGTAAAAATTTCATGAAATGAAAAAAATTCCACTAATAATATTATACAGTTTTCTAATTTATTTTGAAAACCATAATAGACACCCTAAATTCTTACACATACAGGCAAATGGTTTTTAAGTGTATTTTAGAAGGTGCAAATTCTATTAGTGCACTTATATTACAATCAATTTTTCTATTCTTCTATTTCCGTTTTTTTTTCTATTTACATCGTCGTCGTTATTTTGCATTAACTCTGCACTGTCTCTTCAATACGGTTTATAATTCCGCTACGATAGCGGGGCGAGATCAAAACGGGGACAATCACCTCTGCTGCTACACGGCGCGATGTTACCGCTGAATATTAACGATCTCTTTGTCGAACTCACAGCTTCGTTACACAGAGCAAAGAAATTGATGATTTTTTATTATTATTATCATTATTATTTTGAAATTTTTTTTTATTCCAATGCCCCCCCTACACCTTCCCGTGGATCGCATGCGTAGGATGCCTTGGAAAAAGTAAAAGTTCAGTTTGTATGCTAGGATCTGATTGATTATCTGTTATACATACATATATACGATATACATATGTGTATACCTGTATTGTATATGCATAACGAGTTAACGGAATACACTGCAGTAATATAATGCCAACATCTCGGGGCATTATTTACAAACGTGGCCATACGTTATATACGTAATTTACAATATATATGTATATTAACATATCTGAAGCATACATTGCAAACGAGTTGTGTTTTTTTTTTTTTTGTTTTTTATCGAAATAATAAATCATCATTTCATATACAGAGCGATATTTCAACGCTTCCATAATTTAAAAAAAACTACTTTCTCATTTTCATATATGTAATATACACATATCCGTATATCCATTGATTGGCCTGTTATGCAAAATTACAGTGCAGAATTATGAATGAATGAATGTAAATCGAAAAAGGAGTTTTATAAGCTACAAGGTAGAGAATACCTGGTACGTGTAATATACAGATTTTTGGAAATGATAAAAGTAAAGAATTCGACATTTTTAAGGTAAAACTTGAGATTCAAGAAAAGAAAAATATCCCTTTCAACAAAATCAAATTCTTACCTACACGCGTAAATTTATTGGCGAATTTTTCGCTTACAAGGGTTAATACATATATACAGCATATGAATTCCATATGATTGATGAGGTTGAAGTTCGTAACGTTAAAACACATCAAATTACTACTTAAGCGACAAATTGTAAGCAATGTTTGTCACGTTTTATTGAAATCGAAATTTTTTTACACCCTAATAACATTGAATTGTTGCAGTGGCCAAATTTTCCAATGTTACAAACTTTATCCTCTATATAATTGTCCGAGTAAAGATCGTAAAAAGGAAGCTTCCGATTTTTAGGTGTATCATCCAGGGGTCTAGATAATAAAAATATAAAATATTTCCACATTCAAGCTTTTCCCAGATTACACGGATTATTACTATTATATTGTTAAGTGCAGGTTTGCGGAAAAAAAATCATAACAACGATAAACATAGTCCTCGAAAACGAAGTGATAACGAAAAGAATTTCTACTAGTGTTCGGTTAATCACTCGCACAGTATAACCTACTAATAATAATCAATTATACAGTGCGCCTTTTTATTTTTTATTTTTTTTGCAACTTGAAATCGCATTATTCAGTTGTAGCTAACTTACGGCCATAAACTATTTTCATTTTTTACTGGAATAACAAAACAAAGAAAAAAATTTGCTTCTGACAAGGAGAGGCTATGATGCGTGCATCACCGATTCGATCCATCTTTATTACACGTGTAGTTTATGACCAGAAGTATAACACGTGCGAGTAGTATCGTGCACTTCTTAGCCGTTTCCGAGAAATTAATCGAATTAATTATCAATTGATCAGTAATGAAAATTAAAATTACTCGTACCTGTTATACTTCTGGTCATGACCTACTACACGTGTAATAAAGATGGATCGAATCGATGATGCACGCATCTTACCCTCCCCTTGTGAGTAAACAATAAAAAGGAGTATTTATAACTGCAACAAGAACACCAACAATAAATGTATTTCCATACTTTTTAAAATATAAGTCATTCGTACGATATTTTCATTCGATCCTTGCAACAAAATTGATGCAACCATAAGACTTTATTCAACTAAAAAAACATATGTAGTAAACTATATCCAAACAGATTAGTGTCACACGATTACCTAGAAAAAATTCACAAATTGCATTGACTGCTGTGATAACAATAAAGCTTTACGTGTGCTACACAATTTCTTGCAATTTTAACAAAATCGAAACCCCATCGCGGATACCTATGCCCATTTCGCAATAATTTCTTGGCACCTCTAAGTAGAATATAACAAAATCCCATCAAATTCCCATCTGCCCAGCAGTTACAAAGTTTAGCCAAAAAATTTTTTCTGGTTAAAAAATCTCACGTTATTAATATCGAACGATATCGTTTTTGCGTTACAGGATATTATCAGCCGGCTGGACCACTGATACAGCATCCTCCAACGCTGCCTCCGGTCAAGGGTCCTCCACCAGAACCAACCCCTACGCCACCACAGAACTCCGAGGGTTCCGATGACCTGGTAGCGACTTCAACTACTTCCGGCGGTACGACGAGCGGTGGCGCAGGTATTTACATACATCATACCTATCTGTATATGTATTATATATAGTTTTGAGAGAAGTGTGTCATAGGATAATACGATAACTTTTGATGAGCAGTGGGGATAGTGGTGAAAAAAAAAAAACAATTTTTATGCAGCTGAATTTCAAATCTACTCTTTTATAGGTGGCGGAAGCTTCTACAGGACGTATTGTCCTCAGTACTACGGCACCCCACCGCAATATCAAGAACTTTGTTACCCGCCAACGTACTCGCATCCGCATTCTCATCCACCGCCTTATTACAAGTACGCCCCAACTTACAGACGGTGAGTAACAGGGTTGTTTTTTTAATTTATAGGTAGGCTCGCGTGTTGTAGAGTAATTTTCATTGATACCTTTGGAAACAAAATGCGACTTTGATTCTATACGAATGATGTGACAATGACTGGCGATGCAGTCGATGTGAGAGATTGGAAGTCATTGTCACGTAATTCGTGTAGAATCGAACACGCACTTTATTTCTAACCGAAAACAAGTTAGCCGGGAGCCCAAGACGTTTAATAAACATTACTGTACATACGTATGTACGTACAGTTAGGTCAAAAAAATCAAAAACCAAAGGTACTTAAAAATCGTCGAGCTATCAGCTGTATCGTGATATTTTTAACTTGCTGTTTCTGTCTCATCGGAGAAACACGGAAGTTATTGTATAATCACCTCGAAAATGAATAGTTGAGTTTTCACTAGATCTCGACGTTTCAAGATCCAGAGAATCACCATCCGATCATTTTCGGATAGGTGCCTCAGTATGTATGTATGTATGTAATATGTATGCATGTGATCAATTTTTTTGTCCGACGATATCTCGAGAACGATTTATCGAATTTCATCATTTGATCTCAATTTACGCGGCTTTTGCAAACTTAGAACTGATTCGATTTTGGCTTTGATCGGTTTACTACTTTTTGGATCATTTTAATAACAAGATTCCGAAAAATAAAAATAAAAATGATGATATGTTCAAAATGGATGAATGATTCAAAGTCGGATTTGCGAAAATAAAATTTGAGGACCTAAATTAATTTTTCAATAAATTTCGTGATAATAAATATACATAATAAATGCAAGAATTTTCAGGGATGATTTGATTCTTGACAAAAACTCTGAAAGAAAAATTTTCGTATTTTAACTCTGGAACAACTTTAAGATAGTAGAGTTATCAACATATAATTATGCGTTAACAATATATCACAGTTTACCGAATTTCAGACAATTCTAATTAAGTTGCATAATGTCGAGTTCACCCAAAAATTTACCGTTATATTACCGTTACGAACATATTCGACGCGCGTACTTTATAGTCAAGGAAAATTTGAAACTGTACGACGGATTTTTTATCTACTGATTCAGAGTACAAACAATTCCATAATTCGTCTTCCATGAATAATTAATTGAAAAAATCGAGTGGAATGAGTAATAATAGTGATTGAAGATTGCAAAACGTTTAATGAGGCAACGTTCATCATTCACAAATTCTATTACGCATATTCAGTAAAAATATGAACGGTTGATGCTTGTAACTATATGGATACATACGGATCTATACTTTTCGGATATTTTTTGATTCCTCGACACAATAAGCAAGTAGCAATAATAGAAATTATTCCAAGCTAAGAGACTCCTTAGAAAAAGTATTTTGTTGATAAGCAAGTCACACTTGCTCGAATATTGAAATAGAATATCATCACAACAATACAAATGGTGAATTGACATTAGCTTCTTTGTACCCATAAGGATTTAAGTTCAGAGATAAATATCCTTAAATATAATTTATCGTTTATTTTTCAGCCAGTACTATGGGTACCAAGAATCAGGTGGCCCTGGTGGTGGAGGTTCTGGTGGCGGAGGTGGACCAGGAGTGGTCGAGTATCAACCACCTCCACCACCACCTGCAGAATATCCTCCACCTCCATATTACGGCGGCTATCCACCGCCACCACCGCCCCCTCCAGCCCCTGGAAATCCAGCATACATGCACCCCCAAGGAAGACCTTTCGTAGATCGTAAGTATCGACATTCGAAATGTGGTATTCTAATGAATAAACAAAGAAAAATATCTGCTGCACAATTGAGACAAATAGTGGAAAATGGGATTGAATCAAAAGGAAATTCACTTTTCGACTGCGGGTCAAAACTCCGAAAGTTACTAATCTTCACATGCGAGTCATTCCACGTCAGACCCAAGATTTTTGAAACATTGTCATTTTGAATTTGCCTGAAATTTTGTTGATATATTCTACGAAAAAAATACGAGATATATGTTTGACGAGAAAATCTAGTATCGATATTTTGGATTTTAGAACATAATTTCAAACTTCAAATTTGGCAAACACACTCTCCTTCTAATGGCCGTATCTTCAATAGTAATGAGGATAATCGAGGCATTGGAAATGACATGAAATACCCTTCAAAGTGATGTAATATAAATTTTTTTTTACATAATCATGTGGCCGTCAATTTCATTGGTTGAATTTTTTGACATTACGTTTAGCCATCACCTGCTAATTTTTAAATTCTACGAAGAATATGGTTGTATTCGTTTACTAATTGTACATTAAGACACCAATTTTTAGATCAGACCTATGTTGGAATCTTTTTGAAAAAATTCGATCTTTTTAGCTTATTTAATTATGCCGCTACGCATCAACGTGTAAGTTTCAAGTGTGCCAAATTTGATATTATATTCCAAAATCGAAATTATAGATACCAAGTTTATTTCCTCAAACACGTTATTCTTTTTTTCGTTCGTAATGCAAATCAAAAAAATTCCTAGCAAATTAACATTTTTGTGAAGTGAAGTGAAATATTATTTTTATTATTCATTTTTTACTATTATTAATCAGAGTGGTTAGATTTAATGGTCATTGAGGAACTTGAAGACTTATTAAATCTCATAAAAAAAATTTTTCGGGGTGAGCTTTCAGGATTTCAAAGCACAACTTATCATTGAGTATGAAAGAACAATTTCGAAAATGACATGTTTTCCGCTTTGCTCTAGTCTGCACCTCCTGACAAAAACATTCAATTCTCTGCAATGAAAGTTTATGCACAAGGCAATTTTTGACCACGGCGCAGAGAAAATCTTCCTCGTGTATTATACGCTTCCATCATAGATAAAAAATTTTCTTGGATTCACATACTACCACAAAGTAAATCTTGAAGAAAGAGGTTTTATTTTTAAATATCTTTTTAGTAATAATAAAAAGAAAAAACATTCTTTCACCGCAGTCTCCCCTAAAGTTTTAGCTATCGTAAACTCAAAGGACTCGTCTGATACTCTAATAAACAAATTTTCACAGACGCAGCCTTTCAAGGTTGCCCGTGCCCGATGCAGTCGTGTCCAAAAAACGTGGATACTGGGCCCCTTATTGGTAATGGTAAGGGGGCGCCAGTGGGCTCAGGGCCCGGTCTGTCATTGCCGCCCAGTGCTTTGGTAGGGCCCCCGTCACCTGCTAGGGGCCTAGCTGGACTGGCGCCCCCCCATGGTGCCAATGCCTGGGACACAGATCGCGTCCAAATCAACAATCATTGTAATCTCACGCTGAATCAACCGCCACCCCCTCCGCAGCACAATCAAAACGGTGGTCACAATCACACACAGAATCAGGATTGTAGAGCAAAGGTAAATTGTGGCTTTTTCTAGTTGTTAATATATCAGTACAACAATATTGTACTGTGAACTTGTATTTTATTCTAGTTAAATATACTATAGTATACTAAACTATATTTGAAATAATTATTCTTTGAATAATTTAAATATATTCCGTTTTCATGTTACAGGATGAGAAGAGTTGTCAGAACAACAAGTTGTCACAATGCAACTGCCAAAAACATGCCTGCACATCGACGACATGCGAAGTGAAGACTGAAACTTTATCGCCTAATGAAAAGTTGCCAACAACCGTGCAATGTACCAATAATAAATTACCAAACTTTAAACAAGAGAATAACAATGTTAAATGTGAATCTTGTAGTGAGAAGGTGAGTGATGATATACCTTGTGAAGCAAATTGCAACGTCAAATGTGAATCTGGTTATAAATGTGAAATAAAATGCGAACAGTGCGTTAAGGGACAGATGGCTGTTTTGGATATGGATAAAGATTCTGGAATCCTGTTAATCGATGACAAGTTGGAAGGCGATAGTGTTAAAGAGGAATTAAATGATGTTGTTTTGATTGAAAATGACAACTGGAAAAAACCAGATTATGAGTCGACGGTCCAAGAAACAGTAGAGGAGAAAGAAATTTCTGATAAACTTGTTGATATTCAAGAACAACCAAAGTGTCAAAAAGTAACAAAGCGTAAGTTATCCCTTGATAGTCTGTCTGACAATAAGAAGAAGCGTAAAATTAATAAAAGGACTTTGTCAGTTGGTTCAGTTAGAGATTTAGCTAATAGTGCTCAAAATTCAAAATTACCACTATTAAGCAATGAGACAATTCAGTCGACAGAAAATGTTCAGAAGAAAAAGTACACCAGGAAAGAGACGCAAAACAAAAAACGAAAATCCGAATTGGCAAGCCAGTGCGAACCTGCAGTAAAGAAAACCAAGACTTTAAAACTGCCGAATAATCTCGGCATTCCTAGCATTAAGCAAAATGCAAGTGAAACTTCAATAATGGAGACGATAAACAGCGTAATTGAACAAGGTTTAAAAATAACGAAGAAGAATGAAAAGAATTGCAAAATCAGTGAACCAACCGAGCGGAAGAAAGTTGCAAACTTGTTATCAACGTTGAAAAAGGTTGGGAAAAAAACAAACTTGCCTAAAACAGTGCCGGGTAAAATCAGTTTGGTTGAGATATCTGAAATAAAGAATAGTCAATACAAGATCCAATGTGAAGCAACAAATGGACGGTCTCGAGAATCAAAACTCAAGTTACAAGATGCTAAGCCTAAAACTAAAGTCAAAACGAAAATTCTCAACACTAAAACCAAAATTGAAGACACTAAGTCTTTAGCAGAGGATTCAAAATTGACGTCAGAAATATTAAAGCAAAGTGAAACTATTGCTAAAGCCAAAGTAAGCGATTTGACCTGCCACAGTGTATCAACGCATACTGATATCAGGAAACCAACGCTAATAAAAAATAGGCGTAAGAGCTCGAAGAAGTCTATCAACAAAAAGGCATGTGTCAAGTCTGAGGAAACCCTAGCTGTTGAAGAAAATTTAGCACTCATTAGAAGACCGAGTTTAAAACCCAAATGGAGCAATGGTTGGAGTTGGGAAGGAGAACCATACGAGGCTAAGGTTTACTTGACGGTAAGCCTAAAGTTTCCTCGAAAAACAAACTATCAATTTAAGCCAAATCAATCAGTCGCGAAATAATTGTAAGTCACAATTCCCTAAATTCCTTGCCAACGTTTTTATAGTACACTGTAAGTGTTATGAATTTTCTCAATTATAAAATACCAACTAATAAATTCACTAGTTTGTTACAGTTGTTGGCTGTACTATTATGACAATTGCTGTTTACTTTTTATCTAAAAATTTTTATGCCCAATTTGAACGACGAATATCATAAGTTTTTACATGAAATTGTTTCAGAATGAGGAATTAGCATTTCGACGCTGCTATGCGAGCATGAAGCACGTAAGCGGCGATGTCCTGAAACCTCGAGATTGTGTCCTGCTTAAGAGCGGCGTACGGAAAGCAGATCTACCATATGTGGCAAAGATTGCCGCGCTCTGGGAGAATCCACATGATGGTAAATAAAATAGATCAATTATTCAAAGGATTAATAGATCAATTTATGAAAAACTCGATCACTAACACTATCTACATTATTAAATAAAGAGCAAGTAATCGACTTCGATTTGATTTCACCAGTTTGAATATGCAAATATCCTACACGACAGATTTTTTACACAGGTGAAATGATGTTTTCCTTGCTGTGGTACTATCGACCCGAGCACACGGAACAGGGGCGAACGCAATGTGATACAGAGGATGAAGTATTCGCATCGAGACATAGAGATGCAAACAGCGTTGCTTGCATAGAAGACAAGTGCTATGTCCTAACATTCAATGAATATTGCCGGTAAGAGAAATGAGAAAACAAAGTTAGTCGCGAAACAATCTCATGAAACGTATCATATGATAAAAATATATTTTTGCAACTTTATACGTATGTCAATGACGAAAATTTGTATCCTAATAATTAAAATATAATTATTTTTTATGCTCAGATACCGCAAAGATTTACGAAGATTACAAGAAGGGCTGGAATCACCTGGTCTAATTGTACCACGCGGAGATCAGTTGTATCCAAGAGTTAGCCGGTTACCGCCATTACCAGTGCCTGCAGACATTGTGTTATTTTGTCGACGAGTTTACGACTATCGTGGTAAAAAATTGGTCAAGAATCCTGGATGATTCTAGTTTTTGTGGAGCAAAGTGAATAGGAACAAATGAAATGCACAAAAGAAAGATAACAAAGAAAAAATTTGTGAACCGTGTAAAACTGCACGCAGGTCTCTTATCACTTATTGTTATAGGCAAGTTTTAAGGCCAGAGAGTCTGCAATGATGAAATAATTACATCATTAAGGTTAATCAACGTATTGTGATATATTTGTATACACATTTGCAAATAGTAAATGCAGTCACATAACGTCCACGATCGTTTCATCTTTCTCTCTTTCTGAAGGAGTGAAATGGTATTTTCTGAATACATCTTCTACGCAAGCTCGTATCAAAGGACGTGTCGATGCGATAATAATTTCGGAAAATTCGTTGAAAAAAGTTCCATTATACAACCCCGCTTATTCTTCAACTAAACGAATACCTAAGCTTCAACAATTACATCAGTGTCTCAAATCCAGCTTTCTCATTTGTAAATATGATTATAATTCTGCCAGAGGAGACACATTGAATTAATCTGCTATTATTGGCACACGAACAATACGATATTATTGAGATTGCAGGATGATTACACAATATTCTTTCATCGAATGATATTTTCTGCTTTTCATACCTTAAATGTCTATTATTTCATCACTGATGCCGCTCTGTATTAATTACTGTAACAGACATTTTTAGAAAATTTCATAATTTTATAGAGAGAATATTTATATTTTTTGCGAAATAGTATTTACACGTTTACAATATATTTTTGAAAGAGGCGAATGATTCCATTATTTACGGTAAAAGAACTTTTATAAACCTTCGAGCAGTTTCAGATGGGAATCAAACGCAAATACGACCATTTAGCGAAAATAGAAATAAGCCTCTACCCAGGTAAGCTAAGGATATCTAATAGTTTAGCCCTAACACGTTACAAGAGACTTCCATTCTCTAAGTATATGTTCTCATTGGTTTAAGGCTTGAAATTATTCTGCATTAGCGAATAGTGTACGCAAGAAACATCAAAGTATTTCAAAATGTTATTTCAATCACAGTCGATGCCTTCAGATCTAGATGCTAATGTGATGCAAAGATAATATTATTTTACCGAAAAGCGGTAAAAAAGAGAAGTAACAAATGTTTTCCTTTTCTTTTTTTACTGAAAACAACTTTCCCATTACGGAAGTTTTAGAAAACGATTCTGTGTGAATTTAAATTGTGTACGTATAACAGATTTCAAAGTACTTTAAAACGAATGCATGGTGATTTCAAAAATATATAATCTTAATCTTACGAGCAAATATTACATCTGGATCTAGAAAGTGTCAAAACACTATAATTTGCGGACAAAGTTTGCATCGTAATTAGATTTTACTAACGATTAAAAATGATCTTGCATACAACCTGAATCAGTACTTTTGTAATTGAGTTGTAATATTTCTTTGGCATCGGTGTTTACATACCTAAGAATTGAATTAGGCGTTCGGAATTCTTCAGTAATTTAAATATCAGCTAAGCAGTGATATAGAACAATTATTGCGATAAACAATAAATTCCAAATGGAAAATCATGAACATTAATTAACCATTTACGTTGTTAGCAGTAGGTGTTTTGTTAAAAATTATATTATTTAAAATTAATATATTATTGATGATGATTATTTAATATCTAATATATTGGACCTAGGTTATAAGTTATTTCCAATCGAAAGGAAAAAAAAAAACAAAAAGCTTAAAAAAAGAAAAAAGCAAAGAAACCATTTGAAAGACCGTCATACCAAAACATTCTTTCATTTTCAAAAACCATTTGATCATGATTTAATATATTTTATTAATTTATCATTTGTTATTATTTAGAAACACCTAATAACAAACAGCGTGTTAGTAATTAATTTTATATTCCTTTTTATCGTGTAAGGAAATCGGAAAGTGTAATTTTTGATAACAATTTATCAATGAAATAATAAGAGACGTGCAGCCATGTCAAAGATCGCCGAGCGCAGAGAGATGAATAATTTAATGTATCAAAAATTAATTCCTAGAATGGTTAACATGGGAACATTGCACAGAAATGCATATCCTCTGTTCATTTGTATAGGGATGAATCTAAAAACAAAGTGAAGAAAAAAAAAAAACGAAAACAAAAAAACAACACTGTATCCATAATTTATTCTTAAGCCTAGAAGTAAAACGAAAAGCCATGATGCTGGCTGTTGCATTTGTTTTAATCAAAAAAAAAAAAAAAATCAGTTTGTGAAATAGAACTAAATAAATTCCATGCACGGCGCTTGATGGTTCGCTGTTGAAAAATATTTGTTTGACTATTTCATGAAATATTGTAATTGTCATTTTTACTAGCCGAAACATGTGTGTTTATGTTAATCGATAAACCAATATAATATCACAAATCAAAGTTGCTGTTGGCATACATTTGTTTTATTTTCATTCTTCCTATTTGTTATTGCACGTATCCTTTAACACATGTAACAACTATTGCGTTCAAACACGGTATCACTCGTGGACTGCTTATGATTCATTATATCTTATGAATTTGATGAATTTTTAAAAATCAAAAATAATATCAGATGTAAGATAATGGTATTGAAAGTACTACTTCCCTGCACTCATCAAATAAGCAGTCTAGCTGAGCTATGTTGCAAATATATTACCTTCCACATATGAATAATAGTTACATAGACTTTGTTTACAAAAAGCCCTTGCATACTTTCGCCATGAAAAACATCTGCTTGTTCTGACAGTATAGGTACTAATAATTCTCTGCATTCCTTAGTATCCACGTGTTTTTCCCCATTGAGTTCTATAATACCCTTGTGGAGTCACAGAAGAAATTACGAAAGTTTGAATTCAGTTTAAATATTCACTCCGCGATCTACGTTATGCGTTATAAAACTATTATAAAACACGCATACATATAATATATATATGTATATATAAAAACTAAATTATAAAAGTAAATTCTCACAAAAGAAATTCACCTTATCAAATTAATCAAACCATAAAAAAAAGATTTAAACTAAACGCATTAAAAATTTGGAAAATATATATGCTATACGGGTATACATGTATAAATGTGTAATTTTTTTCTTCTATACTGATGATTCTTCTATACTCTAATACGTAACAACAAAATACCAAAGAAGCAATTCTTAGATAATTGATGTAAAAAGTATAAATGAAACTTGTAATTGATAAGATCTTCATGTAAATAGGAATCTAGTTTTCGTAATTTTACTCCATAGGTACATAACTGTTTACTCCCCACGAAATTTATCAATGAAGCCAAAGTGTACACTGTAGCGGACGTAATTATTTGTACTAGATCAGTTTCCGAAGACTTTCAAAACGGACCGTGAACATATGTAACATGACTGACAACACCTGTAATTGCATGCACCATTCCTAGTTATTCACACTAGTCTCGGCTAGTGAAGTGTTATTGATGTCTCTGTTGTGTTTAAATCTCAAGGATGTGCGACACAAGTGTTCTACAATCACGTCAAAAGTTGAATATCCGTATCGCAGAATTCACGTTTAATGCACGACTCGTTAAGTAAACCGGGCACTTTTCATGAATTTAAAGCATTTGTATGACTTTTTTTCTTTTATACCATATTATACATATTTTAACAGACAGCCAACCAAATAGCAGTGCCGCATAAAATATACAAATACAATAAAAAGAGTTATTTCTACACAAGGATTAGGATAAAGTATACATAAATTATATATATATACACAGACACACACACACACACACACATATATATATATATTTAGATAACTAGAACACAAAAAATATATTATTATATTCAACGGGTGAATAATGTATATTGAAGAAAAAAAAGAGGAAGAAAAAACATAACAGTACCCACTCAATAATGTATGACACTTTTTGAGGTAAAACAATTTAATAAGATACATATGAGAGCTGATTAACAATTATGGCTTTCAATTAATATTATGCAACTTGCTTATCCAAGTACCGTGAATTCAACGGTTGATATTTTAAAGACGACCGATTTTTATACTTGAAAAATAACAAATATGAATATTAACGGTTTTTATGAAGTGTCATACATTAACGGTATTTAATATAAATATATGGACGACTAGGCATTACGTAGGTATAATATATAAGCTTCATAGAAGAAAAAAGCATAAACCAATTTTGGTGCCACAGGTTAATACGGTTGACCAACTTAAATGTTTATAGTGCAGGTTTCAAGATACTTTAATTTGTTGTTTGAAAATCCAATGTTGCATTTTAGAGAAACAATTGCATCATACAGTAGTTTACTTAAAAACTTTGATCAAATGTAAACGTCTCTTATGTGCCAAATACAGTTTACACATTGAAAAAATTACTTAGTTTTGTAAAACATATAATCAGATTTCAAAAATTTTTCTCTGGTAACTTCACATTGGAAATAAGTTCAAAATAGATTTCGTTTCTTGTAACAGAAATTTTTGTTGCATCAATTGTTTTGACCATTAATTAGTATGATTGTTGCATTTGCGGATCTAACAATTTTGCAGAATTCTACAATGCCTACTGAAATATACATGGAACGTTAATGAACATGTAATCACAGTTAACACGTGACTCAAAATTGTATGCAATCTATCATTTCTTCCACACATAAACGTATATAGAACATGACAATTAAGATTTACTGCAAAATATCAAGTCTTATTTTGGCCCTACTATGCCGGTTGAATTTTTTTAGAAAATGAAAAACATTGGATGCTGAAGTTTGAGTGGGTTCTCGTTAAATATCCCATACGTATGCATATTTTTATTATCCACCTATAAACAAGTTAGTCTTCTGTATTACTCCTAATCAAAACATCTTCTCCACATTGGAGCAGTGATGCATTTTCCATCATGATCAGCAATCATAAAAAAGAACAACAAAGCTAGGATGTAAAGGAATGTAGGCTAGCCTTGTAACATTGTATAATAAACAAAATCAGTCTAATAAATTATTCCCTCATTTTTGGTTACAAAATATGAATATTACCCAACTTTTCGTACCACTGCAACAGATCCAGATTAAACTTTGAATTATAAACTATAATAATATTAATACGTTTCATAATGGAAAACAAATAAATTGAAACAAAAACGTGGATCACATGTAGAACTTTTTCATATTGTTAAATATTTGAGTTTGCTCCTTACATTGTTGCATAGGATATATTTCACTGTAAACTGGATCTCTTGCAAATTTGCTCAAATAGTCATTTGTTTTGCAAGAGACTAATTTGGTAATGAAGTGAAAAACTCAACCCTGTATTGAAAACTTGAAAGTATCACAAACGCCTGACGAATTCTTTACCAACTTTATACCCTTTTTTTTATTTTTTTTCTCCGTACACTCTATTGTATTTGATGAAATGATTGAATAATTTAACCCCATATCGTTGTTCCTTACATTTAAAAAATGGAAATGTTTAATGCAATATTTAGTTGAGAAAGTTTTCAGGAGCTATGATTCGACTATAAACGGTTTACAGAAAAAAAAAATTTCAATTGAATTGGCAAATTAATGTAGCCATCCAATGCTGTGCCTGCAACAAGTCATCTGGAATTAGAAATGGATATACAATAGATCCATAAATCTAAAGTGAATGTCTCACAAGTGACTGCTTATGTGAGAAGATTAAAAATGTACAAGCAGCCGATGCAGCAGCTATTTCTTCCTGTATACATCCTTGTCTAATATCAGATTATGGTATGAAAAGGATGTGGTAAACGTAGTATAATTGCTACTTTTTTTTCTAGATCAAGGTCTCAGAAACAGTATTACTGATAGATATCACATGCCAAGATCATTCCATCTATGAATAATGAGGTACTATTGCGTACAGGCAACATAGACTTGTCTTATGACAAAAATTTAAAAATTACAAAATGAATAAAGTATTATGTCATATTAAAAAAAAAAAAATAATAAATAAATAACTCTTCAACTGGATAATACTTGGCTGTGTAAATCATGTACTAGTTCAATCAACTTAACGATTTCAAGTTTCGGAAAAATTGATATCAAAATTTGAGCACGTTTTTTGTAAAGGGACTCTTTGAAAAAAATAATACGTATTTCAACACTCGTGAGAAACTAATGATTGCGGTAGTGATAATATTTCATGATTATCTCTTTATAGATCGCATGTAAATTCAAGATATCCCGTTACACAGAAGAGCGAAACTCATTATGTATGCTGATTGAAGCAGTGATACTTGCATTGATCACAGTTAAGGACAAATCAATATAAGGTGTTCAATAAGTGCACCTAAGAATAACACATACGACTACATCTACAACGTATTAATTTATAAATTAAACAATAAGAAATCAGGAATATGTTAACACAAAGGTATTGACCATGGTGCTGTTTATTGGCTTTCCACAGCATATATAAACTGTGGAAACGGATCGAAGAGAGTATAGTACGACTTGATCTTCGAAGTAGTCTACAAGTACAATTTAAACCATGAAGCTGTTGGTAAGATCCATTTTTATACATTAAACCACAAGTGGCCAGAGTACTAGACTACAGTATTGTGACAAAAACAGTTTAGATGCCTCACACAGTTAAATTTTGTAGGATAAAAAAAAGATGAGGATGTATATCAGCATTCAACTTCTCAACATTATTTGAATGATTTTCATTCTTTCCTACAAATAGAAAAAAGGAATGAAGAAGTTAGAATTCATCTTTCATCACATAATTTAATTTAAGCCCATTGTCAGTATTCGATCGAGTTTAGAATGGCTTGAATTTTTTTATTCAACTGAAATAAATAGAACCGATAAATTAGAAAATGATTTTGTTAACAAAAGGGAATCTTTCTTTGGCTAAACAGTGTCTAATCTATGCTGTTGGGATACTTTTACGTTGCAGCTAACTCTCTTCGCTGCGCTATTCTGCGTGGTATTTGTCACAAGTGCTCCGTTGGATGATGAGGCCCGTGATAAGAGGCATCTTCTCGTCAGTCATGGACCTGCAGTAGTTTCGGTACCACTTATTGCTCCGGCACCTCTCGTTCATGGACCAGTCGTCGTAGGACCTCATTGGCCACATCCTGTTGCTTATGGTCATTCAATTGTCAAGTATTGGTAGAAAGAGGCGAAGATTGCAACGTCAAAAATTTGTATAAACAACAATTTTCTACTGCTTTTGTCAGTTCCATTTTAAGTAAAAAATTTAGGGACACAAATTTTATCTTGGATGTAAACTATTTTTGACACTTCTGATACTTAAACTCTTATGTAGAGCTCTACGACATTCCGAAAAATACTAACAATTACCCAATTAATGGGCATTAAAACCATTGTCTCAAAAAAATGATTTGCGCCACAAATCATTTTCATCCATCTAGTAAGATTTATGTATATTGTATATGAAATATATGAACACCATTTATTGTGTATAACTTCCGTGATTAGATTAAGTGAACAAATGATAAATAGAATTAACAAACTGAAAAATCCAATAACAATTATATGGTAAAAGTCTTATGATTACTTATTAATCGAACAGATGCAAGTAATTTGAAAATTGCAAAAAAATGAAAATACGAAATAATCTGAATATTAATGATAGCTAAAAAAATCGTTCAAGACAAGATGAAGTTGAATAAAAATTTTCCAGAATGATAAATATTCGCAAATTTTTCATTGGTCTTTTTATAATTCATTATATGAATAGCTGGTCTTATGTAAATATATACGTAACTTCATTTGATTCTAGCATGAGCAAACAACTATCAAATAAAAATGACTGGAAAACTTTGACACGCAGAATTTTTACAACCAATAATTCTGAACAAGTTGTTTGAACAAGATTTATTTGTATCTAGCTGAAATATATAAATGTAATCATTAACTTTTGTGGAGTTTTATTCATATCCCTGATTCCACAATGTGATATTAAGAAAAAAAAAGATTCACAAATTGGGAAACATGAAAACTATTCCTCAACAAAGTCATCACGATTTATTTACCTGACAAATACGGATAAGCAGCGCATAAGAAATCTTATAAAAAAAACACAGGCCACGCAAATTTCCAAGAAAAACGAATCTTGCAAAACAGTTTTATTGTTTTATTTAAAAAATTTCGCTCTAAATAACTTACTGTATAAATGACACATTATTCGCTAGATTCTACAATAGTTTCGACATTGTCTATTATCAGATATCTTTTCCCCGGAATTTTTTCCAACTCAACTTCTACCTTAGACAACAACCATTTCTGGTCCTTAATAGCTTTGTAAAGCAATGTTCCATTGCCTTTCGGTCCTTTCAGCGGAACTTTATACCAAAGGACTGAGTCGGACTGATCATCAGGTTCAGTAAAGCTTTTGGCATAGCCAGCTTTTATGGGTTGCCCAAAATAATCCATAGCTCCTGTATCATCATGAAGATATTTAAAAGCATCGGTATAACATACGGATTTGCGAATACGTGTCTGAATCTCCTCATGAAGTACCAACACAACCCCAACCATAGCAAATGATCCATACGCACATATTTTTATTAATCCTCGCGTTGAAATCATCTGGAAAACAATCCAAAACGATTGCCTTGTTATCGATATGCTGAAATAATTCCAAGTTAAATGAAATTGGCAAAATAAATATCTATGTAGTTTTGATGAAAACAACCCGGTTAAATTCACGTCATATTTGCTGTATGTATGATAATTGCCGACAGTGAAATTTCCTTGGAATCACGAGTGATGATATAAACCGAGTATGTTCTGTTTCGTTATCGTAAATTTATATATACTTTTATGAGATCTTTATAATAAATCGCACCTGCTAAGACGTTCATGTTATTAAGGGGATGACCTGGTCGATTTCAACGTTGACTTATATATCTTCAAATATCAAAGTCAAAGTGGATAAAATTCGAAAAGGAGCTCGACAACTTCATTCGACACACATTCCTGAACAAAAAGACTAAACTACATTTTCATTGTCGGAAAAATAAAGAAATTACATGAATCCTACGAATTTACTATTGCGATTTCGTAGAATCCATGCCATTTCTTAATTTTTGCGTCTATGAAAAATGCGTTAGTATTTGTGTTCCTTATTGCATATAGAATGAGACTGTGAGCTCTTTTTCGCGTTTAAGATTTGTGGACGTTAATATTTCGAGATATATACGTCAACGTCGAAATCAACTAGGACACCCTCTCAACGACATATAGTTATCTATAAAATTGACAGAAATTAGTACAGAAGTGAGAAATATTCCGCACTTACTTTTTCACAATAAGTAATATTGTTCTGTGATTAATTATTCTTCGAATGACGGTGATAATGAAACCTCAATTAAAATTAAGCGATCTTTTATTAGTAACCTAAAAGCAGACACGGGATCTCCGGCTTTTTACATGCTTTACGCAGGGCCGTGAGAAGTCTCCGTGGTGGGGGTATTCGCATGTATATGTAATTACGTAACAAACCTACAACTGATATTCGATGCCTGAATTGGCAGAATTTAGACTAATTTACTTAATAAATATAAACAAATATAATTTATTCATTTAGAAGAAACATAGTTAGTCGTTTCTAAGTGTACACGGAAATCGTTTAGGGCGATTAGAAGCCCCAAAAATCAACACTAGCGTTGCAATACCTGAAGTTAAATAACGGCCCACGTGGGTGATAGCCTATCAGAAACAGATTTTAGTTTTAGTCACATGGTACAGCGTGGGAAAGTTTGAATGTAAATGACATACACAGTGCACCACGTGATTCGTTAGTTCCATTGTGACTATTGAAGCGCTGATGTCGATTTTGTCTGTTCCTAATCGACTCAGGCCAAGGACTCTGAATGCTCAAAATTTTTTGTTAAAACTTATTGTTAAATAAATCTAATCGCACGCTAAGTTTACTTTTACCGCTTTTTTATTTTTAGCTGGTCGAAACCCAGGAGAAGAGCCTAAAGTCTACGCTAACTTGATTGAAATATACCTTAGAGATATACTCGGGATACTCCGTCTCTCTTACTCTGTACTTTATTGGCTGAGAGGAAACGTATCAACCAATCAAGTATACGAGACAAGTCATAACGGACATATAACTTTCTCTCTCACTTGTCCGCCACACTTTCTGTACATACATACATGCGAAGTTATCTCCAGTAGTATATCCTCCAAGGTTTTTACCGATAAAGTAAAATTTCATTCATTTTTACGGTCCTGATGCTAAAAAGTTGCGGATGGCACCCTTATACATGCAATGCCGAACAAAAATACCCAAAAACATTTTTTGTTTCATGCGAGAATAACGCCAGGAAATGTAATCCTATACTTCAATTACTCAGTACATGGCAATTTTTCATGATCATCATTTGAATATGAAGTCATGTAAATTCTAGAATTTTTCATCCAGTTGTTTTCGAGGTCATCGCGAGTGTTTTTCGAGTCAGACAGAGAGGACAGGCCGACAATTTTCTGAAAACCTGCTTTTCGAATACTAAAGATCCAAATTTTTTTTTGAACATTCCAATGACTGAAGAATTCAGTCAGCGCACGAGATTTTCAAGGCGTATTATACGTTTACAAATGAAGCACTTGTAAACAATCGAAACACCGATGACTAACAATTTTTTTTCGTACTCGAAAATGCTCGAAGACATATAATGACGCACCTCAAATCATTTCGTGACTGTTATAATTGTATTTATTACGTCCCTAGCGCACGCTGCGCAGAATACGACACAGCCAATAAAATTCTTAGAAATAGAAAGCAATTGGCTTCCACCTATCCTCTTTGACCCCACCTCGTTTTCTATTTGTCTAACTCTAGCGGATGCTTTTGGAAAGCATTTATGTTGGGATTGCGCAATCCATACTACACGTCGTTGATTAGTATATATACATATATATCAGTGGTGTACCTTGTTATATGGACCAAAGAGGATACTTTTTGATATCGACGTTCAAATACGCTGCATTTCGAGTACCTTTATGGTAACGCTACCTGGCGGATTTCATGGCGAAATGAACGAAGCCTGAAAACCGCGGGGTATCAAGTCCACGCACAAAAAGTACCGTCTTACTCGAAAGAAAATGTGAAAATTATTTTCATTTGAAAAAATGGATACGAACAGCCCGGAATTCTGTGCTTTAAAGCTCCCGTTTCTATATTGAAAGAAGATTATTCCACGTTCCGTTACAAAAGTGCAGAGAACTTAATAAATGTTGAAATTATATATTACATTATCACTGCTAAAATGTTAGTTTTGGTTAAACGAAATTGTCTGAGAGAAACCTGGCTGAAGTTTGCAATGCATAGCGTTTTTGCAGGTATTATGGACATGCCCCATCAACATTAAATTAGATTTTTCAGTCTTCCGAGACACTGAGAATTTTAGAAAAATTCTAGGACAATTATGAAACATAGACAAAACAAAATTCTGAGTTCTAAGAATAGTTTTTCTTCAGTTCGCAAATTAGCTGACATTGATAACCATTATGCGTCTGCACGGCAATATGATTTTCTGCAATCCACCGGGAACACTGAAGATTCTAATAAAAAAAAAAAAATAAACAGCTACTTTCGAGAAAAGCTAGATAAGGAAAAAAAATAAATAACAAGAAACCACTGATTTAAAAAATCTAAGTCAATGTTTATACAATTAAAGAATGGCAACATGCAGTACAAATGATACCTGGGCTGTGAAAGCTTTCTGTCAAGTTGCATTTCATCAGCTTTTCTTTCTACTTGGATTGATTGGTCGTACTTATCAATACTGGTTATTTCAGCGTTTTTGTGTACGCACCAACGGCTAACCATTTATTTATTTTTTTGATAATACACCACATTGAAATATGAAACTGAAGCTAGCCCCCGATAGCAAGCTACCGATTCACTGAAAGTTTACATACACTTTGTTCTTCATGATCAAATTACTTAAAATAGAAGATAAGTATTAGAAATGTTAAAACGCCATAGATTCGAGTGCTCTTATCCATAAAAATCACTGCATGTATGAAGTTCTTCTGTTCTGAATCAGTGACTAGCTTCAGCATTATCATTAAAATAGCCCACAGCTTCATTGTTATTTCAGTGAATGCTTTAAATTTCATTGGAGATTTGAATATTTATTCCCAATGAACAGATAAATTAAATTAATTAATACATGAAGTTGAGTGACTTGTGAAAAAAAGTAGAATCTGGTCATAAAACTCAGCAATTAGTTTTATCAGTATCTGGTAATGATTCTAGAACTCTTTTAGATTTTTCAATGCTCTAGCACATCTGGGAACCTACCAATATCATAAGTGCTGTTTCAAGAGCATAGTTCTGGCAACAATACCACAAAGAGGTGAACCGTGGTATGTAAATTAACTCGGCTAGCTGGCTAGATATATCGCAGTAGCACACTGTCAAAATGCCCGAATGTTATGCATTGAAATGAATGCTATTGAAATTCGATGTTTTCTCTTTCCTCAAATAAGACTATTTTCTTACAGGTGGAAAAAATGATGATCCACGTAACTTCAATATTAATGCAATATGATTCATTGAAAAATCGCAAATTATAATACACTCAGATGCCCACGACGCAAATAATTTATTTTTATTGTCGATGCAGACTCACCATTTAATCTAACCTGGGTGTAGATTGTTTGAAAAAGACAGAAATTCTTTTCTCAAATTTAGTAAATACATACAATGTCGAAAACAATTGAATGGCAATATAATCATTTCACAAACATTAATGCTTATTAAAAAAGCATTTAAATTGAATCAAAATCATACCTAATTTTCTGAATTATATTAATATCTTCTCAATATTATATACATAATAGATAAAAGCAGAGTCAAAATGAAAATGAGTTTGCTGGAATGAAAAACTCAATAAGAGACATTACTGACAAATATCAATAAGCATGTGACGTTAATACCAAGAGTAGAAAAGCAGGAATTTTAGCGCAGACATAGTGACGAGGGAGACGAAGACTCAGGCAAAATATCAGTTTACGAGTACTTGAAAATATATATATGGGTTGCATTTACTGATGTTGATATCAATACTTCAAAATCATCGCGAATCAATATCTTTCATCAAGTTTCCCTGGCTGTTGATTATGGTGAAGAATGTCTATCCATTCATCAATTTTTTAATCAAAGTAGGATTGACACCGAAGACTAGGTACTTAAATTTCTTTGTGTTGGTTTGAAAAATAATGCATGTCGATTGTTATCGTAATCGGTATTATTATAACTTACTAGTGATCTGTCTTACTGAACTTGTACAAATTAACTAATTTTTACCTACCCACTCTCTTATTTACTAGCAATAAAAGTTCCATTTAACCAAGCAAATAACTATTGTCTTTCATTCAATCACTAATTGCACGATTATTACTCAGATGACAACAAATACTGACCGTTGATCAAATTTGAGATCTGACTGTGCACAATTACAACAATTTGGTCAAATATTTCACTATGCCAATGTGAATTAGATGAAAGGTGGACGTTCCCGAAATTTTTAGGGCAATTCGTATAATTTAGGACATTTCACGACAAATTTACCAAATTTTAGGAATTCTTAGAATTGTGGGTAATTAATTGGTAAGCTTGCAATTTATTCAAATTGCGTGATTTCAGGTTGCAACATTATGTAGACATTGCGTTCACACATGTTATTAACAATGTGGTTCACACTGAAAAAAAAATTTTTTTGCAGTGCGAATTTCTCATGAAACTGTTGTTTATGATGAAAAAAAAAAATCCCCTGTAAATTAAATTGAGCTCGGTCGAATGAGACTTACAATCACATTTTCGAGTTTTTGTTTTTACATTGAAATAAAACGTAAGACAATGCTTACCTTAACTCACCGTCGATTTGGCGTGAAAATATAGAAAAAAAATTGAATAAAATACCCGAAAACTTTTTTTGTACTAAATATTGTCGCCTATAAGAAATGTCTCTTGATATATTTCATTTTCGTCAATATTTTCACGCGAAATCGACGGTGCGTTAAGGTAAACATTTTTTCACGTGTTATTACACTGTAAAAACAAAAACTCGAAAGCGAGATTTCTAAATCTGAGCCGATCGAAAACAAATTTGCAGGGATTTTTTTTTTTTTTTTTTTTTTTTTATCATGAACAACAGTTTTATGAGAACTCCGCACTTGAGAAATTTTTTTTTTATTTTTGGGTGATCCACCCCAATATGTATTGTATACACATTCTTTAAAAGAAGACGTCTTAAAAGTGCTAAACAGTTTTAATAATCTGCAGTATGTCAGGGACTGAATGTAATAAATCGTGTGCATTAGCTTACCCATGTTGGTTACCGCTGTCAGAATATCAGCTCATCATCAGTGTGATTTTGAACAAAAACTGAACTGGCACTGACTGGCACATCGCACGAGGCTGAAGTTAGTAACGTCAACATAACGAAACAATGAGAATAAAACAAATACGAAACGATTAACAGAATCGAAAATGACTTTGGACAAACGTGCTATAACGCATAACTTGTTTGTAACATACATAATCGCACCCACTCACAATGACAGAACTCGATTAATTAGAATACGCGTTGTGAACACACGACATCCGCGACGTTCCGCGCACACTTCTCACACGCGAATAATGAAAATTACGCCGGCGAATGCTTCCTCAAACTTGTTCCAACTGTTGAGATCGCTCGGATGATCTCGCTGGAAATACTCGGAACGTTCTAAGGCCGGATTTTCACGGGCAGCAAAATGCTGCAGCATTTCGTTGCCGCAGCGCCATCTCGTGACAGCGCCGTGAGTTGGTCCCGTGGTTCGTGCGTAGACTTATGAAAGGTGCGTTCCGAAACTAGCTGGCAGCGCTAAAAACTCCCTAGGACCGAGACGGAGCTAGTAATAAACTCGGCAGCGAAAAAGAGATAAAAGATAGTTGACAACACTGGAAGCTAATTTCGGAACGCACCCAAAGTTCATAAAGATTTGTGCAACAGCCATTTGGCAACACTGTCAGATACGGAGGCCCAATAATGTGAACACAGGACTATACGTCGCTGGTTAATACCCAACAGACTTGAAATTAATGTTATTTGTGAAAATCAAAATTGGAAAATGGTGTTAAGGTGCAATGTTAAAGGATGCCGAAGAATGTCTAGCATGGATAAAGATCATTCCTTCTTTCGATTACCGAAGGATGCCGAAACGTAAGTTCTTTGCTGAAACAAAGTATATTTCGTAGCAAACTTAACCTCGAAATTAACCGTCGAAGAGTACTCTATAACCATTTCTGTGGTGAGGATAAAATAAAAACGATGTTAGGTACATTATGTATTTATTCTTGAAGTCGAGATTCACTTTGTGCGGCACGTATTCAATTACGCCCTATAGTTATATATCAGTGTACACCATCTTTTGTTTACAGGCGTGATAAATGGTTGAAATTCCTCGGACCAAAGAATTGTTATGGTAGCATTCGAATTTGTACGGACCATTTTGACAATGACCAGATTAGAAAGAAATTCCCAAGGCCGTTGTTAATCCGAAACGCTCTACCAACCATTAAACCAACCGAAAAATCGTCCCAAAAATCACAAAACCAGAAATCTGTTGAAGGTATGTAAATTTTGTATTTTCTACTTTGATCAATTCCTTTCTTGCTAATATATGTGTTAATATGGAATTCCGAATTACAGGTAAACATACAGAGTCGCGTTTGCCAGAAACAGCAGAACAGAACAGAGTATCACCGCCACGAACACAGATGAAATTCCGCATTACAGATAATCACACAGCGTCGCATTTACCAGTAACAGCAGAGCAGAACAAAACATCATCCCCACGAACACATATGGAATTTCGAGTTACAGATAATCACACAGAATCGCGTTTGCCAGAAACAGCAGAAGAAAATAAAATATCATCCCCACGAACACAGATGGAATTCCGAATTACAGATAATCATACAGAGTCACATTTGTCAGAAACAGCGGAACAGGACAGAGCATCACCCCCACGAACACAGATAATCAATATACACGCCAATAACGTAGGTCAAATAGTAATCTCAGATGAGAACAGGAAAATAATTGTAAATATTATTAATGATTCAAAAAACCCAGTAGCTACATATTAGAATGTATATAAATAAAATCGAATCTTTGTTACAAAGTAAGCGTGTTTGATGCTACTACTCTCTCTATCACTTCAAATAATTCTACATAAATTTCGATAAGACATGCTCGACTACATATGTCTCAATTTTATAAGTTTAAACAGTGCGCTGCAATTCTCAAAGCAGAACGATAGCTGCATTGCGTAGTGGAATTAACAGATTAAAATTAGATACCACAAAAAAAACCGAATCAAAAGAAATAGAAGTCTCCAAAGGCCTATAGGTTTTCTGCAAAATTTTTACTTTACCGTCCATAAAGGTAATATACAAATATCAACGACAATTTGTAGTTTTAGTACAATCAAAAGATGAATTTACACCTGGTCCGTTAAAAGATTAAGTTGGGTCTCTTCATTTCAACCAAGTTTTCTTGATATCAGAAGTCCACGATGACGAAAACATTGATCAGTTCATCGGAGTAGAGAATGATGGTAATGAACGTACGCTAAATACAGCAAAAACTTTCTGAGTGTATGATTACGTAGATGAATAGCAATGTAAGGGAGGCTGTTGGGCACTGGTTTTTAGCTGCTAAGGTTACTTCTAACAAAACCCATAATATGTTAGATGCAGTTTGTTAAGTTAATAGTACTGGTATTGAAAGCTATAATTTTTTATCAGGCCCTAACTATCCTGGATTTAAAAAAAAAAGTAAATAGTCGCGGAATAATCTTTTCTTTACATCGAATGGTCACAACATTTGCATCATATTTCATTCACTGCATCTTCTCAAGTGTATGAGGAACAATTTGAAAAAATACCTATTAGAGTACAAAAGGGGAATGGTTCACTGGAATGGACTGAGAGAAATATACGAACTCAGTGAGCAAACCAACTTAAATCTCAATACAAAAATTACAGGCAAACATTTTCGATTATCAGACGTTTACAGTGTACACGTTTCCTCAAAAGTTTTGTCTCAATAAACAAAATTGTGGACTCAATTGTAAGTGCTTCGAAAATAACGTGAGAGGACAGTTTCTCTTGGATATTGATACATCAATTGATTCACTAAACTTCTTCTCAAGCCGACAGTGCCAAATAAATCATATCATGCTATATCTGAAATTACACTACAAACCTAAAAAATTCCAAATTCCAAACCTGATCACCACATGTTTATCAGGATTAGTACCGACAATTAATTCTGTCTAAAATTTGACAAAACAATTACGAGGCGGCTATGGACTGAATAAATTGTGTACCAGACGTTTAAATTAGGATCTGCTTGAAAACCTTATTGCAGTTATGTGTCAGGAACACGGCTTCAATTTAGATCTGTCTACAAAGCAATTTCAAACTGGTCTAGGACATGTTTATATCATACACCTTTCAAGAATATCGAATATTTCAAATTGTGAAAATGATTGGAACAAGACTTTTGCTAAACACAGTGAAATACTTTTCGTACCACCTCTTATCCCAAATGAAACAGTATCATTGAATTATTAATTGCAAATGAATAACATGAATACGTAGAATGTCACATTGAATAATTTACTGAAAATAATGCCATTCATTATATTGTTGGGTTTCTCTGTAAAAGGTACCTGCCGCAACATACCCGTGAAAAGTGCAAGCAAATTTTGGTGATTCAAGACAATACTTGATTTGAAAATTACAAATTATTTATCATTATGAAACAGTATGCAGATACCAATGGACTGGTACATGCGCAAGATGACATTTTTTTAATTTTGTGGCGTTGGGAATGCCAATTTAAAAAAACTTGTTATAGATTCTTTTAGAGATGTTCAAAATGTAACAACAATGCTTTGGTAAATATTATTAATTCAACTTGTACATTGACTGAACTATGCTTCACACAAGTAAAAACTTTTTTAAAAACGTTATTGGGATTAAGATGCCATTGACCAAGTCGATTCATCAGAATGCGTTTTCAAAGCATTAAAAAGTCTGACCACAATTCAAAAATGATCTGATTTACTAAATAATTTAGAATACAAATTTAATGTGGCATTAAGTATTGACTGAGTATACATGTTAATCAACATTGTGACATTTAATTAAGAATAAGTATATCTTACGATTGGATACTGGAATATTATTTCAATATTCAATAACGGTATGTCGAATGCCATAGAAATATTCTTACCTCTTTGAAATAAAGATTAATTTTACAATAACCAAATATTTTGGCTTCATCGTTGGCTCCATTCCTCAAACCACACTCCTCTCAATTCGTCAGTCTTAATGTGAGTTTGAAGTTGGCGCTAAAGATTGGCCGTTAGAAAGGGTGAGAAGAGCTGTTGTTTACGCTCCCACTCACTCCCACTTGAGACGAGCGCTGAATGCCGTGCAAAAAAGGCTTGCTGCAGATTACATGTACGCGCCACCGCAAAAAAAAAAATAAAAAACGCTATTTGTCCGATAACCTAACTACCTCACACCATATACGGACTTAATACCATATGTTACAACGTTCGCGTCTGGCAACAATCCAGGTTATATATCAACCGGATTGTAGTTTGTACACTCGCGAGAAAGTTACAAGGAAAAACCGTTGAGTCGCCACCTATGCGTGAGAAATCGAAGTAATCAGCTGTACACCGTACACAACTGTATAACTTTATTCATTTTTTTTCTCATCAACAAGTTACTGTGAAGAATATTTTTCAATTTTTTATTCAAATAAATATGTGTTCGAAGACAAAAAATTATGAATAACCTCTCCGCATTATCTTGCTCTCTAAGAGGTTGGAGCCATAGGCATCCTTATTCAGTGCCAGACAAAGATGCCTACACAGACTCTAATGCAGCTTTCCCCTTTTTACGCGACTATCGCCCATGGTTTACTCTTATATGTCTATGGTTCATAGCAAATCGACATTTCTAATTCTGAATAGTGTTTATATAATGGTCGGAATACTCTGAATTGCTTCGAATCATCCCAGATGACTGCACGATAAATGACGTTTGGGCAGTCAAGTGACTGAATAACCGCCGCGGGACTCTGATAGTGTTGATCGTTTTGACGTTGGTTTCGATTTCCACAGGTTTTGACCACATTTAACGTGTTCTATTTCCTTCACATGCCAGACTGTTCAAAGAGAATTTTTTTTCACATGGTATGTTCAAAGTGATAATTGAAAAATACCTCAACGATACACATCGCAAGCTTATTAATATTTGCCAAGAAATAAAAATATGCTCTAGATAGTACAATTTTCAAGGCCATTAATGCTCTACAACTCGACATAATTCATTTATCTCATAATTTATCCGTACACTGGATACAGACTCCAAATTCTAACCTCTAAATTTGTTCTACATTCCCGTAATCGAATGCTCTGATCCTGTTCGTTACAATCAATTTGCAAACATTTTTGGCCTCCCTTGTTCTGTCATAAATACAGGCTGAGCTTTTTAATCAGTTTACATAGTTGTGTTGATTGTTATTACAGATTTCGATTGATCACACCTCTCATCGAACAGTTTAAGTCAACTTATGAAAAATGGTCTGCATTCCATGTGTGATTGCACCAGTGGTCCTACTTTTGTGGCGCTACTTGGTACAACCATTACTTATAAAGTTCTGGAACTTTCGTCATAAAATAAAAAATGAAGATGACAAGCAATCAGAAGGACCACCTCAACTAGTCAAAGAGTGTAATGATGGTGGATGTACTCTTTCGTGGTCAAGGAGTCAGAAGTCGACAAAAGTCGATTGACTGGTTTTATGTGAAATATTATTTTGATTGAGAAATAGATTTCACCGAGCAAATGAAATAATTTACATTTCCATACTATAGCTCTGCTACAGTTTCTTTTTAACGAGTGAACTTAATTCAGTCTCGTACCCCATAGCCAACTGTAAATTAGGGTGATAGTTTTCATTTATTATTGCTACTGATACAAGTTCTGCACCATTGTATGTAAGAATCCACTTTACTTTAAAGAGAACTAACATTTGTTACTATATACTTAATAAGAAATTTTTAGCAATCATTTTGGGTATGTACATGTAGATCAAATGGATCGCAGATAAAACTGATTGAATTTTCGTATCAGCTATGTAAGACGAGCTGATTGTGATAAAAATCATGTTTTACTGCTAGGAATATTCAAATGCAGCAGATGTAGTTTGTTATATCTAATTTGAACTTTTATTAATGTTAATAGAATACTTTAAAATTTCAAGTTTGTATCTAATCCTGCAATACAGTGTTGGTACAAAATTTACGAAAAATAAAGCTGTTAACCAAAATGTAACATAAAGTCTCATCTTTGCAGGAATCACACTGTAAATAACATCTCAAACTTTCTTAATATAATTTAATTTATTTATAAACGTTAGGTTCCAATTTTCTCATAAAAAATCAATAATTGTAGTTCACTGGTTGGATAATTACTAAGATAATCGCATGGGCTCTAAAACAACGGTACTCATATAGTTGCATCACGTTGATCTAAGATTTGTTTCAATATATGTATGTGAGAATAAGTTTGGGCTTGTAACTTGTGATGATTGCGTCCAGTTCGTTTTACATAAATGTAACAAACACTGATTTTTATGAACCAGTTATCATAAACAAAAAAAAGTATAACCCAATTGGAACTTTGACTTGATCATGCTGCCTAAAACTGCCAATAAAAATAGATCAAACTACATATTTGCAATACGATTTCACATATTTTTGGAAAAGTAGATTGGTAATGTCATAAGTTACACTTTGTTTTGAATGTTTTCAAATCTGTCATCACGTTTGTATTTGAATAAATTCAGTATGCGAGTGTAACAATGGTAGTTATTTAATAAAAACTATTGTATTAAAAATAAAATGTACTTATAAGTTTTATACCTGAAAAGTTTAAGAAGTATCACCAGACATGTCGGAAATGCATGAGGTACACTGTGGAGATAGTAAGAGTTAATTGTTTTTGAAATGTTCATCCACAATTTTCTGGAGTATACCTAAGTTCTAATGAACATTCCTAAGTTCAACTTCAAACACAAGTACACTGTTGGGTGGAATAGCTGGCGGTGAACCTTTTGCTCCATATCTAGAACAAAACAAATAAATGGATTGCTTTTCTATTAATTTTAATATTATGGGGATAGTTAGCAGTTGTGAATATGGTGTTGATAAAATGGAAGGCGGATTTCAGGGTTCCTAGCAGTGTCCTTGGGCAGAAAAACTAACAAAAGTGACACCAAATATTTCAAGTGTCCATTTAATGACAGAAAGAGAATAAAAAATCACCTATTCTAAAAATTTGAAGATGTAATTTCGGAGTATTAGTTCACTACTTGAATTTTATGAGTAGATTCCTAATACTTAAGCACTAAGTCACTAGGTTTCTCAGTCAGTAACTTGAAATCTTCAAAAAATCTTCAAGCGGCAAAGAATTTTCTGTAATTACACGCAGTATCCACAACTTTTCCAGACCTAGCCATATCAATTTTCAACAATGGTGCATTTTTACTCGACCTAACAAAAGTTACTTCTCTCTGGATAGTGACAAAAAAAATTCATTGAAATTGAGAAAAGTGATGCACTATGAGCCCTGGGATTTACTCACTAATAAGTCTTCAAAAATTTCAGAAATAAGTTAGGTCAGATAAATCATTAATAATGCCAAAACTAAATTACGTATTGTAGAATATGAATAATTGAAGTTTCGACAAACAGGAAAATTTCAAATTATTACTTACGCCAAAGCTGGTGGGATTGTAATGCGTCTTTTTCCACCAGTCTTCATTCCAACAATACCAACATCCCATCCTTGAATGACTTCATTTTTCCCTAGACGGAACTTGAATCCATCTCCCTGACTGCATGAATCAAATTTTTTCCCATTTTTAAACCGTCCTACATAATAAACTGAAACAAACTTTCCAGACTTTGCTGGCTGGCCAGATCCAACTGTTAATTCTTCTATTTGTACACCACCTTCAATTACTCGTTTTTTTGGTTCCTGTTTTGAAGCTTGGACCTGCTGTTCAAGCTTGTTTTTCTTTTGTTGTTTATCTTGCTGTTTCTGATCTTGTTTGACATCTTTGCCGTTCAGTAATTTCTGCTTTTCTTGCTTTTTGTTCTGTTGTTTTTGTGGTGGTGCTTGTTGCTGCTGTTGCTGCTTCTGTTGTTTTTGTTTCTTTGTGGTTGATGAGGGTTTGACTACTTCCTCTTCTTCCTCCTCTTCTTCCCCCTCATCATCATCTTCATCTTCATCTTCATCCTCGTCATCTTCCTCCTCTTCCCCATCCAATAGCACACCTTCCAGTTCATCTGAATCACTTCCATTATCTTCTTCATCTAGATCATCATCGTCATCACCTTCGTCAGAAGATTCTTGTACTTCCGTCTCTTTCAGACGTTTCAAATGATTCTGAGATTGTTTAATGGAATCTGTGGCCTTGCGTTTAGTTGGTTTACCAACGAGCTGTGGAATGTCCTCTTCTTCTTCTTCTAGTTCATCATCTAGGTCGTCTTCTTCTGGTACTAGATATCCTGTCAAATGTACAAGACCGCTACCATTGGAACTAAAGGCTATTTTGGTTCCCTCTTGGAAATTGAGATCCAGTGGAACTTGCAGTGCAGTTCCTTTGTTCAGCGTGCATAAAAGGAAAGTCCGACTCTCGTAATGAAGCATTACTTGAACAGCCCCGGTGTACGAGCCTTGAATAAGAACCGCATGATTAGAACAATTAGAAAAATTTAAACCAAATTCGGTATGAAAACGAAAAGTAGAAGATTTGTACCTCCAGTATTAATGTCCAAGCTCGCCATGGACACGTGAAACGACCGTTCTACGGTTTGCGCATACCGTTTATTCGGTTCTATAATCAATCCTGAAACAAACATTAATGTACTTTTAGGTAGTTGCATTAATAGGTCATTTTTTTATTCGGACTGATGTTAGACGAGGAGTTTCATCCTCACGCATGGAGCTCTTAACTCGCACGCTTTAATCTTTTTTGTAGATCACATGGCGACGCCATTCTCGAAATAACCGGCTACTGCGATCACGGGCAACACATGGCAATTGTTAGTACTTACCCCAAAACATCTTAGCTGTTCTGACCTACAATAAACGTTGCAATAAATTTCACGAATCAACAATCGTTTTTACTCCTTTAATAATATATCACCGAAAATAAAAGAACCGCATTCACAGCCGATCAACGGTTTTCCAATGCTCAGAACTAGTGCTTACTCGCGCCAAGATGTGATTGAACCGGCGGTAGAGGAAAAGGCCATGAACCATTCAAGGCACTAGATAGGAATAAGTCCTAATTTTTTTTTATCTTGTATGCCGTTAGATTCGTGTCGATTCCACGAGAGACAGCACCAACGGTACACTAGTGAAATACAAACCAAATCCATTTTTTTTAAACTTGATTTACAAAATACAGCACTATCGATCATCCCAATGAGGAATCTTTTTGCTAATGTTAGCGTCACGACTTCAGTATTGTTTCAAATAACGGCAGTCATTTTGCGGACAAAACAACACTTAACCGCCGGAAGTTGATGAGAACCAAGAAAAGTGAGGCACAACTGTAATTGCTACTAGAGGTAGCAGGATTCGATGTTTGGGTTTACGATCTAACATCGTTATTATAATTATAGCCGTTGACTGAAGATTATAGCGAATATCTCTTTTGATCAACTTTGACGCACCGAAAATGGCGCTTAACCTCATTGTCAAGGTGCACCCAGTTGTTTTATTTCAAATAGTTGATGCCTACGAGCGACGAAATGCCGACTCTCACCGTGTCATCGGGACCCTGCTTGGTAACGAAGAAACACATAATAAAATTACGAATATTCGCACGGTTTCTCAGAAATTGTAACAGCTGATAGACCAATGAACGTCGGACGTCACCTTCCACATGTCACATATTTCCATATAATCAATCCTTTTAAACATTATAATTCATTAACTATCATGTCTGCTGCAAGTGAGAAATTTGAGCAAAATTTGAAAAAAATTAAATCCCCCGAAAAAATGCTTTACCTTTTTCTTGCAATCACTACTTAAATTGTCATGTGAGTTCAGACATTATCTCAACGAAACGTGTTTATCATGATTTTTCATAGGGACGGTGGAGAAGGGCATTGTTGAAGTAACAAATTGCTTCTGTGTACCTCACAAGGAATATGCAGATCAGGTCGAAGCCGAGCTGAACTACGCAATGGATCTATACGACCTAAATCACCGAGTAAATGCCCAAGAAAGTATAGTGGGTTGGTGGGCCACTGGAAAAGAGGTATATACGTCAAGAGTTGTATTATTTCCTATCTCAAATATATTTACAAGATAATAATTTCCAACAGTGAAAATTATGCCCTTGATTTTAGCAACATAAGTATATTCATCAAGTTTTTTTCCCTGTGATCCAGGTTACAAATCACTCATCTGTCATCCATGAGTATTATGCCCGAGAATGTCACAATCCAGTTCATTTAACTCTGGATACAACAATGGCCAACACTACTAGAATGGGTATCAAGGCATACGTATGCGTCCAATTGGGTGTGCCAAATGGCAAGCAGGGTTGTATGTTTACACCTGTCAGAGTTCAGGTAAAAAAAATTGAAGCAACTCAATTTAGCAATAATAGTTTTATGGATTTTGACTCGTACCATATTTCTGTGAAAAAACTGAGTTCCATTATTCATCTCTTGGAATCTATAATAATGTATTGTGTTACAAGTGCGTAATTGTGAAGCTGAAGATAGGCAGCCAGAGTTAGCAGTGAAATGTGTTCAACTTTTTGAAAATAGAAAAATTCAGTTCAGTTTCAACCTCATAATTCTATAAAAGTATCGGAAGTTCAAGATATTTCACAAAATTTAAACTTTCGGAGATTACTACATAATTCGAATAAACATTAGAACATTGGGCTGCTAATTCTGGCTGTTAGCTCCAGCCTCATGTGTGAATGCATCATGAGCCAAGGCGAGCACTGTAATCATATGATAAAGCTATTTTTTCCGGTATCTGTAAAGGAAAATTTGATTTAAGAAGCACCAAGTGTCCTACTGACAGTGCATCGAAAATGGCGCTTCTTAAAAAACTTTCACTTAATACAAGACAATATATTGCGCGACGATTGAGTCGTTTAAGAGTATAAGAGTATGTGTGTGCCCAAGAATTCCCCAGTGTTTGCGCAAAAATTGTTTCACCAAACTGTTCAGAAATGGGACACTTTACGTGCACTCCATACGCTTTAAAAATTGAAGTTTCCAAGCAGATGTCAGAAAAATACTTGTGACACCTTTGTCAGGTACAGCTGCTAGCAGTTGCTCTGTTCACAGTGGTGATAAACTGTACTTGTACTTTCAACAGGTCACTTCTTATGAACCTGAGATTGTAGGGCTACAACTATGCGCTAAAACCCAAACACTACCTCCGACTCAAGCAATTTCAAAGCAGGGGGGAGTGGAACCAATGTTAGACTTGGCACAAATAGCCGAAGCTAGCACAAAACTGCTGACTTTGGTGGACCAGGTCCTTAATTACGTAGATGATGTTTTGGCAGGCAAACAGATTCCTGACAATCAGGTAATAAATTGACGTAGATACCAGTAAGAATGAAAATAATTCAAAATGTACTGGGCAACATTTCACTTCGTATATCAAGAATTTTGAATGACCTTTGTACATATTCGAAAAATACTGGACAATCAATTATTGAAAATAAGCAATTGAATAAAATAACATAAAATTACAGGTTGGGCGAGCCCTGTTGGATATGGTACATTCGGTACCTAAAATGTCAGCTGATCAGTTCGATCAAATGTTTAACAGCAATGTCAAGGATCTCCTCATGGTTGTTGCTCTTTCCCAGCTAATCAAAACTCAACTACAGCTGAACGAAAAGCTCACCCTTCTGACTACCTTATGAGCCAAAAATTAAGCTTACCAAATAACAAATGACACAAAGTAAAGCTAAGTGTAATGTATGGCTCCAATAAAAATCTGTAAAAACAAATTGATGTACCTAAACTGCTTAATCTAATTTTTTTTATGCGCACAGACACACACACACATTTATTTTACGAAACATCACAGTAGAAGATTCTCAAGTTTCGGAGGCTTTATTTTGCAGAAAACCGTCTTGAGTTTTGTTTATCTCATAATCTTTCACGAAATTTGAAAATATTGAACCGTAGTATATTTGTACGATCAATAATCCAATCCATTCACATCCTGCATAGATCTTAAACCAAAGTATCATCTCTTGGAGCTTTTCTGTAGCCAGGGTATTTTAAATATATGCTAAACTTTTTTTGAGAGTGTTGAGAAATCCAATCAGATTAAAGTTATAAATGTTAAAGGTATTCTCATTAGCTGTATTATCATCACCTAATGATTTGTTCTTGTTTTCCCAAACAATTATTCATAATTATATTTACAATTTAGGATAAACAGCATTCGATTTAACTTTGGTATGGTAATATCTCAGTAAATATCTATTAATTTAATCTGTTAGCTAAATGATGAAGCGCATATAATTTACTGACAAATAGCACTAATCATAGTACGAGAATATGAATGTGTATTTCATTTTAAAAATACTTCTTTCCTGCTATACGCAAACTTTGGGACAGGCAGGAAGATAGAACTCTGTGAAATTTCGCCTGGCTTCATTATAAGCGAACTGCAAATTTCGTACTGAAACTGGAATGTTAGTCGCAACACGTATGAGACGAAGTATATAATTTCATAGAGTCCCTCGTTTACTCATAACGAAGAGTCTGCACCAATGTTGTTTATATCTGATAAATAGAGCTTAGGTGAAGGAAATGCTTATGTTGAACAGAGGGAAAATTCGCTTATGGCGGGCCCACTTACAGTGAAACAGCACTGTATCATGAAGAAATAAAGTACATCAAAATTCAACTCTTTATGTCATGACAAAAACTTTACCGAGCAGACGGTAAGAAAAATACAGTGTATTATAATTTTTGGGACAACTACATTTGCGATTAATTGGGGATAGAGGCTGAAGTACTTAAGAAAGAATGCCTTTAACTGTAAAGGAGGGAATGGTTTCAACAACATTTCTGAGACTGTCGACTGTGCAAGCATAAGATATTCCAAGAGGCACCGAATTAGCTGACCATGTAAGCCATTGAATCTGTGAACTTATGTCAGAACAAATATAATAATCGCTGGTGACTGTTGTCAGATAAGGGTTATTCACGCCAATGAATGCTGTGCCAAGTTGTGTTGTTTCATTGTAGAGGATTTTCCAAAAGAACTTTGGAACAGGAATAGCACGATTTCCGGCCGCATCAGCATAGAGATAAAGATCAGTTAAGACTCCATTAACGTTTGGTAACTGAGCAATGCCATAAACCCCAGTATAAACTGTCAAATCTTGATAAGTGTTACTGACGTAATTACGTACATCATTCTCAAGTGAGTTCCAGTTACCACCATTGAAAGTCTGCCACTGAGGCGACTGGTTTACATAATAGAATGTAGCACGGTGCTGGGAACCATAGACAAAGTCTGCTTTCGCAGTCGTATGTCCACGTGCCAAAAAGTAGTCATTAGTCGCGTGAATGTATTGAGTGCCAAGATCGGTGGATCCTAAAAGCGTTCCCATTGTTGCGATTTGAGTAGCTCGATTATATTGAGTGGCCAATGTATAACCAGGGTAAAAAATACCCTGGACCCAACTGGGCCTTGGAAATCCTGTTTGGAAACCACCGATTTCTTTCACTAATTTAAAAGTTGTGTAGAGTGTTTCAAGTCGCGTTTCGTCGTGACATGCGTTTATGATTGTTATCCATTCAGTGCCCAGGTCGAATCCTATTTCAACATCAGTGTATGAGCCGAGACACGTATTCCCACTTTTGCGCTGCCAATGCCATGGTAAGAAGCTGCATGCCAACTCACTGAATTCTATCAATACACCATCAACAGTGAATTTGCTTCCGCTAACGCAGGTTGCCAGTACGTCGCTCTCAGTGCTATCGAGATTTACAAATTTGTTATTTGTCCCGGTGCACACCAACCGGACATTCTCTCCAGCAGCAAAACTGAGTGTTCCAGAAGTGTCTACTGGATGTCGAAATCCTGCTCCTTCACCCACATTTAAGACCAGGGGCTGTGGGGCAGGTAAGTCTCCATTTATGGAAACTGAGCACTGCGCTGTAATAAGAGAATGAAAGCCAATTTAATTACTTTTAATTAGTACTTATAGGAAAATATATATCTAAAAAAAAAAGAATGTGGTTTGAGTATAGAGGACTTTCAATATAATGGTGAGTGAAAACCAGCAAATAGGGAGAAATATATTACATAGTGGATTGTAAGTGGAGATTTTTCTCTTTGGCATAAAACAGTAGATTGTAATCACTCTGTTGACACCCACACTTCTATCAGTTGACACATAGCGATTAGACATTAATCAACATTTGGTATTCTATTGACTAAATTATTATAGTGACTTACTCATTTTGCCATTCAAATTCATTATAAAAATATCTGGTGATTTTAGAAATTTTTCGATTTGAACATCGATAGGACAAACCTTGAATTGCGATGATAGACGTCGCAAAAATAAGAAGAAGCACGACAGCCCGCATGCTGATGTTCAATGACATGCAAACTTGCCAAGAACACCTTTTATAAGATTTCCTATTGTTATAAATTACGATATGAATCACTGGCAGTAACGGATTAGATGTATCACGGTATTTGATCCATTGTCACTTGACTGACAGATTGATGGAGTAGGTGCTTCGCCTCCCAAATCTCAAGATTGTACATATGATTGTATTTATTGTAAAACAGATTATTCTTCTGTGTAAGCTGTGACTCACCTGATTACAAGTAATGAAAACGTGATGTTCAATCAATCATGGAACTTCCTGTACAGATAGTTTACGTTATGTTGATACAATCACTCAGAATTCCAGGAGTAGTCAAATAAAACGGTCCCACAGACGGATTCGGTCTTGCCCATTTGCATTTAAAAAATTGTTAAAAACAAACTAGTAATGAGTTATGGAATGAGAATAACAAAGTAAAACAAATCAAAAATGTGAGACATTACATTGGTGTTATACTGAACGATAAGTGACATATTTCTTTAACTGTTTTAGAAATGGTACTTTTTTGAAAAAGAACCACAATTATGACGATTGTTGTTTATTGGTGTTTTAAAAACATGTTATTGTCATTTTGGTTTATACAATACAGTATTTTATATGAAGTAACACCAAGAATTTGTTTTCGTCCCATGCAACGTCACTTTTGTAAACTTGTCACACTTGGTCATATATTTTTGAAATATTCTGTAACTACATGTATTACTGATTGTGGTTAGAAAAATAGATGTTATTCAAATGTCTGCAGATGAAAAAGCACATTTATAATTATAGTCGTAGAAAATCTAATAGATTAAAATGAATAAAAGTAAATAGTCTCAAATAGTACCTGCTAGATATGTACATGTTTGTCATGTGCTTAATTGTTCGACGATCATAATCATTGTCAATCTGAATGAGATAATTTCAAACCACCATCAATTAGTCTTGAACACTTCAGTTATCAGAAAAATGAAGCCGAAGTAATTTTATGATAGCTAAATTTAAATACTCTCCACCTTTGAGATTCAATACTATATCACAGGATCTACACTTTTTAAGTGTATACATTTTCCATGTCGTCAATCGTTTTTGAAGGTTGCACATGACGTTTTATGACAGTAACGAGTTTCTGATATAAGAATGACCGTCTATAAAATAAAAAATATACACATATTTAGATATTTAAAAAAATACATGTACATTCCATTCATTTTAAGTTTTGCAAGGGACAAAAATGGTAGCACAAACAATTTTTAACACGAAAATTTGTAGAACAATGAGTGTTAAAAATTCGAACTTTTATGAAAGGAGGAAATAAAAATTCTAAGATGCAGTTATTTCGGAAAAATCGAAATATCGAATGCGTATAGAATTCAAAGCTTTTTTGTATCCATGCTTGTTTCTTGCATAATCAGCGAATTTCTGTTCAAGATACTTGTAATGAAAGGCTTCAAAAAATGCGCTTTACCTGATAGCAAACATGTGTTCATTGTTTCTGTGACATACCATGTAGCTTTGATGGTAATAATTATAACCTTTTGTAACAGATGAGTTTTAGTTCTAGAGATCGACAACTGTGCAATTGGATACAGCAATATTCTGTTGATTTCCAAAATTAACGAGATGTGATGTCAAGATTTTGATACGTCTACACGGTAATTGATTTAAAAACTTGAAGAGAAAAGATGATTTTTCTATGTAAATTTTGAAGACAATGACACATTGTATTCATTTTAGGAGCAAGTTTTTTGATAATTACAGAATCTCACTCACCTGCTGGCTGGTTTGCATATGGACAAGTGATCTTGAGGTATTTCATAAAATTCACCAACACCAGGATCTGAAAGAAAATATGACATACATTCTCATCTTATCTTTATACGATATGTTACAATGATAGATGATTGTTATTAATTTTGCTGAGAACAAATACATAATTACTCTACTTGATGACGTTATGCCAATTTCATATCTATACCTGATGAAGTTGGATTGACAAATTGCAGCGGAAACTTCAACGGTGTGACAAGTGTGGACTTAGTTTCGCTGAAGCTGATAATATCAATTGGATATTCATCCAGCATTTTTAAAAAATCGTTGTGCAATTCAAGAAGTTGCGATGATCCTGCAAAACATCTATTATAAAATCATAAAGTAACTACCTATATGTTATATTGTTAATAGTACTATTGATTGCATTTTTGTTTTGTCACTTCCATGATCCTAAATTTAATTTACCCTTTGAAATTTATTTTTATACACATCTGTTACCTTCTCGAAGTTCTTGAACCTCAACTGATGGCCACACAAACATTTGAGTGGTTTGTTTCAATGCCGCAACGTGGGAACCTTGATGTGGTGTACTGTAGAATATAATACCACGTGTGTTTTTGCATATATCGTTCTTGTCTTTATTTTTCCATTCTGCAAAAAAATAAAAAAAATAAATAAATAATAATAATGAATGGATTCCAATACAATGAAGAATGATAATAACACAAAAGAAAAAGACAAGAATGTTTATAAAAGGAAGTAAAATCTCAAGATTGATCGATTTGCCTTATATTATTGCACAACAATATTTACCGGAGTATATATTTGTATTATACTCAATCTTTGGTGTACTACCCTTTACTTGCAATAAGACTTATAAAGGGTAAACATACCTTGAACCAATATTTTTTTAACAAGCAATCCACCCATAGAGTGGCAAACCCATATAACTGACCGCCTTCCAACTCCTGCTGTTGCCAGCTTTGTTTTAAGTTCATGGCTTCGTTCATTAATTGTTGCCCTAAATTAGATCGATTTTTAGTATTTTCAAAGTTAAAAATAGATTTCCGCGTACACATACTATGTAGATAATTTTTTACACGGTGTCTAGCTCTTTGTTAATTTGATCAACTCACTTAATTCCTTCAATTGGACAGAGCGGCAACCACATTGACAAATTAGTATTATAATTCACGCCTAGCACACGGAGAGAAGGTACATCGTTTGGTAACCAATCACGGGGCCAACACTGTGTTCGGTGTATTTGATCCTGTTCCCCTTGGGCCATACAAACATCATCCCTGAGAGTATAGAACAGCTTTATATAAGATTTGACACAACAATGTCATATTCATCTTACTTAAGATATATTATTTCATATTTCTACATCCCCATAATCAATAAAATATGCATCATTTTGCACAAATGTTTGTTATGCCTACCCTTTGCATGTGAATGGTCCGTGCGCTTGATGATTTGGATTTTTTGGAAAATCGTCTAATACAACCTCAAAATCGTGCCCAATGCGTTTCCATTCACTGACCTCCAAATCGTGAGCTAAATCCCTCAGGAATTCTTGAGGTTGTTCACCGCTCATGCTGACCATTGACTCTATTCCAGAAGATAATGATGAAGATTCTACAACAAAAATAAGTAAATGAATTTGAGCGATTTGCCTTATATCCTGGTATAAGTTTCATAATGTGCCTTACCAGGTCGACCTGAAGTTAGCGAGTTAGAATCTCGTTGTCTCCATGTAACAAATACGCCTCCTAAGAGGCCGTGAATGAATACCACATCTAACTTAGTTGATGAACGAGTTCTATGCAAGGGATGAAGAAGATAAATTCGCCGTGGATATTTTTGGTTCACATTTTCATCAGCATCGAGATTTGCTAATGCTCGTCCGGCAGGTGCAGATAATCGTATATCTGTATGTTTGGCCCACCTAGCTAATATGCCAATCCATCCTAACAGAGTGAATCAATTTTTGATATTAAATCCATTACATATCAATTTATTTTCGAGTTGGTGTGAACTGAATTAAAGAATCACGTGCAGTGAATAATAACAAAAAATCGGCTACAAAGTGTGCGCGACTAATGGTAAAATGAATTTACCTAACGAATAGATGTCCCTCAAGTATTCGTCGTAGAGACTAAGATTTGAGAGTATTTTAGCCAGTGTAATAGATATGTTAACATCATTTTCACAATGTTTTTGAACTTCCATCAGTATTTTTAGACCACCCGCGTTGGCAATATCTGGAAAGTGAAAAATACTTTTGAAAAATAAGAAGAATAGGATATAGATATGAGTAAAATTCTAATGCCTCAACTAGGACCTGAAAAACAGAATACTACTGCTACTACTTATAAGAAATGCACTTCATATGATATGCAGAGACAGCATAATAATATAATAACAAAATATCTTGTCATTTTTGTTTAACTCAATTATTTAAATGGTTTGACTTTTCTACTTTGTATGTCTTCACAATTATTACCTTTACTGTGTTCACCGAGTGAAGAATGATGATGCAAAGCTTGGATACAGGATTCAAGCAGTGCGTGATCCCATTTCAAATTTGGCGGTCCAGGTAGACCACCAGCTGTTAGATCGTGATCGAACAATAATCGACCCTATGAAATTTTAGACATACGTATCAGACATAATGACAATCCATCAAAAGTAAGTCTCACGGGTTACACTTACACGCTGTGTACTTCCAAAATTTTTCTCAAGAAATTGTGATAGACAAGGGTGGCAATTAGCGCATACTTTATCCAGTTCAAATAATAATCGTCTCAGGCTCTCAATTGTGTCCTAAAATGTATTCAAGGTTGTTAGTGTAAATTCCATAAACTTAATATATTTCGTCTTTTTGATAAAATATTCGATGTGTATATCGCAATAGCTCATGTAATTTTTGACAAGATTTCTGTAAGTGGAAATTTTAAACAGAGCTTCTATATGTGGTTTGAATCATGCAGTGGTATAAAAAAGAAAACCATACATACATCATGTGCATACATACATATGGAGCATGTTGCATGCGCCAGAAAGGTGGTCTCAGAAAAAATCGAAGATCTACATTTGGCATTCGTGCAAGTGCAACCGCAGTTCTTGCATCTAACATCTGTGCAATTTGCCAATAGTCCCAATCTAATAATGAAATTGACCCAATTTTATGAATAATTTCATACATTATCCCACAGAAGGGCTAGTTTTATATTTAAAATGACTATCATAAGAGCATTTGGTAGAAAACAAAAAAGACAATTTGAATTACATCATACCTTTTAAATGTTTGAGATAACTCAAGCTATACACAGCCTTTTGTCGATCAATTAATGAACCATTTTGAGCAATGTGAAGAAATCTGTATGCCAGACTTTTATTTAGGGACTTCCACCACGTTATCACAGTATCGGTAATACCAGGCTTTTCTTGTACAATTGTTGAATCGAGATCTTTGTTACCTCGATACAAAAGCACATCTGTATTCCATACGTAATACCAAAATTACTGACAATAATGCATCCGAAGAAAACAAGGAAAGAAGAGAGGAAATGATAGGAGAATCAAGAGATTCACATAATTTAATAAATAGGTATATCGGTACTCAACCCACCTTGGAGACGAGGGTCATCTACGTAAATATATTCAGCCTGTGCATGCTCAAGGTCCAAGACTTTGGTAGGCACAACCGAGCTCAGGATTAGCGAAGTTTGACGTAGCTGGTAGCAAAACCAACATCCCCTGTGTAAAAATACGTTGACATTGTCTTACGTGTCGGTGTGTACATAACCTACAATACTCTTCGAAAAAGACAATCAACCATACCCTACGAGCACGATGCATGCGCCAGTTGATCGCAGGAGGTATACGGATTTTGTATACATGCTGTAGTCCAAATTTGGATAGTTGAATAACATAGAACAACGTCAAAAATACATTTGGCTGCAGCGAACTGATCCGGGACAACCATTCACAACGACTGACAACGACGCACAATTTCGACTGCGGGGTTAGATATGAAACTATAGAATTAACTATAGCGGTTGAGTGGCCAGAATAAGTAGGCTCCTTCGGTTTTCACGTAATGATTTAATCTATATTGAGTTAGGATTAAATTAATGGTTTTTGTAGATATGTAGATTATAAATTCACTCAATTTTCACAAAACTAATATACAACGATTCATTGACAATAATATGCAACAATAAATATGATTTATTTTACTTATGTGTAAGCATGTGCATACATAGATCAGCTATACATATACCAATTACATGACGATGAGGGAAATCAAATTATTGTTATTTTCTTTTTTTTTTTTAGGGAAAATAATTATTACGATTTAAAGAAGGTCATTTAGCAAGTAATGTCAATTAATGTCATAAAAAAACTTATTCTACTATCATGTCTTTGCTTGCTTTTTTTTTAAATTTCGTATTGTTAATGAAATTTTATAGTACATACAACGAAAATGATACAACTGATTCCTTTAACAGAAGATGTAGATAGTAGATCCATAAATGCAATATTATTTGCTTCACAGATATTTGATACTTGTACTTATTTACTAAATCATACTAAATTTCACTTAAACGTAATTTCTTATTTACCAAATACTTTCAATTCCTGACGCATGATCTTGCCAGCTGCGTTTCGCGGTATAGCATCTATGAATATCACACCACCTGCTAAGTTCTTGTAAGCAACAACCTGAGAAATAATAAAATTATTTTAAATTATTGGTTATTTTAAATTTTTTCAACGTGAAGGTTTTACAGGAACAATCAACAAATAATACAGTGCTGCTGTTACTTTGTGATCCCTGGAAGAATGAAAACTATAACGAGATCCTATGATGCAATCAGCTCTACTCTAATTTACCTTAGGCTTTAGGTAGTTAGAGATAGATTCTTCAGTCAAGTCCGAATTTGGCTGTTTTACCACAAAAGCTCTGGGTAATTCTCCCGCAAGTGTGTCTGGAACACCAATGACTGCTACGTCTACCACTCCAGGCATTTCTAAGATTATAGACTCTAGTTCGGTCGGTGATACCTTAAAAGACAAAATAAAATGAGATTAGTTTTGCATGAAATTAGAGTAAAACTCAATGAAAATTTCTATTCAACATAAATTGAATCGTTGTCTCAAATATAGAATTAAAAAGAAAACAAACAATGAACACCACACTTGATCCATTTAATGAGCTACCTGATAAAAGAGGGGTCAATAATTGTTGGAATAAAAAATGAGAAACTTCGAAATTATTGTAATTATGTTGATAATTTTCAGAAAATTTTTATGTATTATTTACTTATGTGATATATCCTGTCAAGAAGATTGCATAAAATTTTGAGTGTTATATTATTTGGTGACCTATTTGAATTTTAAATAGTTCGCTGTTTCGTGTCACGTAACACGACGCATGCGTAGAAATCCAGTTGCGAAATCAAAGTCGGAGGTTACGGTAAGATTAATTTTAACGATGAAGCAGTACATCAATGAATACGTATGTAAGTTGTTTAAATATTAAAGGTATTCAATATCCGAGGCGAAACTGAGAGAAAAAGCAATCCAGCTGGTAATTTGATAAAGTAGGAAGGTGAAAGTGGCGACAATGCAATTTTCATCATTTCACGTTGAGGAGTTGGCTGCCCTGGATATTCTGTCTCTGTGTTTGGTCCCCGGTGTTTGCGTTTTTCGTTGTTGGTGATATTTTTCGGTGAATATTGTCCGCACGTTGAAAAATATCGGAGTAAAAAAAAAAAAAGTAACTGAATTTCGAGTGTCTCAAACTCGAAATCCGGCGCAAAAGAGGGACATGGAGAACCCGGAGGAGGTGCTGCAAGCGCTAGACGAATTTCAAAAGCTTCGACCTGCTGACATTCCAAAGGAACTTGAAGAGTATCTGTCTTGGGTAGCGAAAACAGGAGACCCTGTCTATCAGTGGCCTCTGATAAAAGCTCTCTTCCGAGAAAAGCTCCTACGAGTAATGACTGAGTTTTACGAGAGTTGCCCGACCTTGGAACTGGCACCCTGTCCAAACGTTGAGCAGTTCAACTACGATATGATGAAAAGTGCACTCCTCGATCGACTCGAATCATTCTCCAACGCTCCCTTTACAGTGCAGAGAATTTGCGAGCTTCTAACTGCCCCACGTAAGGAGTACAACAGGGTGGATAAATTCATGAGAGCTATTGAAAAGAATATATTAGTTGTATCGACAAGAGAACCAGGGCCAGCGGCTAGACGAAGCGAGAATGGCGATGGTATGGTAAATGGGTCCACAGAGGACAACGGTAGTAGATCACCTTACGATATGGACCTGTGGGCAAGGGCTTGTACCTTGGCGACAACGGTTACCGTTCAAACGGTAGAAACGCATTCGACGATAGTCAATATACATCACCTTCCAACAAACATTATACCCGCAACTGAATTAACCATTGTAAAAAGTAACCCAGTTTCTGTCGAAGCCTTCACACCGTACGGAGCCGATCCTGAGCTATGCGACTCTGAGATAACTGCGAAGGGCCAGGACCTACCTTCGACTTTTACCCCATCGACATCTGAAATTGCCAACATTGCAAATTTGACATCACAAATTCAACCGCAAGACCTCAATTCCACATCAGGGATCCAAAATTTGTCCAATATGGTCCCTGAACCTTCTAATATAGTTGGAGATGTACCGGAAGCAATTATGAACGAAGACACCAACTCTCAGCCTAGCCTTGATATGGAGAATAACGAAAATGAGGCGTTTGAGTCAACTAAAACACTGCAGACTACATTCCAGTCCAGCGACTTTATCTCTCATGACATCAAAGCGCAGAAATTTTATTCCGAAGAAGCTAAACCGGTTGAAAAAACTATCGTCCAAGCTGAATCCATAAGAAATGATCTAGAACCATTGACAGAGCTAACTCAAAAGCCTGTAGAAGATAGTACAGATGTAGCTAAAGTAACTCCAGAAATTGTGCCTTCTGGAGAAAACGGAGAGCCAGCTATACCAGCAACAGTAATCACTGCCGATTCAATTGAAATGACTGAAAATATGGATAAAGTAACTAAGGCTGAAACAACGGACAAAACCGCAGTGAAAATCGAAGAAAGTAATGATATGATTCATAGGGATATCAGTGGCGACGATCAGATGCAAGTAAAAGAATATGTTACATCGGATAATGAAAACAATGTGCAGCTTAAAAGCGAAACTGAAAGTGCTTTACTAGATATAAATATTGAAAAAGACAGCGTTAGTTGTGCCAAAGTAAGTCTGAGCGAAAAAGAAGCTGAAGTTACGTTACCACCAGTGACGTCAGAACCTATAATCCCTTGTACGGTTGAAACTAACGTAAATGTTACACAGAACATCACAATATCCAAAGAGACCAAAGTCATAACCGATTCTGAGGAACTAAATGTATTGACCAAGAAAACGGAACAAATTATGGAAGAACCTCTAGCTACTACAGAAGGCATTAAACAAACTAATGAATTTGAGGAGAGTACAGAATGCCTAGAAGAAAAGGGCAAAATATCTGACTCCGTAGTACAGTCGCAAACATTAACCACAATTAAAGAAATTAGTAACGAGAATGATACAAAAATTACAAAATCCATCGTTCCTGATCCATTGCCAATAATAGAAGAGCCTAAAGAGGAAGTATCTGTTCCAGACTTAGAAAATAAACAACTGATAGTCGACGTTACTAATGAAGAACATAACACTGCAGTGGATACAACTTCGTCGCCAGGTGAAAAGGAGAAGGAATTGATTAATACTTTCAAAACAGAAGATGCTTCAGAGGCGAATCCAGATGCTTCAGATGCTCATACAGGTCAAGCATTCTTAATAGAGAAACCCTCATCGATCGTCAGTAATTCGGCTTTAGTTGAAGGTGTTGCACCAGTCGAGTCGATGGAAGTCGACATTGCCGAAGACAACCAGACTTTTCAGCAAGATGAGCCAATGGAGCAAGAAGTTAGTGATTTGGATAAGAGTTAATGAAAAGTAGAGTGAAACATTTGTATTATTCTATAGGATTACTCTGATTTTGTTGAGAAAAAATATCACAATTTAATTTACTAGAAAACAGGAGGTTTTTTTTTTAATTAGTAATTTTTTATAAAACGAAATATTGTCTCGTCACGGAAAACTCATAAAACACACAATGATTGAACGATATGAATCAAAATCTTTCACTATTTAAGAAATGTTCACACGGACATATCATTTTGTTTCTAAATAACTGGGAGAAGGGAGCCTTTGAAACACATTGTATGCGATCAAACTTAATACATTTGAGAAACTCCTAGGAGAATAATGCAACCCTTTGCTCCTTCTTCTGATTCGTTTACATACTGAAGCATGCTTATTCCTTGGAATTTACTCAGAACGACCTTCAAGATCTCTGCTTTTTACAGCAAATGTGGTAAGAAGTTTTTGTTTTTTTTTTTTCATCTAAAATCTTTGGGGCAGTAGGACAAACCTTGAAATATAAATACTTACTTCAAAGGTTCTAAGGTGTTCGTCAATTGTATAATCTTTGATATCGAAGCTAAGATTTGTATATCATGTATTCTAATCCTAGTGAACAATATCGTAAGAATAATATTGTGAACTACATTAATAATTAATCAGTGAAAAAAATGAGTCCAATTTTTGAAAGCATAAGGTCGTTTAGCATATTTATAAGCTAGTATTTAAAGTAACTTTTTAACTGTAGACGCAAGGCTATCAAAATGGATTGTCTGAGAGTAAATCATTTCTTAACTTATGTAATCGTAACGAATGGTTATGTCACATGAATAACTTAATATAGCGTGTACATTATTTTATAAAATACATAAAGATTATTGTGAGAAAGTCATAGTTCGATTTAATTCAACCACCTTGCAAAAATAATCTATTTTTATAATTATTAAAATCTTGGGATTCAGCGGCTCCTGACAAAGATATCCATGTATGAACTCAGTTTTCGTAAATAGAATATCAATTTTGAGAGTTTGTTCTTAGTTCTTTATTTTCATGGATAAATGATTACTACTTTTTAAAAAGTCCTTCAGTATATTCAAAGTTTCTTTTAATTTGTTGGCAAAATGGTTCAAAAGAATATTCAACTTTATCTTTGAGTCACAATAATCCTCGCAATAATCATTAAAAACTATTTTACTGAACTTAGTTCTTACCTGGTTTCCTTTCACCTTGATGAGCTCTTTAGTTCTGTCAACGATAAAAAAATATTTCTCATCATCGTAGTAAGCAACATCCCCTGTATGCAGCCATCCCTCTTCATCGATAGTTTCGGCCGTTGCCTTCGGATTATCAAGATATCCTTTCATAAGTTGCGGACCCTTAATTAGGAGTTCGCCTGACTTGTATGGAACCGTGATATCTTGACCATTAGTTTGGTCTACAAGCCTTGCGGATGTTGATGGTAACAGGCGACCACAACTACCAGCTTTGCTGTGCTCTATCAGAAATGGCGTGAGCATCGTGACAGGACTGGTTTCTGTCATCCCGTATCCTATGATAGATATATGAAACATCATTAATAATTATCGTATGTGATTATCTAACACACATGCATGCACGAATATGTTTGGTAGTTATAAAACACTTTAGTAGTATCAACCTTGATTGATTACACAGTCATCGCGATTCAATTTTTCTGTAAACTTGTCTATCAAATTCTTCGTTGCGGGCGCAGCACCAGATAGTACTCTTTTTACGCTTGACAAATGGTCAGCTGTAATTTCTGGATGAGATGCCAAGAACAGCAACAACGACGGAACAACGAACAGTGTATCTGGTTTATACTTGATCAGACAGCTTAAGTAATCTTCAGGAGTAAATCGAGGTATAGTTATAAGATGCTCCCCTCTGTACAGTGACGTGTTCATGATAGTATTGAATCCATAAATATGGAAGAATGGTAAGACTGTGAAAACGGTTTTTTGCGGCCCTTCAAATGCCGGTGAATCGTTGAAATCTTGGTGACTGCATTGAAGAATGTTTGCCACAAGATTCTGATGTGTCAGCATCACACCTTTCGGTGGTCCAGTCGTGCCAGAGCTGTACGGTAGGACAGCTATGTCCGTTGGGTTTACTTTTGGCAGATCAACTCCATCGCTATCCATTAAGAGAGCCTGCATGCTCAGAATGCTGCAATTTATAATCAAAGTGGGTGATATAACAAGATCGATTCAGAGATGAAAGAGTACCACCCTATTACAATGCACGTACTTTTTACCAGGATCAGGCTCTCCGCCAATATTTACAGTTTGCGTATAATTTGGCAATTTCTTTGATATCTGCAAAGCAGTCTCAAGGAGCAGTGGTATTGTTACAATAGATTTTACTCCTACACTTCGAAATTGTCGTGTAATTTCTTCTTCTGTATACAATGGATTCGCAAACGTTACCGTTAATCCAGCTGACATTGCTGCATGAATAGCAATTACGTATTCTGGGATATTAGGTAAGATTAAACCAATTCGGTCCCCGGGTTTTAAACCGAGTTGTCCTATGAGTGCTGCCGCTCCTCGTTCGATTAGCATTTTTGTCATACCAAATGTGTACGATCGTCCTGAGACTCCACATGTCTATTCAACAAATAATAATAATAAACCTGTTAAGTCTATATTGCATTTTTATCCTTCAATTTGGCGTAACATATTGTGTTGAAATTGAATATGTATTATGAAGATTGAAGTATTTATATTATTGTATATATCAGGTTGTGAACTTTGACATTCATGAACCTTATCTCTAGCGTATCTCTGGTCTCTGTTGTATGCTAATGTGGGCCAGCTAATTAGTCATTTAAATCGTTTTCCAGCTGTTTATGGATAGATATGTCTGTGAAGTTTAACTGATTCTATTTCGCACCAATTTGAAAGTATAAAATTGCTTTGAAATTTAGTTGTATCAGAATATAGGACTTAGGCGGTAAAGCACATTAGCCACCTTGCTGTGAAAAGTGCATTAATTTCGTAAAAATATATTGAAGTTAATAGTAAGGCATTAATAATAATAAACTCATACCACTGCTGGTGACTCTGCACGGTGATCTTTTTGCGATAAGACTAAACTAGTGATACTTTGATTCGGTATACTTATATCCTCATAAGTACTCTTCACAACACTAGACGCTGTCCCATAATTCTTATTTTTTGTAACATGAGATGTGAGAATGTTCTTAATTATGTGATTTAATGAACTTAGATTCCGATAAGGCGTAACACGCAATAGAGACATTTCAAAATTAAGTTGAAATTCGTGAAGTAAACGGTAAAATTTATGCCTTTAATCAGATACGTGAAAAGTTATTGTGAATGATAGTGATAAGAGTTTGGTTTTATTTATTGCACATAATTATTTGTTTAGTAGTTCAAAATCAATAAACAATTCCTTTTTGGCGCAAAACTTTAAAAAATCAGTGTCAACTTTATTTGTCTATAGTAAATTTATGATGTTTAATAATATTCGAAACGATAACTGCACTTCCGTAAAGTATTGAATTGCAGAATGAGACACAATTACACTTCAGAAAATGTCTTAGGATTGTAATTAGGATGATATTAAGTTGAGTTGAATATTGACTGACAGACTGCTGGTTTGGACTCCACTGAAGAAAATTTCCTGTACGTCTATAGGCATATGTAGGGTCAAGGAATCATACAAAATGTTAAAAATCTCTTCGTATGGGTATCACAAGTCTAAGATCTTTGGCACTTCAATACAGACACACAAGTCCAAAGTATCATTTGTAGAATGTTGTAATGATTAGGATGGTCAACTAAACTTAGTCAAAGAAAAGGTCGTAAATATAGCTAAACACTTTGAACACAAATATTATATAAGCAGAGTAGAACATTATATGATTTCTGTTCGAAATAGTTCATATGCAAGATCGTTTTGAATAGCTTTGCAGCAGTTCTATTTTCAAGTGGCGTATTTCAGTGAGTCAAAATATATTTCATTATAGTTAAGAAAACCTAATACGAGAAAATTGCAAACATAATTTACATAAAGAGAAGTGATATGTACATTTTCAGGTATGCACAGTGCTCTAAATAGCAGAGCAAGGAACTTGTTTATACTATTGTCAATGTCCTCATAGCGATGTGACTACCTACTTTGTAAGGTGCCTTTGTGAGGCTTCATAAAACGGGAACACAGTCATAGTGGTACAATTTCGTCTGATCAATGTCGGAGTCAACTGCATGGTCTTCAAAATTCCTGCGACACAATCGTGGAAAATGATGTAGTAGTATGAATTACTGACAATACAGCATTAAATAAAATATAGTATATTGCACATTTCTTCTGCTTCACCAATACACAAATGCGAATTGCGTGCTTTTCAGATTATTTACATTTTTTTTTTTTGTGATTACTATTGACGATATAATTCAAACAGGCTAATAAAATTTACATCACCGACTAATTAACAAATTTCTATAAATATAATTACATTAATTTTTCTTAAGCCATGTCAACAGATAGATATTACCTACAGATTGAATTTTACAGTTATATTTCATAAAATTCACCGACATGAAAATTTTGTTCTTTCATTGTCTCAAGTGAATGTTTGATGCTTCACCAGATTTCTGAATAATCCATTCTCCATAGTCATTAGGTGATCATAATTGCCCATTTCGACAACTCGGCCATGATCAAGGACTGCTATTTTGTCAGCATTTTTTATGGTACTTAATCGGTGAGCTATTGTCAAGACTGTTCGACCCTGTGTAGCACGTTCTATCGCTTCCTGAACCAAACGTTCATTTTGAGCATCCAATGCGCTCGTGGCTTCATCCAGGATCAAAATTTTTGGGTTCTGTAAAAGATAAGTTTTTTTTTTGTTTATACTTTTAGGTTCTTTTTATATAATTTACGACCTAGTCACTGATCACCAGAGTTATAAAAAAGTAGGTATAGTTAGCAAATGCTGCTTCTTCTAAAAGTGAATAATAATGTACTTAAATCTTTATGAATGTGATATTTTGACGAGTAATTAAGATGTCAAATACAACAAAGTCAACATGAACATATGTACTCCACAAGCTTAGGAATATACCTTGATTAGCGCTCGTGCAATTGCAATCCTTTGACGTTGTCCGCCACTCAACGTCACTCCTCGTTCACCAACAATTGTATTTAATCCATCTTTCATTCCTTGTGTAAATTCCAGTATGTTTGCCTGACTTGCAGCATCCATAATTTCGGTTTCGGTCGAATTTGCAGCCCCGTATGTAATATTTTCACGTATAGTGGAACTGAATAACGTTGGCTCTTGAGATACAAATCCAATCTGAGCTTTCACCCAGGTGGGATCCAGTTCTTTTAGATCCTCTCCATCCAAAAGTATCTTTCCCCCATTTGGGTCATACAATCGCAGTAGTAAAGCAGCTATTGTTGATTTTCCAGAACCTGACGGCCCAACAATAGCAGTTATGGAACATTTTTTTACTTCCAGGGTTAAATCACTCAATATTTTGGATTCCAATCGTGTAGGGTAAGAAAAAGTGACGTTGTCAAAGATAACATTGCCACTCAGTTTTTGAGGCAATACTCTTCCACCTTGAATTGCAATTTTTGGCTCACGTTCAATCAATTCAAACAATCTGGTGCTTGCTCCGAGGGCTTTATTCAGCTCAGAATAAAAGTTGGATAAACCTCCCAAAGAGAGACCAATGTAGGCTGCGTAAAGCAAAAATGCACTCAGATTGCCAACGGTTAACGATGATTCGGACACCATTCCTCCACCATAGTACAAGACTGAAAGTATTATGGCGTTACCAGAGAGGCCGGTCATTCCGTAAAATACACCCTTATAAAAACTTTCTCTGTAGCATAACTTCAACAGATCGTCCAATTTGAAACTGTATTTTTTAATCTCATTCACCTCCTGAGCAAACGCTTTCACTGTCCGTATGTTACTAATTCTCTCTTCAGCGATCACATTTAAACCAGCCAGACTGTCTTGCACCTGTCTCGATATCTTCTTTACAAATCGGCCATACATTATAGCCAAACCAACGACTGGTGGAACTGTCGATAAACCAACTAGCGCCAATTCCGGAGACATGTAGACCATCATGGATATTCCAGCAATGCTCATTATACTCGATCGAAGCCCATCTGAGATGTTCGTTGTAACAGCTGAGCTGACGAGCTGTGCATCGCCTAACAATATGTAACTTTGTGAAAAAGGTAACAAATATGAAAATGCGAAAAATGTATCAAAAGAAGGTGATCTCAACTGTTATTTTATTATATTTAGGAATTCAAAATCAAAGGACTTTCGAAAAATTTTGATGTAGTTCTGTGATGTGCTTTAAAACGAGTTTGTCTAAGTAATCTTCACTAATTATGAAGGATAAATTACCGCTCAATCTTCCAACAAGTTCGCCAGTGCTTCGTTTGTCAAACATGGCTGTTTCTTGACTAACTATGGCTGTGAAAACCTTTTTCCTCAGAGATTGGGTTATTCTGTGCCCAGTAGTGGACATCAGATAAACTCTCCCAAAGTTACAAATGCCTCCAATTAGAAATACACCCAATAATGTCAAGCTGAGTTTGTTCAAATTCTGTTTCATTTTCTCTTTGTCTGCTGCATACATCAAGTCAATTATTTTTCCTAAGCAAAACGGCACAGCCATCGTTACCGTCGATGATACAATTAGTAAACCGATTGCTCCCAAAAGTCGATATTTCTCTGGTTCTGCCAAATTGAGGAGTCGCTTCAATTCAGACTTTCTTAAATTCTTCTTCGTTACTGTCTTCGCCTGAGATTTGACAGTACCTGTTCCAAGAGTATTTGCAGTTTCTCGTTTAAATATAGTGAGAATGCATTTTTTCTTCTGTAATAGCTTTGTTTGCAGATGGTTGTGAAAGCAACATTTTCGATACAAATTCAGGTTCAGATAGTTGGATTTTCTCAGTACGTGTCGATTGCAAATTATCTTGTTAAGTAGAATCATTTTTGTTTATGATTTTTGTTTTTTCTCCGACTGTAGTTCAGTTATCGTGCTAGTCTCTGATAACCTCAAAATTTCTGGAGCGGTTCGTTCTTCACCGACTTTACCTTACGGAAAAAAAAATAAGAGAATAGTAAATCATTGCCGGGCAATTATAAGTTTCAATCTAACGCAAATTGTATTCAATTTGAATTACATTCGGCGTGAAACTCTCTCAACGGTATGCAATGACCAGCAGTCGACACATTTTTTTACGCTCGACACTTTAAAACCATTTAAGACCCTGCTTGAGATTAATTTTAACAAAGCGTACACCAGAGGGTACTCGGAGTCGTGTAAAGTGAACAGCCCTTATGCGATTGGCTGAAAGCCGTCAGGGTCAGATGTCCTCTACCTCCTCTACCGAAAAATGGGTCTATGTAGTGTGTTAAATCCATGGTTTAACCCAACCAATATGTCAGAGACGATGCTATTTTATATATCAGTTGTCTGTAACAAACGTTGAAACAGTAATTACTGATTTTATATAATACCTGTGCCGGCGATCTCGCGAAAGGACTCAAGTATGGATATACGCGGAATCGAAGTGACGAATCAATTGAGAGTAAGCGAAATTAGCATTTTTGTCTGAAATTGTGAACGAAATATACACGACTATATGTAATTTGTTTATCATTACAATACTATACTACATTACAATAATAAACAGTCAAAATTGAAAAAATATAACGTCTAAAAATAATTTAACGTTGATAGACACTATGATGCTCCTTCAAAAAATTTCTACATTTTCAAACATCTGTATTACAGCCCTACGACTTACGTTCTTTCGTTCAAAAACTCGTATTAGTTGTATGCAAATACTTTATATTTACGTCAGTAAATTAATAAGACATTCATCGATGTTTAGAGCGCTATTCGTGCCAAGCTTCTGGAACTCGGGGTTCGATATGATGAGGAGCTGCCGGATTACATCTTAGTTATGGTTGTGAACAAGAAGACGCGCCAGCAGATGTACGAGGACCTATGTCTATTCTTGGAAGAAAGTACCTCACCGTTTGTAGACTGGCTTCACGATCAAGTGTTGAAAAAGCTGCAGAAAGTAACAGTTGCAAAAAAAAAATCCTCACGAGATTTGGTACCAACCGTAATTGTTAAGCAGGAAGAAGAGCGGAAAAAGAAGAAATCATGCCCCACATCATTTTTGGAAGATCAAACTACAGACACCGTAGATAAAATCTCTAAAGTAACAAAGTTGCAGAAAAAAGTTGAAAAACCTATGATACCTAGTCTTGTTGAGCAAACCTTGCACTCAGATGTTACACAAGTTTCGCCAAACTCACTGAAGCAAATTGTTCCAGAAAATAAGTTGGGAAGCTCATTAAATGTACAAATTAGCAGCTCTTCTCATGAACAAAAAGACACCGATTCGCCTACTTTAGTAAAAGGTACAACTAGAATGAATCGTGATAAAAGTATTCAACTTTCTAAACCATCCAATCCGGTAGAGCATGTCTCTAATCCCTCGATTGAGGCACAGATCGATGTAAAAATATCAGAAATATCGTCAAAAAATTTGAGGAGAAATTCTCTTGACAGTGTAACTAACAAACTTGAACTAAATAGCAGTGTAGCTGCAAAATCTTCAGAAAAAGATGAAATTGACAAAGAGTCTGACGATGATAGCCGAAAGAAAGTGAAATCTAGTGTGAATAAGCCAAGAATAACTTCGGTAGTTACTGTGAAAAATCGGCTTGAATTTCCAATGTCAAGAAATAAATTTGACAATCATAAGAATAGACCAAGCTTTGAGAGTCGGTATAGACAACCTGTGAGAGGTGTTGACAGGCATGAATTTGAGGGAAGCAGAAGAAACGAGTTTTCCAGTGGTAGAAATACCAGAAGTGAAGATTACCTTCGTAGGAATGTTGGTAAAAATCATGACTTAGAAACCAGAAATCATGATTCTGATAAAATCGTAGACATCAAAAGTCGTCTGGGCAATGTCAGGGATGATAGGTCAAGCAAGAGTTTAGAATTGAAGGATAAATCTTGCTTAAATCGGGGAGTAAAGAATGTGGACAAGTTAACAAATTCTATCAAAGATAGACTAGGATCTGGAAACAGCATCAAGATTCGAGATAGTTCATTGAATAGGAAAAGAGATTCATTGGATGAACAGAGAAATGCCAAGTTTTTAGAAAAGGAGAGATTAGTTTCAAACTCAAATCTGAGTATAAAAAACCGTCTTGGTCCAGTGAAAAGTATTTTCAAGTCACCTGATGTCAAAAGACGCTTCAATCTGACAAATAAAGTATTGCCGAGCAGTGAGGATGAGGATTGCGTGAATTTACGCACTGATGATGATACGGATGATGATACTGAGTCAGTGGCCGCTGTTGGGCCAATAAAATCTAGAATAATAGCTGTCAAGAGGACTGTGATGGAAAGCAGTGATAGAAAAAGATCTAAATTGATGAAAGATGGTCTAACAGTCGGAACAGCTGGTAAAGAACCTAAGAGTGATGACGATGATGACGAAAGAGATATAGAGGATGGTAAAATTGCAAGTAAAGTCATTGTCACGCCCAGACCATTGAAGCCATTACCACCGCTTCAAAGGCGGGCAACGCAATCTCTGTTACTAAGAGCTGTTGCGGAGGCCAACCAGTCAGTTGTTACACGAAAGAATCCCGAACCAGTTTTAATGGTAAGTATTAATAATAGAAAGTAGATTGTTGATTGAACAATCATCAGTGATCTAAATAACCCAAGGAAATTTTTCATAACCTGATATTATTTTTACAAGCACTCCGCATATTTAATGAGTTGTAATTTCAATGAAAAAATCGCACTCTTTTTATGTGTTATCATTATTTATAAATTTTACGATTTTGTTATGTACTTTGTAGGTTTAGGTAAACTGGTAGAAATTAAACGAATTCCAAATCTATTTGTATGGAACGGATCTAAATTATTTAATCACTTATAAAACTATTAATTGTAACTTAAAAATAAATAATGTAAGCGAAAGTTGTTGTTTTTCTCACTTATCATAATCCTTTTAAGAGTTAATGTGGTAATTCGAATAAACACTGACTAGTTACTATCGTAAAATATGTATTTATCTCGGAAGATCAACGCAATATTCACACAGAATCTTATAGGTAAATAACATTGCACTGCCCATATTTTATGTTTCGCAAAAACGTGACACATTATAAAATCTAACCACATTGCAATGAAAAAAACTTTGGACCGCATATAGCAAAAAAATCCATAAAACTCTTCAAGTTTTTCATTGTATATTTAATTGTTTTAATCAGAGCTTATGATGCAAATTCTCAAAATTTTATGCTTATCAAATCTGTAATGACATTAACACTACAGCATGCTTTGAGGCTCCGATGGCTAAATTTACGTAAAAAATAATTATGTCTCTCAACAGGAAAAAATAACGGCAGCAAAACGTCCGATAGTAAGTGGAATGCGAGAGGGCCAGAATTTGTCTGTCCGCTTGAACTCCAGCAAAAGACTTGTCATGGAAAAAATTCAAGTTGAATTAACTACTGGTGAATCTGATATCGACAATCCAGAACCCTGTAAGTAAATTGATCGAACAATCAGTAGCTATGCATTTTTCTCGTGAATTAGGAAATCAACTGTAATGAAATAATCCTCGAGTTACATGGATAATATAACATGCTCACTTTACCATTCATAATTAGATGTGCCACAGCCAGTGACGGATGAACACATGGGTGTAGTAATGTCTTTGTTCCAAAGAAGCAATGATTCTCAAAAATTCCTGGTCACATTGAATGGGTATAACAACAATGTGTCAAAAGAAAAGGGTGCTTCAGATGAGGATGAACGTCTGGAGATGGAGGTAATTGGTTCCATCAAGTGGAAATGCCTATGAATTAATGAAATACGTTCAATTACAAGTAATTAGTTAATCGAATGTAGTTGAATATCTTTGAGGCAATCGAAACAACTAAAACCCCACTCACTCATACTCTTCCCATTTTCTTTAAGGTTGATGAAGACGATGATTTCATACTTACTAATGAAAGTCCAGAAGAATATACAGAAAGCAAAACAGCTGAAAATGGTTTTCAACCAACACACGAACCTGTTCATAGTGATAAAGACAAGACACAAACTGAAGAAATCCGAAAAAATCATACAGAGGATAATGCTGAAGTTGAAGAGAGTTTATCAAGGAAAAAACGAAAGTTGAGTCCTATTGTGTACACGAGATCAAGATCTTCTAGTCCTGTTGATGCAAAATCCAGTAGTACTCTACAAGTACCTGTCAAGTGTAAGTATATTTATGATAAAACGAGTTCAGTTGTCAGCGATTTGTACTTGATTTGATACTCAAATTATTGGTTATTAAAAACCTTTTATATCATTATGTGGTTTGCATGTAGTTGACATACGAATCGCAGATACCATTGTATTATCAGGTATTGAGTGCAATGTCCAAATACAGTTTCGGCTTTTTAGAACAATAAAAGGTCATTGATAATACTTGAATTTCAGCTTTGAACAAACACATAGTTGCTGACCCTTTGAAATCAAATATAATCGAAAAATCTAAAGAAAAGTGTCGGTATTGGCCAAATTGCACCTTGGGGATCAAATGCACATATTACCATCCAACTGTTCTATGCAGGTAGATATACTTATAATTTTTTTTCAACATAAATACTTGACAAAATTGTTATTTACACTTAACGAATACCTCTATGCTTCCTTTGTGAAATAAAGATTGCAGTATCATATGTTATTCACTTTACAGTGCATTTCCTGCTTGCAAATTTGGAGATAAATGTTTATACAAGCATCCAAAATGCAAGTTTGGATTGTCTTGTACGAAATTGGGATGCGTCTACACCCATCCACCTCGACAATGCAAATATCATCCGTATTGCACAAATCCTACGTGCACCTATACACATCCGTTGCCTCAAGTACAGCATGTTGAAGGTACTACTCACAGAGCCAAGTTCACATGGCGTAAACACGAATAAATTATTTATAGGGTAACTCTTTCAATTTGTTTCATTAAATTAAATTGATTAATCAACCACAGAGCTGTGCGGATTTTAATAAGTCTCTATTACTCCATTACAAAACTTGAAAATTGTATCAATTGACTATAATTGTGCAAAAAAAATAATTACCAATCACCCTCACTGGCTAAAAATAAATGAACCAATTGTTTGAATCTATTTCAAATCTTAATAATATTTGATCCATCAGCTTTTTCACTGTTTTAAAATGTGAATCCAGAATATTGTATATTGTACTTATTGATGTTTACTTTTTAACACAAGATGACAGTATTCAAAATTATAATCAGAATCTGCGTAGTTAGGTTTATTCATGAGACACTGGAAAATATGTATATTATACCACTATCTCTGCCCAAAACAGAATCCACGTATGCGTACTTGTGATTTTGTGAAAAAATAGTGATTCGTTGGTATTTGCACATTTCGCCAAGCAAATGATTACTATCGTGAAATTTCCGTAGTAATATGATATTCAATCCAATGAAATTATTTCATATTTATATTGTATCATATATAAAATACTTGGATGAATAAAAAACTTCATTGATAGACTGTGAAAAGTAAATTATGAAACTTGACGAGCTAAACCTTTTAACCCACATAATGTTCATTTACTTTTAAATAATTTAACACATTGCCATTAGAGTATAATTATCGCAATACCATAACAAAATACGCCCCATCCTGATTATATTTGTAGAAAAACGATCGGATATTGTTATTATTTAAATTGAAAAATTGCTCTATTCAATGTTTGTGAGGAATGCAATAAAATTTCGAGTAGTTTAAAATATATACGACAAAGTTGAGTCAAATATTGTAACAATAAATAATTCAATTCTTTCTTAAATTGGTTTTTGCCTATCGCAAAGAACCGTTACTATTATAAATAATATTCATTCCTGTAGTATCTTTCATCACGGTAAATTAGACCGAACTTGTACATATGTATAGTTATATAACAGTCACACTAGTAATTCTAAAAGATAGTAGTCATTAATTGACGTACATATAATGTTGACAATTGTATAGGATTAATTTCCTGTTATAATGACCTATTATACCATTGATATGTCGAGTTTGTACCAATTAGAATAAATGTTTCATTCCACAGATATAGAGATATCTGCTGGCAAATAGTAACAATTTTTGTTTGATCTTAAACTTCTTTGTTGTATACATTACCTGCTTCTATTTACATGTAGTTTCCCAGTTGAACTCCAAATTTGTAAATTAAATCATGATAGTATACTTGGCCTGGGCGAAGAATTGAACATGGAAAGTGTTTCTGCAAATAAAATATATGGAATGTTGTAACTTGATGGATTCGATAGCTATATTAGGATGACAACTTCCAATACAATCCTACTACGTCTCGAAAAGTATATTTTTTTGAGTTCCACGTAGTGCAAAATTGTATGACTTAGAATAATGTGCACAAAAAAAAAAAAATTACATAAATATAATGTTACATAGTCAAAACCTCAGGATTACGAATCAATAATTACATGGTTTATAGCGTTGGGATAGTTTTGCGGCTGTATGCAAAATGCCCCATGCTTTCTATACTCAGCACGTTCTTTTCCAGGAATAAACTCAAGTATTGGAGGTGGTTGGGATTCATAATCTTTGAATGTCTCTTCATCCTCATTTTCCTCTCCCTCTCCAATGATTTCATCATAACGATCCCCTAGTTCCTCTGCTTCCACAGATTTCTCAATCTGTTCCTAATTAAGTATTTTTGTTCTTTTTGTGAAGGTTTTGATTCATGATTTGTTCATCACTTACCTGTTTTTGCGGGCAAATGTCGTATGAAAATTGGTCATCGGGTGGCGCTTGAGGTGGCAGGCGGCCTCCGGTATAAAACTGTACCCCAGGCTGATCGGAGTATACTTCCAGTATTCTAAATACAGTTATACAATGATTTTGATCATTTTTGTTATACTTAGTTATGGTATTTTGTTAATGAATTCTTTAAATGTCTATTCTTATGCTAAATTTAAAGTTGTTGTTACCTCCCAGATTGTGGGTGGAGAGCCCGTGCAACAAATAAAGCTCCAGGTTGCCAGCTTCGCAATACACAAAAGTTATGATCGTAACCGTCTCCAGGTGGTACCTGTACACAAAATAACAAACAGTATTTGTCAAATGATTTACGCAATTTGAATAGAGAACATTTGTGCAATTCTGAGTCTACTGATGCTAAAGTATAGCAGGTAAAAATTATGGTTAGACACGGTCCATACCTAACATGTAACAACCCAAGTTTAAGCAGAATTTATAAATAATTCGACTATTTTACCCGGCAAGGGAATGCTTATATAATGATTAGGTAATTGAACCAATTATAGCCTAATCAGATGTATTACGTTCATCAAGCAATTGATTTCATAAAATCCTTGTTACGTTGAAGATGTCACCTTGCTCAGACAGTCTCCTAAAATTTGTGGGATTCTGAGGTCCATCACAGTCCCACCTACTCCGCGTATAGCACCTGTTGGGACTGGGTCTGTATAATCAGCAAAAGTCCATCGATCGCAATTTAGGGATATTCTGTGCTTGTTCAACTCCTCGGCACCAGCAGCCTGAGATTGAATGAGGTGAAAAAACAATTTGCAAACATCATGAAAGCTCAATGATACTTACATGTCCGGCCAAGTTGAAGTAGGATCCATGTGACATATTGACGATTGTAGACTTGGACGTGGTAGCCCGCATACTAATTTCCAATTTATTGTCAGGTGTCAGCTTGAACCGTACTGTTGCGAGAACATCCCCTGGATAGCCCTCCTCTCCATCTTTACTGAGGTAGGTCATTACAACAGTACAACCATCAATATGTCCATCCCATACTTGTCGACCAAACCCATTTAGCTAGGCAAAGAAGTACGTGTGTTAAAGTTATTATGTAGAGAATTAATTTGATGTATGAACTGAAAATTATGTAGTTCTTAACGATCCAGTAGGGCTTATCAATTACAAAGTCATTGTATGAAAATTTGCAATTATTAACTTACCCCTCCGTGCAAATGATGTACATTGTTATCATTCTTTGATAACTGAAAATCTCCTTCCTTGATGGAAAACATACCATCTTTTATACGATTGGCACATCTACCAAGCACAGATCCAAAAAATGGATTTAAATTAGGATCTATATAGCCTGAATTATGAAGAAAATTATATTACAAATAACATATAAGAAGAATATTTATAGTTAGTAATCATTGTGGTTGGAAAATATTTTATTCTTCTGATTTTACTGTCCAAATCATCAAAGCCCATCACTATGTCCGCTGATGATCCAAACTTGTCTGGACACTTCAGCGACACAATTGTAGCTCCCCAAGTAATGAGGACAACCTGCATGCGATTATTATTGGTCAATGTGTACGACTTGATTTTTACTGGTGCTAAACTTCCAAAATCTTTACTTATTGAACCATACTCGGCATCCCCTGACGCCGACTGAAAGGACCCTAAGGATTTAGAAAGTTCATTTCTGTAATGATATACCAAGTTTGGAAGAGTTATTCAATATTTCATAATAATATAATTGCACGTTTAATTACCATACCTTCATACTTGGATTTTAACATACCTTCAACATCGTAAATAAAGAAATACACATCTTAATCTTGTTAAATACGCTTTTGAGTAATACTTGGATAATATTGATGCCGGTAAAATCAGTAGTTAAATTTCAAGTTTGTTAAAGTAAATCTTTTAACTGACTATTTCAAGTGTGTTGACCATGCATATTTGTAACCTTACTAATTTGAAATTCACCTGGGTAAATTTCACCAAATATTCCTTCGACAATTTGAGCATCACGGCAGTTGCAGCTGGTAGTCATTTTGGACACAATATTATAACATGAAATTTTAAGAAAAACTAAAATTTGTAAAGTAGGCTGCTCCAAGTATTTCTTGTGAAAACAGTCAAAATAGAAAATAAAAAACAACTTATATTTGTAGATCATCCTACGTTTGTCTTTCTTATTGTTTCCTTTTACATGTGTGATTTTCCGAAATTATACATAGATATGTGTGTGGATATAAAATAATATACATATAATAGGTATCTCGCTACTGGGATAATAGCTGTTCTTATAAAGGTATCACCAGACATTTTAGTATCTGGCTGAAACTTTTATTTTATTAAAAATAAGTAATTTAGAAATAAATGTTCTTCAGTTGTTGAATTATTCATCAATTGCATTACTTTACCCATTGTAACTGAATAATTAAGTCAGTTACCGAAGCAAGTAACTTTCAAATATAAAACTCACATATGATGTACAGTATGAGATTGATTTTTATTTTTGGACAAATTTCATTATATTAAAACGTGGAGTTAAATTAATGATTCAATCACAGTGTAGAAATGTTTTGGTGAAGACATAATGAGATAAAGATTTCAGATATTAACATACAGTACTTGATTGGTACTATTTGTGAGAGATTCTTTTACATGCATTAGTTATAATTTATTTAGTCAGATGCCGATAGATAACATCTGACAGGATTACTTGATACGGAAATAGTTAAATAGCCAGAATAACATTTACTTTATAATATATTACTTCATATATATTACATATGCGCGCGTGTTTGTGTGTGAGAGAGATTGAATTTTATTGATAAGACAAGGACTCAAAGGATTCAAAGAGAGAGAGAGAGAGAGTGAGAGTACTTAAAATATGATTCTATGCCTAGTGAAATATTCAGTGTCATTGGGTATTCAAGAAAGGAATTTTACGACGGTGTTGAAAAAGGGCCTCAAGTTGGGTGTAAATTTGTACTCGCAACTCATAGATCATGTTAAATTCCCATAAGCAAAACCTCGAGAGTACAAATTTACACCAAAGTTGAAGATTGTTTTTATCTGTGAGGGTAATAAAAATATAAAATTGCAATTATTAAACATAATCATACTGTCTGGCGTCTTTGCATTTCAAAAAAAAATAAGAGAAAAACAACAACAGAATACTTCCAGGCATAGAATTTCTAATTAATAATGAATGATGAAGATTTTGCAATATTGATGAACATTGAAAGGGGCGTGAAAATCTTAATTTTAGATAAGCCAGATTATTTATATTACAATATAAAAATGGTATGATTACTTTTGATGCTGAAGAAATTATGAATTTGCTACAATTGATTTTTTTAATTATTTTTTTTTTGTTGCACTGAGTTCATTATTCGTAAAAAAGACAATCATCAATTACTTGCTAAAATATCTTGAAAGATTTAAGTACGACTTGGCTTAATTTCAACCTACGAATTTCAAGTGATGTTAATATAGCTTATTTTTGGCATTCTTTATTTCTGATTTCTAGCGAGAACTATACATATTTACCTATTTTTTCATGGAGGGTAAGAAGAAAATTGATAAACTATTATGTGGCAATGCATAAAAAACGGGCTATATTCATTTTAGATCGTGTGCGTGCCGAGGGTAAGAAACAATAAGAAATAGTATTATTGCACGTTTGATAGTGAATCAATTATCTTTCTAAAAACGTTATAATTTTTGACAATGAACGATATTTAATCAACGTAATTCAAATATGTAACAGAGTTATATTTATTTCTGAGAAGAATTCGGTGAATTCGAACACTTAAATGGCTAGTGAGAATCTTAAATTGATTTTTTATAAGTAACTAACACTGATAACTTGTCTTCAGCAAGCCGAAAATTCTATTTTTTTTAAAGGTTTTTTTAAATCTTTATTTATGTAACAGCGAAAAGTGTAATTGAAGTAAGTGGTACTGTGAAATATTCAAAAATGGTTTAACGAATGTCAATTTCTGTATCATAAAGAAATCGTAACCCCTGCAGTAACTTACTTTAACAAGGGAAAAATGGTAACAAATTAAAGAGTTATAATGGTTTGGATTACTATTTCAGCCGGCTTATGTCAAGTCCATCGCCAGCTATACAATTATAATATTAATATGAATGGCACTTGACTAAAAGATAATTAATAAATAAAACTCTTAAAGATTTAATATAACATCTGTAGCAAGTAGTACAATAAGAATAATTCCTGATAACACCACTGAAATAATATGAACTTTTCTATACATAAGAAAGTACTATTATAAAATTGCATGAGTTAATCAAGGTTAAATCGAACACATTGAGGTAAAATTGACATTGAGAAAATTTCAACTGGCTGAATTTTTTCTTATGCATTCTGTGGATAAATAAAATGAGGCACTTATATTTGTTGAAAAATTTGGAAGCGATATTTGATATTTTACGGAATCAATGAATTCCTTTACATTTCAAAATATAACCATGTAAGTAAAAGCGCGTACTCAGAATCTAAGAAGAATTCGTCAACTCCATAAAATTCAAGTACGATACGCAAATTTTCCCACAAGAATATGTGTGTTGGTTCTTGATTTCACAGAATATGTAAAAAAAATATTTAGGTCGAAATATGAATGTCTAAAAGGTGTGTGATTTGATCTGGATTGACTCATATTCTTATACAAATTTAGTACAACTTTCAGATATGAAGCTGTCTAATATGCCTTTACCCTCAATATGATATTGGTAGACATCCAATGTGAGTGTTGACCGACAACTTGTGAACATTTGTTATTTTTTTTTTAGATTCATTCAGACACGAAAACTACCCATTAGTCTAATTTTTTCTTAGCTAATTTATAAAACAACACTTTAAACGCAGTAAAAACTTTTTTGTATGCAAAAAATAATAGGTTTGATTCAATATGTGAATAGTTTGATGAGTTTCGTGGGAATCCAGATAAATTGTTGATATAAACGTTGAAAAGAAATAGATAAGATCGATAATATTAACGTGATTCGAATAAATTTTTCAGTTAATTCGACTTATGAGTTGCGCAGAACGAGTATAGCAATAAGAGATCCTGCCTCAATAAAGCTTATCAATTTAAATAGATATAAGAGATAAATAATGTATTAGTAGACTCTTATAATCATGTGACTCGTAAATAATTCTCTTATACACTGTGCCGATGAGCTACAAGATCGCGCAGTGTTGCAAGATGGACCGGCATGGTCTTCTGTTTACCTATATAATTTATGACGAATTTATTATTTATTTTGTTGTTTTCTTCCGTCCTTCAAATAAAGATGAAATTTTTTACGCTTTAAACATGCTCTTTCTTTTTCTTGTTTATAGAAATTTTTGATTCATTAGACATCGACAACCATCTTCTTGTGAATGTCGGTATTACCAACAACCTGAAAAATGTTTAAATTAGCAGAGGCATTCTCTTTCAATAACCGTATGAGTGAGAATGAATGGTATCACTTGAGGCGATAGATTAGAGTTCATTTAGGAAGTCATAGAGGGTGATGATTTCTCCTGATGTAACTTGGTGAGCGATATTTGCATTATAAATCATTACAAGATAGTAGTTAAGTATTTGAAAAAAAAAACAAAAAAGTAAAAATAGGTTGCGTACAAAAAACCAGATCAGGGTTCTGTGTGCTATATATTAAGTTGATATGATTCCCAGTGTTTTTACTAATTAGATAAGAAAACACAGTTTTCTTATTACTAAGTGTTCATCATCACTTGATCTATTGATGCGAAGATTGAATAAATTTTTGGTATTTGTACAATATGGAAAACAAAAATATCATTCATACCGAACAAAACTCCTCGAAGCTGATTTTTCCATCTTCATCTTTGTCGGCGAACAAAATTGTCTTATCTACAATTTGCTGGAGTTGTGTATCCTTCAAATTATTGCCAACCATCATTTTTAAGACTTGGAACAACTCACCGTTGCTTATGTACCCGTCATTGTCCATGTCATAGATTCGAAATGCGAATCTTAATTTACTTTCTTTATCACCCTAAAATAAAAAAGATACGCTTTGTGTGTAAACACTGTGTTGACTAATATCCATATAGGAAATAAATAAATGCTTACACTTTACATATATTTGATTGGACATATAGTAAGAAAGTCGATCGACTGATCCTATCTGTATAATGATTGGCGAATAAAATTGTCGGTTATAATAATACACTTTACATACCTTGACGCTAAATTGCGAGACACCTTGTATGAATTCTTTGAAATCTACTTCGCCATTACCATCAGCATCGAAAATTTCGATTACACGTTGGACCAAAGGATTTTGTTGTAGTTCCGGTAGCGTCATAAATTCATCTATGCTCAAAGCACCGCTATTGTCAAGATCCAATTTCCGAAAACGTTTACCAAGCCTCCTTAGTTCATCGGCGTCGACTGTTATTCACATTTAACAAATAAATATGGTTAGAAAAAATTTCAATCAACAAAAATGGAAAATAATTGTAACCAAGCCATTAAAATATTAAAAATATTTTTTACCCGTCGTTTTATTACTCAATAATTAAAGCAAAATATATGAAAACATAATTTATTGCTGGTTTTGTTTAGTGAGTATTATTTTGGCTGAATAAAAATTCTTTGTACATACTTTGTAAGATGTGTCAATAAGACGGGTTGCAAGATTACTAGCTCATAGTGAAAGTTGAGGAACGAAAAACCCTACTCAGTTATTAAACATAACAGTTATTTATCGTGTCGTATTATTTTAGAATATGTAACTGGTTATAATATTTGGAAAAGTAAACCGGTAGTGATATTAGTGAAGGACACAAGGGTTTGGAACGAGGTAAAGTGACAGATATACTGTTGACATGTTTGCTGAATAAACCGTGAGTTGGTATATGATAGAGATTTATTTAATCAAGTCACGAATAGAATTCAAATATATACGTACAGTTCGAGCATAACTCCATTGGCAGCGAACTTTCATTACCCTGAAAAAATGCATATTAAATCTTAATAACGTATTCCTTGCAACAAGCTGAAAATAGCAAAAGCAGACGGCCACAGTAAGAATCCGTATTGATATTCATACGGATGAAAAAATACGAGGAAATTTAACACATTTGAATAATTATTCGATACGAAAACATTGAGGGATTACTATTTGTTTATATTTACCATGTTTAATTAGCTATTCCCGTCTTTATATGGCAAGAAAATTACTGGAAATGTCAAACGCAAATCTCGATGATCACTACGGCATTGATCATTTAAGTTGCATGATAAGATGTGCTTTCCATGGCCAGAGTGCCGAGTTTTAGTTCAACACATTGCCGTCAAGATAGCGCCTTACTCGCGAGAGAATGACGTCACGTAGGATTCTTATGTCACGGGCCGTAATATTACTAGAGATTAACCGTAAGCTCAGTCATTGAATGGATATGCTTTCTTACAGGTGCAATTATGAGTACAGCAATTGAAATAGAAAATCCTTTTCAAATATTTTAAGCATAAGACGCAAAATTATTTGTACAGGAACGTAACAGATTATGAATTTATGTTTGTGGCTTTATTTTTGTAACATATATAAGAAGTTTGAGATTTAACAATGAAAAATTTAGTATAAATTCCAAAAAGTTGTAATTAGGTGGCCTCATTTATTAAGTAGTAGATCTGTTTCAAAGTAATATTCGGAAATCGGATTTTCGATACGTAATTTGTAATCTCTTCAAGCTGACTATAGTAGATTTATATTACAGTAACAATGTCAACCCTAAAGTAATTAATTAATAAATATGACACGATATTTCTTTATATTTGTATTTTACAAGACTTGTCAAGAGGTAACACTCTCTAAACCAGCAAGTCAATTATTTACAGAGATATAACCGTGGTTTTGTGACGTGAATGTGCCTGCGATAATAAAAAGAATGTAGTACGAGCAATTATATTTTAAATTATGGAAACAAGGTTTCATGAATAAAATGAAAATGAGATATCATGTAACATATTCATACAGAATGAAATTTGTTAAATTCGCAACAAATTCTGGCTTTGATATAAAATAATTACAGGATATGAGGTTGCTCTGGATTCGAATAAAAATGACCAGTGGCAGACCGTTAACAAGTAACAGAGGACGAAATCTCGCAAAATGTACCATAGAATTGTACCCTACGGTATTCATTTTTTTGTTTCGTTTTTCGATAAAGTTGATCCAGCGCAATATGAACTATGAAATCATTGTCTACTTTATAACGAAATTTCCAAGGAATCCTGACGAATTTTCTTAAACAGAATCTAAACTACAAAAATTGTTCCGCACTATTGGCACTCAAATCCAAGAGTCGCCATGCTGCTCTTGGATTCAATTCAGAAGGATCTCGACATAAGACCCAAACGTAATTCACACGCATCACTTTTTCTGGATCACCTTCAATTACTTCGTTTTTCGCGTTCCTTACACACATAATTTGTTGCGATTGGAAAGTTATTATTAGTACGGGACCTTGTTCCATAACTTTTCCCATTGCAAGATCTACGTTGTCGATATCTGCAATTACGTAAAATTGTATAATATAAAATCATATCTGTGTATTTCAATAAATATGTGTGTATGTCACCTACCCAAAATTTTACTGTCTAAATAGTATCCTAATTTTTTTGCCTGTGTTAAGGGCTGTGATATAAGGTTGTATGGTGCCTCGTGGCACCAGTCCTTTAATATATCCAAATCGCCTCTCACCATTGCTTCAAGAATGTTCGGAATTATATCTGTTTCACAATCTCTCAGAAATTTGACCTAATTAAACCACAGTCAATATCAGTTACCGTAAGTGTTATTGTTATCGAATAGATATACAGACTAATGCTAATTAGAAACCTCCTTAATGATTTTCTAGGAATACAAAGGTTAATTGAGTTCGTTTTAATGTCACAAAATTAAGACGATTTCAAGTTAAGAATGAGTGGAAAAAGCTACAAGAATATTATACGATACATGTTAGATTCTAGATTGCAAGTAAATAAATACGTTCCACATACTAAAACAATATAACCATGGCCTGAAATTGAATAAATGATAAAAATAAAAAGGCTCATACCTTGTCAAAACTTGGATCTAATTTACAAATTGCAGTTAGTGTTTCTGAAAGTTCCGTTTTTTGAAATAGACCTCCCATTACGTCTGTCACTTTGTCTGTGAGTAGCCTAGAAGCTCGTATCATAGGGTTATCAGATTCTTCATATTTCATTTTCCAATCCCAGACTTTATTAACATATGGATTGTTGTCCTGAAAAAGTGGGAGAAACAAAACTGATTGAACCAATCTTTGTTCAAAAGTTGTAAGGATGCAGTACCATCAGAGATTTCTCAGGACAATTGTACTTCAGATAATATACCTAAATAGTTTCATGACTTGATTTCATTCATTCATTTATTAATCTACACTAGACAGTTATGAAGATAAATTAGGCTTTGATGAAGTCCTACATGGCTTATAAACGAATCGTAGATTCCAACAATAAGTAAACTTAGTACGAAACTGTACTACTGTTATTCTAGTAACAAATGCCTAAACTGTACCTTAAAATTTTGCCAAGATTGATAAAATTTGGAATCTTTGTGAAGTTCGACACCAGTAGCTTCCTCATTTGCTTCCACTGGCTTTTCGTCCACTATGTCAGGTACTTCTTTACGTTTTCGTAATTTCTTTGGAGGAACATAAACACGACCTGTTGAAGATGTGAAAACAAACTTATGTAAATAAGACATTAAAAATTATGTGAATAAACTTTATGTATTTGAAAACCTTGCATTCCTTGCTGGTCAAACTCTTTCCGGACAGCCTCAGCAGTTTGTGATATCGTTTGAAAAGCTCCAGTCTTTCCTATAGCTTGACTTTTTTCAGAAATAGTTTCGGCTGCATCTTTGGCTGATTTGGTTATTTCTTCACCAAGTTGACCGGCCTTTTTACCTATTTCCGATTTACTGGCCTCTTCCAAGACACCTTGAACCTGGAAAAACAAATCACTGAACAAATTATTTCAACTCGGGAAGTACAAAATTTAATGACGCATAATACATTTTTAAGGGAAGATTTTGTCGAGTTTGCCAATTTTTTTGTTCAGTTTCATTTTCTACACCTAAGAAAATACCATCAAACATTTTTTCCACATATGGTTGGATCGTGGTGGTGCATGGTCCTACAAAAGATACTAAATTATTGTGATAAAAGTGTATGCACAAGGAATGTTTGGGAAAACTTCTTCTAATAGGTGCTTTCATTTTGATACCATAATCAAAAAATTAGTAATTTAAGGATTTCTTGATTAGAATAAATTAAATTGGCACAAAACCTTTGCATGGGTTAAAATAAAAACAAAGTTAACAACTTCATAGAAGTCTCCCCTAAAACAAGCGGAAACTGTGAAATACAAACACAATAATCTTCAGAAATACCCACATGTGATTTATAATACTAGGAAAAATGAAAATTCTACCAAACGAACTGAATCTCGTTCAAGTTATCACCTTTTCTTTGAGATGATCCAACTTTTCCTTGATTACTTCCGAACTTTTATTAGCTTCAGATTCAACGCTCTGAAATTTTTGTCTAGCAGATTTTAAGGCATCCGATTGTTCAAGTTTCTCAGCTTCCTCACGAAATTTTTTCAACGATTCTTTCATCTCCTTATTTTTTTGCATTTCTTGTTTAATGTTCTCAACAAATTGTGAAAAGAAATTTGGTCGGCGTGCTGGATTTGAATATAATCGCATCTGAAATCAATACTATTAATACTCACTTCGAAATAAGCTGTAAAATTTAACAACTATTATATTTTGTTCAAGCTAAATTGATGAATACGACGATACTGAAACTAATGGTCAAAGTTGGAGACTATATGTGCTAACATTGATCAAAATGAGGCTTTAAAAGCAAAGAATAACGGCTATCCCTAATCATGTAAAAAACTGATACTTCTATAAAATTATAGATACTAAACTTTGCTGCATTATTCCATCTAAAAGAAGTTTGGCTTATTCAATACCACGCACCAATTGTATAAGAACATATGGTGAAACTAATCAATAGTCTATCAGTTCTGCTTTGTTACATGATTTAACTTACATGTATACTTGTTGAACTGCTTTCCTCGATTTGGAGCAGCATTTGATTGACGCTCCATATCTGAGATACGTCTCTATAGCCATTTGAGTATCTGTAAGGGAATCGTGCGGCACGAACGATTCCATTAAAATTTGATTTACCAGCAATACAGTTCTGGAATCATTAAGTTGACGTAAAAAACGGGTTGCCAAATTGTTAACATGTATAATGAGAAAGATACCTGCAAAACGTGTTTATTGTCAAACTTCAGCAGTGGAATTAAATGCCCGTAATTTGATAACGGATGAATTAGAGAAATTTGGGTGCAAGGTGGACGATAATATTTTCTGTGAGACTATCCGGATGGCGTGGTCAATTCCAATATCGACAAATATGACCTACGGTTAAACTTTTAGAAATCACAAAAGTTTGTCTGACGAAATCTAACCTCACTGTTTACGTAAAAGTTGCCGGTTGAGTTACAGATTTTAATGTAATTAGCAAATGATGGCGTGACAATAATACGTATGAACAGTTTTTTGGTTTTTCACAATTGAAAAGTACCTTGCAGTTCATGAATATGTGATATTTACCATTTTACAAGCGTTTTATCGAGACCATTGAACGAAAACGTCGAATGTCGAGGAAGCAGCCATCTGCCGGCAATTCCAACCAGCAGAGTAAAGAAAAAATCCGATAAAAGATTTCAGGCGAAAGATGGATAGGTTAGTTTTCGTAGTGATAAATGATTGAATATTTAAAAAAATGCGGTTATAAAATATTACATTTTCTTCTTAATATATCTGTGTCATATATAACAAAGTAAGTGTGTATAATATATGGTTTTAAGTAAAATTACGAAATAACGCAACAACGTTATCAATAGGTAAGTAAAATACGTATGCATGAGTAAAGTTCAGACAGATTATACAACAATTGACTTGGTAATAGTAGATACAGACAGACATATATGGGAATTACGCACGGAGTGATTATCGAGTATAAAGTAAAAAGCGATAAATCTCTACAAGTTTGTTAGCAATTTGCGAATCATTTTAACGAAATTCCATTTTCAAGAGTATAAAATAAAAAACCACCATACATAACTACTCTGCGGGCCATTTTAATTGAATAACTTTTCAGGGAATGACAACTCTGATTTTGGGAGTTGGGTTTGGCACATTTATTATACTTACCCTGTGGTTAACGGCAGGCTTGATTTGTCTGATATCCTTGCGGACCCAAAAAAAATTTGGCCTGACAGCAGTAAGTGTTACGGGAATAGTTACGATTGCACTGATCAGTATTCCAAGAGCTTCAGAGACCTCCGATGTCAGTAGCGAGACCATAGCAAAGGTAATTCTCTTTCATTCTTTACAATCGATGTCTTATGTCAGGTTTCCATACCCATTGGATACTTTTCTCTGCACATGTTCCATTTCTTTCGTGCTGAGAAATAAAAACACATTGTATCAAATTAAACGAACATAACAAAATTTTTTTCAATTTACAGTCGTATGATCAGTTATTCATTTGGCGCACGTTACTTCTAGTTCTACTGGCTGGTTCATCTTTGGTGGTATTCTTCGCTTACGTCAAATTTGAGGTGATCACACCGGTAAAAGCTGTGCGAATAAAGAACTGGGTTATCTGAGAAAATACAATTCTTCTGACTAAGAAAGCTGCGAGTTGAATATTTTTAACTTGCAATGATTGTTGATTCAGTTCTTTAGGATTCATATCCTTACATATAAAATTCTTACGTGCTTTGTTATTATTGAGACAATATATATTACCTATTCGAAATATAACTAATCTCAACACTAGTTACATAATTAAATATATCTGTATAAATAGTTAAATTGAAATATTATTTCAAAGAATTTGTCACGTAGGTTATATAAATGCAGATACTATAAAGTAATATATACGCACAGTTATACTATTGTATTTAATTAGATATAAAGCAGTGACAATGTTGCGTGGTTTGAAGCACACTTTGCAGCTATCGACGCGTGGGATCTCCTTATTGAGCCGTAGCAATAAGAAATTTGAGATTAAGGACAATAGAGAGTTCATAGAAAAGGTAATGAACAGTACGGTCCCTGTGATAGTTAATTTCCATGCTGAGTGGTGCGACCCGTGTAAAATTTTAACTCCAAAATTAGAACAGCTGGTAGGACCAATGGAAGATTTGAATCTAGCTGTGGTAGACGTAGAGTCAAACCCTGAGCTAGTTCATACTTTTGAAGTAAAAGCTGTACCTGCGGTAATTGCTGTTTCAAATGGCTTAGTTGTGCACAAATTTATCGGCCTAATGGAGGCAGATTCTATAGAAAATTTAATTCAGAAACTAAAGACTGGTGCTGAGATTGACCCACCTAATAAGAGTAATTAATGGCTAATTATTTTTTTTATTACCTTTATCTAGAACTTCGTAAATATATTATTTTTATGGTGCAATAAACTTGACCCAATGTATGCACGTATTTACATGCGTCCATTGTACAGCAGTTTTTTTTTTTTTTTTTTTGGGAAGTTTTTAGTATATACCATCTGCGAGGATTACATTCCACCGCAAATTATGCATGCTGAAAAAGTTTAGGAATTGATCATTCATCTAAAAATAGACTTTCAAATCTTGAGTGCTACAATAATAACTTGTACTTTGTATTTGTACTCTGCTTTTTATAGATTAGGATTATGGATGTACTTAATACAAACTCTTCTTTCTAATAAATTTCCAATTAGCATGCAATTTTTTGAAATAAATTCAATACTATGTGCTGTTGGTTTGTAAAACTAGTTCAATTAAACTGAAAATAACATGATTCAAGTAGTCATTACATCTTATAAGTTGAATAAACTTTCTAAAAGCTTCATGTACACAAGAAAATCTGCACGACTGATGTACTGACAATTTCACATTTGGATTTGCCTATTTAGAATGTAATCACTTGCACATAAATCTTATACATATATATGTATGTATGTTCCTATTTTCAGAACATAACTTCAAATAAATTTTTGTAAAAACTGAATGATTAATAAATATAAATGTGTGTTGAATATCAAATATGTTCTCGTTCTGTCTAAAAACTTACTTAATTTACCTTTCTCGTTCCCTTGGGAATGACATTTTTCGATCAAGCATTATTAAAATATACTACTAGTGTGGATTAGATGAGAATAATACAATACATCGACTTCATATCAGCGTAAACAATTTATTAACAATTTGGAGAAGGTTCTACTGAAACACAAAGTATTTGCATTATATTATACATCACATCTCTTTTGAATATTTTGTAAACTTTTAATAAAAATATGTCCACAAAAAGAGACAATCACACAATTTTAGCTATTTACATTAATTATCTTTCGATTCTTATTTATCGCTTAAACAAAAAGGTAACAAAATGTAGAAAAACTTGACAGATTTGATACAGAATTTTGAAATGGATTTAATCGCTTGTTGTACAGAATAAAACCAATAGTCTGTTACCCGCGATTAGTCTGACACATAGGATTGAAAAGTATAAGTCATCATTGCTCTTACATAAAAATAAATTCAAAATAATAATAGTAATAATAATTTAATAAAAATTTAAAATTAAACCTAATATTGTATCTAGCTTTTATTCCGACTACAAGCAATAACCATTTCTCTTATATATGAGAAAGTTAATTAGAATAACTAACTATATTATAAATATGGTACAATAATTTGGTATACGTTTTACACTTTTATGATTTATATGAGCAGTGTTCATATAGAAAAACGCTGAAATGAAAGGTTCAAATACCAAATCAAACAACAAAACTAGATCATGTAACAAATTTTCTTATTTTATACTATATCAATTTACTTCAGTTTATTCACAGATCACAAGCTCTAATTTCAAGGTAGTAATTATTTGAAAATGAAATATATCAGTTATTGCCTAGTGATAGACTTTATATACTAACGTTATTTCTGCAACTTTCAAAGATGTATAAAAATCGAAAGAAAAAATACGTAACGGTATATCAAAGTGAGACATTGTAGTGTTGCTAGTCTGGCGAAGACAATTGTAAAAAAATATCAATGCTTTGATAAAAGTGCGAAAAGAATTAGTATTTTTCAAACTATTTAGTTTCTGTAAAAGATTAATAATTGAATAAAATATTTCATTTTTGAGTTTCAAATTACATCTACGATATTGAATGAGATCTGAATTTAAGAAGCATCATTCATACCGTACAATGTAAAATATTAATTTACAAAAATTTGCCATTCATTTTATTCTTTATTTGAAAATGTTCGCATAAACAGTTGCATTTCAAGTGCAAAGTTTCTAATTACTCGATTATTTGGAATTCCATGTATTTCAAGTTTTATTTTTTGACAAATCAAAGCAAATGATGGTTGGTCATTATAAAATTATAAAATAACAGTTAACATCATTCACAATAATTAAACAAAAGTCAAAATTCGACGATTATAAATCATTGATAACTTAAGAACTTCATATTGAACTTGAAGTAAATATTGCAAAGAAGTACTTACGCATGGATACTTAAGAAGTTATTCATGAAAGTATTCAGTTGATAGTGCAATGTAATGAATAGAAAGTCTGCGAAGCGAAAAACGTAAGACTGTTTTACAAAAACTTCATTGAACATAAATTATACTATTACAGTTTCACAGGAAACTCGCACTCATCGTCGATGCAATGACAACAGTAATTAAAGAAATATGAAATAATATAATTTTGATTGCAGAATTAGAGCTGACACGGAGTTTTTGAATGACTAAATAATATTAAACAAGAAATATATCAACTCTATTTAATCTCTCAAACTTGATCTAGTTCAATAAATCTTACTCTAAGTAACATAGCTAAACATTTGCACACAAGTCTTGCAAAACTTATTAGGCAATGGCAATGAATGTGACAAGTTTATAGATTATTGTTATAGGAAACTCCACAATAACTCCTTGTAGGTTATCAAGTGTTACCGAAATCCTTAAAAATTCTAGTTACATTTCGGCACCCAAGTCTTGTACACCCTGTTCTGCCACAGGGACATATTTCTCATCAATTTTGACAAGTAATATAACTTTATCAACATGTGATCGTCTATTGGGGTCACGGTGATTTGGTGACCAACGATGTACTATACAACCTTCCATACCCTTTTCAGGTACCCAATGCTGCCATCCGGAACGACCGCCTTGCTGTCTCATTCGTTCATCTGGCCACGTAACATCAATCCTTCTTCCCAAATTTATTGCATCGTACACTTGGTTTGGATCCACGATCTATATACATTTCAGTATTGTAGTTGTTATCGATCCATACACGATATCCAAAAAGAAGTTTTTGCAACATTTTAGGATGTTAAAAAGACTGGATAAGCACACATAAAAATGTTGTATATCGTTCGTCTACCTGTCTATTTCTTAATTCACAAAATACAACAATTTTTTTGAACTTTGCAACAGTCATACCTCAATTTGTAAATTTTATAATACAATTTAAGATAAATTAAATCAGAGATTACGGGAATTCAACAATACTGATTTCTAGGACGTTAAATGAAATATTTAGAATTAGACACGTGCAAACAATTATTTGAGTGTATATGAATTTTTAGCTATTTCTTATGAATTCTATTCTAAGTTTAGGTGTTTCCTTTTAATCTGCATTATGGACGATCATTAATTTTGCGTAATGTAACTAATTTAATAATACATACTCGAACCCTTTGGAAGACTTCGTCTTTTTCTTGTTTATTTGTGAAACTAGTTTCACTTTTAGATTCAGCTTTTATATCTCCGCTGCTTAGCAATCCGGCCAAACTAGCCAATGTTGCACTTGTAGGCTTTCCAACTGATGCCAAAGAACCACGGTTGCCTCCGAGAGAGCCTGTATTTGCTCGACCAAGTGAACCTCGGCCTGCAGAGCCTCCAATTTGACAACTTGAATCCATGGATTGTGAACCAGATGTATTGTGACCAGATTGATTGTAACCTAATAATCATACCGCAAATAAAATTAATTGATCGATTAAATTGTTAATGAACTGTGAATCCGGCTTCTTATATTGTAAGGACGTTATGGACGCAGGGAATACTTACCGAAATGTATGTTATATGTGGTCATAGCGTGAACCCCTTCAGTACCAAATCCACCGTCATCCTGAGAACCAGTACCGCCAGACGAACAACCCTGCCCGCATCGCCGTCTCGCCCTAGAGCAATGTAGAGTTAATAATTAAGATTGTTTGTTGTATTATAAATTTGATATGCATACCTTCGCCACAATTTGAGTACGTTATTCTTAATCGAGCCTAAACTCAACGGCCCTCCTATTATCGAACACAGTTGTTCGTTTGTTTCAGCATAACTAGTCATCAGTGGTGACACATAAATTGGATAACCTATTGGCTGATCGCAAGAACTGTTGATTATGTTACGTAAAGCTTGCTTGGCATTTTGTATCGAACCACGTTCAGGATTTCGATTGCGCAAGTATACAAGTTCTTGCTGTTGACCAGCCCAGAGTCCTCGGACACATTCTCGATTCATTTTGATTACTCGAAAACTGAGATAACGTTTATTCAGCATTATAACTTTATATTCATCTATTCCGTCATCTAGTACATGCCTGTAAATATTGTTTTAAGTTCATTAAAACTATCATCGATCATGAATTACACCTAAACAATTGCTATATACCTAAGAGCAAGAAGACTTGGTGCTCCACCAAGCACTGCATTTCTCCATAATGGATCTGCTTCATGGCTAATTACAAGTCCTCGATCATGACCCTCGATTGCTTCATACAAAGCTGCTGTCTCCTCGTACTCTTCGGAGCTCATGAAGTGATCTTGATGTAACTTTAGAGCCATTCTAACTCCCTTCGCTACTACTCCACGTAATAGCTCTACGTCTCTAAGGACCCATTCATCACGGGCTGACGTTATACGAAAATCTCCTACAACACAAGTGATTATCAGGCATATATTTCTACGTGAACCATTGGAAGTATAATATTTGCAGATAAATGCGATAATAATTCAAGTGTGATTTATTGAAAATTGACATTTTCGGAGAGAAAAAACAGCCTGCTTTTACATTCAGGGACAAGAGTTTTATTTCGTATTATATTAATCTATGTGACGTTGTCATTCTAATTTAATTATTTTATTCCTATCGTTACTTTTAATTCTACTATTTTAACCAGAACTCAATGTTTACCTTTGAATAGAGCGTGTAATCCATACAGGAAAAATTCCACACTAGACACGGTGTTGTGGGATGCTGCACCTAATGCACGACGCCCTAAGAGGCTTAATGCAAAACACAGCGATACTAGGCATGAATCTCTCGATCTTTCCAATAACTAGAAAATGGTAAAACATAGATATGAGTTACACTAAATTTTCACCGATTTTTGACATTGAGTACTATTATGCTTGACATAGGATGTAAAATGCGAGTTACAGCCATACCTTGTCACGCTTTGCAGTACAGTATTGTATCCAATCCAAAAAAATATTGCAAAAACTACTTCTTGTGATGCCGCTTGCACGAAAGTCGAAATCTTCATCAATATTCATGTTGAAAACAGGATCGAGGTCTACAAAGTTCTTTTCCAATGTCGGTTTCAACGCCTCAATGATATCGGGATTTTCAAGCCATTGCATTAGCTTACTAGATTTAATTGCATAGAAAATAATACTCTTGACGTAATACGTGACGAGAACTTTCCGGAAGTCAAAGACTTGTAGCATAGAGACTGCAGAATTATCAGAGATTGAGTAACCCTCCAGGACATACTTGCTGCTAGCTACTTCCCAAGCAAGCCAGCGCTGACTAAACGCAGCGTTTACACTCAACACATTGGAAAAATGGCCCATCTCACAACAGCAACAGTTGTTATTGGCTTCAATGCCCTCTGATATAGCCTCAACCTATCAAATCAATATGCGTAAATACTATAGTGAAATGAACCTGGTCGGTTGAAGGTGGTATATTTTATAATGCAAATATAAGGGAAAAAAAACTAAGGTTTACCTCTCTCTGTTGACAATAGGTTCCTCGAAACTCAAGCCCTCTCAATTGAAATGTGACTAAGCCATTTCCTAATTGCACTATGTGAACTAAACAGTTCAGGTAGTCAGATGCAAGTAAAAAACAGTCGCCTTGAGTAACTCCACCCCAACGTCCAAGTGCCAAATCTCCATATAGACTATGCTGGAGCGATCTTGTAAGTTGTTCATAGAATATGGAATTCAAGTTATTGTCATCGGCACCCAAATTGCGTTCCAAGTGGGACGACATTCTAGTGTTTGAATGATCAACTCTACGCGTTTTGTAGTCTCGTTCCCAGAATTTCACCGGCCGTACATACGAGGAAATGAATATAGCACTACCCAGTAGAGGGTTCAGTGGAGTACTTAAAATGGCAGATATTCCAGCTTGTAAAAATAACATTGCAGAATGTGGGACAGAGAAAGGCTGTGCAAATGCATGAAATGCGCTGCCCCACGTTATCTGCCATGGTGCTATGTAAGTGACAACAAATCGTATTTTTAACAAAAGCTCATAGACTTTGGAGAATACAATTCCCATTACGAAATAGTCAACTAAAAATGTTTCACCAATATCTCGAAAATCAAATTTAAAAAGCAAAACAGTAAAGACGAGGATAAGATAGCGTGTGGAAGGATCAGAGTATGCTGAACGCAGTGCTTTCATTCCACAAATAACGACAATAAGAGAACCTATACCTTCACCAAATTTTTTAACAATATCTGGGGAACATTCTGTCAAAGCACCTAAAAATAGAACTGGATATAAAATATTTCTTTCAACAAAACAAAGACAGACAGCAGCTTTTTCAAACCACATTATTTTAGCAGGTTCTTTCACTTCGAACTGAGTATGTTCGTGACTCCTCAATACAGGCTTTGCTAGGCACAGCCATGGCAACTGTTTCCTGAGTTGTGGCACGATATAGTGGAGTAAAAATCCCAAACAACTTGCGATTCTCCACAGAACCGGATTTAATTCCGGTTGCAATGCAGTGAACACTGTTGAGCAATGAATTGCAAAAGATAGAACTCCTAATACAGTACATACGATTAAATCGTTCTTGAGTCTGATATTTACAGTCGAACGTAGTTTTTCAGGTAGAGGATCGATCAGTTCTGAATCTGAAATTTGTTCGCTAACTTTTATTTTAACGTCTTTTTTTGTCCCCAGAGATCTAATTTTAACGTCTTTGTATTTAGAAGTTAAATCATCTTTGTGAGATGTATTTTCAATAATCTTTGCTTCCCTTTCTTCTAGATATAATTCCGGAGGCCATAAATTTCGCTTAACTATATCCCAAACTACACTAGGATCTGAGGAAGATCTACTCAAGTGATACGAAGCAGCTACAAGTAAACCAATAAATATGGAAAACAAAATGTGCTGAGATGATTTAGACTCAGTTAAAGCACCATAAGCAAAACCATATAGGATAAGAACTGTGAGTATACTGCGGCAAAGGCAATAAACAGAAGAAATAAGGCCAGTTGTTGCATTTCCGCCGAAAATATGGATATCGGCATGCTCGCAAAGATACATTAGGAATGTGTTTATTTGTGGAAAAAGTCCCAATGAAAATACAATGGGAAAGCACAAAAGGAAAATGAGCAAGACGTTTCTAATTTGTACAACAACTGCCCGATCAGAAACGAGTATTCCATAAACTCGAAAATCGGAACTTTGAAAATTCTCAAGCGATTCGTTGAGTATTAGCACTAATCCTGTACAAATGATGAAATATACAGGCCTTGAAAATGCAACAATACGATTAAATCCGTGCGTTGGCGAGGCTGCGTCGGGTTGAACTGATTTTAATAACGAATACTGACAACTGGCGATAACAATACAAAATATAAATGCAAAAATGTCACGATAATATTCGCGTTGCAAAAGTAAAATTCCTAAGCTGGCAACAGCTACTGCTAAAATTGTAGACACCACAGTTTCGAATATTGTTAAATTTCTATCCAACAAAGCTAATAAAGCCAAACGATCAAAATGAACTTTGATATGAGGTAGCTTTCCGATTTTCCACTTATAATAATGTTTTGATTGTTTGGCTTTAGCATCATTGGGTATATCCAAGCCATCTATAAAACGATTCCATGATAAACTCGTATTTGTTTCAGCTTCTTGATGCGGAGGTAATGATAAAACTGGTATGGAAGTTCCATTTTCAGCAGGATATAGATTTAAATTGTTATGCAGATTTAGTCTTCGATTTCGGTCTTCCAATGATACATGCCGGAATGGATCTCTTTCAGAACTATCCAGTACATATTGACTGGATCCTGCTGCACTTGACGAAACTAAATTAGAGGGCACTGCATTTTGTGTCTTTGTTTGGTTTGTCACAGGACTTGATAACACTGGTGGGGTATCAATTATCACTGTGAGCGCGGCTGAATTTAGGGATAAGGTGCTGTAGCTCTTAGCTAATGAATTAGTTAGATCCCAGTTTACATCACAATGTAAGCTTTGATACACTTGTTGACGTAGTAAAGTATTTAATAGCTTGCCATTCCCGCTTGATGCAATTTGAGAAGTATTTGCTATCCCTGTTCCCTTTTCATCAAACGTGTACGTTAACCAGCGGCCATTCTCGTCACGAAAACAATGCACAGCACCTTCAGTGGTATCATTGTGGCTCGTGGCCAAGTGACAATTATTATTTGAAATCACACTAGCCAAGGCAGTTAAGGGCACTGAATTGTCTTCACGTAAGTTACTTCTGGGGCCTCTATGCGCTCTATTTGATCGTTTTAGGCGTTTGTGTCTAGATCGCGAATTTCTGGATTCTGTGTTTCGAGTCAATCTCAAATCTGAGAACGTACCAGATTGCCCAGGTAAGTCTCTACCGGTACTAAGTAGAGCCGCCAGTAATGGTGGGGCTGGAGTAGGTAATAGAGTACTCAGTTCGTTATTCGAGCCACTAGTTTGTTCAAACTTTCTTTCCCTTTCCCTACGAACTTCTAGAGTTCGTTTAGGTTTAATCAAAGTAGGCGCTGTTTCTGGTAAATGTTCGACATTAGATTCCACAGGTATCTTTGCACGACATTGTTTTGGAATGGCTCCTTGATGACGCTTACAGTCAACTTCAACCTGGGATAGTAATTTTTTTTTCACCTCATTTTCTATGCTCAATGTTGTTGTGCTAGACGATCCGGAGTCCAACTCTTTTCCATGAAGATCTGTAATAAGTATTTTGTAGTAGAGAAATCGTAATCATTTCAATTAGATGGTGAAAAAATTTATCATTTCCAATATCCAGTAAATTTATTCTGGATTCTTAAAAATTAAGACTTCAGATTTAAAATTTAAATTCAAATTGGTGCAGCAGTAAGTATACCGAATCATACAACTAAAAGTGGGTACAATTTGCAAGACTTTCCAAATATACAGATACAACAAGGTTTGGCATCATATGCTAATTTGATAGTGATATTTTTTCTACTACATTCTACTGATTAAATCTTTATGCAAAACACTATGTAAAAATTCACCCAAAAGCACTGAACATTACGTGATTGAAATTTATTTGAAAATCTACCATCCAACAAAATTACCAGCATAATTAAAAAAAAAAAGAAATTGTATGGGCAACGTATATTTTGTACTTCAGTCAAGAGTTGAAGTACTACTGTTTAGGTGTGTATTATATTAGATGTGTTCGTTTCACTTCAGATTGTTTGAGCCATACAAATTTTCAGCTATTTTCAGTCATAAACAAGTGTAAAGATTTCAGTTAATCCAAGAAATTTGAATGAAAAGAACACAGCTACTACTACATAAGTAGGTGCATTGGAGCAACTGTATTGTTCAAGGCTTATTTCTAAATAATACTCTAGATACTACTACATATGTAAAGTGGATGAAAATTACTATGTATTACTGCGGGTACGCGAATTAAAAGACTTACAATCGGTGCTAGCCGTCTGTAGGCTCTCTGAAGTGTCCGTATCATCGGATCGAGTAAACATCCAAAACGCTGGCAGCGTATATTAGAAAAAGTGATATAATACTAAAAGTATTATAGAAAGACTTGACGACGTCTGCTAATGATAATGTTTTAATAGTTTCGGATGAGAACATCAAAATTTTTCGATATACATCACAGATTGTTGAAACAAATATGGCAAATCCTCTGTCTAGTTGGATTCACAGTTGTATTCTGAATATTGAAGTTAACGGGATTCCAACTTATAAAGTATAAACCGCACATGCGTTTTGCAACTTTCCAAGTTTAAAAATAAACCTCAAATTCGCATAATTAAAGCAAAACGGTGTTCAATGAACTGCAGTGAGAGACAGATTCTAATTTTGTCGTAGGTTACCTGAGTAGAATTTACCAAAAATACTCACCACTTTGACTCTGTGATGGTTCTACTTCAGAGTCAGTATGTTCGAAAAGCCAATCAAAACCAGAGCTAGCGGAGTACAAGGGGTCCTCAACATTTTTACACTTTCCTTGCTGTTTCTCTTTGTGCCTTTCACCATCAGATAATTCATGACTACTCTGACTGGTATTACTGAATCTTCTCTTATCATTAGTCTTGGTATCATCCAGCAGAGCATCTCGTGAGTTCGCAGAGTCGTTATCAATTGCAATATCGCCATTGAACCTATTTGGAAACATTAATTAAGATTGAAGAATATTATTGAATTTGTTAGATTGAGATTTTTGCTAGTTAGATTTTTCTTGGAAGCTAAATAATATTAAGAGCTTGTAGAAGAAGGCTCTGTGATTTTCATTGTACACCGAAAAGAGGACGTGAAACAAAATACAGATATGAATTCAAATCGTTTGAACCTTGTAAATCGTTCTTCAAATCCACTGGTGCTGAGACTTCTATCCCTATTAACTCCTCCGGCCCCATTTTCATTCATTTGTCGTACAAGTAGAGGACTGTAGGAATCTCGCCGGTTGAAACCTCCAGAACTTTCCATAGGGAATTGTTCATCGCTTTGCTCCGCGATTGGATAGACGATTTCTGAACCATAACTGAGGTATGGTAACAGCTGCAGTTGATTTCTCTTCAATGTATTTTGTGGTACAACCTTCCCAAAATTGCACATGGTTTACGTTTACAAGAATTATAGATGTATATCAAACTTTAAATTGCATATTGATATCATTCGCAATCCATATTCGAATATGTGATTCGACAAAAAAATACCTCTCACAAGGAACCCTGGGTAGGTCGAACCCTCTGATTTTGATCTAGTTCATATATGTTATAGTGCATCGAAAACTAGGAGACACGTATATTTTTTTATCTGCTAATAAATGGTTGAGAGAGGTGAAAATGTATGACAAAGATGGGCACCCGATGAGGTGATTTCTTGATGCACTTGATGGATTTGAATAAAACCAATGCTGAAATGTTTCTATTCATGATTAAAACATTTGAGCGTCAGTTTAGTTCAAATTCATCGAGAACATCAAGAAATCACCTCGTTGGGTGCCCACCTTTGGAGGCCGTTTTCACCTCTCTCAACCATTTATTAGCACATAAAAAGATATACGTGTCTTTTAGTTTTCGATGCACTACAACATATTAGAACTAGAACAATATCAGAGGGGTCTGCCTATCTAGGGTTCCTTGTCAGTGATTGTATAAGATTCAAGATTACTAATTCACCATTTTTTGTTTAAGCGGCATTGATTGAACATTCAAAACTGGTCAGCTCAATTAACGAGTAAGTTAAAGAACAATTATATTGTCAGGATGAATTATGAAATTCGTTTGCTTGTACATGTAATAAGTGCAAAATTCAAACCTTTTTTGTGTTTATAGTTTCAAGGCTCTGTGGGTGAAGTGGAAGGTTGTTGTCGTCATTGGAACTCGCATTTTTACTGGTTGCACCAATAACTTCCAAACTTTGTGGATGTACAAGAGGCTGATGTGGCTTTTTAGGAATAACCTGAGTGCATTGAGAAAAATTTACATACTGGTGTTAGAGTATTTTGGGATATTCCATCATTCAAGAGATGATCAAGTGTACTAAGCAATTTTCAAATATCAATTTTCAATCATGAATGTCACATTGGATTTAAACTTAGACTCATAAGTAAATTTTCAAACATAGGTATATATGAAACTTCAACTCTTGTAGAATAATCGCATATATACCTCCAGCGATTGCGGATGAGATGGAATTTTATTTTTCTCATCGTCTTCTTTTTTAGAAATAATTTCTAAACTTTGAGGATGATCAGCATTTAAGTGTGTTTCCAATGGAATGGAATTGGAATCTAACCGCCGGACGCTCTGATTCGATTTCCAATAGGGAAAGTCATCCCCATGCTGTTCCAATTCAAGAGAACTAGTTTGCTTAATTTGGCTTTCAGAACCAGTTTTACCTAAACCTCCTTGCTTTGAGTGACGACTGCGAGATTCTTTAGAAGAATAGCGTGAAAGCATTCGGGATCCTGTTTGATCTTCTTCTGCGATTACAACACACTTTTGTCGCATCAGCCGACAATCTGTAAGAATAGGTACGACATAAATTACAAGTAATTACCATAACATTTGTTTTTCGATATTTATACAAAAAAGTGAATACATTATTTTCCTCGAGCTTCAACTCGTCACCATGAGCAAATTTTTAATGACTCACTTACCGTTGAACCTTTTTCTAAGCCTATCATGATCTTGAGTAGAAAATAGTTCCGCCTTGTGGACATTGATACTTGTAACAGTAGCCTTACCGAGCTGCTGAGCCTCTTCAGAGCTTTCTGAGCTATTCTTTCTATGTATCTCAACTTTCAGATCTATAGTAGAACTCGGTTTATCTCGATTATATTCAGATGTTATGCTATCAGCATCTGCATTTTGAGCATTTGGCTCAATGTAAGAATTGCGTGACGAGCATTCGACTGGTGGGGTATCAGTTTTACCTATTGAAATAAGTTTTCAGTGCTAATTCAATGATTGCCAAATTAGTAAACCAACCCAAATTCACACAATTGCGGTGCATCTTTACCGTTCAAAACCTGAAGCTCTATGCCCAAATCAACTTGATCCTGAGGTGTTTCACGACGTTTATTTCTTGCCGCTCGTTTCTTTTCACTCTCAGCCTTCACTTGACTCACACTTTGACCTGGCTCTTCTAAGCATTCGGTGGTATCGTAGACACAGTGTAGAGCATGATTTACACATTTTATTGTGCCAAACAATGCCACTATAGATGAAGAATATGCTAGCCACACATATAAAGTTGGTGGAAAGTACTGAAAAATTGACAGACATTTGCATAAACTTTTTGATGCACTGTAATGATGTGAACAATGTAAATAATCGACTGAAATTTAATTTTACTAGCCATGGCAACCGGTTGCGATTGCATGAAAATTATATTGTTAGAAAATAAGATTAAAAATTATTCGTTACTCTAGTGCTGTTGAATAAATAAATTGAGTTGACAAACAAATCCAAAGAAGTTTCATAACATCTTTTTCCCCATTATTGCACAATTATTTTCACCATATAACGTTCAATACGGATAAGTGGTAATTGTACTTAATATTGGATCGATATATCATATATTTCAAAAACTGGACATTGACTCTAAAAAAAAATTATTAAATATCATATGGGTCATGGCATAGTGATTTATATCGAATGGTAAGAGTAACTCAGTCTTTTAAATTGCCAAGAGTTAGAAAGAAAGATAATGAAACTAAAATGCTGCCAGAAAAATGTAAGAACTGAAATTCATTTTGTCACGTTAGTTCATTCTTTAATGCTGAAATTTGCTTGCGTGAAAATAATGATGCCAGTGTAGAAAATTGATCTTTCATTTATTGGTTGTTTAAATTTTCTAATTTCATTGCCATTCTTCAGGGTTATGATAAATATAAAAGGTGGCATAGTAGTAGAAAGCTGTAATAGTTTACAGTGTATCTATTCGCAATATAGAGCAAACTTACATGGAACACTCTAAACATGCCAAATGTTTGTAAGTTAAAAATTTTTCAGAAAAATTTACAATGTCTGGGCAAGTTTTCGATACACGCTAACTTTTATGTGAATAGAATTTTTTGGAAACACAATCTCTGGAGGTAACAGACACCGGCAGCTTACAATTAGTTCGTACCTCTTGTGTATATGATTTTGGCTAGTGATAGAAAACGATAGTTTATAAAAACTCTCGCAAAAATGTAACAAAGGCTAAACTCAATCTATCTTTGGTCACTCGACTTTAGCCTTGAATAACCGTTCAGACATTCCAATTTTTTACCAAAAATTCGAGACAATCAAGCATTTGGCGTGTCTGGAGTGATCTGTGGCGGTTCACTCTGTAATGTGATTAGACATTTGGAAAAGTTTGACCTAACCTAACCTTACTGATTAAACAAGCCTGTTTACTCGAAATATAAACTAGTTACAACATCTCGTCGAATACTATTTGCAATCTTCGAATGTCCACATAAATATTTGGGGAAAACCAGATGACTATAGACTCGAACGATTGAATTCAATGCTGACGCACAATCTGATATTATTGTTTTGATATGGCTTGTAGATCGAAGTTCGGATTCTCCGAGATGTTTTGTTATGATAATTGATTGATAAATAACTGCACCAACTTACTAAATATATGGTAAATGGTAAGCAGAGAAGCAGTAACCAAATATAAAGGTGGAAGGTATTGGAAAATACGTCAAGATGTGGGTCATAGAACCAACCGCCTGTCAGGCTCGCCCAGACTCCCTGTCGAAGGATTTCTAACGTTTGTGAACCCATCCCAGCAATAACAATTCCCTTTCACCATTTTCTCATTTTCTTATAAACTATGTGTCACTTATCATTTTTCACATTCACTAAAATCGGAAGTGTGGTAACGTGGTACACGACATTTTTACTCCCGCTCTTACGTCTACCACAAGTTTATTTTATAGTACAGTCTAATCTTACGTCTAATTGACTCGTCGCCATCTTGGACCATCCATGACTGTCATGAAATACGCTAATTTTGTAAGATGAGCCACTCAAATCCTGAGACAGGTATACCTATGAGTTTGACAAGTAGAGTCTGGCAAACGCATGACCACGAACTCATGGACGAAGCCAAAAGTAGCATTATAGGCGCGGGGTAGTAGCCCGCGGAGAGTAGATGAAGTATTAGATCGGCCATATTGGTAGGAAGTATTTGCGCGCCATATACAAATCACAAACTATCCGTGTTGAACGGCAATTCCGTTCCTGAAGAATAGTGTACTGCCGGGTACTTCTTTACAATGTGTATTACAAAATTTATTCAGCTACTAAGTATAGAAGTGTATAGTGTAACAGATTTTTGTTATAATTTTATGGTATCAATTTTTACCTTATTGCTGTTAGTGAAGTGTACTTAAGTATGACAGCTCGTTATAATAATTGTATAGGTTAGGATTCACGCTATACCTATGTTAATAGCTCGATTCATTTCACGAATTGTAATTCTATTATTTTTCTGACGATTATGTGCGTAGCTGGTCATGTGCTTTGAATTAAAAGTGACGAAATACAGAAGTTTGAAATAGTTTGTATGTGGAGTATATAGACGGCTTCCGCCGATTCAAAAGCTGCTGCATAGCTGGCCCTGATTCCGACTCATTTTTCACTCGTGAAAAGAAGCTTTTCCGTTTACAGCTGCATTTTAACTGGTTTAGATGACGCTTATCACCACTTTCACAAATGATATAATCTCTTATAATATAAGTCAGAATCAGCATTGACCTCAGTCAACAGAATCAGCTAGGACACATTACAAGTCAACGCTTTCGTTGACTGAAGATACATTCTTCAGTCAACGACGGTTTACATACATACCCGCTTCAACCTTCATAATACGTGCCACTTCACTGCATTATGGGATTGCATGTATCAGACTCACGGTATAATTATTCTTACACCGTGATCAGACTCTACCGAGTTTTAGAACACATTTGAGATTTCTGGATGCTTGATGAACGTAAAAGTATAAAACAGACGTTCCTATTCACTACATGATACTTATTTCCAAACTAATCATCTTGAAATCTACAAACTGATTATTTTATTCAGGCGTTCATGATGTCTTGGCAATTAACATCGAATCTGTGAAAATGATTTCAAATTGTTTATTAATGTCACCTGTAGAATATGATCATGTATTATTGTTAAAATAATAATTATAATAGATTCAAGTTGCTACTTAAAATTCTTTATAATAAGATATTTACAATACAATGTACATACAATGCTTGGAAAATACATTTTTTAATGCAAATAAAGGTGTTGCTTATGTTCTTTGATCTGTGATGGTATTAAATCTGAAAATCTCGTAGAATTACAAATTTTGTGAAACGCATTTAAATCCAAGAAAACTATTTGACCAATATCTCACGGCCCAATGTCTTGGATCACAATATTAGTATGTACTGTGGAATATAGCGTGCAAGTCGATTTCACTTCTACGCAATCTCATTATTATGAAATTGCAATATACACATCAATTTCTCACACAATACATTGTATAATCTCATAATCCATGTAGCCTCATGTTTCGAAACTTGACAATTGAAGATTTTTTGATAACTACAAGTTTTTATAAGTTCAAAGCCCACATGAGGTTCGGTTGGTAAAAATTTGAATAAGCTAAACAGGTTCATAGTGTATATATTGATATTTGTTTTACTTTTCTATAGTATACCTAAAATGAAAACATCAAGAGCAAATGATCTCTGGTGTTTTGAATTGTGAACCAATTTTTACATATTTCATAATAAGGCGCTTGTCGAATAATTATCAATTTCAATTGGCTGCTGATAATACATATTATTTCCACATTTTTTAATACTATAAGTGCATTTCCGTAATATGTATTCTACCAGTGAAAAAAAAACGTGTTCAAATAACTTTTAATCTTTAGGAATACTTCTCTTAATTATAAAATGATTTTATTACTTACGTTTGTCTATTGTAAAAGGTTGAGGATATGAGTAATTGAGAGCTCTTGCTGTTAATCAGTTGAAATATGCTCCGTTATTGTAAAAATAACCATTTCATATTCATATTTTTCGTACATTCAAATTGAAATAACTACGCGGGAAATTTAACATATGAGCACTGCATGTACTATAATTCAGTAGCATCAAACTGTCAAATAAAATAGAATCTTTACTGCGTGCATGCAGTTTGTAATTGGATGTAGGATGCGACATTTGAGAAAAATTAGATACTTACTACAAAATGATCAGTTTTCAAAATAGACCTCTCTATAGAAAATAAGACTAACTTGAATATATTTTTACATTTCTTTCAATTTTCAAACATAAGCATGGGCTATCAGGGATGCAAGCAATAAAAAGAAAATTGTTTAAGTAGACTTCTTAACGTTGTGAAAAAGTTGAGATTCTACAGTAGAAGCTGTTAGAAGTAATTTTTTAAATTGACCGTTACTCCCAGTATCGGTACTGTTCCAACTACGAAGCTTTATGCATTTAGTTTCTCTGTGAAGTAGTTTATACGAAATGATACAGGCACCAGTTGTATTATTAAGGTATAACTTTTACTCGCAACAACTTGAATTGGAATTTAATTTTCAGAACAAACTAAATACGTATTGAGTGATAGCCGATGAGAGGTACTGATGTAAATACAGTAGGATAGTGGTCATTAAGTTCATTTAGTTGGATATCATTGTGAGATGACTACAACTGTAACAGGATAGTGGTTTGTCGAATTTCAATATATTATATGAACGAGTTCTAATCAAATTACAGCAACTGTAAGAATAGTTACGTTCCTATAACAATAGCCCTATTAAATGAGGTTCTGTACAGTTTTCACATGAATGTTATTTTTTATTTTCATCATAACTGCGGAGCTACATTTTCTCTTTTTTCGGAGAATTATAATTTGTTTTATGATCCTAGTGAACAGTTTTATCCGAAAATTCGTTGGAGACAGTTTGAATTTATGGTAGAAAAATCCTCATTTCCCTCAACATTTTACCTTAGTATTTTAATCGTTCTCTGATTTATTTCGAAAAACTTTGCTCTGAAGTCTTAGTCCGAAAAACTTTTTAGAATATTCAAAGTGGTTACAGCTAAAATGTCAGAATTTTTCAAGTAATTGAGAAAATGATTTTCACTGGTGTATCAACACCGTAAGACCAGTAACTTTCAATTTTCTTTCCTTCGTGAATTAGCTTTAATGGTGCAGGGAAAAAAAGTGATAGGGTTTATTATTGATTGCCATCTGTTGTATTATATGTATAAGATATACGAATATTGCATTTTTTCATCTGCCAATCACTAGCTATCAGACATTTTGAATATTACCTCCGATACACAATGCACTAACATCATTATCGAATTCCTGCAATATTCAAAGACTGAGCAGAATGTCTGAAAAACTGTATACCTCACATTTGTTTGCATAATTGCTTCCAAACTCTAATAAACTGTAATATTTTTGATTCCTATTTTATATAAAGTATGTTTACATAACTTATTCACACGTACATAGGAGCAAACAAGAGGGAGCCTTAAGAAATTTTGCAGACACTGAGTAGTCAGCATGTATTCTTCCATTTCAATATTGTAATGTTTACAATAGCAAAAGGAATGTAGTTCGAAAATAAGTTAATTCTAAAAATATCTACATAGTAGAGTATAAGTACAGCAGAGTCAAGAGTGCTGAATATTGCAATAAAGTATCACATAATAAATGATGCTTGGTTCCCTGTGGAAATGGTACTACTAGAAGTTGGTATAATCCATTTGTCATAGCTATTTCACGATGATTTACTGAAATCTTCAACAACTGTGGATATATTTATAATAAATCTAAATTTTATGAATCTATAATCCAATTGGTATAATATATACCAACATATGCTGCAAGTGGATATGCACAAATTCTTACCACTACAGCACTACTACTCAGCACTCTCTGACCATGTATTTCTAGAATACTTAACATCTAAGCTATTACAATGGAATTGAATTAAATGCGCAATTGAATTAATTACTTATGTACTAAACAAGTTCGTAATATAAAAAATAAATATAGCTTAGACTAGCACTGTCGGCGAACAAGCGCCATTACACAATCAATACGTTTATAGCTGCCGAGTATTATTTGTGATCAAATTATTACTATGACAATAATAATTATTATGTCGTTATAATTATTATTATTAGCGATTAATGATCTAATATTTCTTCTATAATTCAAGTGTTTCTTGGAAGCATATTGAATTTTTTTAAATACTTATATTAATTAAGTACGCCATTTCTAGCACCGCAAAATTTTGTATGCATTAGAGACAAGCAGATCTTCGAGAAGTGGTGTTTCATTATATTTCTCAACTTTGATATCAGTGTAACAACAAAAGAAAAAATGTACCCACACTGTAAGTATCATGGCTTGTAAAATATGTGGGAATATTAATCCTGGTGCAACGATTTTCACACAATATATGTTATAGAGAAACTTTTAAATTGTTCCAATGAAAGATTTCCGTAATAAAATTTTGTTACGTAACATTAAAATATGTGTCTTCAGATAAATTGGTAGAACCAAGAACTAAAGTATCAAATTCATCAGTACTTTGTTTGAATAATTTCGAAATTGTAAGTGTTGTCTAACATACATTTGAAATGAATTGATTCGTCTGCAATAAAGTCTACTTGAAAATATGACGAAACCATATTTTCTTACAAAATACTAAAATTTATCTATGAGTGTACAGTAATTTGTGATCATGCACCCTTCTCGAAGACTACGGAATTGATTTTGTTATCGTAACTTGATAAGCTATGTACATTGCGGCGTATTCTATAACAATACTGATGTTCACCTTCTATCAAACTTCAAGTCGTTGAAATATAACCACGATTAAATAATATAGTTTCATTACAAAATTTATAACAAAATCATACAATTTAATATTCCACGCGTTTTCAGCACTAAACATAAATGAAACATAAAATAAAATAGATTTTGATTTCAATAAAATGCAACGCGAAATATTGCCAAGAGTGAAGAGGGCTTTTGATTGCAGTTCTGTACATTTAAATCAACAATAATGATTGATTAAATATTAAAAATATTTTGTAGAAAGTATGTATTAACTAATTATCGAAGGTTTCCCTTTCAACTCACAGTACTTCCTTTGCTTTTATTAGGAACGTACGGATGTTAAATTTACTTCCAACTATATTTAGTATATTATAATATATATATATATATATATATATATATATATGTATGTGTTCTGTGTGTGTGTGTGTGTGTGTGTGTATATATATATATATATATATATATGTGTGTATATATATATATATATATATATATATATACACACATAACTTCCAAACTATTAATTATTTACAGCATGCGTTATATGAAGTGCTAATTAATAAAACATGATTAGTACATTGATAAATTTAGATACACTTTATATTAATACGAATTTCAAAAAAATTCCGTAAAAAATATGAACTGTTATAACAATGTACAAAATTTAGCCTGTTTTTAAAGTAACGCTGGTTCTACAACCCTCATGTTCATAATCTATAAGAGGTTTAGCCTTTCTTGAACCAGGATGATTGGAAAAATGTGCCGAAACGTAATCTAATGCTAATCAAAGTTTTACTGCTTCAGGTAGTTTCTGATATGAACAATTAATGAATTTAGCCCTTTCTGAATTATATTACTATACAAACAGGCTATACAACTGAGCCAATGTATTGTTTATACTCCTAACATGAACATTATTATGTTGATAATATACAATGTGTGTCAAAAGAAAGATGGCAAATATTTCTTATTTTTTCATCACACATCCACCACTTGTTTTGGCAATTATACTATACTGTACACATATTTGTACATATAAGGGTGAAAAAGTTATTTATACAGAAACCAAGCCATACCACTCACTGAATTTTTCACATTATGCTATGTCGATAAATAATTACATGTAACAACAATATATGCACATATTTATGGCAGACCATCACGAAGCATATACATCTATCAAGTACATATATATATCTAGATATATTTGCATACACGGAGGCACGTGCGTGAACAAATGTGTACACACATAATAAAATTATCAAACTATCCGCTTTGAAAGATAGAAAAAACGACACGGTGCAAAAGTGACTATTTGTTATTATAAGTATCCATCATTCCTGCTGTTAATATTGATCTGTAAAAAATACTGGAATAGTGTAGTAGAATTATCTATGAATGCATACAAGGATTGAATGCAACGTTTTAATGGAATTTAGAAAGGAATGGTACGCCGTTTGTAACCAAAATAAAATTTTACATGAGAATTAGACGAATTTTTCAATCAAGTTACAACCCAAGAGTATTGGAATCACATCAGTAAAATAATAACTTACAAATTGTATAAGAGTATACAGGCCTGGATTTGCGAATTTTAGAACCACATGTACACTATTGAAACATCCATATACGAAAAATAAAATGTGTAGTTCATCCATAGGGTTGAACATACCAAAAAGACACAGCAGACAAAATATTTCACAATTGTGAATGCTGTCGAGCAAGAAATATATCGAGGGCTAAGGATAAGAAGGGCATATCCCTTACCAACTTGTAAATTCCTTAAGACGAGTTCCGGCAGGAAGGGTATGAGCGACCTCATTTTTTCTTTGATACTGCCAGAAGGACGTAAAACACAAAGATTTTATCTTCTTTTTCCAATTTGGGTGATACGTCCGTCCAGTCGTGGCAAGGTTGAAACAATTGTGGTTTACCCTGTTATGTCAAGGCCTTGCCTTATGGGATTTACATGTTGAAATCGGGGATGCGCCCTCATTATAGCAGCATCCAATGCTATTTGAATGTCGTGCCCTTCTGGTCTTTAGTTTTCAAAAGCATTGATATTTGTGACAGTAAAACCGGGAGGTGCAGTAATAAACAATTATGGGAAACACGGAATAAAGCAGCCTAAAGATGAAAGAACAAAAGCACATTGACCCTGATAAAACTGTGATATTTCTATCACTGTTCGTATAAATATTTTTACAATATTGAATCAATAGTATTTGACAAATGACTTTGGTTCTCACCGCGTTCAATACATATAAAAAACTTTGAGCTTACTATTGTCTATTTTCCGTACTAACTGCCAATGAAATACTTACATAGGCCATAAGGCAGCCCTAGCTTCACCGATCAAATCATCTCATTGTTACTTTTTGCTTATGCAATCAATGAATGAACAGGACTGACTGCAAGTTATCAAAATATCAATGACTTTCTCAAATTTTGCTTTCAAAATGCAAATGCACTATTCATTTGTCAATTGAATAAACGGAAAATCCGAATAAAATGACTTGATCAGTAAAGGTAGGACTATAACATGACCTCTATTTCTAATCATGCAATGGAATGTTGTGCTTCTCAGTATTGATCAACCTCAATATTGAACACCAAGCAAGTATTGCCTTGCACATATTTGGAATGAATTCTTTATGATAGAAAGACACTGTACAACAAAGTTTTTCACCAATATTCGCTTACAAAGGGCAGTGTTTAATGCAGGTTCCAGCTTATAATTACTTCAATGATTATACGATGTATTTTTGGTCATATCACGACTCCATAATTTGAAAATATCAAACTGTAATTTATACGAGCATCATTGTTTCTTATTAACAATCTAGTTCAACCCATTATTTTCCTTATAGTTGATATACAAGTTACTGGTCCACAAATATATCAATTATACGTAAATTGAAGGCCAAGAGATCGAAGTATGACAAAGCCGCATTGTTGTATTTGGCTCGAGCCTTTTCAATTTAACAAACGATCCGAGGGTCACCAATTTCAGATAATCCACAGCAGTGTTCTCTTTGATATTTTCATCTTTCGCCTTAAATAAGCCAATGCTATGATAAAAATTCTCTTTCTAATTCTGAAATGCTTGGTTTTCGGTTTCTACTAAGCCTTTGATTGGCTTGCAATGGAACCGTGATATCTTGGGTTTGCCCATGAACTGGTATATCTAAGAGCGTTTCTCGATGATCTCGAGTAGCATTATCTCTCTCAAATGTGACTGGTGAGAATCTGACTCTACTAATTGAAATTTGGCTATCTTTTGCTGAAACATAACTTGAATCTTCAGAAGTTAGAGAATCTGGTGGCGTAGGATTAGTTGGCGTACCAGAGCCTGAATTATTTTTACTTGGAGTCTTATTCGGTGAGTTATAAGAGTAGTTCGATCTTTTCAGACTCGATCGAAGCCTCGTGACGACCTCCAAGTTACTTGGCCTCTCACTTGAATTTGGGTTTGATTCATGTGAATTTTGTCGTGTCAAGTACAGAGAATTGTAGTCATGATTTAAAATATTCGAATTATAGCTAGAAACACTGGATATAGCGTTTGAGGATCGTTGATAATAATGGCTTGGTGAATACATTGAATAATCAGCTTCATCTTCAAGTCGAAACGTTGGATTAACATTACTTTGGCTTGACGTACTTGCATTTGAAACATTTGATGAAGTCCGGTGATGAGTATAAGGTGGAAGTCTTGGCATAGGACGTGCAGGACTATTTATGCTGCTCGGATTATCATACGCGTGTGGGAATTCTGGACATTCCAGCATTCTGTCGCTAGAAAACGTTAGATATGTATTGGACATGAAATTTACTACATAATAGCTCTTCATCTTCATAACCTAAAGAACTGTGTAATAGTGGAAACATAAAGATCAAGCTTTTGTCATTTTATACATACAGAGGAAGCTACAGTAAATATTCTGTAGGGCTTATTTAGCATGAGCGATCAACCAGTATTGCAAACAGCTAGACCTTTTGGTGACTAGATAACGTATGTTAAAGTCCCACAGTTTCTTGGTCATAGTTTCCATCACTTTTCTCGGTTAATTGAATTGGATACTTACTGATAATCTGAGGGCACAAAGTATGTAGACTCGGGAGGTCTATAGTATTCTGTTGGAACAACTGCATAGACAGGTGGTCCATAATCTGGTATTGCTGCAATGTTCCCCATGAATATTGTTGGCACACGGTCGATTCGATCAATCCTGTCGATTCTTCCAATATCAGGTGAGTAAGTATCATCGTTGCTTGTACTAGAGCTTTTTCTACGTGGACTAGGTGTTGGCGCATTGGAATTGGCCACTGTTACATAATGTTGAGGTGAGTCCGTGAACCGTAATGGTTTGTCTGGCATTACATTTGATGGGAGACCAGGTGGTATACCTCCCATGTTGCTTAGAAACGGCCTAAAATACAATTTTGAAAATGTTAATTGAACTTGAATATTCATACAACATTAATTTATTGTAGTAACACATGAGTTATCATGAAAGTGTTCTCATATTTACGAACAATTTAGTATGCATTGTGTAATAAGAGCTTTTCAAGATTGACTTAAATATCCATATTGGGTTTCTGATGAACATAAAAATGTAGAATACGGACCTGTAGTGTCTTGCCGGTCCGTGGTATGTATTATGGGGATAGCCACTGGTTGAGCTGAATTCATAATCTGGACCTAAGTAAGCAGAATTCCTGTTGGAACCAGTCTCAGCTTGAAACCACCATCTGGATTGGTCGTCTTCGCAGTTACTTGGCTTTGGCTGCAGCCTTGGATGAATCGGAGACACATTCGACATTCGAACATCATATCCCGTTGCCACACCAGCTAACATAGCAGCGATGTTGTACAGAACCAGTTCGATTATACTTAGTTTGGGTTTTTTGACTTCCCCGTTGTACAGTGTAGGCATGGGAACTGGCATGGGCATAATGTAGGGCCCAGTAAGGCCAGGTTTGATAGGATAATCCGAAGTCATCCAATCAGTAGGAAGGTCTGGCGGCAATGCTGAGTAGTCTATAAAATGAATTGGTTTCTTAGCGGGTAATCATAAACTTTACATTAAATTTAGTATACAACATTGATCAATGTTAATACCTTCTTGTTCTATGATCTGTATAGTATAGTGTATATTCTTGTAGTATATATATATTCTTATAGTGTACATACTTGTAGTATGAGGGACTATGGAGCATTTTTTATAACTACAACGTATCTTTCATTGAAAGAACAATGCAGAATAAAGTTTGCTTACTGAATTATCCAATGATTGGCAGTCAGAAAAAATCTCGTGGAATTTTGATGAATCATGGTTCGACTCTATTCAATATCACCATATAAATATACCATTTTTTTCGAAACTATGGCTGAGACAGGTTGCACAGAATATTAATGCATGTAGTGATGCCGCGGAATATTGAGACAGAACGGGAAAAATTATTTACATCAAAGATATTACTGCCCATATGCTGCCTCAACAGTTACACACTGTCAGGTCTCATTTATCGATCTTTAGAGATGATTTACTGAGGTATACTTAGATTGCTGGTTTCTGAATCTTTTAACTTTAATTCCCTCATTTGAGTAATAGTCACAATCGGGTAACCCAAGTATAAGTAAGTGAGAAGCATACATTTTGTCTTGTGATAAGCATATAAAAACATCATCTTCATACACGATAAAAAAAGACATGCGTCTTTGAATCCATTTTTCTTTATAAATATATGTACATTAATAGTAGTCAATAAAACAAACTCAAAAAGTACTCTTTGTTAGTTTTAGACGAAGTTTTAGAGAGACTTAAAAGAATGATTTGGGTCATATGGGTAAAAAGAAATCTTTCAATATGCATATACAGGGTGAGTCAATTGCAACGCTGAGAATGGGGGGAGCTTAGTTGTGTTGATATCAAAGTAAGTTTCAAAGTCTACATACAGGTATTCAGTAGTAACGAGAAATAAAGTCCCGATTTGCCAACAAGTGAGAGATGACAACAAGTCAAGATGAACCTAATTATTGACATTTTGTGCTGTCGTCTTTCCTTTGTTGTCATATCTTCATTATTGTTTCTCATTCACAGTGGTTATCTACGTGTAGTTCAGTCTGTCCATCATTTATCGAAGTAGATCAGCAAATTTTGTCTTTAAAGCTCAATAGATTTTAGTAGTTCGCAGAGAAGTTAGTTCGCCATAGTTGATAAGCTAATTAGCTTTGAGATACTTGTAACACATCCGTTATAACTGTAAACACTAATTGATTTGTAGTAAGGTATAAACCGACTGTATAAGGAGATCCAACAAATCCTATAAAAAATAAATTCTTGTCGATTATTAATTTCTTGCACATATATTTGACTCCAGCATATTTTTCTCACTTGATGTTGATTGATATTAATTCTGTTACATAATAACTTTTACTTCATGTTCCAACGAATAAATCTCTACCTGTTTTATTATACTCGGATGATTAAAAGAAAAGTAATATAGCATCAAAGTTGTACTGTCCATTTGACTCGAATTTACAGTTTAAATTGGACCACAGGATATTATTTTTGCTACTACTATTGTTATTATTAGTACAAATTCTGAATAAAATGATTCATTTTTTCAAGTAGCTATTGATGGCTTATGATGGATGATTCAAACAATATTTGTTACCAAAGCCTACAAGTAGTTTTATAACTTATTAAACTTCACCATGAAAGACTTGTCAAGTACAAGAATACATACATATATATTTATATATGTATATGTATAGATCAATTACATGGTGTAGATTGAGATATATTTGGAACAGAAGCATAAGTTGACTATGCAGAGATTAAAGCATTACATAGTTTTGATATTGAATTGTAAAGCTGATTCTTGTGCAAGTAATTAGCAGGTAAAAAATAGTAATGTGCTGAAGATCTATATTAATGTTGGATACATGTATCGATGAGTCATTCATTAGTCATTTGATTTTGTAAATAGTTACAGTTGTACAGACTACAAGTAATGATTGGTAGGTGAAACAATTTTGCTATCTGCAACGTACAATCCTTCGTTTCACCAATTAGTAGTTGAATACAATCAACTATATGCGGTGGTAATTGAATTACAACACTAAGCTGGTAACGTGGTCAGTTTCCAAGCTAGCAATACAACATTAAAATGTCAAAACATGCTATACAAACCAAACGCCAGATTCACTTTCCTTCCCAGATCAAAATGATGAGGGTCACTTGCGCAACCAATATGAGATCATGATACTAAGATAAGACAGAATTTTTTATTGCTCGCACAACTGGACCTGCATCATTTTGATCCTGAATGGAAAGCACTTTGTGACGACACTCAATCTACCCAAAGCAGCGCGGGTTTTAAATCTACATGACTTGTTATGACTTGAATTACATACTGTATTAATCGTAGCGCTTAGAATTTTGTATAATAATACCTCAGTTTTTAAAAATTAAATGAAAAATTCATAGTAATCCAGGATAAGGAAATGATACATTGCTCTTCTAATTTCACTTTTCAAAGTATGTCTGTGATTTCTGGAAATAAGAATTTCATTCAGCAATGTTCAGTTGCTGGCAAAAATTTTGGAAATACAAAGACTGAATCTTTCTTCACACAAATTACTATACATAGTGTAATTGCATTGCCAAAATTACAACGGATTTATACAAACAAATACAACATTAAGTTGAAATATTTCTAACAATATTCTGTTCAAATGTGTTTCATTAAATAGCCTGCGAGTTGAGTAAATAACACAGGATGTTCAAGGAGGGATAGGACCAAAACCAAGTGAAGTTAAAAGTTAGGATCCCATGGGGTACATGCAGGGTGTATTTTTTCTTTACGCTCAGTTATACCGAGTTATCTTTATACCTCTTCTTAACACTGGAGTTTTGCTGTAACCGTGTCTCATAAAGTAACAGAATTATAGGTGGCCTGCATAATAGAATACATATGTATCAAGCTACATTTTCATTTTTATCTTGCTGCGAAGTATGTCCAGCAAAAAATATCATTAGTTGTGATAACAAGTCAAGGGCATCCGCAATGGTACATAAATTTTGAAATATACTGTAATCCGTAAAAAGGATTATTACAAGAATGACATTTAAATCATTGCATATGATGCTACAACGTTTGTTTCTGGTGGATGCAGTACTGACAATCAAAATAAGATTGTAGTTTATATTGAGCAAGTAACTACATGTTCGAAGTTTTATAACATAATTGGCGAATGACTATTCATTTGAAGCATACTTCTCATTACATATGGACATAAAACCTTTTCTAATTAAAAATATCATCGCATAGTACAGATAATCAAGTGAGCAAAAACACTGTGCTTAACAGTAAAACTCATGAGTTTGCGGTATACTGAGCGTAAAAAAAAAGAAAACTAAACAAAATCTGTACAACTGAAAAGATTTTATTGAAAAAATTTAATAGGTAAATACAGGTGTGTCTTTTGCATGTAAGTGCCTATTATATTGTGTGCGAAGTGTTCGGCAGTTCGTACAGTGCATGTCAAATGGAAATATGATGTGCCAATACGAATACTCGTTTCATCTACGACAAATCTGCGATAGGAAAAGATGTGAATGCTTCCGTGTGAAAGTACAAATGTATGTTATTCCTGCACCTGAGAGCTATTAACATGTTTATTCTGAACATTTATTTTATAAGAAGTTTTGATTTTCTTGGGAATAGCAGTTCTGGGATTGTGAATTATTTGAAACTACATTATCGATATTTGAAATGACAATGAAAGTTGCAAATGTGAAAATTTAGATATTGTATCATTAACATGGTTTGACAAAAAAATTGATCCAAATTATAGTAGTCAAACATCACTGGAACAAATAAGCAATACTAGAAGTTCATTTGAAGATATTATGTAAATTGAAATATTAATTACAGTTCTCAGGCACAGATTTTCAAATATGGAATGTGAAATCACAAACTAAATAATTACACATCCAAATTACAGCGATCTGTTAGATACATTTGTTAGAGTGTTATGTACTCTAAATTACTGTAATTGAGAAAGGCCAACACCAGAAAGGATTCGTTTGTCCTTTATTTGGAACTTTTAATTAAAACCAATAGTTGAACGCCAGTTAAAAACAGTTGATCATCCCAATTCATTTACTACATTCACGTAAAAGTTCACGCTATGTATATTAGAATATCGAAATGCGTTTGCAGTATCTAATATTTTACTGGACTTGTAAATCAGAAATCAGTAGTAAAACAGGCACATTATAAGGAAAAAATTGATGTGCAGAGAACAAATTAACAGTAAGAATCTACTCACAAATAATTAAATGCTTCGTAATTTATAAAAAAGAAGTTTTGGATAATATCAAAAATGATCTGTACAAGCTGAGACAAATACAAGACGAAATGTTGACTTGTTAGCTTCAACGCAAGGTGCGAACAGAAGTGTGACATTGTAAAAGAAAACATAATTATTACCTGTAAATAAGAAAACAGTAATAAAAGACGAAACTATTTCCAAAGCTAAGGAGTAAATATTGCATATTAGAAATTTCAGACAGCTTTGTATATCGAGGGATTTGTTCCCATAATTAGTTTTTTAACCGCATCATTTTATATCTTCAAGAGTGCAATCAAAACGCCTGTGATAATCTGTGAAAGCACATAGAGAATGCACTTGAAAATGTATCAAATATTGGTTACTGAAAACCAAAATACTATTCCGTCCATTACGGACTAAATATGTTGTCAAGTTTTAAAGAAATTATGCAAAGAAATACTGTATGACATCGTCCCAGAGCAACAAGCTGTGTGTGTGTGTATCTTTCGTTTTACAGTGACGATTAAATTTAGTTAATCATTGAAGTTCTGCTTAGTATTTCCTTATTTCTGTTTGTGAATTGTGTGCCTTTACATATCTGAAAGTACGAGAGCAGTTGTCACATTATATGAAGACCAAGTTTTTTCTAAACAAAGAACATAAGACTTGCAATGGTTGGCTAAAACGTGGGTGGACCCAAAGAAATTTTTTTGGTTTTTTAAGGTAAATATGATGTGATGTGATTTTAACGAGCGTTCGGTCTACCCAGTCTAAGAATACTTAAAATAATCTTAAACTTTAATATGGTCCTTCACCAAGGCTTTTACGTCGGTGCATAAAAAATCAGAAGAAAAAAAGGAAGAAAAAATTATACAAAATTACAAACTAATCAATAACTCATAATTATACTTCAAGATCTAATCTGAATAAAATAATCTACAATAGACTAAAGACTACTAACAATTGTGATACATAAATAAAATTATCAACTCACTACTTAACAATATAAGTATACACTTCAATCTTGTAATTGTCGACTTTTTAAATGGATTGTTTTCAAGCCCATAATTAAACGCGAGCATTCGAGTGTAAACTAAAAACAGAGTGACCATTACAGGCATGCACTACCGCTGGAAAGAAGAACACCATATACATCTACCTGTATAATTTATTTGCGAGTATTAATCTATCAACACGTACGAATACTCGATTAAAGTATAATGCTTAAGATGAAGATAAATCATATTCGTTTCAGATAAAACAAGATATATTTACAAATAGACTGCCTTACTAAAACAAATGACACATTAAGTTTTTTGAAACTAAGCTTTGTATTTATCCTTTGTTTATATATCTTTAGTGTTGAGCCAAATGCTGTGTATGAAGAATTGATGTCTAATTTTTTGAATATACTTTTTAAATTACACAAGTGATGGGTTTAATATAGGAATGTTTTTTCTGTATTGCTATATTTTATGAAACTAGTATTAGTTTCGGTATAGGATATTTCGATCCCCAGAAGTTTGTTGCATGGAACATCATTTTCATTATTAAATAATTGTTTAATAAGTCTGATACATAACCATACGTATCACGTAAGTCTATGGACTCAAGTAATCACAAAAGGATTGATTATTCATTCAAACTTGAGCCCCCAGAATTTCATTGCATACCGTAAAAATATTTGTTACTTTCAACACTATTAAAATGTATGATCACATGAACCCTCTGAGCATTGATAGTATGTAGCTGTAACAGACAGCATATTTGAACTAAATGCTAATTAATATTGTAAAACCTGTCTCAAGATATTATACTGATATCAGTTAAGAAAATACTGTGGATGAATATTAATCGTTTCTGTGATTTCTGTGAAGTGTTTATAGACCATTAAATCACTTTAGAACTTTGATGATCTCCGTTTTCGTAGAGAAGAGCATTTTAATCTGTAGAAGAAGTCGATTGCTCATTCAGAAAAAGTGTAAATTGCTTTATATTCATACAGTTTTTTTGAAGCTTTGCATTATTTGATTACTATGTTTTTGATTGGAGAATTTTCCTATATCGTAATAGCGTTGCCATACCTTCAATATCTAAATTTCGGAACGAATCTCATACATGATATCGATTATGCTGAGTACGCGATTTAATATTAAAAAATAACATTGTTTCTCATATTACCCACACCATTTAAAATTGAATATAACTTAGAGTGTGTATTGTATAGTGTATTCCGTGGGTTCTTAATTTAAGTTAGGTAATGTTATATATTTATAAATAGAAGAAAAAAAAAACTATTTCACCGAATAAGTTTTTCCATATTCTTAATTTTCATACAATATAAAGAAACCTATTCCATAAATTATCATTTATATAGTATTATTTATTTTTCCGGAAGAACTTTTGCGTCGCCAAAATACTGGACGTTACTGAATTAATGGAGCTCGTGCTGTCAGAACTGCGTCTTGAAATACTCATAATTTTATACGAACCAGCGGAACTTTCATTCAAACAATAATTGGAATCTGAAGCTTGCTGAAGAAATATAGTTTTTTTTGAAATCATATTTGCTGAGTTCTCGCCGAAGTTTAGTAAAAACTCGTTACTTTTTGATTTTGAATCCCTTTTTAACGAGTCATTATTAATATCACGATCGGAATATTGACCGCTATATTTAGAGGTTAAACTACTTTTGCTTTTTGAACTGTCTATTGAAGATCTTGGTTCATTGCGTTCAAATTCTCCAAGAAACGGGACAGAGTTTTTGGATTTTGAACTATCGTTTGAGTGTTCTGAATCCAGATTACACAAATCGGATTCGAGATTTTCAAAGTCGATACCTTCGCGGGAATTTGCGGCTAAAAATTTGGGTAAATATTGATCTCGTTCTGGATCTGAATAATCAAAACCAGGAATGTGGATTGCGTTTTCTAATACATTGTATTCAACTTTTGCAGAAGACTGATCATCCAATGCATCACGGCTTCCCCATGCTTTAATTTTACTAAGAACTCTCAAAGGACTCTTGGAACTTCTTGACTTATACTTAAGTGGTTTTCCAATTGAATTTTCAGGACTTGATTCGCAACCATCTAAATCACTAACTTTAATTGCAATTGAAGCTTTCCTCTCAGAAGATAGTGGAGAATTGAGTGAACTCTTTCTGGATCCTGAAGGGGACTTGAAAAAATCAGCTAGCGAAGGTAATCGAGATTCTGAGCTATCACGGCGCTTTTCTTTTGACTTACTTCTATCTCTTTTCTTGTTTTTCACCCTTTTAGCAGTCCCTACTAGTGATGAAGCTACACTGTGCACAAAGTTTGAAGAGTGTACCGAGTGACTGGAGTCAATCGTTGAATGTTGCTGATTTTTAGACCTTCTGCATTTATCATCAGAATTCATATTAAAAACATTACAATGTGCATTGGAGAATGGTGGATGTTCCTCAGCAAACTGAGTTCCTTGATTAAGTTTAGATATATGTACTAAGTTTATAGAATTGTCAGTCTGTTCATCACAATTACAGTCGTTTTCATTATTGCAAAAGTTAAAAGATACTTTAGTACTCCCGTGAATGTCTGGAGGAAAATTTGATTCGTCATTAGAATGATCAAGTTTCGTTATAAATTCGTCTGGACTTTCCGGATTACCGCTTGCACTATTCCCTGACCGTGTATCGATCAGATTATTGGCTGACGAGTACAATTTTCGGGATGTGTCGTTACCTATTTCTTGAAGAAGAGGCGACAGCTGCGTACTTGCCAACAGAGCTGTACGAAGTGGAGTTTTTTCAAGATCGGGTGCAGACCGAGACCATCGTTTGTTATCAGGTGAAGCAGGATTTGGGGGCTGCGTTATTATCGCTCCACGCTCACGCTGGTGCAATGTGGACGGGCCCCAAGTTTTGCCTTTGATACCGTCTGCTGGTACTACATAGGAGGAACAAAAAACACAAAGAACTACTAGCTACTGTACTAACTACTCACTGCACAAATTTACATTAATATATTTTAGATGTTCACACTTTCGAAATTCGATTAAAATCATATTTCAAATTAATACGGAAAGTAACTTGATGCGCAATGAAAGAAATGAGTGAATTGCAATACAAAAGGATATTTTCAGAAAGCGAACAAAGATTCATGCGATATTTTGCAAACAAATATATACGCTAATTTTCAATGCTAAAAAAAAGTGACAGAAGGTAATTTAACTTAAAATAATAACTTTTATATAAGTCGATTCAACAAAGAATCTTATAGTTTTTTTACTTTCAGACATTATCGATCAATAAGGATTTCATCAGATTATAGACATTGCATAATTGGTTCTCGTATTTTCTTGACCATATTAAAATAGCATAAAAAATGTATGATAAGAATATTGTTTTGCATTAAAACAAAACATACGATATTGAACTTATAAAGATTTGAACTTCAAAATCCGCTAAAATTGAATAATACAATGAATGACGCATCAGAACACTTGAATCTGTTCTCTATTCTCCTAAGTGTTTAAAAAAAAAAAAATTGCTCCCCAATGTTGATCATACTTAAGGTATTTCATATATTCACATAAATCGCGAATTTTTAACCATGCTATAACTATAATAGAGTAAAGAGTGCTAAACACCGAAACAAAAAAATGTATATGTTGAACAGAATGTGAGAATAATAAAACTTACATAATGTAATGTTCAACAAATCATCCTACCTTATTTGATTAATGGGAAGGAACGTCCAAAATGTCAAATTATTTGAATAATAACTTAAAAGTGAAAAAATTGCCCAACATCAAAAATCCCATTTCATGGCTCACTAGTACAAAAATGTTTCATTTGGATCGTAATTTACACTCAGCAGTGAATTGAAATGGAAAATATAAAAATGCAGATTAACGTGTCCTCACAGAAATTTAAATAAATTATTTAAAGTTTGACTAACTCAAATACATTTCCGTTTAATATAGTTTTTGTCATTTTATTTATTTTACGCAGAATAAGGTACACTATACAGTTATGTTGTGGAAAAAATTCATTTGTGAATTAAAGGGCTCCTGAACCAGTGAAAATTCAATTATATACTATCGAAATTCTTACTCAATTATTAATTCGCTAATTAAATTATGTCAGTTACAATTTGATAGAATTATAACTAACGTTGAGTATTATCTCATCTCTGGTATTATCTGGTATAATATAAATTGAAAACTTTCAAATTAGCAGACGGACAAAAAAGACTGATTGTTTTTCTGCTATATATTGCAAACAAGAAATACACATGGGACGCTTGAAAAAATGAATATGACTAAGACAATAAAACATTACGAGTTGGTGAGCTTATAATTACTAAAGACATTCAACCTTTCCAATTTCAGTTCTTATTCTGGTTAGCATTAAGCACTCTTTCTCTATCTGCTTAGATTTTATATCAACTTACAGGCAATCGCTCTAAGTCTCGGAATACTTGGTGATCCAGGTGGACTGTTAGGTCTTGAAGGGTTACGGTTTTTACCTCGATCTAATGCCGTGTGCTGAACGGTGATTGTATGTCGAAAATCTAGTAAACAGAAGCTTGTGTTATTTGCATATAAGTTTTTACTTGAAGCTTGCAAATTCGATCTATGATTTCACAATATTTAAACAGTTTAAAGCAACTAAAAAAAAAAAAAAAAAATTGCATTCTAAGGAAGTTAAGAATAACCTAAGGTGTTAGTTTATTTTCAATGGATTTTGCCCCTCATACAACGTGTCACACAAAATACGATTTTAGAGTGATAAGTGGTAAGGAGATAGAACTTGATTTTTAAATGATAAGAGTAATCTGGAATTCGTGATGCAAAAAAGTACTTACCCGAAGGGAAACTGATGTTACTACCAGGTTCCTTCTTAGACAACTTTAGTCTCGATTTTTTAAATTTACCGAGCCTTTTGTTTGGCGTGGGTGTATTTTGTTGCTGGTAGATCATAACAATCAATTCACGTTCCAGTAGGTCTATCTCACGAGCTGCCAATTCCTGTTCTCTCTGTCGTAAATTCTCCTCGTGCTGTTTTTGTTGCACTTGTGCTTTCGTTAATTCTTCTTCTCTACAGCGCAATTCCTGAAAACAGTAAAATCATGCTGTGCGTCTTTTTTTGCCTGCGTTTCCTACGTCAAGTAATTGTTTATGCAACAATACAAAAAACTGCACAGTAACGTGCTAACACTAAACAGTGCTCTATTTTTATACTCCGCAAGTAAGAAAAAATTAGAAAAAAAAGTTGTAAACCATACTTTCGTTACCTAAAGTATCATGTGAACCATGGAGACAAAGCCTTTCTGGTCTCGAGTATTTGTAATATTTTTCTTTGGCTCGTGTTGGGGATATCTACAGTTCGTACTGCAAAGTTACACTCGGCGAAAAAAAACACCTACTTTGCCTCCTTGATGCATAATTTACTGCATTTTTTTTTTTTTTTTTTTTTATATAGAAAAGAGAGTTTAGGTATATTTCAAGGAACACACAAAATCAAAATATTCAATGAAGGAAATAAGAATAGCTTCAAAGAATGTGTATAAAAGAAACTTTGTTTACATGTTGTATTATTTTACTGATTTGTTACTCTTACCTCCTCTAAAGATCGACATGCCTTCACGTAGCATTTAACGAAAATCGGATAAATTAATTACATGTAGCAATTGCGAAAAATCGCAAAAGAAATTAGGTACTTATGATATCACATGTATAACTGGTATTAGTATTTCTTCTATCTCTCTTTGTTCGTAAGGAACAGTTTCTCAATAATAATTATAGCATTTGTTCATGGCTATTGAAAAATGGAACTTGTCTCAATTAACGAAGTAGATCTAAGCACCTTTCTGCACGTATAGTTAATTGACTTATTTGATATTAACAATATGTAGGTATATGTTACCTTTTCCTTCATGCGCAGGCCATGAAGCACCTCCTCTATTTCAACCCGCCAGTTCTCTTGCATTGTATGAAAAGACTCGTGTGGTGTTTCTGCGAATGCACTGCGCACGTCATCTAGAGCTTCTAAAATCTCCGCAAAGCCAGGCCTTGCGTGACTATCAGCCGCCCAGCACGCTGTAAGTTGAGATTCATATATTATTATCGATTCTCCGTCAAGTTTTCTTTATTCACACAAAATTGCAAACAGATAAAATTTTTACTTACCTTCCATAAGATATCGCCAGGATTGTGGACATGTTGAAGCAATAGGCAAGGTCAACTTATTAATAGCAACACCATAAGCAATTGCTAAAGCATCAATGCCTTTATAGGGTATTTCTCCAGTAAGAAGCTCCCACAACAAAACACCATAGCTGTGAACAAAATTACAATGGTAGTTTCATTTCAATTCACCGTTGTAAGAATCAATTTTCAAAGTCTTGTTCTCCTGCTACGATAGTTACAACTTTCATGTTCCTACCTGGAAAATTAAACTTTAGAAGTACTCACCTCCACACATCGCTTGCCTTGTTGAAAATGCTCTTTCTGATAACTTCTGGTGCCATCCAGGCATAAGTACCAGCTGCTGACATGCGTGTAGTCTTATAGACTTCTCGTGCCAACCCAAAGTCAGTAATCTTCAGTGTTTTGTACTGAAGATCATCATTTTCTATCGGCTCGCTCAATAGTACTACATTAGGAGTAGGAATAAAATTATTTAACAACTTTCAATAATTCACAAAGAGCATCAAATTCTGAATGAACTCGTATTACCATTTGAACTTTTTAAGTCTCTGTGAATTAAGCTGATTGGAGCTTTGTTATGTAGGTAATCCATTCCACGAGCAATTTGTATAGCCCAATCTACCAAAACGTCAGGTCGAATTTTTCTACCGCTAAGAACCCTATTAAGACTACCGCCCCTTGCATATTCCATCACCAAACACATGTTTGGCATTTTTAAGCAAACTCCTTCGATCGAGACTATATTTTCATGCTTTAGAAGCCAAAATAACTTTGCCTCCTGTAGTACATTTTCTAACGTTACGCTAGGCTCTTCGTCAGGATCTTGGCGAGCTGCTTTAACAGCTACTTCATGCTTTTGCCAATAGCCCCTGTGGGAATTGAAAGGAAATTAATCATTTATATCACAGCAAATGGATTAAAATCTCATCAGCAAATCATAATTACTGTGTAAAATGAATTGCATCAATTAATCAATTGCATTAGAAAATTTGAGTAGCAATCTAAGAATTGGAGGATTACATAAAGTTAATTCTAGTATGTCTCGGATAGTATTTTGTAATACAATACATTTTACAGAGTATGGCGTAATTTTTCTTCTTGAATTGTAATGGTGTTAATATCAAGTTTACCACTTCACTGAATATTAACTAATCCATTACGGAGGTTTATCAACTTTATGCTTGCAAAGCAGAAAAGAAACTGCTCGCGAACATTATTGGTCTGCTTTGTTAGCTGCACTGCGTGCTGCAGTACTCATTAATTTACATAATTGGTAAAAATTTTGCTCATCACCCTTCAACGATCTAGAAAAATTACTTTTTTTTCTTTGCAAGAGATCCTACATACATACTTTTGAACTGCAACAACAGTTCATTAGTAGACTTTCAAGTTCTTGAGAATTGATTTAAATATAACAAACGTGATCTACTGTACACTTCCCATTATAGTTTAACTTGAATTTGGTTTTATCATGAACTATATGCACGAATTTTGCGGCATTTCAAGGAAAAACGATAATGTATTATGCCCACAGTTAATTTTCAAATTTTTGTAGCACATTCAATAAAAGTAATGAACCTCTTCAGCCAAAATCTCTAGGTAGGAAATTTGTTGATCAACAATTATTTAAAATATTCATACAATTAGGTACTTGTCAACTTGATAGCTAATAAGATGCTCAGGCAATCAAGCATAATCATAGTAGTAAGCAACCAATTAGGCAGGTGTAGATCCAGATTTAATCCGGGACCTGATAATAACATTTGCTAATAAAATTATTCAACAGTGAAATAAGTTCCCCGTTAAAAATCGTATATTAGATGAAGTTGTCCCACACTCACCTGTAGACTTTTCCAAAACCTCCAACACCGATGACCTCCTCTAATTGTAATTCATCAAAATCAATTTCTACTGGTTGAACTTTGTCAATAACTGAAGATAACTTGTTGATACTATCAGCTTTAGCGACAAAGTTGGCAGGAAATATTCCGACCTTTCCATGAATTTTACCCGTCCACCATCCCTCATCTCCGGAAATTTTTGAATCTTTCGACAGAACCTAATAGAATACAAATAACACGTTTGATGTTTTATTTGAAATTGTGACTTACGTTTCAATAATGTAAAATAAAAATATTGAAACAACAAGTATATACCTAAGAGTTTCTAGTTATTTTATGTTAAGCAAGAACACACACACACATGAAAATAAATGTGATAACTAATTGAATTACCTCAACAGTTTCACCCCTTTGCAGCGTTAGCTCATCTTCACCCTGAGCAACGTAATCAAATAGAGCGGTGAAAATAATGGAGCTATTGTCATTTTGCGATTGTGACGAGGAATACGTTCCATGAGATGGGCTGGTTTGTTGGGATACGGTTTTAGCCGTGCCACCACTGTGTGTGTCAGAAACGCTGCTGTCCGACATGTTATTGTTCGAAGCACGTGCCTCTGAATATCCGTGGCTAGTCCATAACAATTTTTTTCTTACTTAACAAATTTCATTTTCAAAATAATAACCATTATTATAATTTTTATCTAGTACTAGAAACTGTATCGTTTAATGCCCATATAAATGAATGGTACAACGAGGAATAACAAGGTAGGTAAGTGATAAAATACAAGCTTAGGTTCAGATATTTGTGAGAGCAGTAAAATTTTTAACTTTTACTTTCATCTAAGGAATCTTTTTATAGTTTTAAAAAATGGTTAGTAAGTTTACTTCACTCTCATTTATGCAATCGTAGCATATTTGATTACCTAGTCCAATGGTGGGTGCCTCTGTTGCTCGGCTGATATCTGGGTGAATTGGTATTGCTTTGAGTCTGGTAGCGTGTGGAGCCATTCTCCGGATAATGTAAAAATCGCTCGCTCTGACGACGAGCGTCCGGATGTCCGTGGTCCATCAAAGTAGACAAACCTCGTGCCGATAGCCCGGCCGGCGGCATAAGGCCCAAGCCTTTCCGCTGTTATCCTTTTTAACAGAATTGATCTCTAAATAGTTTTCAGCTATTGTTGATACAGCTGGATTTCACTTTTACATTTCATTATTTGCTAATAGATGAGAATAATTTTACAAACGAAATTTTCAAGCCATTTGAAAACTCTGCAAACTGCTTCAGAAGATATCAACTGTATACTATAAGACTATGATAGCCCAAAAGTACAATCTTTACACTTCAGACAGCTTACAATGGAAGTAAAATTTCAGCCACTGGACAACGTCTGCAGCAGATTTGTTATTTCTCTAATTTGATTATTACTTATAAATTTAACGATTTTGAAAAATTGTCAACCCCGAAGATTCATATTTGAAAGCAGGATCGCGTAAATATAAATTACCAATTGTGCATTTTCTTGCTTTTAATGAATGTAGAACTATACAATGTTGAATTAAAATTTAGAGAAGATCCAATGAACAGCAGAGAGCGTTACCATAACTAGTTCTTCAAAATGCAATCAGGTTTAAAGGAGCTAAATCTTGAGGATGGACAAAAACATTACCAGTATGTTGGTAAACCACAAGATAGATAGACATCAGTTGCATATGGTTTTTGCCACAAATCATAATATTAAGAAATTTGACATTGCTTTTATTTTTTTATAACTTTTGACCAATATAAATATAATTAAGATCAAAAGTGTTATTTCATATTATTTAGTTAATATTTTTTCGAATATAGAGATGGAGCCTATACTTTGGTAATTTATGCAAAAGAAATTACCAAAAAAAAAAAAAAAAACAGCAGGCATATTGACGCAATAACCTGTTAAATCTATTGATAGTGAAGGCCAAGTCGAGCCAATTTATAAATTTTATTAGAGTTGAAAGATGTTTGGAAATTGAAATTCAGTATTATTGACTTTTTTTTTTACTGATTTTCTGTCAACATAGTCAAAGATGAAATGAAATATTCTTCGACTACTAGCATGGATATCACTGAATTGGTAATTGACTGTACGTTTCTCAGGTCATTAAATATGTCGAAACTGGTGAATAAAATTTCGCATAAAATCTAATTGGATAGATTATTGTAAAATAATGAATGATAGAGGTTAGTGTGATGATGTGCATACTAATTGACTTGTTTTAATGTCGAGGTTCACTCACTGCCATATTTGAGATGCATTAAAACATAAATAACATAAACGAAACAAAAACTTATCATCCGTTGATCTCATCACGTGACAGATATGAAAGTTTACAGATTAGACCGTGAAATAAAGTGTCAGAGAAATAAAATCTATATATTTACCAAAGTGATCTTCGAGCAGCCGATGGTGGCTCTTATCGCACTGAAGAAAACACTGTACCAAACCTCGGCATTTTTGGGTTTTAATATACAATTATCACCAATCACCCAGAGTATTTGTTTGCGAGGGTGAACAACAGTCAATATGAAACTAATAACTACGTCACAAATATAGGAGAAACCCATAAAGCTGAGGATATACTTAAGGGATCTCGCGTCAGGGTGTGTATACCCACAACCCACTGTTTATGCAATTTAATTTATATGTTTTATTGGCCTTCTGATTACAGAGTTACGTTTAAACCGGGGCGAACGAGGCCGGGACGCCTTCCCGTACGCGCCGCGCTCCGCATCGACCCGGAAAACCTGTGAAATTTTCACATTAACACCAGGAAAATAAATGATCACTCACGACAATAACCTAGCAGGCGCCATGTTTAATTTGATGGTCCCGTCCAGGAAGACTGAAGGGAAGGAGACCGAACTCCAATGCATTTGCTGGCGTGAACTGAACTCCAAAAAGCGTCCTCTAAAATAGTTCTAATTTTTACCACCGTGTTATGTTCGCTGTGGTATATATTTTACGGCAAATCTATAGAATAGCCGCACCACTCTATGAGTGCGTTCCGAAACGAGCTTGCAGTGCGCTAAAAACTCCCTAGGACAGAGTCAGAGCTACTCACGAACTCGACAGCGCAAAAGAGATAAAAGTTAATTGACATCACTGGGAGCTAATTTTTGAACGCACCCTACGTAAAGGCGCGGGCACAATAGTTGGTCCCGTGTCGTGGTTCTAATAAAATTGTTGGGGATTAGGCTTGGTCTACAATACCATGCGATCGTCGTCGAACGCGCGCAAAATTCCATCTTTCCCAACAGCAACTAGGGCATAGAAACTCGAATCACTGCCATGGTGGTGATAGAGAAGGATAGCATTCTATTACCATGGCAAGAAAAATAAATATGCCGATATATCTATGTAATACATTCGGTGCAACATAGATATATGTAAGCCTGGCACATGACTACTAGCGCCACAATGCGGCGAAGACATTTTGCGAACCCGATTTATCCAGATTTAACTACCATTTAGTATATGTATCAGTGGAATAAATGTATGGAGGGGAGTACTTTTAACTAACTTCAGACAAGGAAATACAGTAAATTGAACAGTCTGTATTCCTAACGTGCAAGAATACCGATTTTACGCACAATTTGTATTTGCCAACTCTTTTCATCAGTTGTAGAAATATTCTCAGTCCAAAGCTTGACTGTCGAACTGTAGAGAAATCCGGGGTTTCTTAGCGACCAGTAAAATCCGCAACTTCCACTTACATAGTTGCATCGCAACCGTTTTATCGAGACGTACGCCTAATGAGATATCTTGTTGGATTTGCGAATCCTTACTTAACATTTTAGTCAGTTAAAACTTGAATACTCAAAATGGAAATGCCGACTGAAGTTGACGCGGAGCAAATCAAGTCGGCAAGTATTCGTTTTATGTGTCAAAATACATGCGACTGACTGAGGACCACTTCAATGATGAACTCCTCCGCAAGGATCTCAAATATTAATGGAAAAAATATGAGAAAATCACCTATGGAAACCGAATTCCATATCAAATCTTACATCTGTTATATTACTCTGATTTGTTATTACGACAGCCATCAACTGCAGTCATAATATTTTTAGGTTATCATTTGTCCCCGCTTGTAAGTCGGTTTGTTCGTTGCGTGAATTCACATCTTTAATTCACTAGCTTGTTCTAAATGACTAATAATCCCTTAAGAATTCTAACATAACCGAGTTATTCCTAAATTGCGTTCAAGGAAATTCCCACTCTATGTAATACTTGTTGACCAATTTTCATTTAAAGGCCAATCAAGATCACATATAATAGATTTACCAGTATCTCATGGCGTTGAAGTAAAAGTACGAATTTTGATCTATTACAACTTTCGGCAAAAGTAATATAAACGTACTTTCGTTTTGTCCTACGATCTGGTAAAAATTTGAAATGTAACCATATAATTAATCGTTCAAATTTCACGTAGTGTGTTCTTGTAAAATATTTAATAAAATCTATTCATTATTGGAATATTTTTATAACTTTTCAGTTTAGAGACTTCTTGACGTCGTATAATAAGCTATCGGAAATCTGTTTCATCGACTGTATAACCGATTTTACAACACGAGACGTGAGAACCAAAGAGGAGAAATGTGCGCTGAATTGTATGGAGAAATATATGAAGATGAATCAGAGGGTCTCTCAACGTTTTCAAGAATTTCAGATGATAGCCAATGAAAATGCCATGGCAGCAGCTAAAAAATTAGGCCAATTACACTAATAATACTATATTTATTGTTTTTGCTCACTTAGAATCCTATCAACAATTACTCCCCATGCTAAGCAAGCTATATGCTGTATTAGTTATATGAACAACTTGTTACTATATGAATAAACTAATGCATAAATTTTATAGAAGTAGTAGTGTATTTATTGTTAGATTATGTTTATAAACATAACTTCCACCATTGGCCCATCTTTTATCAACTAGTTTTAAAAAACCGTAATAGAAGATCATTATAATTAACATGTACAGTATTCCAGACTGAACTGTCGGTAACAACTTAAAGGTATAGTTATAAATTATTATGATCGGCATTCAAGTAATATTCAACAAATAAATGACCGGAGATCTACTTACACCTCAAAAAGACAGATATACATCTTCGAGGAATTCTTGCGCATGTTTCGTCAAGGTCTGCTTTAGGTACGGAAATGTACCGAAGTATAATTCATGAGACATGTAACTATTGTTCTGGTAAACCTTGGTATATAAAATGCTTAAAAATAATATTTCTCTAGGTAACGGTTTTTTTACAGTCATTCCTACAAATATTTCAAAGTGTAATTCAAACACAAGACAGGATTGTAAGTTTCTCTTTTTATACAGCTAAATACTGATAAAGCGAATGGAATTTTCCGATAGAATAAGAAAAATCACAAAATTCGGGAAAAAATTTCACAGAACATAAGCACATAATGGGATAATTTGATAAATCTATAGGACGGAGAAATAAAATCGGCTACATTTCTTTTCGCCATGTTATTGACTTTTGCCTTTGACAACATTTAACTATGCTATCAAAGTGTGATGGAGCTTGATTTAAGTTTGAATTATACTTACTTACAAAAATTTGTATACGACTGGTAAAACGGAGTTTTTGGAGAATTGTCTTTGTGCAAGAATATATGCATAGATTCGTTATAAAGTCTCTATTATATTTAGCTAGATTTGGAGTGACCAAAGCTATGAAACTTTGGTTTTATTTGCAGGTCTGTACTTGGTATATCCCAGCCAAAGTTTACGGTTTCTGTCAGACTCTCGACAGAGCCAATGCCTTGTATTTGGTTTGTAATTTGTGTACCAAAATTCGCACTGGAAATAGGTAGCTCGTTTTCCTGCATTTCCGAATCAGGATTTGGCGAATTTGGTGGAGTCTTTCGCAGCCTCTTATAATCGGATAATCTATTCAGCGAAACTTGATCGACGCAAATGGCTTGGGTCGTATGTCGAGTTTTGTATAAAATTGGACAACTCAAATCGCCCTTCAAACTTAAGCTGTACAAATTGGCAAGTCTTCGTAGTTTTTCACGTTCAGGCTGTCGCATTGGATGCAACTTTAATTCACTTTGGCTAGGGTCTTGTAAAAACCTTGATACTTTTTCATTCGCTGAAGTTATTATAGAGTATCCAGGCTTATTATCCACACGGCGTCGCCCAGCTCTAATTACTCTGCCACTGAGTCCATCTCGAATCCATTGCATTCTTTGACGATAATTTTTTTTCGCTTCATCGGTTAAATGCTCAAAGCTACCGTTTAGTATTACTTGCAGAGCCGGATCTGAATTGACCTTTTCTTCATTTGTGCTTTCCCCGTCGTCCCACCATCCTGAATCTCCAATCCAATCAGATTGCTCATCATCGCCTGAAAGCCAAAATTTCGTAACTGTAATGAAGACATCACTTAAAAAAATAATGCATGTGTTTAATAATAGGGTGCCTTCACCAACAACTTTATTTATTTTTTCCACACACTCACTATCACAGTTCATAACAAAATATTGAACCTTGTGCATGGAAAATGCAGAGCAATTTTTTCAAGCTATACCGCATCCGAGATTTTGTAGTCCCCATTTGAGTAACTTGTAAGAAATCCAATTCTGATGTTTAGATGTAATTGATAATTTCTCTATATGATGAGCAAAACTTTCTATGATAGAGTTTCAGAACTTATTTAGTTTTCTTCGAATCGGCGTGTAGTAGAAGATTTGAAGCTGTACCGATTTTTCAAGAAGGTGAAAGACTATGTTCACGCAATGTTGAATATTTCAGAAATCGTACTGCTTAAATTTTTCTACAAAACGCCGATTTGAAGAAAACTACATAAGTTGTCAAACGCTACCATAGAAAGTTCTATCCATTGTATAAAGAAATTAAATGGTAAATGCGAAATCTTGATACCTCACTGCTTAAAGAAACGAACAGCGTTTTCCTTTTATGACGTTCAATATTACGTTATCAACTATGGTTTCATCAAATGGTAGATCGGCACCCTAGTGTTTGAAAGTATCGTAATGGAATATAGTATCTGTATAACTCGAGTAAACACATGTCATATCTAAATTATAAGCTCACCTTCGCGGTCTTCATCGTTGGTAATTATTCCAGCTTCAGAATCACTAGATGAAATGCTAGAGTTCGAAATGCGTGAGCAGTCCATCGCATCCTCAGCTTGAATCTTTTCACGGTTTTTTATTTTTGAATTACGGTTTGGTTTGGGAGATCGCATTTCACAGTCAATTGAACGCTCGCGACATGACCTCTTCCTTTTTCCACACCTAAGATCGACATTACATGTAGTTATTTATTCTACTGATGTGGGACATTTTTATCTGAAGTGAAAAATCTGAAGAGAATAAGATTGTAAAACTGGTTAATCACCATGTTGTTCCATATCTAAGTCTGCAATCGTTTCGAAATCCTCTTTTCTTTTTGCCTGACAAGCTCGGGATCATCGTGACAGTTTGTGACGTTGATGGATTAGAATCAGAGTCGATAGCCATTCGCTTGAATTTTCTTTTCCGCCTAGTGTTAGCTCCAGGTGCAAAATTTTCATTTACTGAATCGCTTTCGATGTTATTGATATTTTTCAAGTTTGAAAAGCGAGCGAATCTTTTTGTCTGGTTATTGTCATCGCTGTCCGACTGATATTTTGAGACTGTCGCATTTTTTGGTATGCGTACGTCACATATCGAGGAAGAACTATCATCTGAATGCTTATTTGCGCTCAGAGAAGCTAAAAAATTAATCATAAAACATTACTTAATATCATTATTATTATTATTATTATTATATGCAGCTGATACTAATTTTAGTTGGTGAATAAAGATCGTTTGTTTCAGTATATAATCTATTCCTGTGCCACCTATACTCACGAATATTTCCTGTTGACCTTGCTCTTCTTCTGATACCCCATCTACGCCTCACATTGGCGCTGTTGCTACTTTCTTCTAACGCAAGGGTCAAGTCGTGAACAAGAGCCTCCATTATAACTCTTAAATCCACAGACGCTGTTTTTAGGGCGCGCTCCATTTGAAGAGTACGCTTTTTCCTTGAAATTTAATGATTGGTCAACCCAATTAAAAATAACTGAATTAATTCAACTTTTCTCTACCCTTCACCCCACAAATCTAGTGCTCGTGATAAGCGATTCAGGATTTTTAAATATTTGTTGGGTCGTTTATCAATTATTTAAACATCGAATAAAAGCTACATTGTAAATAGGGTGTCTTAAGCTCTCTAATTTCATCACTTGAATGATTTCTGTCAAATGATACATTGACTAAGCGATCTGAAAGAAATTATTTTTGAAAATTGAACAACGTGGTATTTGTAGTCAATACTCATGTTTAAAAAAATCTCAAGACAGCGTCAGAGGTGGCTTTATTGATGGAGAGCCTTTCTCATGACTGCTCTGGAGATCAGAACTGACAAAAATACAAGGGAGAACTGTAGTGACGTTGGTAGGATGTGAAGAAGTATAGTTTCGATATTTAAAAGAAAAAAACATCGCATCTGATGTATCGTGATATGTCGGTATTGAATCCATTAGTCCTCGCATACGGTAAACTGCATTGGTTAAACTAATGATATGATTATACAGACGTTTATATATTAACAGTTCTAATCCCGTTACACCCACCTTTTTTTACAATGTAACAGGTCATTATCCAATTTTAGATTGAAAACGGACTCCCAAAGGTTAAATATTTTTTTGCACTCTTGGTAAAGTCAAATGTTGTATTAATTTTTTTTCTTTTTAACCGCATGTTTGTGTAAATTCAAAAATTTTCCAATTATGTCATAGTAGAACGTTCATGAACATCAAGGAGCTGGGAAGTTCGTGTAGCTAAGGATAGTTTTATGTATGCAAAACCAACCTAGACATTTCTCTGGAGTCATGCAAAAGATTGAAACAAGAAATCTACAGATTGAGATTGAAAAAAAAAAAGTTCCCACTAATTTCAGTTGTTGTATAACAGCAAATTATTATAGAAATTCAATTACTTTATTTGTATGCTGCTTCATAAATTGTTTATGACTTTTTAAGTTGGAATTAATGTGATATGGTTCAAATTTGATTGCTATTCTTTTGATACTTTTGAATGAAGTTCATAAAGGTACAAGAAACCTATAAATTCATTCCATTTATATAGAACTGTATTCGCAATTTCGAAATTTATTTGTGACAAAATAATATTGGTTTTTTAAAATAAGCAATTAGACAGTCTCATAAATCTTGGTAGAAAATTGATATGTAATTTGCATAAAATATCATTTCAACAAAGCTTACGAGCACAGGAAACTATTGGAATGAATGAAAAACCGATGTGACCATATCATGAAAAAATTCCCTCCAGGTCAGTAACGGGAAGGAACAAAATACAGAAAAATATGCCTATTTGCCTGGATACGGTGTAACAATAACAAAAATAGCAATTTGAATTAACAATTTAGAGTTTACGACAAGTATAGTGTAAGGTGTAAAAATTTCATTTGAATGTACATGCAGCTACGACTCATGGAAAATTCGTATCACGAAAGAAAAACGTGCAAAACTTCAAACGTAAGTATGTACGTACATACTACTGTCACCTAGTTACTCATGAGAGGTAAAAAATAATTGAGTTCAAAATCGTGCAACACAGATAGCCAGCAGACGGATGTATGTAGGTAGCTCATAGCTGCTGATCGCACGCACCTTGCGTATTGTAATTTTGTTTGTATGTACGAATGTGTTGTTATTATTGTATTAAATGCGTGCCTAGTAGCCACGCGATTCTATTATATCGGTGTGACCATCTTCACGAAACTGTTGCAAGCGGTGACAAATTTTTTATCATCTTCGGAGATTGTTGTTATGTATTTAACGAATAACTTGTGACGGCCGATCAGAATGTGTTGTGTAACATGCGTGTGAACGTGTATAGGTATGTATACATACCCAGAAATCAAAGCAAATTAATTTTCAAGCTTATCCCGTGAAAAGCCTGAACGTTATTGGCCAGGAACGATTTTGCGACCAATGACGATCCGTTGATGGACTATTCGCATGTAACCATTGACGTAGGAATTAGAGGGACGCTGTGTTCCTACGTCCATGCATATAACAGGCTATTCGCCAATTTTGCGCACAATGTTAATCATTTACCTTTAATTGAGATTATATTTGGCAAGTTTTTTACACACAATATTCGTGAATATTTGTTTCTAAATTTTTCACGCCGCAGAAGCATTGGATGAAATGCAATTTGAGAATGCGTAGAGATTTGATTTTGAATCTCGTAGTAATTATCAATTGACAATCGAGAAGAAAAAAGCTGTAGATGGGAGTAGAGTCACAATCTGTAAACATGACAAGATCAACGTGTATTTATTCACGTTATGCAGTCGTTCATGCGGTACCTAAGTATAAACTTTCTTTGTCTTCGTCAAGTTTCTTCCCTTAATTAACAACCCCTAAAACATATTGAACGATCATATCATCGAAGGGTCTTGTTCCCTATAATTTTAATCTACTGCGTCGCACTACAGTCAGTGGGCGGAGTTTAAAATCATCGTTTTGCCATTCATTTCGTATATATACGTTAAGTTATTATCTTATTCAAACGCGATGCAATCAGCAAAAGCACGTACATATTACGCCTTTTACGCCGGTGGTTTGTCTCGATGATTACAAGGCAGAAACCTGTGGAAATTCAAAACGATTGCGGACGCCTGTGTGGCAGTGGTGGCCTGCTGCACGGGAACTTCCGGCTTAACATTTTACGGACGCTGACCAGAGTAGCTCGGTTCACAGATCACATTATATAGGTTGGAAAAAGTTAAAAGTTTAGCTCGTTGCCGATCTTAACCGCGAGATTTGTGCAGAAGTTGTGCGAAAGTTCGGTTAGCTAGTCAACCGTGATTAAAAAACAGTGACAAGTGTTTATGGCGTGATGTTTTTCGGTTGTATTTACTGCTCTCGGAGAGCGTATATCGGCAGAGCTGTGTAAATAGCGTGGCAGTGAATTAGCGGACAAATGAATGCGGAGTGCGGTACCATAATAGAAGAGAGGACATAACGCGTTTAACAAACGTCAGGGTGTAATACTAAGACGTAGCGTTGAACGAAATAAAGCAATTAAATACACCCGTAATATTTATAACGTAAATATTTATTTATTCTTCGGAGCCCGGTTTGCCTCTGCCGAAGTTTTCGGGCACCAGTGAGAAATATGGATGCGGCGGACGTAAATGGCGGGAACGCCGAGGTAGTGCCTAACCTCGAAAAAGTTGCAAATTCAAAGGCGAACGAGTCGACGGATCTCGGGGACGCGACTGATGCCAGTAAAGAAGAGGACGCCGAGGTTAATGGAGACCTGAAAATAACACCCAAGAAGGGCACCCTCGGTAAGAGAAAAATGCGCAAATCCAAGGCCAACTCCACCAGCATCATCGAGAGTGGTTCCAAGCCAAAGACGAGAGGTAGAAAGAGAAAACTTTCCGAGAGAGAAAATGTCAGCTCCGAAGAGTCAACCGAGTTCAATGGGTTCGACGTTCAAGGTGTCGGGAACGAGGAACCTGGCAGTCATGTGCTTAAGAAGCTGATCGGTGAGTCTAATAATCAATATCGCATCGGTCGCTTGGCAAAGCTCTTCAGCGACATTTTACTGTATATATTTAGAAATGTAAGCGAAGAAGTTGAAAGACTGGTTTTGTATTGCAAATGTACGTTGAATCGTCGCTATCATTTTGAAATCCACTCGATGATTGGGAATTCGGCACGTAATATTACAAATTGAAGTACAGAATTTTTCTTGCCGTAATCGGGTGGCGCTCTGTGGAGCATCGCTTAATTCCGAGTTAAGTTTATTTGTGACGTGAATGCAAAAGCCTTTTTGCAAACTTTCTACTTGGAAGAAAATTTTCTTTACTGTGTAATGATACACGATATAGCTAAAAAATCTGGAACACAGTTCTTCAGACTAATGTGATCGTTGTCCATAATTAGTTTTATGTTATGCAAAATATTTCTGAATGTTATATTAGGTAGAATTTATTCACTGTTTCGTCTGTTTGGAAATAATTTTACACTGTACTTTCTCCATGCCGAAGTGTTAGGTCTAAGATATCGATTTACCTTTTTTAACTGAAATAATTTTTAATATAAGCAAACAGTTGTATTGTGTGCAATATTTTCTGCCATGGAAAATTGAAATCATACATTTTTTTCAGTAACAGCTTATCTCTGAAATTGTCCCTTCCTTCATCCTCCCACTTTTGCAATTGACGTGCCTTTTAGCATGAATTGTTCGCTCAGTGTTTGCGTGTGAATTTTTGTAATTTTTCTTGCTCTTGAAAAAGTTATTTTATGAGGGTAAATTAAGAGCGTAGTTTGCAATAAATTTTTTTTATGATCTGTGAAAAGATAGCACAATTTCGTTATTCTTAAACATATCGTACCACATTTCTTAATCTAAATACAATTTTATCAATGATTATGTAAAATTATTTGCTCCACCAAAAATCAGAAGAACAAGATTGATTTATAAACTTAATAGTTTATTTATTTATACAATTTCGACGGTCGACATCAAATGCTGTTTTTTTAAAAATGAATCAAGCAATCCTTTTACTGGTATCTGTTTTAAATTTTTCAGGACACTATTGCTAAAAAGATCGTAAACTATTTTCTATCACTCTTGTGATCTTATCTCATCTGGCAGTCTGGCGTTTTTACATACGTGTGATGCACAATGCTATTGTATAATTCAATACTGAATATAAATGCAAGTTGGTAGGAAAAAAACCACAAAAGAATCTCTATCTTTGATATTATCCTGTATTTTACAAATCATGGATTTATTTTTCATGATCGCTGGTTACTGGTTTATAGTAACTGAAGTGGAGTTAGTTTGTCAACATATAGCAGTGCATTAAAAGTTTTTTAATGACTTATTCTTACTTATTCTCATTTAACGTTTGATAAACCTATTGAGTGTTTGTACAAAATTTCAGCCGAAGCTGAATCAGCAGATGTGCCAAGAAGTAAACGTCCGAAACGTTCCATATCAAAAAATTCCTCCAAGTTATCGGAAAAAAGTAATGAAAAAAAAAATTTAACAGAAAAGGATAACGATACTGATTCGGAGGATAACAATATGCTAATTGACGATGGCACTGAACAAAGTGACGAACAAAGAATTAAAAAAGAAGTAGAGGAAAAGTCAGAAACTGATTCAATTGGTGGTCCACACAGTTTAGAATCTGAAAACGAACCACAAAAAACAGAGGAGTCGTCGGCAAAGTCTGCAAACTCTTCTACAAACAGCAGTCCGTCTGCAATATCGCAAAAGTCAAAAGCCAGTAGAGTATCTCGCGGCGCAAGTCCAGGTAGTGCGATCAAACAAAAGATTTCAGTCGACCTATCAAATCCAGCTTACAAGGAACCTTTCAAATATGGGTGGAAACGGGAACTCGTGTTCAGAGCGGGAACGGAAAATAATTTGAAAAGGATGGCAGACGTTTACTATTATACACCCAAAGGCAAAAAAGTCAGAAGCTTCAGAGAAGTCGCCGAATTTCGTAAGTTTTAAAATAGGATTAAATTGTAGAATTTGTCAGCCTGGCTTAATTCAGTTTTACCTTATACCCAAAGAGACTCATTTCCTTATAAATGTTTTCCCTATAATAACTTTTTACAGTCAATACAAAGGAGCTTACTATTGACAACTTCACATTCTTCAAAGAACCAATCGGCCTTGATGACCCAGAAAAAGAAATAATTAGAGATGCCAAACGAGTTAAAGTGAGTATACGATAACTATTTATTGGACATATTAGGGTGGTATTCATGACCAGATCTCAACTTACGACCATTTTCTTCACGAAGACTATCTTATTTGAATATACGGATGCTTCGTTGTCTTATTTTAAGACAATCTATCATGAAGTTCTTGTTCCTGGTGGTCTTCTTTTCTCGAAGACGGTCTTAATAAGAATTCATTTTTCGTCGACTTCCATCATTTTTACGTTGGGTCAGCTCATCGAAGTGCTCGATTCGTGTTTCCTATATCTGTATGACTTTCGGACATCTCATGGCTGTTCGTTGTCCTTGGTTAAACTCATATTGGAATCACAGCATCAGTATATGCATGGCAAAGTTTTGTATATTATAATTTACATTTGTTTTAAAATTCAAATAGAAACACTTGAGAAAATGTTAAGCGATAAAAAAAAAAAAAAAAAACAAACTTCATGAGGTTTAATCAAAATATGACCTAAAATAAAATATCTTACGTTTAAACGATACAAATAATTGCAATCAAGAAAAGTGACAAGTTGACGATAAAGACTAGAAATAGCACCCGACCAAAGTTGCAGCTGAGTATAACAGCTGCCAACAAATTACTCAAGAGGTAAGTGAGTAATTTATTTTTGTTATACAATTTTTTTTACCAAATTATCATATAAAATTGTAACACAACATACTTGGTCTAAAGTTATAGTACTAAGAAATTGATTAATCGATAGACAAAGTATTAAAATTTGGTTTTGGTTTTTAAAATTTCTTCATGTGTATTCGGTTGATACATTATAAAGTAATGTAATTTACTATTGAATATGTTTCGACAAATTGGCTAAAATACGTATTTTATTGTAGGGAAACTTGAATCAGTCGAAAAGATTGCGGGCCAGTAATAAACGAGCACAGAAAGATCCATTTGCTATAGAATATGAAACACTGATAACTACCCAAGGAGGGCTTGACGAAACAGAAATGGAGCTAAATGAGAATTTCGATGCAATTCGTTTGTGCGCTTCACATATGTCAGAGGCTCAATTAGGTAGTAAGTATTATCTAATTGAATTTAAAGGTAGTTTAAAGTTGGAGTTTGAAACAGTAATTTACACCAGTTTTGGTATCAAGCTATCGCTACTTGCGGTTTGGGAATTTAATATTTACGTGGAATTTATTCACACACCATTATCTCACAATGCACCTATTCACACTTGTCAAATTCATGTGTAATTCATTTTAGATGTGGCACAAGAAAATGAAGAGCAGCAATCTGACGTCAGTGATGCTATGGAAGAGAGCACTCCGTCAACCTCAAGACAGTTTGCCTTATCACACAGTAAGTAGTGATTATTTTTAGCTCTACTCGAGAAATTATTTTTCATTCGTTTACTCACTCCGTTGCATGACTTTTAGCTGAAAAGATCGTCTTTATGTATTATACTATAATATTGCAGTGAACTACATGATTCAACCAGGAACCCATCTTTCAAGTTTAATTTGCGGGTCACAGCAATTTACAATGCAGACTGATACCGCTATTCAAGAAGAGAGCTTGAAAGTCAAACGAGTGAAGCGGTTAATTGTACATGATAAAGAACTAGCAAAACTTCGGTGTAGTTATGAAACAGAAGTGGGTGAAATCAGGAAGAAGTATGAAGAAGAATTGAATGATATGAAAAAGAAGCATTTGGAAGAAATTCACAGTTTGGAAATGCGCTTTGCAGAGGCTAGATTAAAGCAAGCTGAATTAGAATTACAAACAATGGCACAGAAATAATTATGTGTGTTATGAATTTAACACATAATATGAGTATTAAGACAAAATCAAAGAATCAGAACAAAAATGTAAATAAATAGATGTATGTATTACAACGTTAGCCAATAAAAATTTTATAGTCGGAATATAACACAGTCTAATATTTTATACTTACAATTCTAATCCCTAGTTGATCATTACACAGCTGATCAAAATATTTTTCTGCGTATTCTTATGTTCTTACGTCAAACGAAATATTGTTTAAACGTATACGAACGAGAGCTTCAACAAACAGTCGTGTATCACAAATGTAACGTAAAGGTTCTAAGTTTTCAATTTACTTATCATCGAAATTGCGTTTTATACTACCTACTTGTGTGTTCAATTATCCGATCAGTCCTTTTGATATGCATGGCAACACATACTTTCAAGTGCTAAATACCCTTCCAAAAAATGCATCCACGTTTTTCATGAGCATCAAAGTTTCACCCAACAAGGAAAACTGGCTGGTATGTCGGAATGATTTCACAAATTAATGAAAAATAATATATTGTTGCATACTTATCATGCCATAAATGTGAATCATACTGTTATAGTCACAGAACGCTCAACCATTTTGAAGCTACATTTCTAGTGAAGTGGCCTTTAGTACTAAAACGAAGCAGGTAAAATATTACATTGGTCACCAAAATTTTGATTGATACACTGGCAACAAAACCTTATACTCTTAATATGTAGTTGTTAGCATTTTCCAGGTCATCTATGATTGGTTGAAACAGAAATGTTTTCATTCAGCTGTTACACATCTACGTAGCATTAACGATGCTTTTGCACATTAGATGTAAATGTGAATATCGCCCTAAAGTCTTTTCAAAATATATTTATAGCTACTAGCCTTTTAAAGTTTTGAAATTCCACTGTTGAATTTACGTGAACGTGTATTGTAAACTAATAATATAAAACAAATAGAATATTTGTCCCGAAACATCTGAAAATTCGAGAGAATTTATAGCTTATTTTTTATGACCACTGTTCCATAACATTTAATACAGTACATTGAAATGTCTGTTTCATTACAGTGTTTTAAAATAATCTTTCAATTTAAAGCCTCTTCTACAGTTACTTTTTGAACTGCGATTTGATCACTTTTGTTAGACTGAAATTCTTCGAAAGCTTTGTGTCTCAGAAACTGGAAATTTCTAATTCATACATCGCACACAGTGGTAGCGCCATAAAAAAGTACGTCATTATTATTGTTTCACTTAATGTTATCGGAAGATTTGCTTTTTTTTTACAGTTACAGTGTTCTTATTAGCGTTTTACCATTTTTATTTGCCAGGATTCTGGTCCAGCGACACCTTCTCCTGCAAGAAAGGGTCCAGGGAAGAAAGCAGCGCCGGCCAAAAAAGTTATCGAAGAGACTCCACCAAAAGCAGTTGGCAAATCTCCAAAAGTAGCAGCAAGTTCACTTAAAGTTAAATTGCCAACAAAGAAGGCAACCCAAAAAGGTACTTGTTTGCCGTACTACAAACTTCCTACGTAAATTGTTCCTTAATTTACACTGATGTATAGGAAATATTAATTTTGTATAACATGCCTTCTCGTTATTTTTTTTCCGTACATCAGGAGTGGAGCGAATATGTGCCAATCATTTTTTACCTGCTAGAATATAATGGCATAAAAGTTTGTTTACTTTAAGTAACCACACCTATGTAACTTTCTGTTACTGTTTGTGTCCATGACATTTTTAACTGTGATAATTAGAGTCGTCACTGATGTGAGAAACGAGTAACAAACATTTTTGTGTCCATTTTTTTTCTAGCTGAAGTAAAACCTCCGGTTGAAGAAAGTGAAATGCTTCCACCACAGTGGAGTTCTCCACCTGCGAGGCGAACTCAACCTGCACCTGAGAAGACACCACCAGCAAAGACTAAAAGAGCCTTGAAGTATGTAAATTTCACTTTCATTTTTAAACACTTTATTTTACCTTTACCTTTGGTACTTTCAGCGCTTGCTAGTTTTCATCACTAACAAAACTACGTTTGTAGGTGGGGTAACTAATTTTGTGATATTCAATCAAATATGTATAAAACATTGCAACAGCAAATTTGACAACTAATTGAATTAACACAAACGCCATAGCCTTAGGTATAAATAAACCGTTAAGAGTTTTTTATCCATGGTAGTTGACGCTTTATGCTGTATTGTAAAACTAATTATTTATGGGGGTACTGCTATCAGTATTTTTTGAAACCATCCAAAGTTTCTTAAAACATTCATAATATCCCAAAGAAATGAAGTACTTTTTAGACTTTAAGGAATTATGCTTGTTCATATAAATGTTTGGGAAAAAATGGATTAACAAGAAAAAGATGGTCAAATATGGCAAACAAAAGTCTGTGAAGTCCCAGTTTGCAGATATTTAGTTCAAATGTTTAACAACTAATTTTCGTCGTCATTGGCTGAATTTTTCTATTATTTTCAGGAATAATTTTTCGAGTTATTCTACTTTGTTTCTCATAATCTGACGATTCTATCAGTAATTTTCTAAATTTCAGTCTGCCAGAGACTAGGGAACGAGAGTCACAACTTACGCTGTTTGTAAAAACGTAGGTTTGAAAAAAAAAATGACGGTTTAAAGTTTTAGTAAAATTTTCTGATAATGTTGTGTCGTAATATTCAGTTCCAATCCTAAATGTATTTCTAAATCTCACAGTGCTCTTTTCTCACGAATGTAATATTTTCTTTCATTATATATTTAGTCCATGTTAGTTAATTTCGAGCGGGTTTATGCCTATCTAGAGTGCTTGTCCATTCTTGAATCGTACTGTTGTACACGCGTTGAAATTGTTGCTTATTGAAGTTATTAGTTATTATAAAGTTAACTTTATGGACGTATATTTCAATGAAAATAAATGAATCTGAGCGCGCTGTGGCATAAATTTTTGTTCCAAAGTTCTAAACTACAATCTATCCATTACTAATCTTGGTTCTTATGCATGTGTTATTTGCACTGTTGTTGTCATGCACTGTCTCATCATTTCTAGGACAATATATTCACTGGGCTTCTGTAAACGCTAATTTACATGTTAGAAATCGAAAATATAATACTTCACATATTACTGCATTAAATATCTTACACGCGTGTTGGTTGTTCATATAAATTCTGCCATCTTATGCTACTGCCATGCTGATATTGACTATTTTACTTTACACTGTACAATTGTTTTATTGTAAAAAGTACATCCGGGTTGCATGAAAATTATTAACATTTGGTGACGTTCATTAATTCGCATGATTATTTCACATCTGATTGAATACTTTTCTTTATGATTTTAGCGACCTTTATGATCAGCTTGATATAGATACTGAAGAACATTTTTTAAAGTAGGATTATAAAATATTTTTAAATTTTGAATATCTCACTGCTTCAAGTTTTATTTTGGAAGGATTTATTTTTAGATTTTTATAATTCATTCACTAAGTAGTACACTAATATGGAACTACATTGTCTGCTTCGAAAAATGTTTCTCAAAATTTAAGATCATGTGGTACAAAAAAAATTTGCTTTCACAGAGGATATACTACAGCAGTTATTATCCCCTATTACTATATGAACATGCCAAAGCCCACTCACATTTACACATACACGTGATATTAATTTAACTCAACTTAATCTCAGTTTCTGCTACATCTCAATATTTTTCTTTTTTTATAGATATAGATATTTGTCTTGTTAGAACATAGAAACAGTTTATAATTGTTGGAAGGTCAGATAGATATATGTAACCTGTTCGATTACCTTGAATTCACAAATTGAAAAACCTGCCTTCCTCATCGCTTCCAAATTCCTATTACGCTATTTCTCCTATCAACTTTTTTTTTTATTTTTCTATCCTTATCTCTCTCCTCCATCCAAATCCTCGTACCGGCGCACATCTTACAGGGCCAAAGTCCAGGAACCCTGCAGTATACGCTGTTCTTCGAGTATGGGGCTAATTCCCAGTCTTCAGTGTCGCGTTTGCCTCTGTCTTTATCATCCCGAATGTGTGGATGGAGCTGAATTTACTGGCAGCAACGAATATGTGTGCAAGGTGCGTTTGCTTATTTCACAAAATTTAGTTCATATCCGTTTACAAATTTCATGTGATTTTTTTGTCATTCTTCTTAATTTTAATTTACTTTTATAATATTAATTTATAACTTTTTGTAGTCATACTTTGAAAAGCGATGTCTACTGGTGATGTTTGAAGATTTCTTTCAATCTAGCAGACTCCCTATGTATTAGTAGAATGAAATTTTAGACTGAGCTTAGGAAATCTCTCCTTCTATTTGCAGAATTGCCAGCAGGAAAACGAAGATTCATATCAGCAGCAACGTCAGCAAATAAGTCAACCGTTAACTCCACCACCATTGATACCAATAAGTATGCTAGGAGCCCAAAATGCTAAGTCGAAACATCCATTGAACTCAACACCTCCAAAATTGCAAAGAATACCAAAATCTGAAAATCCAGATTCGCAAATCAGAAATGCTTCGAAAAGTTCGAGATCTATACTGAATAAAAAGTCACCTGTCGTTGAAAAGAATGAAGGTAGCTGGTTCACACACTCAAGGAATGAACTTTTACACAGTTGCGATGGTATGTTACCAAAACCGGCCCAAAATATTGCATTAATGGCTGGTAAAAAGTACATTGTTGTGCCCAAAAATAACTCTATGGCTGTGCAGCCTGCCGTTACAGCTAAACAAGACAAGATTGGTGACAAGCCACCCATACTTAAAGAGAGTTTGCCCACCGAAGTTTCTAACTCAACAGAGAACTCGTTTTCCTGTTCAACTCTTAACAAAGGTTTGACAACAAAACTTACGAAAACCGAACAAGACAAATCTAATTTCGACATAGGATACTTTGCACGAAATGTATCGGACGTAACGAACTCAGCCTACAGTGAATCTTATACCGAAATCGACTTGGTAAACAGAGACGATAGTCGATCACAGTCAAAGAATATTAACGATAAGGTGTCAAACGATGTTTCGAAAAATTCAACTCTAAGAACTGATTCGATAGAATTGAACCCATCAAACCTAATGTGTACACATAGAGAAACGACAATGGTCGTCGATGTAGAAAATCACAAAACTTCAAAAATTACACTTGTAACCCAAACATCTAAATCAGATAATTCTGAATACTTGGAATTTGGGGAAAAAGATTTGAAAACTTCACAGAATCACGTTAATTCAAAAGGGCCGGAGTTCTCGAGGACACATAACAAGTAAGTGTGATTCTGAAAATATTTGTTTTTGTTTACCCAAAAAATAAACAGGAAATTATTTTTTTGAGTTCAGTTACTTATTGGGTCAGGTTTTATTCCCTTCTGAGGTTTTGGCAGTTGCTTTGTACATATTGTATTTACAAGATGGTATTGCTATGTTCATTGTATAATTAAAAACATTGAATTTAGATTTCCATGATTAATTCTCATATATATATATATATTCTCATATATATACATATATCGCTCGTTCTACGTCAAACCGTACGATTTTCGGTAAAAATTTTAATCAATGACCTCGATATTTTTAACATTTAACAGACGCATTCTACTAATGAAATAATGGAACACGTGTTTCGCGAAAAAAATTTGCGATTTTTCCTGAAGAAGATATGCATGGTAGAAAATTGCAGACAACCACAAAAACGTCGCGCTTGCGAATATTCAAACTGCTGTATCTTCGAATCCATTCGCCGTACAAAAATATGCAAAAGATTGATTTTGAAGATATTGCAAAATATAAACGACCCAATTAATAACCCTGCCAAATTTTTTTGTACGACCAATGGATTCGAGGATACAGCAGTTTGAAAGTTTGCATGCGCGACGTTTTTGTGGTTTCGTCATCTTCTTCAAGAAAAATCGCAAATATTTTCGACGGTTTCACGCGGAACGAGCGATGTATGAAAATTAAACATTGATATTTAAATTCATATATATATTAATATCAAATAATTAAAAAAATATACATATTATGTATATGATTTTCTTACTGTACTTGAACACCAAAGTATTTCTATATTTCACAGTTGAAATTTTATCAAACAGAATAATCGTACCTAGAGGTAGTTGTAATTACTGCAGACAAAATCAATACTTCAATATTGCCTTATGGAATGTAATTATTTGAGATCATTTTTCTTTTCTTTTCTTATTTTTTTTTTTTGCAGTTATTTCTCCGAATCTTCCTTGCGAATCCAAATGTAATTGTATTAGGCAGAGTATAAAAATCTTTCTTTAGCGTTTGAACGATTGTTTTCATTGTACTGTTAAGCGGTTGAGCTTTTGAGGAGTATCTGGTCTCAATAAAATTAACAAATAAATGGCAAAATTAAAATTTTTTATTATTGAACCGATGAGTCTTCAGTGTTTTCAGACTACCCTGTTGATCAGAAACGAATATTTTTCAAGTGTAATGCTATTTTCATTTCAACATTTATTATAAATTGTAAATGCAATATATACTGACGTTTATTATATTTGGAAATATAAAAAAAGACAATAAAGATAAAAGAACAAGAAGCAACATTAAAAATGAATTTGATTTTGATTTATGATCGAAGCACACTGCCTTAGCTTCGAAACATGGCCAATTTCTGTTCAAGCATAAAAAAAAGTGATGAATTGTTGAAAATTCCTTAAATGGTAATTGTAGTATCAAGGTAAAAAATTCATAAGTGGTATTTATGGCAAAAAAAAAGCAAAAAAAAAAAAAAAAAACACTTGCAGGAAATTTTATTCTGTGAAGTACCATGTCTAAATTAAACATTACGTTAATGCTACAATTATGGAGATAGCATAATGAACCCTGTATGGTGCTTCAATGAAAAAAATCTAATTCATTTTTACTTTTTATATTTACAGATATAAAGACATGTGCGAGCCGAAACACAAAAACACTTAGTGCGTTCTCCCACAAAACATTCCTAAAGATCCTATCCAAACACATTGTTTTCCTAACTTTGTGCCAATTTTTTATCTTTGATTTTGTTTTCCTTGTCTGCAATGTCAATAACTTTTATCATTAATACTCAGTTTTTTTATAGCAATATGTAAGAGCTTCACACCGGACGGTTACCCTATATTATTGAATTCATTCTGTGACCAAATCAAGCATTACTGATTGAAAATTAGTTGTACATAATATCTTTGCATTACATATTATATTATTATCGTCTGGGTACCAGTATGTAAAATTTGTATTCAGGTTCCTTTGTGCTTTCTGATATTCTCAAGCAAGCCAAAAAAGTTATGATTATGCTTTAATTTGATTATGAATTGATATCGACTATTTCGGTTCTTGTAAGTAATGTACAGTATAGTGGTCACGACTTGGGTATCCTGATATTATTCGTGAGTTGGGTATTTAATATGTAAAGGAATTTCTTTCTGTTTTTATTACCAATATGGTTTCATTTCACATCGTACCAATCAATACCTGAATATAAAGTGTTAATTCGGAATGGTTACTTATATCTAGTTCAGTACCTATGGTATATCGATAAGTTTTTAAATACTGCATTTGAAATGGTATGATGTTGTCACGTTTTCCTGTAGATTACCGAAGACATCAAAGAGACCATCCTTAATGAGATGTCGAATTTCCACACAGATAAATCTAAAGAAGCAACATTGTTCTTTTAAATTTCAGAAAAAGGCAGCTGCAGGTCGAAAGTGAACAAAGGCAGCATTTCATGGTATCTGTTTGCGCTGGTTATCATGCCTTGTCTCGGGTGTTCCAATATCTTAAAGTACAGGAGCTTCTCAGGGCAGCTCGGGTGTGTAAGATGTGGCGAGATCTAGCTGCACATCCTGCATTATGGAAAACAGTTCGTATGAAAAACAGTCAGGTGACGGATTGGGACGGACTAGCAGAATCGTTGAAGAGACATGGAACTCAACATTTGGATCTGAGAAAAATGCTGGTGGCAGGAGAGTCTGACGATATTTGGAGGAAATTTGTAAACGTCATTCCACGTGTCACAAGCCTAGTTAGGCTCGAGTTATGCCGGTGTCCAGTATCCGTTGTTGAAGATGTAATCAAGAGCTGTCCGCAACTTGAAGTACTAAGTGCTATGACGATAAAATGTGACTCTCTTAATTTGGGGTCCGTTGGAAACCTGAAACATTGCCTAGAGCTCAAGCTGAAAGCGATAAGTGGAATGTCCTTGAGCGGAGATCTTACACCACTCAAAGAACTGACGCAACTGACGCATCTGGTGAGTTACCAACTAGTAATTTTACATTTTACGTTACTTGAAAAACTCTGGGATATACATTTTCGTGTCTGGGATAGAAAAGCACATACTATAATATTGTCTTGACCATATCTTCAGCTTTTTGTTTCACTATTTTCACAAACCAATTACTAGTAGGAGAAATATTTGAATGTACAAGGAGGACACGTCTAGATATATGAAATTTCGTATGTTTTATTTTGTAACGTACTTCTGTGTCATGAAATTACGGATAACGCAAACAAATAATGTACATTGGAACGAAATATGTAAGAAATGTTTTCATATCTCCCCATTCGTTATTTCATAGTTTTCTATTACTGTTTACAAGATTCCTTGATCCACAACACATATTTTTGTATCTACTCATTGTCTTTTTATTTGAAACGATGCACACCTGTATCTTTATCATTTTCAAACTTATTACAAATTTTATACGAATTATGTAATATGAAGCATTTAAACATTAACAAATTGTGTTTTTGACATCAGTTTATCGTGCTATAAGATAATAAATTTGTGACTTTGTTGACCATTTACAGAGCTTGACGTCTGTCAAAGAACTTGGCAAAAAGAAAATTGATGTTATAGAGTCACTGACGAATCTGGAGACATTGGAGCTTGGCGAATGCTCAGATTTCCCAGACAAGTTTGGTACAGTAGTTCTTCAAAAGCTAAAGAAATTGGAGCGTCTCAGATTAGAAAAAGGACAAGGTTCCTGCTGTACTTTTGATATTCTTGAGGGTGTCTCAAAGCTTGAAATTCTTAATCAACTGGAATTGGTTAATTTCGATGTGAAAAATGGATTCGACAAGTATTTAGCCAATTGTAAAAACATCAAAAGATTACTGATTATACCAACGTATATTTCCCAATCTGCAACATCAAACAATATGGTCCTTGGAGGAGTTACTGAGCTCTCAAATAATTTGACACATTTTGTGTGGGGAGTGACACTTGAGCTATTGAGAGTGACCGAACTTTTCGTTGATCAATGTAATCAGATGAGTAAACAAGTTACAGGAGATTCCATACCTGTTTTGAAGCCTGTTCCATGTTTAAAACTAATTGAAGATATCGAAGAGGAAAATAGTGAGGCACCAAAAGGTAAGCAAACTGATTTTTTTTTCGTCGTAGCATTGTTTATTTTGTACAGAGATGTAAGAAAAAGTTGTTGAAATATGAAAATTAGAGGAAATCCAGATAAAAACTTGTATTTGAAATATTTCGCAATGATAAGTCTTTTATTACACAAAAAACTTCTAACTACTACAATAACTAATGTATATGATTTTATAATACAGTTTAGACTTTTTTAGATTTTGTGCCAAACCTAAGTTTTATATCTTATTATTGAAATCTGAATAATCATCAATCGACTATTCATAATTTTAATTACAGGTGACGATAAACAGCAACCAAATTTAACGAATCCGCAGGTGGATATCTTGCCTCTTCCACAATTACAAAAGTTGCTTCTGACTGCGTTACCAAAAACACGTGTCAAGATTTTGAAGATTCCTTTCCACGCGACTTGGCGGCAAAGCATTTCAGACTCTACTACCCAGTAAATAAGAGAATTACGAAGAAGATGCAGATAGAATTTACAAGAAAAAAAATGATGAGTTTTAAGTTAATTCAACTTGGTTGCACAATTTATCATTAAAATATTTACGAACTTAATTAGACAGGATTATGCCACGACCCGCAGTGTATTTTACAGAAATTTATACACGTTTGAAATAAATTAGTCATACGTACAGATTGTTCTCTAAATCTCGATACACTCACGAACGAGAGTGAATAAAATATTCTATCATCAAATTCAGTTGGCTTTCAGAAATGAGGAAACTGAATTTAAGCCACTTTAACCCTAATATGTTGAACTCTCAAACTTGACATTGACTGTGCACTGAATTCTGTTGGTTTTTAATGTACAATCCCTATGATATCGATTTCTCGCAGTCAAGTGTATACAGACTTTCGGTACTGGTCAAATAATCACAAGTTCTTCAGTCCTTACTTAAAAGATTGATTTTCGACATTGATCTGCCCATAAAATCAAGACCTTTTTTGGTCAGATCGATGAATTCGGTATACCCCCGATGTTAACTTGGTTTGGTTTACGCCTCATCTACTAAACTTTGAGTGTAAAAACTATTCGTACATGATATTTGTTTTTAACTATCACACAAATTTTGCAGAACAGTTGAATATGCATCGACGTTTCTTCGCACACAAGAAAATTTTTTTAACACTTTTCTTGGCACTCCATGATGAAAGATTCGAAACGATTGATTCGATGATTTAATAGTTTTATTCTGTGATTAGAAAGGTTGGTTTTTTTAATCCAATAGTACGTAATTGTTCCATGCATGGAGAGAATAGTTGGCAGAAACTGTAGCAACAATAACTAAGAAATCATTAATCAATTGGAAATTGAGATTTATGGGCATTTGGAAATTTTTGGCAGTTGACTCTGGAATATATTCTTGCAATAACTTGATTCGAGAGTTGAATGTAGGTAAATAGGTACTAGCATGCTAAAACAGACAATCATCGAGTATTGGATTTTGACAGCCTCAATTTCCTGTCCGTGCATAGAATGTTTTTTTTCTTATTATAAAGAACTAAATGATACTTTGCTAAATTAAGAACAAAGGATTGTTTTATCACGCTATGTGGTTTATGGTAATAATTTATTTTATTCAATGCTAGCTTAATGTTAACAATAATTAGGGCAAATCTATTCGCATGGAGTGTATAATGCTGATTTGGTTACAGAAATTGTGGAGCCAGTCTGAAATAATATTACGGACTGTTATGCAAAAGTGGCAACCGCATGAATAATTTCAAGGACCCGATAAGGCTCGTTGAAAGATATTTGAAAACTGTTATACTGGTTTTTTAATTGCATTAATTTATAGACCTGCGTTTGGAAGGTGTTACGTGGAAGATAAGTTCATTTTTCGGTTCTTCTGGTTATAATTCGTGTATACAGTGAAAATGCGATGCTGAATTTATATTTGAGAAAATGAAGAGAATACGAGAAGGAAAATGAATCATGTTATTAGAATGTATAAAATAATGATATACCTATATTGTAAACGTTAGCAATATTAAGGCGTAAGAATTTTTGAGCTGCAAAAAAGAGAAAGAAGAAACGGAATGGAGTAAATTTACATCTAGATGTATTTCTAATGAGAAAATTAGTTTTATTATTATCTTTTATTTCGATCCTCCCTATTACTCCTAACGTAACATTATACGCCATCTGCACATAAACCCCAAAGCGAAGGAAAACGAAATATTACTAACATAAATATTACCTATGCTACAGGTAGAATTGAACAAGAATCGGAGAAGAGTATTACTTCTTGTACATTCTGTAAAAGTTTTTTATAAAGAGATACATTATAATTAAAACGTAAAACATATACCTTTTACCTTCGTAAAGCAAAGTATTATTGTGTGAAGAAAAATTTGTCGACTCATTGTGTGATGTGCATTATTTATTCTAGAAAGAAAGAAAAAGAATCCAATGTTGAAGGTGTTTCAATCTGGATTCAGAGGGTAGAATTCATCAAATTGATTCATGTATAAAATTATTATGGCCGACTGTGAAGGAGTTGCATTCCGAATATTTCGTAGTTCTTCAGCCAAAAATTATTGACTGATCTTTCGCTACTGGAAAAGCATTAATAATAAGACATGTTTGTGAACTTAGCTTATTATTTTATTTTTTTTTAACAAAGTTCGATTAGTTAGTGAAAGCCGGGTTTTTTGTTAATTTGTCGGATTTTGTTTTTCTTTGCATTGGATGAACGAGCTTGCTTTTCCCGGCAGAGTGACCTATCTAAATAAATGCTATGATTTTCTCTGATTGGTTGGTAAAATAATGAAAATTAGTCTAATTAATAATTGACGGGGTTCACCCATATCCTTCATTAATACATTTTCTATGAAGAATATTATGGAATTTCGTAAAATTTTATACTAATTTAAAGGTACTGCTATTTTTTTAAAATCTAAATTTCGTCCCACTTAATTATTGTATGAATGAAGCGAAAAGAAAAAAATGTATAAATGTAGGTATATGTATATCAATCCTATCCTCTTTAATATATATTAGGTATAACGTCATAATCACTACAGTTTGCAGCCCAAAAATTCAGGAAATCGCGTTTTACGTTAATTTGTTTAGGTAGCTGTCTTTTCTTGGGCACAATGTACGGTTCGCTAACGCTAAAGTGCTCGGAAAATGTCGACCTGCAAATTATTTTATTCTATATGGTCGTTGAATTCAGTTTTTCGCTTATACTTTACATATATACAGACCAATTATAATTAGAATCTTAACTTCAGGAGATACAGAGTTCATAAAATTGATATGATACAAAAAGAAAAGATTGGAGGAAAGAGGAAAAAGAAAACAAAAATCGCAACAGCTTTGCCATACGTCTCAATCGCGTTTCATTAAAGGAAAAAGCTAAAGAAAACGAAAAAGATATATTGTATGTACAACTGGTATAAATATACTATGTGCACATGTATCTTTGCTGTATAACATTTCAATAGGTTTACAAAAAATAAAAAGAAATACATATATGTAGTTACATTCGGATTATAATAATTAGTAACTAGAACCACACTTTGAAGAATATTTTCAAACCGTTTAGAACAAGAATTATTTTATAATTCTTGATATTCTAATTTTAAATGTTGCAAGTGGATAATTTTTATTGAAAAATAAAAGAAAAGTGAAAAAAAAAAAACTGAATAAAATATCTACGCACAAAGTTTGTTTTTTTTTCATTTTTACGCGTGATCCGCAAAAATGAGTGCCGTTTAGATTTAAAATTGTGGAAAATATGGCATCAAAACAAAATTTTCTGTAACCCAATATTCTGTGAAGTAGTGTGATCTATGCTTGATTTCCAACTCTCACAAATTCTTGTTACAGAATCGTGACTACGGAAATTTTTGGAAAACTCGCAAGTCTTAAGATTTTGCAACACATTCGTACGATTTTTTTAGAGAGAAATCTGCGTAAATTCTATACGCAATTGAAAAGTGTGAGATAAAATTTCATTTCAGGTGTAAAAAAGTTTGCAGTTGTAAAATGCAATAATTTTCGGGGTAACTCGGGAATGGTGAAATGAAAATCGATTCAGAATATATATATATATTTTTATTTAGTGTCTCAAGTTGGTGTTACTCTAAAATTCCCATCAAACATTCCACACGGAAATTCGTAAAATGGGACTTTTATGGGTAATTTTCATGGAAAACCTTCCACTGGCGTCAGTAAACTATTCATTTCGTAATTCAATCTATTCATTATTTTCGATTTGAAAATTGCTACGTCTTGAATTTTGACATACGACTGTCAATAACGTCGTAGGTAACTAATGTAATTAGTGATAATTTGACTGTCAAGATAGGTTTCGGTTTACGGTTGCGGTTTTGAGGAGTCCGTGTCATTAATTGTTAACCGTAGCTTTTCTAGGCAATTGTACTAACAATTTCGGATTTAGTTTCTTCCGAAAAATAACGGTTAGCAGCCGAATAAGTGGGCGAAAGTTAGCAATAATTTTGATGCTTACACTAAAGATCGTGAATACGTTGCTGGAATTCAAATCAATAACCCGAATGATCGCATCCATTTTTTTGTTTAGCACAACTGATTGTAGGTTATGTCGTTCGAATTGGGAAAGAGGAGAATAAGAACATTCGTTTGCTGTCTATTTTTAGAAGGTTAAAACGCGAATATACACTTAGGTTATTCTCGAGCACCTCTGATCATCGAGTGGTGTTATAATGCGTTTGAATCTTCGTGATAAATTGAGAAAAACTCGAAATTAAATATGGGGAGAAAAAAGTTGCATCCCTCGGCGAAATGTAAACAGCATAACGCATCGTCAAACAAAAAGATACCTCATCAAACGAAAAGGATATCTCCATCTAAAAGAAACGAAATCAACGTCCAGTGCGAGAAACTCTTTCATCGTAAGTATAAAAATTCTCCTCAGTTTTCTTTTCGGACTATTCAGACTCGGTTTTTCCCCATTCAATCTTACAATTGCTCATGATACTCACTGATCGAGCTCCAAATTTGGCATTACATTCGATATTTGATACGCGAAACTCTTTCATCAAATCAAAACTCTCTATTCTTGCTCTTTTTCAATTTAGTTACTATCTCAACAAATATTCTGTTTTTTGTATCCCTTAATTTACTAATCTAACTCAAGTGATCGCAAAGTTGCGTAGAAAACACTATCAACTTTTGGGATTCTATTGAAGAATGGCGTTCCTATTGTAAACAATCGAATCTCTGCTGACTGTTGAGTGGTAGCGAATTACGTTGTGAATTATTTTTAACCACTGTCCTAGAGTTAAATCATAGAAATAAGTAGTTCTTTAACACATTGAAACTCTGTTTTCAGTGAGCAGTAATCCGGCATATGAAACGCAGCTATGGGAAAACTACGTGCAGATATCATCTATTTTGGAAAAGGTTAAACGATTGGAGGAGATGAAGATAGAATCGTCAAAGAGGTGCGAAGCTATTGGCAACTTTGTCAAGTGGTTACGAGATAATGGTGCTAACATCGACGGGGTTAGCATAGCAGAGTTTCCTGGATATGACTTTGGCCTTAAAGCGGAGAGAAATTTCACCGAAGGACAGATGATTCTAGATATTCCAAGGAAACTGATATTCTCTACACAAACAGCAGCACCTGAGTTAAGCGTACTCCAAAATGATCCTCTTGTACAGCACATGCCTCACGTTGCATTGGCCATTGCTCTTCTCATTGAGCGACACAAGGAAAACTCTCAGTGGAAACATTATTTAGATGTATTGCCTAACCAGTACAGCACTGTTTTATACATGAGTACCAACGACATGATTGAGTTGAAGGGAAGCCCGACATTAGGTTTGTATTTCCTGTTTATTTAATTTCAATACAGTGGTTAGTCTGTCTGAAAATTTTATAATCATTGAATTCGGTAAAACTTGGATACATTCCAAAATTATTTTTATCTTACGATATCTTGGATTTTGTATGGGTATTAAAAATTTATGGATTTCTTGCTGAAATCTGAATTCTTGAGTTACTTTGTAAAATGAAAATGTGATTCATGTTTTATTGCAGAAGGTGCTTTGAAGCAGTGCAGGAATATTGCGAGACAATACTCATACTTCAATAGATTTTTCCAAAGTAATCAGAATTCAGTGTCCGAATTACTGAGGGAGGTCTTTACTTACGAGGAATATTGGTGAGTAGATAAATTGGGAATAAGAAATAACACCTCAATGATACTATAATATTTCAGTTCTGAAGTCTCATTGCAGATACTTTGAGCCTTGAGTCAGGACTGAAGTGCCTTGATAAGAAACTCTCTTTATCTGAAAACAAACCTTGTCAAAAGATTATCTAAACACATATCGGTGTCACTTGCATAATTGTTTCCTTTTATATTAAAACTTTAAGAATAAATATACAACAACTAACTATACAACGATAAAGAGTATTTTTACAGGTATTTAAGGTACTTAGAGATATATATATTATACTATACTTTGATACGTGCTTATATTTAAAAGATACTACAAATGGTCAAAATTATCGTGATTGAAAAAAACTTTTTAGTTATTGTCAACGTATGTGACAGGCATGGTGATAATCACATATGGCATTCAAGGGAAAAAATATTTTGAATTTGTTCAGCCACTTTGTTCTTTTAAATCCGTAACCAGATTTTTGTCATTTTTTTTTGTGGGGCTCAGGGGGTCCAATAAAAGACAGAATTATGTTTACGAACTGAACAAAGATGGGTAGAATATCGACCAAGATATAAGTAGTATGAAATTAATCTCATAACAGCTACTGGGAGAATATTTCACTTTAAGGCAGCAGATGCGTCTTGAACGAGATACTTTTTGAGAACTGGTTTTTCTCGGGAAACTTTTGCATCCTTGCAGTCTTATTACGGCAGTTCACTAGTTTTTTTTTATTATTAATATTGCCTATAATTAAGCTGCACTCAAAGTCGGTGATGTGTTGCATCAGATACTTAAAGTAAAAGTAATTTATTTGAGATTTCAGTCGCAGGGTTCACTGGAAACCTTTCAAGTATTTCATATGAATATTTTGCACTAATGCACCTCAAGGCCAAACCAATGGCACGTACATTACGATGCTTATTGTTTACTTATTTAATAAACAATTATTATATTTAAGATTATATTCAAAATATTATATCGTAGCGATAGCATCAATTCAACAGAAAAATGGTATCATTCTAAAACATTTTAATGAGATATCAAAACTTTGATTTCAACATTGAGACTATGCGCTAGTGGAATTGCATTCAACTAAGTATACTTGAAATGATTCTTAAATTGCTACATTTGAACGACAATGCCGGAAACTTTATTTGACAAACCCGTCATTCAAAATTATCATGTCTTTCAGGTGAACGTGAAACCCCTTAACATGTTTCTTGGCACACGATAGTGTATTAATGAAATCGTGGAAACTGCGTTGTTGTTACTTCATGAAATCAGGTATTGTTTCCCAGCTGTCATTGGCATCGAGCGAGTCATTATCGATATCTGTTTTCGATTCGAAATCATCGTTCTCAAAATCATTGCATTGTTTTTGCGGTCTCTTTACCGTTGATGTCGCAACAACGTCAACCATTATCGAATTAATGCTGCTGGTATTTGATAGTTTTCTAGCAGTTGCTCCTGGGTTGTGGAATACAGCCTTCGAAAACGAGTTTCTATAGGTGAATTTCTTTTTCTGTTGAATTCTGCACGCGATAAATATCGACAAAAATATGACAATGGTCACTCCCAGTATACCGCCGCTCGCTATTATGCTCGGCTTTACTTTTGAAATTGATTTCTTTTCTGGATACTCGTAATCGTTTATTCCATACAAATTTTTCATCAAATCTATATCATTTTTCAGTATTTCTTCGACACGTCCAATCTCTTCTAAATCTGCCAAATTCATTGATGGTTTTTTCACTCCTTCAAACACACTTTCCGTTTCTTGTATTCCTCCATCCAGAACTGGCACTTTTACTGCTTCGATACTCGTATAGTACGACGATCCTTCTGAATCTCTCTGAACATTTTTATTCGCCGTCATCGACTGTACCGTCGGTATCAAATCCAAATTCTTTGTAACCTCTTTGAAAACCGCGTGTGTTCTGGGTCCCATCCTTATCCCAACCTCTTCCCATCTTACAATAGGATTTTTCACAGTCTTATCGGAGTCAGAGATGTCCTTATCAAAATCTGAAATATTTTTCGTAACATTTTTGCTTTGAGAAAATAAGTTGATCAAATCTGTGGCAAAATATTCACCCTCAATACCAAAATTTTCTTTTGCCTTATCCTGATCCTCTGATTTATCTTGCGGCATTTTTAATTTCTCTGTACTTTCCAATTTCATATCTATACTCTGGCTGTCCGATGGAACGTTACTTTCTTTAGATGCTTCCGCAACTTCGTCAGCGCTCTTGTTCACCTTGTCTTTTCTTTTCTGATCATTAGTCGGTTGAATCTTTTCTACTTCCTCTCGGTATTGATGATTGGCTTTGAGATTCTGAGACGATAACATTGAACTCTGTTCCTTCGCTCTGAATACTTCAGCAAAATGCACTTGGCTCGATCCTCTCTGTCTCAGAGCAATTAATTCTTCTATGCTCATGTTTCTGGAAGCTAACAACCGCTCTAATCGCTCAGCGCTGGATCCAGAACTGAAAAGCTCCAATATCTCTGCACGAGATTGGGGGTCCACTTTGGGTATAACAACCTCATGCAATTTTTGATTAAAGGTAAAATTTTTCTCGTCATTACGTAGATTACTCAGGTTGAGTAGAGGTCTGCCTTCCGATGAGTTTGAATTTGTGTTTACAATTTTTTCAGCCAATTCTATCTGTCCAGTCTGATTTCTGAGGTGTTTCAATACTTCATTTTGTGGCTTCTTTGCAATACCACTGGCTTCTGTTTCTGTCTTATTCACAATTTTCGTTTCAGTGTCGCTGATAATCGGTCGCACGTTTGTCTTCAGAGGCACAACTCGTTCAGCATCCAGTTTTGCAACCACGTCTGTCTGAGGGATGTTCATTTGGATGGCACCATGCAGAATATGTTTTCGTTTGGAATTTCGCATCGTGATATCATAAACGGGTGGAATAAACTTTGGCATCTTTGAAGGGTAATCAGAAAATTCCATAATTTCATCCTCGTCGTCAGTTTCGGGTAGAAATCTTTTGTCATCAGAGTTCACAACGATTTTTCGATCAGCCTCGATACCATCTTTGAAAACAGTTGTTGTTTCGCTCGACAAACTCTTGTTATCCGAATTGATGAGCTGCGCTTTCAAATTCCCGGCTTCATTTTCTTCAAGTCGTAAATTCGGCAGTCTTATCTCATTGGTGGACGATACGTTGCTCGCATTCTTAGCAGCTTCCGGTGCAAGCAAGTCCGAATACGATTCGCTGATGTTCAATACCAGAGGAACCCTCGTCTCGAGGTTTACTCTCGTTAGACCGACGTTCAGATCCTCGAAACTTGAGTTTCCGTCGCTTTTCGTCGTCGGTATAATTTTTCGACTGGGTGACCAGCGTCCTCCGTTTTCATAGTTCGACGAATTCCGAAGTACAAGCAAACTCCTGTCCGGTAATTCGGTTGAACTCGATTCCTCCCCGGAGTTTTCGTCTTCTTCATTTCCGGCTCCATCCTCCCTCTTATTTGACTTCAAAATTCTAATAGCGTCTGGCTTGCCTTTCAAGATATCAGTCAGAGTTAAATTCTTCTGTTGTAAAATCTCAGAGAGACTCAGGTTGTTCCCTTGCATTTTTAAAAACGCTTTTAAATCCACGCTTTCCCGCGATGATTCCTTTCCATTTTCTCCCCCCGTCTCGGCGAGCTCTGACGCTTCTTCTCTTATTTCCATCGTCTTCCATGATCCCGGAAACTCATGACTCCCAGGCGGTCTCCGTTTCCTGGGTCTGGGATCGTCGTTGTCGCCATCATTGAAGAGCTCGTATTGATTGGTGTAATTTTGCAAGGTCTCGCGATACTTTCCTGCCTTTTTCGCGGTCCCTGCATGATCGACATCGTCTATGGTGTCAGGATTTTTCCTCGTATCTTCGCGGCTTCTGAACGTCTCCGATAATTTTTCACCCCCGTTTCTACTCACGGATGAGTAAACCTCTGTAGTGGTGGTCGCTTCTCCTAACTTCAGTTTGGTTCGATGATAATTTCTGTGTTCACGCGACTTGGGCTTCCTTTCTGCGCCCCTGATACCGATGTAAATTTTTTCCTCTCGCGATGTTCCTGCTCCGGTATTGTCGAGGTCTTTTATTCCGACTCTTGAGTCAAAACTCAACCCCACCGGTTCGTTTTCGTCGTATTTAATCACGCTGTCGGGCTCTTCTCGCCACCCGCTTGTAAACGATATCGTCGAAAATGGTGCCAGCGGCACGGAATCTCCGTCTCGCCATTTTGGCTCCAATGCTTCACCATTATTCCGCCACTTTCCAATTACCACCCGACCCGAATCTTCACTCGAATAATTCTCATCCTGCAGGTATTCGTCCTGCAGCTCGGAGCCCTGGAAGAAAATAATACACGTATTCAGTCACCTAGATTCTTTCGCTTCGATATTTTTCACAATTATACGCCCCCCCGATTGAAATAATTATATTTTACCCAGGAAAAGATCTGTCATTTAGTGATATTTTTAGATCCTACTGTTTCAGAGATCCACTTTTTTTTTAATTTGCGTACATCGAAAAAATTATCGTCTTTAATGAAATTTTCCATTTAATTTTAGTTTTATTTCTTTGACAACGATCTCGTTCTATTAGATACTTTCGATTGTTCTCTAGGATTGACTCATTTTGCAGAGGATGATTTATTGACTACCAATTTCGATTCGACTCTGCAATGAGAAAGACGGAAAACAAAAACCAATCTATACAAAGTATTACAGAAAATTTTGGTTAGACTAAAAACAAATTTCTCAGTTATTATATGAATTGATTCCGATATACTATTCTAAATACTAATTTACCAAATTTTATTCACAACTCTTTACTAAAATCTGTTTCTAGTTACGTCACAATTTTATTAATTTTTTTTTTTTTTGTCAACTCTCAAAAACTTACTCGAAAATCCAGTGCAATCATCACTATATTACATAAATCAAAAATTCACAAACAGTTTTCAACTCAAGTTACAGCACTAGAGTATTAATAATAGTAAGAAATGATGAAAAGTTGGCCAGCTGCCAAAGAAATATATACCTAATATCCGTTCATACGCATACGTACACACAAACGAATATAAAAAATGTTACTTGTCGAGTTACGGTTCAAGAAGAATTACGTGCATACGGAACATATTTCTTAGCATCGTTACATATATATATATATACATACATACGATATCCCATATGTGATTCCTCCGGCTTACATACTTTTTTGAATTCCTGACATAGATATCACTATTTGAAAGCTAGAATGACATGAATTATAGCGTGAAGCTATTCGAGAAGAACTCGTAAATATACGTTCATATTACATGCATACATTCACGGAGCTCAGACAGAGGCGAATATTGTCCGTCAGTGTTTTGCACAGCGATGTATAATTTGTAAGATTAGAAATTACCTTCGAGTCAAACGAACAACCGTAACAGGTTGAATGGCTAGTATTAAATTCTATACAAAAAACCAAAGTGTATCAACGCTGAAGATAATTGTATAAATAATTGGAAAGCAATCGCTGGTGAAAAAGATACAACGAATCTAGATCATTGTTCATATTTTTATTATCAAAGTGGGAATAACGATACCATCTACCCATTGTCATGCTGCAGAACTTGATGCTGCGCGTATGTTTTTTATTCACGGCGTGTTCGTGTGCTAAGACAATTAGAAAGAAAGTACGTGCATAATTACATCTACTATTGTTTAGAGTTGCACAACGCGTATGAAAGTTGGGGAAAAATTGGTACTTATTATACACGTCCTAATAACAAGTACGTTTTGTTATGTTGCGGTATAATTCCAACGTGGAGAAAAAAATGAGACACAATGAGCGAATAACAAGTAATATACATAAATGTATCATGTGGAATGGAATTTTACCCATGCCACGATCGAATTTCAATTACAATGTTTTTTTGTTATTCTTTTACCTGTCTTTCGTAAGCTTCTATCACTGTTCTCGATGTTTCGTCGGCGGTTATTTTGTAGGTATCCAGAAAATTGCACAAGTTTGTTGTAACGATGAACAGAACAATTAATGGTCTCAACATTATTGACGAAAGTGTTATAATATACAGTTTTGCATATTTTACTTTTTATTTGTGATTTTCTATTCGACGAGGCGCAAGTTTCTTGAACACGCTTTGAATAAGTTTTTCTATTATTTTCCTCGATTTTTCTTCTTTATTTTTTCTTGTTTTTAATACATCACGCGAAACTTGTTGTAATTTTGTTTATCGCTGTTTCCTCTCACGGGTTTTAGAAACACGTGAATATAGATGACAAATAAAAGTAAAATTACGGATATTACGTTCTTTCTGTTTAACGCGGTTAACAAATCGTCAAGTTTCATTGAAGCTCACTTTTAGTTATTCATTTCTCGATGTAATTCGTTTCTTCGATATACGCAGTTTATATACAACGATTTTTATAACGTGATATTTGGATGCGGACGACGTTTCGTCACGTCATGATTAAGTTTACTTTAAATTCAATTTATTCACCTTTCAAGCTGAGTTTAAAAAAATAGTCTGCCCAATGGCAGCTCGTAAAATCGCAGTATTCACCGTTTCAACGTTTATCTTTTTCAAAATCACCATTCAACGATATATAAGAGAAGTTAAAATTTTGCGTTCCCGATATAATAAAATTTATTCCGCACTACGATTACACCTTTTAATTAGTCTTTTTGTTTTATAATTAAATTAATTGTTTTTGGCAATGGTTTGATTGCCTCGACGTTTTATCCGGTATAATTCTTAATTAACAAACTTTATACAGCGCATAATACACTTGTAATGAAATACATAAAAAATTTATCCCATCGATTGCTCACCGTGTAAAGTCTTGGCGAAGACTGAAGCTGTTTTCTCTTACACCTGCCGTAAGTAAGTCGGTGAAACTTAATTCGTCTTCTATAAGTTCCTAGAGAATATTTTTCGCTCTCTCGTACGTTCCCTCGCGTCTCGCGACGCGATGCGTCTTGTTCTTCATCTTATAGGGCTATAGAAGTGATGAAAATGAAGTTTTACAAAAGGAAATCGTAAAATAAAAATCCAAAGTAAAACGAAACGTTGGTGTTCAAGGAAAGAAACGTACGTCCAGAACTTATATGTTATATGTTATATTCATATTTATATTTATATTTATATTTATACACCGTTATTTCTTATTCGAATTTTTTTTTTAAACGTGTTCCAAAAACTTACGCGAAGACTCTGTGTAGTGATTATTCGCATATAAACACCCACGAATGACGTTCGCGTCTCTACGTTTTTTGTCAACGTATTTTGTCATTTTTATACAATATTTTCTGCAAATACAGGGTCAAGAAAGAAAGAATAAATTTCCCACAATCATGAGAATACATAAACTAGTATTTTTTTTTTATTCAACTATCTGCAGTGATTAGTGACTCAATATACGATCACACATTTTTCTAAACCGTGATTAGATCGATCAATTAACTTTTTTTTTTCAATTCACCTTATTCTGCAACGGTGAATTGTCGGAGTTATTTCAAAGTTCAGGTTATTACTTCACATATTTACATCAAAAGAAATTTCTAACGTACAGTCCTCAATTATAATAACAATTTTTCAACCCTAACTAAAAGATACAATTGTGAGTAAAAAATGTAAAGTTTGATTTCGGCGCAACAATAAACTGATGTTTACGTCTTAATTAACTTGAAAAAATTTAATAAACCGACAACAATAGTTACACTGAATAATTAATCGTGGCAGATTTTCTTGTAATTCCATACGTTATTGTATTTAAAACAATACCCATTTTACCAGGATCATATAGGAACTAAAAAACAAAAAAACATAATGAAATTTTTCTCAATGTGCAATGAATATATATAATATCAGCGTTGGCTGATCGTGAGTGCGAAACCAGATGTTGAGAAAGAGACAGCTGCACCGGTGCAAAACCAGCTTCCGCTTCTCGTTTGTAGAAAGTGCATCAGGCGCATCACTGCAGCAGCATCCGTATGCCTATATACGTCTGTTGAAATATGGGATCGAGCAGATATCTTCAATATAAGTGTTTTTTGACGATGAGCGTCGTGCGACTATCTTCACTCGATTCCGATCAAGTTACGTAGTTTCTGAAATTAATTACCGAAGTAAACTCATTATATGTATACCATAAATTATACTCAGTTATCTACAACGTAAATTTTAATTTAATTCTTAAATTCTCACGATTAGTCGTCCGACTTGCATTTAGAATTGCCTTGGGGAGTTTACCCAACTCACGATGAGTATATTAGGTATATATTTGCCTGAGTTTGCGATTATACTAAATTACTAAGCTCTAGCTTTATAAACTCCCAAGTCTGATGTAGGCAGAAAGTTTCATTCGCGATAGAAAGATGTGTACTTTCACACTTGAAACTTTCATGCATACCTGCTCTTTACAATCTAGAGGATGATTCAAAATTCATCTGTCCGGGATGCTAATCGTCCTCGTTATTATTCAAAACGATAGGTAAAGTGTAAAAATAGAATTTGATATTTAGGTATATAAAAGAAATCGGAGACACATTTTCTATTAGATATTTTAACGCCTGTATATAGTTAAAAAAAAATATACGAATTAGTGAAGTCTTGTTGAACGGAAAAAAACGCTAAAGAAAAAATGTCGCATCAAATTTAACTTCACTAACGACCACATCGTTATACTTTTTAAACGTCTTGTCTAAGCAATCAAGAATGCTACTCGAGTGATCCAGTAGTCTTCTTTACACGAACAAAATTATCCCAGAATAATATATTTCGATTATTATTATGCGAAATTATGTTGTTTGACAATCAGGTACGAATCGTTGAATTAACACTATTTTCAACGAATGGCTAACGCTAATAAATGTTTTTTACTTTTCATTTCTATTTTTACCGTCATAGTATGAATACCATGCATTTCTCATAATTGCAATAAGAATTTGATGATCTTTTTTATACATTATAATTTTTTAAACTTTTTTCTTTTTTATACGCCACGCTAGAGAAAGATGAAGTGTAGTGCGTGGTTATAAACAATGAGCGAGTTTTTTTTTTATAAGTGTCGTTTTTTCGGCTTAACGTCCGCGCCGGTATTTCTGGGTCAGGTTCATTCTGTATCTGCATCGCACGGCTCTCGCCTTCGGCAATTCATAAATTGACCGATTTTTTTTCGTTGGTTCACGGACAAATAGAGAAATGAATAGAAAGTCTGCGGACATATGGTAAATAACGTATACATATACGTACGTGTATATGTTATATATATATATATAATATGTATACGATTATATATGTATAACTATACGTCTATACGTAATGTATTCTCAGTTTACAAACGAGTTTGTTCCACTTGTGAAACAAATAAATAAGAAAATTGCTATCAGGCTCAGCGTGTCCGATTCGTATTATATTATTGTTTTTTGTTTACATTTTGGACATATGCTTATGCGTATTATATGTACGTAAAATCGTACCTCTTAGAATGCAAATTACGAGATTCGTATTTTTAATCTGATTATAAATGTAGTTCAGTAAAATTTATTTCAAGATTATTATTATTCCTGGATATTACACGCTATTTTGGTACTTCTAGCTGGGCAGTTTCTACCGTTATGACAAGACAAAATCGAATTCCCAACGAAGATGGATCAAAAATGATTTACGGACTGATACCGATGTGGGATATGTGCAATCACGAGGAAGGAAAGGTAACTTCACTCATATTTCTATGTAATACATTCATTGTATTCCCCTCAGACAACGGAAAACATTATCACATTAATTTTCATTGTACAAATCCATTCATATACAGTCTAAGATACAGAATTTCTTGTTAAATCAAATTTGAATTTTTTGAAAATGTTGTTCAATGACTATAAATCGAGAAAGAAAATTGGCGTAATTCAACCGCTTATTTTCTTTTTATAGATAACAACTGACTTCAACAGGATTTCGGATAAATGTGAATGCTTCGCGATGAGAAACTTCGAAGCTGGAGAACAAATATTCATCGCATACGGAGCGAGAACTAATTCCGATTTTTTCGTTCATTCGGGATTTGTCAGTGTCGACAACAAGCAGGTGAATTTACTTTTCTTTATTCTACGCGTGTCGATATTTATTATTTATAATTTGAACGACGGTCATTGAATTTTGATTTATCAAATCCCATTTCAGGATGGATTTAAGCTCCGTCTTGGCATAAGTAAGGCTGACGCGTTGCAGAAGGAACGAGTCGAGCTTCTCGCGAAGTTGGCACTTCCGTCGAACGATGAGTTTCTGTTAAAACCAGGCATGGAACCGATTTCCGACGACCTGTTGGCCTTTCTGAGAGTTTTCAGTATGCGGAAACCGGAACTCGAACATTGGCTACAGTCGGACAAGGTCCTCGACCTTAAGCATGTCGATTGTGCTCTTGAAACTGTCATCGAAGAAAACGTCCGCAGGTTCATGCTAACGAGATTAAAATTACTGATCGCTAATTATCCGACGACTTTGAAGGTAAATATAACAATGACGATGAGGTCACGTGTGAGATCAGTTATTCGCGTTTATTTTATTATCACGTTCAGGAGGTAGAAAGCTTCTCTCGATTTGCCCACTTACGCGAATAATAAATTGCGCAATGTGAAGGAAAAATATGGAACACGTTTAAGCGAAACTTTCCGGTTAGCATCGAAACCCAGAATTTTTCTTGACTTTCAATTAACGAAATGTACATCATTCTTTTGTGGGTTTTTTTTAAACGTTGTTTTCACCACTGGAATTTACTCTTTTTTTTTTCTGTAGCAGATTGATCGAAACTATGAAAGTTACGATATACGTTCAAATTCGCGTATCCTATATTGGTACAGAATTGATGAACTGTTGAGTTTCAGTTTGTTTAAGGAAAAGTTTTGATTGAAGAAGGCGAGAAGAAGAGAAAATTTATGTTATTAGTTCGTAAACAAGAAAGAACTGGAAAACTTTGATCTCATTTTACGTCATCTACGTACACAATGTCTCAAAAATTACCAAATATTCAATGTAATCAGGTTTTTTATTATTTGGATAATTGATCTAAATTTCGTGAAAATTTTTTTTCAATGTCTCGAAGAGCTCGTTATTTATAAAAATATATACTATACTATACTATATGTATACTAAGCATAAAGTTGAATCCTACATTCGTGTTAATACTAACTGAAAACTGATAATTTCACATCCGTGCAGAGTAAATACAGGCCTTCCGCTCAACTCACTAAAAGTGATTTAGGATACTTTTACTTGTAAATAGGTAATGAAAGTAGCCGGATAATTAAAAAAATAAATATCACTGCGGTTCCCCCTTCCCCTTTTTTTTCGTTTTTTTCATTATTTATGGTAAAGAAATATTTCGCTAAATTTTGTCACCATAAATTTATATGAAATTTTTATATCTCTAAGTATTGAAATACTATATATAATTAGAAAGCCTGGAATCTTGTGTGAAATTATTTATAGTTTGAAGAATTTAGGAATTTCTCAAAAGAATTTTGACTCGAATTACGAAATATTTTGCGTGTTTTTAGAATTTATTTCGAAATCAAGCCAGCCGATACGTTCACGATTTTTTTAACTGTTAGCAAGTACTACAATTTCTATTTTAAATTACAAGTGAGTATGAGGTCTGCGATAATTACGCATAGAACAGCATCCAATTCCTAAGATGTGAAAGAATTATCGTGTAATCCAGCCTAATTGATTTCGTTTCAGGAGGATCTAGAAATGTTGAACTCGTCGTTATCACACCACAAAAAGTTAGCCTTGCAACTGAGAATAACGGAGAAACAAATTTTGCACGGTGCCCTGGATTATGTGGAGCAGTGGATCAAAGCTTAGATATATTTTTGCACTTATGATTACGCCGATGATACTTGTCTTTGAGAGCACTTGGTACCGTAATCAATACATTTTGTCTGTTTTTTTTTTTCTTCTGAAAACTGCGATTCGCGTTCATCAACTTTTTTTTTTTTTCTTTTTCCTTAATATTTCACTTTTGTTTCATCAAGTCAGAAAGAAAAAGACAAAAACGACAAAACAACAAATAAATATACGGGTTTTATAAGAGAGGACTAATCTCGTTTGAACAGTTCAATTTGTTATTTATTTTCGTAATTACTGCTGATTTGTTTATTTATTTTTTGCTATTATCGAATCTGTTGTTATAGTTTCCAAGATCACTGAAATATTTGACAACAACATCTGCCATTGACAACTCTTGTATAATAAATGAATTATAAGTATATAATATACAGTAAATATACACAAAAGTTTTATTTGATGAGACGGCTATAGTATGAATATAAATACACCTCTAGTATGAGAATAAAAACATATTTACATATTTATTGCATGTATGAATACAAATATGCAGATATGTATAGATGTATATAAATATATTGTATACATACGTTATATTGTCTATATATTATATGTAACAAATACTTGAAGAGCAATAGCTAGCGCATAAATAATAGCAGCTATTGCTAACGGATGTCTATTTTCGAAAGAGGTGTACTTGAACATAGAGAATTTGAATCTCTTATTTATTAACAAAACTGTCGCGCTGTTCACTAATTATTATTATTTATTATACATATATACATATACATATGTACTCTGCTATGTAAAATACTATGTTCGTTCAAAAGTATATTTTTTTTTGCTGTTCATTCGATTGATACTTACACAAAAGTGCCGTATTATATTATAAATAGTCTCATTAAAAATATTATATATACACACACACACACACATTTAATTTTAATACATGAGCATTCAGTGTTAAAGCATATAAATATTACGTATCCGTACGAAAATCAACGGTCAGGATTCGAATTGACTATTTGTGTGGAAATAATAAACAATTAACATCGAAGTTTGTTTATTGAATCACGAATTATATCGATGAGAATTCCCGTTGTTCATCGTGAATTTTTTATTTTATCAGTAAACCTTCTACATAATATCATCATCTTCCAAAAAATCTGTAAACAATTGTTAGTTGTAAAGTTTTTCATAGAATTATTTCATCTTTGAAAATTAGTGAATACGATTCAACGTGACTTTATAAAGATGATGAAAATTAATGTTTAGTTTGTGAAGGTGGCTTTACGAAAAAATGATTCAGGTGTTTTAATGTGAACCTACTGGGTAATGCATTTGCGAAGGGTGCAATCTTATATATGAATCGAGACTAAATCATTTTATTCTCACAACATGATTGAGTAAATAGTACGTTTCAAATAATGTCTTCATTGTTTGATAATCGGAATTATAAGGAACATGGAAGAGGAATTAAATTTGATGCCTATCCTGTTTCCTGAAGATTGAATGTTTTATTGCACGAGGTTTAAATTAACTTTGGGAGAAAGTAAATTTTATAGATTCTCAAATATTTTGAAAACATAAACAAGTAGAAATTCAACAAGTTTGTTCTATGTTCTGAAATTTTTATACTTTTATTCTTTAACGGACGAAATCAACGTCGTTATTTTCCGTAAAACGGGCTGAATTCATATTTTAAAGGCTGTTTCAACTAAAGGAACACGTTGATTTACTTCATGATAATGTTCAACAAATTTATTTTAATGAGTATTTCGTTACCAATTTCTGGAAAAAATGTTTAAGACATGCTCCGCTGCCTTCTTTTCTTCCGTCTATCGATTAACTTAAACAGCTAATACATATTCAAATAAATTATTTCTCTTCCTCTGTTCCCCTTTACTTGAAAATTGAATCATAAATTTTAGTGTCAATTGTCATTGTCTAAGCGCGTGCAAAAACCGTTTTTTTAACACGTTTAACAATAATTATAATCTGTAACAATTTGTTCACACGGTACATTGTACAAGATTCTTAAGTGGGTATTTTTATTCTAAAAATATGACAGGGGATAAGCGAGAGATTATTCAACTGGTACGATAATACACGGCCGCAGATTAAACATCGGTTCATTCCGTGCAAAGGATTCGCGGTATTATACGACTATTAATTATTCATCTTTGAATCTTAGTGTCTCAATTCGACACCAGATCGTGTCAGCTGCGATCTAGAGAGGTTCTCAAATCTCGAATAATGAACTTAAACAATTAGTGCTTATCATATTTGGAAAATAAACGATGTAATCTGAATTATATTTGAACTGCTGACGTGTATTGCATTGTTAAAAAAACTTGGGTACAAGTTGCGACGCGATTTGAATCGAAATACAGCCTGTTTCCAAGTGTCGAAAATATCCCGTAAACTCGGAACGAATTTTTATCGATGAAACTGAACGCGAGACAGAGAATCATGGGGAAGTAATCCTTCCACCATGCAGAGAATTGACACGTTAACGCTTGGCGTAAATGTCTGTATAAATGCGCTCGCACACAAATGCATGTCAGGAGATAGCCGGAGCAGAGCTTATCACAATATTCGAAGCGAAATGATCGAGAGTGTCGCTCGTGTGGACAGATTTCTAACCTAAAATACAGAATCGGGTTGATAAATCGCGGAGGGAAATCAATTGGGAAACGATTGGGAAAATGAGCAACCGGAAAACGATCAGAAGAGACTCGGACGTCCCTCTTTCAAACCTCAGTCATAAAGAGTTACTTTTCAAGTTTCTGATCATCGGTGATTACGGCGTTGGTAAGTCGAGAAAAGCTTCCAGCAGCAACATTGCGATAAGCATATTGAATATTTCGATAGAAATGTCTCTGGTGCCGGCTGTAAGGAGTGTACATTTAACATCTGATTGAGTTTAATTATGTCTCGGGAAAGAATGGAAATGTCTTTATTATTTCCTAATTAATCTTCGCCATGCTTTCCATTTTCGAATCATTCATATTTTAACGTTTGTCATTTCTGTCTGATCGTCAGCTGTTTTGCAATTTTTTTACCGCCGACGTTCAAATGTTATCCCCAGTACTCGTTGCAATGCGTCGACGCTTTTAAAATAAATTCTTTAAAGTGTAACCGGCGTTTCGAACCAATCATCTTGACAATTCGATCAATTCTTTTTTACTTCAATCGTTCGAATCCGAATACTTGAGCAGAAAAAACGTTGATTCATTGTATGCACAATTTTCAAAGTCAGAGGGTTGAATTTTTGAAAAATTTGACTATCAATTTTCAGCCAATCTCGTCACTCCGTTTCCATTGGATCGGTAACAGATTGGTTAGAATTTGATTCCGGTTTGTGATTTGAAGATCACTTTTGCAAGCTTTTACTTAACTTACACTTTTTACTCATTTTTTTTCTCATACGAAATTAGGGAGTATCTTAAATTTTTTTTCGAACAATTGGCTAAATCAGAACTCTTGAAAGCCTCAATTTCCGTTGAAATACGGTTATTTATCTTTGCTTCTGTACAGGCGCAAGCTAGCTACTTTTTTCATTTCATCTCATTCAAACTAAACGTATTATAATTCGCTTTCAGCGGCAATTGTTCACACGTTTACGGCAACGGAAGATTTCTTCAATTACTCCAATTATTGTAACTGTATTCCAATTACTGACTGTTTCTCTTTTCTGTTTCAATTTGTTTTATTATTCTTACTACACCATGAAGCCGGGATATATTTTCCAATCTCGTAACGGGTGATTAGTAGCTTTGTGCCGAGTCGCAATAGCTGATATACATGAATTAATACATCACTAGGTTGAAGTTCGTAACGGAACGTTCTTTTTAATCACGCTATTTCATAATATCCGAATTTATAGAAACGCATTACACGCTAAATTATAGCTTAAATGTAGAAATTTTCATTTATTTTACAACTGCGCTATTCTTACAAACTAATTCTAAAGTTGCAAAATAGTGGCTAGTTTTTATTGTATCTTTATTCTAGATTAACTAATTTTGAACTCGTAATTAGTTAATTTTACTCTGAAACATAATTCATATCAGGTATTGCTTTTCATTTACTTTTAGGTAAAACAGCCATCGTCCGAAGATATACAGAAGGTAATATTCTTCTTTAGTCATTTCAATAGTTACAGTCACGCATGAATGAAAATAATGCATGTTTTATTGTGTATTCAGATGTCCGCAAGTACGCGTCATTACTTCTTGAGAAAATAAAAGGAACGGGAGAATTAGGAAAGAAAGCGAAACTTATTTCTTCCTATCCATCACGGGTTTGATCTATTTTTATTAATCGTTTTTCGAACTCTTCAATTCGCTCGCATGATGTTTCTATTTTACCGCACCCAAACTCTTATAATATTTTCGCGGAGAATTCTTGACGGCTTATAAATTAATACTGAGTTTTAAGATAAATATTTAATCTTTTAAACGCATTTTACATCAAATTTTGTGTAAATACATTTTTTGAAAGCAATTAGTATATTCCATTGGTTTCATTCGTTTCTTCTACAAATAATACTACATTTACACTGTATTCACGGTATATTTGTCGAATTGAGAAAACAATAAGACATGGATACGAAATTTCTTGACCTTACAACCATTTCTTGAATTACAACCATTTATGAAGGTAGGCACCTCAAAATTATTGTTGTCTTGAACGGAATTTCAGACAGTTTCCTTTAATTCAATTCTCGGGATTTAAAAATTTTCAAACAACAATTTCAGGATAAAGAATTTGTATTAATATGTAAACATATTTGTGTGAATCGTATGTAAGTATAATTGTAAAAAATCAAGGGTCAAATCAAGTCTGCAAGTCGAGTCGTCATTGAATGAACTATGCATATATATAACTTTTATAGATAAATGTATATATATTTTCTTGATACAGTGACAAACAGCTACATACCTATACATAATACCTTATATATACACTAAATGTAAGTAACTTTCGAGGAGAAACGATGCTTCGCGGTGGAATAAAATCCGTCTCCTCACCCAAGACCATTTCTAGCTCGAGTTTCAACTGAGAAAGTTCCGTTTCTTTAGCATACTCAAGTGTAGCTGGTTTAGTAGTTACACTGTATACTTATGTGGGTGTATTAGGTTCACATTTAATATACTAGCTTTAAGAATAATCGCAAAGGAAGTTGAACCGTACGGATGATTATCGTCACATTCGATTTTGGTTACGTCTTTAATCATTTTTCTTCACTTTTTGCTTTTTATATTTTCAGAAAATCTTTATAAATTTTCAATCTCCCAACTATCATGAAAAATCTTGTAATTTTTTCTTTCTTTCTTGTGTACACAAGTTTTGACATTATTTATATTTTCTTTCCTACATTTTCTCCAAGAAGCTCTTAAATCATCTGGTGCAACTTTTCGTGTAATTCTCCACCAAAGATTTCTGATTTTATTCATGAATTTCTTTACTTTTTTAACGCTGGATTTTTCTTTTTTTGCTTACTTTTTATATTATTTGGTTCACAATTACCGGCTTATAAGATCGCGAGTGATAATCTGGCGTCTTCTCGAGACGATCCGCAGCTGTAAAATGGCTTATAATGCATAAAATAGTAGGAAAACCTACCCTAATATGGTGAGCTGGTGTGACTTCTGAGCCTATAATGTAAGGGTTATACGTGGGCATGAATGCCCCCCCCCCCCCCCCCCCCCTCTTTGCGCGAAATTTGCATGAATTTGAATAAATATTCTTTTTTCTCACGATTTACGAGTCACTCGCAAATTTATTTATTTTCTTCGCAGTTTTTTTCTCTCATCCTATTTCACATGTTTTTTTTTCTCATCTTCTCCTTATTCTTCCAGGGAAATTCTCATCGAATTACAAGATTACCATAGGCGCTGATTTTGCGATAAAAACTCTCGACTGGGATCCCCATACAAAAATAAATCTGCAATTATGGTAATTGACAATTTGCATCATGACGCGACGAGTATATTTTCTACAAAAATGAAAAACGGAATCTGATATATATATGTAATATATATAAGTTGATTAAGTTACACGGAATTGGCGGCGGAACTTTTCCTGAATCAATATATTGAGCTTGTATACGCGAAGCTCGGATCACGCGTATAAATACCACTTTTATCGAGATTAATTATTCGTCGAAGGGACTGAAGATAATAAATTCTTTGAAAAATAAATAAGCCTGATTATAATTCGAAGGGAAAATATTTGAAAACGTCTTTCAGATGAATAAATTTTTTCATGTATACATATACATATCGTCTGTACTTCAAGCTTATAACACATTTTCAACCGAAGGTCTCTATCTATACTTTTATTCTTCGAATGATGAGTTTCATCAGCTAAAATTAACAAGGGATATATTCTCGCATGCGTCTGAAAATATACAGACATCTACATACCTACGCACAATATCAGGGTGGTACTATTTTCAGCTTTATTCACAACAATTTTTAAGTAAACCAAAAAATTGTGCAAATTTTTATTTAATCGTACCTAATTTTATTAAAAATAAGTTCATAATTTGCAATAAATTTAAATTCTCATCAAAGTTATTCCAAAAATATTCGGGGTCAAAATATCCGAGTATGAAAACGAAATTTTTGAAATAACTAAGAATAAATTATTAAACAGTGGCATTCTAAGTTAATTTATCGGTTAATCACTGGCTTGGTGCAAATTTTCTAATGCTTCTTTATTTTCTTTAACGATCTAATTTTTCCGTTTATTTTTTTAGGGACATTGCGGGACACGAGAGATTTGGTTACATGACGAGAGTTTACTACAAATACGCGTAAATCTTTTTTATTTTATTATATCTTATTTACCTACCAGTACCAAGAGTTTATATCTATAATAATAATAATAATAATAATTAACGGTGTGTAAAAAGTTTTCGCTGCGGTGTTTAATGCTGGTTTTTATTATTACAAAAATGAAATTGCAACGTTGCTCTTTTATATCGTATGTAGATACATTATATCTACGTGTATCGAAAGTCTTATGTGACCTGGTTTCCTTCCGTTCCATGCAGTAAAGTTGTTTCGACTTTACTTCCTCCGCTATGAATATACCAAACTGTTTGCCTTTGGCTTTAAATATAGATTTTCTTGTCAGCATTTTCAGATACGATGTTTACAAATTTCCGCCCCTTATCGCGTCTTATTTTCACCCTTATCGAAACGTGTGTGAGAAAAAAGAATCGATGCGAAAAAGAAAACAGAAAGAAAGAGAAAAAGCTTGTGCCAGAAGTTTTTTTGTCAAATGTCTGATCGAGATCGAGCCTCGACGTCATCACTGCACAGTGATTTTAAACACATTCAATTGTTTACTCGCTGCAGTTATCTCTCTTTATTTCCTCTTTTTAATTCAAAATATTCGGAGGCTACGGTATAAAGTTTAAAACAAAAACACAAAGGAGAAAAAAAAATTTAAACCCCGAGAGAGAAAAGTTACAGAACATAATTATTTTCTAGGCTTGCCGCTGCTCTGGTGTTCGATATCTCGAGGGTTGCGACTTTTCAATCTGTGAAGAAGTGGCTCGTCGATTTACGCGAAAAAATCACCCTCCCAGATGGATCCAGCATCCCCGTCGTACTGCTTGCGAACAAATGCGACATTCAACATGCCGCAGTTCCAAACGAGCAGATCGTCAAGTTTTGCAAAGAAAACTCCATCGGTTCCTGGTACATTACATCGGCCAAGGAAAACGTTAATATCGGTTTGTACTCTCCAGCAGTTATTCAAACACAATTATATCCGGTGTAGGAAAAATTTCTCTGAAAGAACTTGGAGAGAGTTCTGTTTTGAAATACCTTCAGTGATTTTTATGCAACGTCGTTTCGTTCGGTGAAAAATTTATTAAGTGGTTGAGAGAAGTAACCAAATGCTTTTGCAAATATGTGTGAAATTTTTCTTACGTACCGTGAAAATCTCTGGAATTAATTTTTTCTAATTTCCAACGAATAATAATTTAATTTTTTTTATAAACTTTCGGCAGAGAAATTTTTTCCATCAGGATTTAGTGTACAACATAGACACGATTGCGTAAATAAAATCTTGATTCTAAACTGCAGTATAATTATTGATATAAATTTTATTCACCGACTATTTCCGCATCGGTTTAACGAGAATAAATTTATCATCCATATGCTAAATTGAAGAAAATTACCGGAATTTCAAGAGAATAATGAATTCACGCGGAATATGATGACGCATTTATTTTCGCAGACGAAGCGATGCGATACCTGGTGGAAAATGTTCTAAAGACCAGATTAGAAGACGAGATACGAGATTCGATAAAACTTCGAGACGGACCGGTGTTTCAGGAGAAAAATACGTGTTGTAAAACCTGATTGATCAAAAACGCTTCCGTGAATTCGAGAAATCTGTTTCGCATTCGTATTAAGTTATAATATTCAACTTGATTCTAAAAATTACGTCATTAACCCGAAATTGACACGATATATCGCTACCCAAGATGCGTAAATATGACGTATATGTACATAACATTATCTCACATTGATATACGTACATACACGATATTAATTGTTATATAGGTTTCGAATTTACGAATATGCATTACCGATCTTGGATTGAAAATTATGAAAAACATCATATTACATGTACGTGAATTATTGATAGACACATATATCGTCGTCTGTGTATATATATATATATTTGGTTTCTTTTTACAGACGTTTTAATAATTGTACATAATAATATGTGGTAATATTGATATGAATTTGCGTGTATATGCACATATCATATGTACATATATACATATACATGTTATTTTTCGTATTATAAAAAAAATGGTCTCTGATTTTATCATTTATACGTCGACTAATTTTTATAACAATAGTTTAATTATCTGCGTATACCTCTAATAGCGATATATTTACAAGGGTGTGTATGTGTATATACATGTATATGTTGTTCTTGTTTTGTATCGTTATCATCTTTGGTTATAATAAATTTTTACATCATCCTACTGGGCATATGATATTTTTCTATAATATTGTTTTAGTTAAAATATGATATGTCTATAACGAATATGTGTTTGTGGGCACGGTACATAACATGTTATATACATATATTATTCCTATATATACATTCTAAATTTAGCTTTCGCTCAACTACAGAGCTTACTTTTATTATAAATAAAAATGTATAAATACATATTTATAGGTATTTAAGCGTGTGGATACACTCGAATTTTACTTTAGTATTAATATAAAATTACGGTTTAAATATACAATAAACTTAACACGGGTTTTAACGTAAATTTTTAAATTATACCTAATCGTTTTCAGACTCGAGGATCGCGTGATTCTTAATTAGTGTATTTAACTATTCTTGGTATAATTAACGAGATTCTTGTATAAGCGTGATCACGAATCACCACGTTTTATTTAAATCGTCGATCGCCTCTGCCGTGAAAAAAGTTAAGCTTTAAAATCGGAGAATATGAACAAAGTCCACGTAAAGACGGCTTTGGCTATCGCAACGATTCGATAAGGCTCACTTAGAGTAACTTTAACAAGCTAATCTTGACGCTTTATCATCCACTTCGCCGAGTCTTGCAACCCTTAAAATACTGCAGATCGTTACAACACGGCCATTTCAGAGCGATTCTTTTTTCTTTATTTTTTTTTTTAGTTCTTTGGAAAATCACAATATATTGTTGGAGTGCGAATCTCTCGTTGGACTCATCGGGTTCATAGCCACGGATACGGTGGACACCATAGTTCTGCTGTAGCTATCTCTTGAAGAGTCTGAAATTTGAGGAAACTAAGTTTAATGTCAACGGTATTCAGTTGATATTCATGTATAATACCAAGATCATTGTTAAGTAAAATCAATTGACATTTAAAAGATGAAATGAATAGTCAAAACAATAACTGAGATAAAAACGTAATCAAGTAAACGGTTGTTAGTTGTTAAAACTTGTTGTACAAAATTATTCTAGACAGATCTTGACTGTTAGTTCGGTGTTAGTTTAGTTAGTAAGTGTGTTTTAAAATATAGATGTTTATTTTTTTACACTGTAAAGAGATACAGTTTTCGATTAAATTCGAGGTAGATTAGTTTAATTATTATAATCTAATATTGTTACTACTACTATTACTGTAGTGCATTAGTAGGTACCTATATTCACTGCCACCGAACATGCAAACGTCCGAGTGTGGTTTTCATGGAATGGTTTTAAGTAAAAAAATGTTTGGGTAGTTCGAGTCAGCTACACCTGAAACTGCCAAAAAGGAAAACAATCGTCAAGTCTTTGGAAGAAAAGAATACCTCTAACTATATTGAATGAAAATTGTTTTGATGATGTAGGTAGGAGTTGCACAGTGAAGATAAATTGTGAAATTCGTGAATAGGCCAAATAATGGATTCAACGTGCTAACAGAATTTTTTCCTCTCTGTTCATTCGTTATTTTGGTTCGGTTAGGAGAACCACGGACGTCTAGAAATCGTCGTTTGATAGATTATAGATAGATTATAGATACGAAAGCATAATAAGATGTATCGTTTGCTTGTTACGTGCAATAAATTTAGGTACGATATATATAATTTAATACTAACAGGTATCGGATACCTACGTATGGTGTAAATATTTTGTGTAATAGGATGTGTGTGTAGATGTGATTGGATATCCAGAATGACGTGCAAGGACTTCTGTTCAAGGATGTATCAGACGCATAATATGTATAGTCTAGTCGAAAAAATGTCGAAGCAAAACAAAGGCCGAAAATCTACGACTGAATTCCATCGAGATGAATTTAATTGAAATAGTAACCCTTCATCGCGAGGAAAGAAAACATTGAAAAAATATGAATTTATAATATACGTCGTATCAACAAGTCTCCCGATTTAGATCTTCCGCGAATTCCTCTTTTCAAAACTCTGCAGAACCGAATATTTCTAAAGATGTGATTTCAGAACAAAACGAACTGTAATTAAAAATAATTGAATAAGCGACATGCTTTTGACACTTGATAAATAGTACCATACCTACAACGTGATTAGCTCTATAAAGTTGTTCAAGTAATTATAGCTTTATATTGAAATTCTCAGATGGTTCTCAAATTGAATTCGGTTAATTGCTTTAGTCGCCCCTGCCTTGAAACTTTGTCCAAAACTTTTGTCGCGTCCCAATTGTTTCGCCTGAAACATCCTGAATGTTTTTTCTTTCTTTCTTTCTTTTTTTTGTTTTTGTTGTTGTTGTTTCATTTCTGGTTTCAATGGGGGATATTGTTATAAACAAACACAGGCATCACACAGAGAAGAGAGAAAGAAGTTAATTAATGAACCGGCCCGAGTTGCGCCAAGACATGCCGATGCCGCCAATCTTAGAAGCATTTTAGTCCCTTCACTTACGAAACTGTGTGTAAACTGCTATTGTAATTTGTCTACACGGTGGTTCGGTCAGAGTTTCGTGACCTTATCTACCGTCGCGACGACGATGTCATGGACGTGGTTGTGGTGGACTTGGTTTGGCGTGTGGATGTTGTGATGTTGATGGTGGTGATGGTTACCTTGGTGTAAATTGTTCTGTGGTGGCGCGCTGCTCCCGTGAGGAGTTAGCGATGCCCGGATGCTCGAACAGCTTATAACCCCGGCGTAAGCCTGCCTGTATTGCTTGTTCATTATCACGTAGATTATTGGATTCACGCAGGAGGCGAAGTAAAGCAAAAGGTAGCCGGCAACGTGGAGTCCTGGAAGGGTAATTATGCCATAATTATAATCAACTTCACGGTCACTCGATGAGAGAAAATACCTCAGCAGATTTTCTGCACTTATTTAAGTATCAAATCGTGTATACTTGACCGCAGTCATTCTGTGGGGGCTAATTTTTTCGCCGAAACGGTTAGGTTGGCAATGCAAAATCAGTTTGCAGCGCCATCTTTGTTAACATTACGTAACCTGTAATCGTCAAATCTAACCTAAGAAAGGTTACAAAGATTGAGTTTGTATCGCGGCTGGTCGATTGCTGGTCGCAACTTGAACGATTAGACGAAAAAATTAACTCTCTTAGAATCACTTCATGAGGTCAAGTGGACGTGGAGGTTATACAAGGCATTATAGAGGAGAAAGTGTACGTAGGTACATGTAGGTATAGAAAATTTCTTGCTGGAATTCTTGCTTGCGTAACTTTGTAATATATCTTTGCAGAAGTCGATGAATTTTGTAGGTATGTCAGGTATGAGTTGTAGGGAAAAACAGTGTGAAAGATATTCCCAGTGAAATTCAGTGCAGCTTCAATTTTTCACATTCCCTTATAGTCTATGCATTGTTTCATCTTGAAAACTTTCCGATTTCTCTCCATTTCTCGACACACAATTCCTGTTTTCTATTCAACTCTTACTCCGCAATTTTACCTGCTACTATATATCACATATAAGTATGTACAATTGTACATATTCCTCGTATTTTTGGTGTTCAAACAAACTTTTAAACTGGTTGCGAGAACAAGCGGATGGTTATTGTTTTGTTACTTTTGAGTAGGTTGGAAAAATACATTACAAAGTAAAAATGTACGCACTTTCTTTCGAATATTGCAGATAATATACATATATATATATATATATATATATATCGATTAATGATTGAGAATATGAAAGAATATCGTGAAATGGAATGCTCACCAGGATGCTCGACGGAAGCATCAGCGACCTTGACGATCGTGATGGGCAAATAGCACGCTAGGAAACTGAGAAAAATAGCAAGGACCATTTTGGTGATGCGCCACTCGCTTCTCCGCTGTTTTATCTCCCTCACATCCTTCCTGGGTGAGTGTGGTGACTTGATAGTCGGTGCGGCGTGTTTTCTCATTCGTGATTCGGATCTGGTAAACAGTCGAAATAGGGCGTGATATAAAAAAATGGAGTTGTCCATTTTTTCAAGAGCCTTCAAAATTTCTTCGATTCGGTGAAAATAAAAATTTGGCTTGTTCGTTTTAACGATCAATAACGCTCACCTGTGAACGACCCAAAATATCTTCGCATAGCATCCCACGATCATGATGCATGGTATTAAGAATCCCATGACGAACAGGAAGGTCTTGGAGCTGTGACCCTGGGTGTCTTTCACGATAGAACAGGTCTCAAGATTGGGATCGTAATCGAATTTGCCTGAAATGAGATTTAGGATCAGAGATCTAAGTACTGCCTACGCAACTGGCACGCGTTATTGTCACGAGCGACTGACTGATTTACAAATTGACAGACTTGACAGTGGACGACATGATTTCTCAACTACGAATTTCATAATCGGATCTAATCACTGCGTCGGTGTGTGCGTGTGTGCGTGTCCAAGAATATGTACTCCTTAACAATCTTGACATTTTTTACTCACCCCAAACTCCTAACAGCGTTGGGACTTGCATGCCGTACGAAAAACACCAGCAGAAGACGATCATCAACGCGATCCAATGCTTTTTATAAACCTTGTTGTATTTCTCGTGATGAGCTATCATGATGTACCTATAATCGCAAGGAAAACGAACCTTATTGCATGATTTTTGGGAGGAAATTCATGAACTTTAAAAATCTTGTTTTAGTCGGTAACATCAGTAAAGATTGATAGTTTTCGGTTTTTTTTTTCATGCTCTTCTGATTTTTTTCTTGCAGGAGATAAAACCGACGTTACGATATACGACATTTTCATATATAATACGTATCACGTATGAATATTTGTTTTACCTGTTGACAGTGATAGCAGCCACGGAGAGCAAGCTGACGCCGACGTTGCCGTATCTCAAGAACGGCACCAGGTGACAGAGGAAATTGTTCGCAGCCCATCGACTGTCGATGAAACGTATAGAATCAAAGGGCAGCACCAGAAGGCAGAAGATGAAATCCGCAACGCATAAACTGGAATTCAAACGTGAGAATAAGCAATTATTATATGAAAGATTTTTGCAATTGTGAACTTTTGTTAAAACTTCACAACTTTCGCATTTCTGCGGTCAGGAAATTCTTTGAAAATAACAAAAAAAAATTTTCGAGTTGAAAATTTAGCGAAGATCCATGTCATCGCGATGAGGGAGAAAAAAAAAAAAAATAATAATCCCAACAAAACGAACAGATGTGAGAGTCCGATATTTGCTCCACTCTTCAAGGTTTCAGAAAGTTACAATTTAAGGCGAAAGTCGGTAGAAATTCGCAGTACACAAGACGACGAAAACGAATAGCGAAAAATGCGGTATCGTAGCTCTGTGGAAGTCAGACAAGTCTTGGGAATTGAATTTGATTCGGGTTTCGAAATTTAATTTACTCCCGAGGGTGGTGGTAGGTTGTCGGAAATATAGTCAGAGGGTCGAGAAAGGTGCGACCAATTTTATTATACTCTTTGCTCACTTGACACATTTTTGGAATTTGTTTTATTAAATTTGACAAAAAGCATCCCTCGCAGCGACTCGGTCGTATTAAACAGACGTATCCTTCGTTCGATTCAACATCCTGAAAGAAAAAGCTCGCTTGCAAATATTGTACAGCGACGCCTTCTCGTCGTCGCAATTTATACATTACAACTCTGTACCAGCGTTTGCTCTACGGGCTACAGTATGCTGCTACTAGGTTTTGTGAAGATAAATTTAACAGAGCGCCTCTCGAGTAGCCGAAGAAGAGAAGAAACGTCGGACAAAGAAACCGATAAAAGAGACGTAATTACTTCCAATTGTAAAAAGTTTTCAACCGTTCGCAGCCGCACGGCGCGACAAAGTTTTAAATTCAATTGATTTCTTGCCGAGCCAGATGATTCAATTATTTACACGATATCTGTTTCTACTCCGAGCTTATTTATTCATTTTCATTCTGGTGATTTTAACGTCTGAGGCAACACATTCACCTACCTAATTATGAAAGCAGCGGCTACGTTGCGAACCTTCGGGTACCTGCAGAGTGCTATAATTGTCAAAAGATTTCCAACCACTCCGGTTACCAATATCAAAATTGCCACGGTTGCAGCGAAATTTCTCAGCGGTCTAGAAAACCTGCAACAAAATAAACGAACAACATGACATTAATGAAAAACAAGACAGGAAAAAAAATTGAGAATATTCTCTGTGCATGTATTTTTGTTGAAATTCATTAGTTTAAAAAAAAAAAAAAAATTGCCTTTTGTTGTCTCAGAAATTTTGCCTATTTTATTTTCACACGAAACAAGCAAGCTCTGAATTCGACACGAAAAGTTTGCAGCGGAACAAATTTTGTCTCTATCGTAATCCAGCTTATAATATTTTTCTGAATCTGGAGCGGATATGCAATAAGCCATAAAGATGGAACAGGAGCGACGCTGATTGGCCATATAAATGCGTGTGCTTTTTTCAACAAGTTTTAGGTACGCTGTAAAACTTATAGCTTCCACTTGCAGCTACTGCTACCTAATAACGTCGCGAAATGGGAAACTACTTTGGCAAACTGCATAATCCGAGTCACTCTCATATGGATGCAAAAGTTTCCTCGTTCTACGCCAAATTGTCTATTTCACACTACATTCTATACAGTATAAAGTTTATCGTCGGTGTTTTGACGTTCTCTAAACTTTGAACCGAAATCAATTGGTATACGGAATGAATTGACTAGTTTGAGAAAGACCAAAATGCAACATCACAGAATGCTTGTGGAAATAAGAAATAAAGAACGAAAGAAATGCAGTTTACGTTAACTGACACGTCACATCTACTTTTGAAAATGACGTTACTAGTATCTATATTTGGCTTCGAGTTATCTCCGTCATACATGCATGACTATCGACTGAACAACCACGCATTGAACAGAGATACGACAATGGATTCTCCCTTACCTTGAATGCTCGCTATCGATGATATCCATGCTGTAATTGGCGTCTTGGGTGATCTGCGATAGCCAAGTAGCTTCAGGATCCATTTTGAATAAATGCTCGGCTCCGGTCATCTGTAACATTTAATAATCGATTTATTCACGTCAATTTTACACACTATTCGAATGATGGGGGTGCACTCGTCACTCGACCCGTACGGTCGTTTCTAGAATCGTGTTTAATCTACTGTATACACGTTAATTCGTCAACGTCAAATTAACGGATTAGTTCGGTAGGAGCATGAGAATGACCTTTAAAATGAAAATTTCAACGTTCTCTCCCGGCGTCATTTGTGTCCAACACACACATACGGGCTCGATACAACAATTAAAGGGACCAGCATGAGTCAGCTTTGACAAATGGGCAAAGACGCGTTTCTCACTAACGTCATCGTTTTCCTCGAATAGGTATTTATTTTTTCACGAACCGAACATTCGATCCTTCGTTTCTTCCTGATTACCCGGACGTTATACAGCGATAACATTTTTCTTCAGAAAAATTACTCTGAAAAAATTCTTATTTTTATTGCCTCGTGTAATTGTAATAAAATAATGAAAACGCGAGAAACGACGCGTCAGAAGTTTTTCTTGAAAATCAATTATGTACACTCGAGACCACTCTTGAAGCTCTTCGGTTGAGACTTTCAAAGCTTGTTCAGCTCGTCAAGGCTAACAATCGTTATGGAGACCACAAACGTGATAACAACTTCAATATTCGAAACTCTGTTCCGACTGTCTCCATTCGACATGAAATACCTAAATAATTTTCATACAAATCGGCAAATCCGACTGAGGTTTCTCCCCAATCACGTGACTCTGTTTGTGTACAACACAATCCGCATGTATCCATTCAGCAAGTACAACTTATAATAAAACCGCACCTCATTACGTACCGTAGTTTAAACAACGATTATAAACGTCTCGTCGAGGCATTTGGCAATGAATGGTGAATCACGCGAAGTGGAAATACGCGGAATAGCCATTATAACAAGATGACTCGATCACTTGATACACTTAGCCAATCTTCGAAGCAGCAGGCAATGAGCTTATAGAAAGATCTCAGTATACATGAATATCGGATGTTGCGAAGACTTGCGAAGTATGAGGAACTCAGTCACTGGCTTCCTTGAAGTCCTCTTCGGACCCATCCAGCAGCCCCGAAAGCGGGCAGTTACCGGGCGGCAAGTGTGCATTCTAAGCTTTGCCAGAGAAAGTGCATACATGTGTGATTAAAAGCAGTTTACGTGCTTCCTGACGTCGCGGTTGAAAAACTGTTCGTCACCTTCCGGCGCGCCTTGGCTCCCTCCTATTAAGTCGCGATAAAAACGTGGCAGGATGAATGAGGTGGAGATTAGAGATAAGGCGTCTTGTTACGGTATTAAGCTACTCCTTTTCTATCGTGGAAACTTAAGCGTGGTGTAGGATTTCCGGAAGGCCCGGATCGCTCGATAGGCCTCATAAAACTGTGCGGCCTAACACTTAGGACATTAGGTATAACGTCATGGCTACGAAGAACTAGATAAACCTAGATCTGGTCGCACAGCTACACCCACTTCGCAAATTTTTTAGATTGTTGCCAAACAATTATTGCGCAATTTGGCTAACTCTAGCGACACTCACTCGACGATCACTAACATTTTTTTCTCTACATCGCCTCCACACGCGTTCAGCCCGTTTGCCCTCCTGTTGTTTATTCAACGATTAGATACCTCTTGAGTGTTGGACATATATGCATAAGTAAATTTCTTTCGCGTTACACCCAACTCGTTCGAAACTTAGTCGGTACCGAGTGTTTCCTATTAACCGACTGAACAGATGTCATTTTTACAAATTTTCCCGGTTAGTCTGAAACCGGAAAGTTTCTTTTGTCGGAACACCCCGTATTATAAACCGTTTCTTCATCTACGAACATGGCAGTTCCTTACAACATCCTGAAGGTAAACAATTCAATATCTTATTCGGATCGAGTACTCAACTTTTGCGTTATTATAGTCAATATTTTGAATAAATTGTGCAGCTATCAAGTAGGAGATTGAATGTTTGTTTACTACGTTTTCCTCCGATGTTGAAAATCGATGTGAAAAACCGGTTTACTTCTTTCCTTTCCAGCTCCAGCTACACGATGCTTGTACATACATACATTCGAACTAGACACGTAGTGTGTCGTTTTGACTACATACTTTATACATATCCATCCCACACGCTCTATCTCTGTCTTCCGGCTGCTCATTCATTGTAAAATTTATAAACGCTGGTTTATCAATGCCCGTTAATTCACCGGTAGGTACATACTTACATACCCCCACGTATGCCTGTCGGTCACAGTAATTCATCGAGGCGTAGTAAATGTAACACAATATGTATAGTTATTCTCGCATTGCGGGCGTGATAACTTCGTAAATACGTTTACTGAGATAGTTCGCGCAATTGTCGTAGCACGGTCAACAAACACTCGGTGCCCGAAGTAATGTGACGAAAACTTTGCGGTTTGCTCTTGTAAATTCCGAGTAAATTGTACCGAGACTTCGTCCCAGTCACTTGACGCAGAAAACGATGCTCAATTAAGGGCTTTTAGAACGGGAAGTCGAAGTGTTAATTCGTTTTAAATCGCGTGCATATTTTCGTCAGCTATTTAAAATTAATTGCATAACTCTCGATGTGTTTTTTCAAAATCGAGGATAAGGTGCCTGATGTGACGGAACGAAAGAGTGCGAGAAACCGGAAGTGAGGAGGAACTGCGAGGTAAGTTTTAACGTCAATAACGTTATGTCTCTTGTTTGCTCAGTCTGATTGATTTTCTTCGATTCTATCAACTTTCGTACCCGCCTATGTAAGCTCCGGATGACACATGACCGGAATAAAATTGACGAAACCTGGGAGAGCGTTGGTTGGTTTGGTACGTCGAACAATGTATGCTGTATAAGGATGCACGGTGTGACAACATGCTGGCCTGACTATGGGGGTGCTGGATTTAGTAAACTAGGGTTAAACTGCGGCGCATTAACCTCGATTGAGTTTAATTAGGAGAAATTAACGAACACCCGGTATGTGTCCCTTCGCTGCAACGCGGATAAAAAAAAACTCGCACACATTGACAAATGAGGAGAAAAAGAGAGAGAGAGAGAGAGAGAGAGAGTGAGAAATAGCGAAGGAACGGGGCAGGGGGGGGGGGGGGGAGAAAAACGGAAACAACAACCGCGTGAAAGGCGATCCATGGGAATAAAATGTAAGAGATCTTATATCGTATCGTATGAAAGTTGTTGCGATTCATATGTTACACCTGCGAATAGTTTGATCAAAGTACGAGATAGTAAGTACATACAATATAGAATACTAAAAAATATTGTGACTGAGTGTCTGATTGGAAGAAGAAAAACGTTGAAAAAAATTTTGATACGTCTCGTACGAAGTCGAAGACGAAGCAATTATCTACGTTATACCTTCATAGTACGCATAGATCGCGCCTGCGGTATTTCTAGTTGTAAGGTATTGACGTCACCGAATGATTTCCGAGTTAATCACACGAATGTCAATGAGTGACTCAACCTGACTCACTTCTTGCGAGAGAGAAAGGACTTGACCACGTTGTTCAAGTTTCTCGGACGACGATGGTGATGCATATAAGCCGCGTATTGAGTACCTGTACCCTGCTTATATGCGATAAAAAATGTCTTGCTCACGATGCGATGCATCGTGTTCCGAATAATTGCTTCATTCTAACCGGCTCTGACTCATCTTTAAATGGCCTGCAATTTTTCGTCGCGGATGTAAATTTTTTTTTTTTCACTTCGTACTTGTAACGCTCTTTTGCACACCTTCGCGGCGATTGAAAACTATTGTATAGACAATTCTTTTACGTTTTGCATAGAATTGTTACGGATTTTCTCAATCTGCGGTTATAATTTAGCTGAAAAATGATCACATGATTTTTCTTTTACTTTTTGTATATTTCTATTATTTGGATCTAGGTAGTTGTTATTTTTTTATTTTATTTTTTATTATACATATATATGTCATGACAGTTATTTTTCGATCTATTCTTCCTTATCAAAGTTGACTGCTTATTTTTTCTTAATTCAGGAAATACGCAGGGGAAATATCACTTCCAGTTTACATTTGTTACAATATTTAAACACATCTAGATACTATTAAATAACTATCCTTCACTTATTCCATTGATCAAGATAGAGAGTGTAAATGCATATTGGTACAAGAAACTTTCACTAGATGTCGCTAGTGTTCGGCGCTCTCACGATCAAAGTAATTACGAACTGTAACAAGTAAACCGACGATCGGTGAGCGGTGATCAACGATTGAATTGACAATGAATTTGATTGATATATTATTTATCTCGTTTTATCCCGCGGTAACACGTTTATCATCTTTCACGTTATGATGTATCTTGGCCGTTGGATTTTTGATGTGACTGCACAAGTGCAGCGGGTGTTACAAGTGTGTTGGTCTCACCTTTTTTTGTTACCACATGAATGTATAACACGGTGTTGAACCCCTCGAAAGGCCTTTTTATTCTTTCTCCGGTTTGTAATGTGGTCCTCAGCTGCAGACTCGGTATGGCGTGACTAACAGTTTGCCATCATTATCTCGTCGTTCCTGTTTCTAATTTCACTCTTCATTCACTCGCAATCAAACTTATACTTCCACGTCTGTGTGTGTGGGCGTCCGTACATCAGGGATACAATGCGACTCGTATATGAAATTCAAATTCACTCTTTTGTTTCGATGCTTGGCATTCGGGCGGTTTGAACAGTAGCAGTAACAGCACTTTTGACTATCAGTCAGTTTCGAATGATACACATCACTTGAAACTATCCAAGACCCGGTTTATAGTTGATGTTTATTTACCGATGATTAGCCGGTAGTCAAGTGCAGGCGAATGGTAATTTAGTCAAGAATAACTGATCTTCATTCAATTCTCACTTTATCTTCTTATACTTTTTACAACCAATTCTAGATCATATTCGACGATATAACTCTGCAGCAAGTGAATCGCGGATTTACGATTAAGCAAGTTCCTTTCGTTCCTTATCTCGTCTGGGCTTTGACATGATATCACTTTGCCCAACACCTTTTGACCTCTTCAAATAAATTATTATCCGAATGTCAAAGTACACTTGGCGACACGAATTACGACGATGTATCGATCGCTTTACGCAACTAACTCTATTCTCCTTCGCGATCAATTGCGATTGGTCAAGAATCTCCTCTGCATTTTTGCACAACAAATAATGCTCGACTGACCGCTTCAAATGTCACCAAAAGACTGCTTAGTGCTTACCATGCATTCTGTCAACCAGGAGTTACTACGGAGGACGCAGGAGTGGGAGACCCCTGATGACAAATGCTCCCACCTCTTCGTTGTTTAATCGTGTGTCTACGTTCATGTCCACCATGGGTTCGATGTGTTAGTGCAGTTCCTACGTACATACGTATGTACGTCAGGCATAATCCGTAGTCTTTGCCTGGTTTATAATAACTGCACAACGCTTTGACAGTTTTATGATTAAACAGTGGCTCTGCTTTATGAAACTGGACAAAGCTGCAGCAGGAGGGAGGATTTTCGGTTATAATACCTGGGATTAATTTCAATAAAACAGGTGGAATTTTCCACGCCTCGTTATCCTGTCGTCGACCTTATTAATATCACTGTCATCTATCGAATGAAATCTCACGCGTTTTCTGTCTAGGCAATATCAGTCAAAATCTTGTGCGATTAGTCAATTTGTATTATTCCTAAAATCGGGAATAATAGTCCTTTTGTATTCATTAAAATCCTAACATTTCACTGAATTGATATTTTTATTTTCGTTGATCGAATTATAAGCCAAAATCTTGTGCGATTAGTTGGATTGTATTATTCCTAAAATCGGGAATATTAGTCCTTTCGTATTCATTAAAATCCTAACATTTCACTGAATTGATATTTTCATTTTCGTATATCGGATTACAAGCCGTATTACTCATTAGCCTTTACACGTAGCATCTATAACGGATGTTTTTTCACGCGGTAATTTAACAATTGTTAAATTAACCTCTGCAGTTATAAAATTTCAAGGTTCAGGGCTTGTAATTAAACGCAACTAATTTTTTTAATGCTCGTAATTGCTCAGTCATGAGTGTTGGTGAAAAATGTTCTTGTTTTTTCTTCCAGACTGATTTTAGTAACGTTAACGTATCGAAAGGTTGAAACAAAAATTCTTATTTTGCACCTTTAGCATATATACCTACAGAAGTTGAATTTACAAAATCTGAACTTATTGATGCTGTATCAACGGTTTACCAAGATTCAAGTAATCCTAAAGTTGCAAAATAACGACTTTTTCCAAAGATGCATCGTTAAAATAAACAAACTTTAGCCTAATTCCAAATTTATCAAACTATGACAAGAATTGCACGCGTTTCGCAGCGAACACGCGGCGGAATCTCATTTTTTTTCCATTGCACGTATAGCTTCTCCCCTCGCTTTCATACCTAACGAAATGTAATTATTTTTAAAAAGGATGTAGGGACACGTCAACCCACATCCAACCCGAGCTGGAATCGAGACTCAGCAGGGACTCGGTGGTAAACCATTCAAAAACAACGTGGGTATGATAACTCGACGGCTGATGCGCCAACGCTTTTAACACTAACGGAGTTCAACTATTCTTTAGAATCATCGTGTAAACTATTCTCCTACGTTGTACATACATTATGTAGTGATATGTCTTTTAATCCTGATTTTCTTTTCCGCTCTCATTCCTTTATTACACGCATTCTACGACGAAACCTTATCTCCGGATAAACTCTTCTCATTGTCTTATTTCTGCATCCGTTTACGTCCTCTTGCCACACGGATTAAACGCTTACGCATGCTTCCTCAGATTTCTTTGTGGTTTACCGAGATTTCTAAGGGTCGACAATCCAATTGAAACATAGCCGTTGAAGAAGAGGCAGGTTTTGTTTTTTGTACAATTGTTCTTTTCTAGTTTTTTTCTGCTGTAATAATTTTTATCATCATAAAAAAAAGAAATTACAAACATACAAATCGTGGTTAGTACAACCGCGATATGATATGGTGTAATAATTACTAAAAATATACTCGAAACGAAATAAAGTTTTACCCGTTAAAGGAAGTTTTCCCGACAAGGGAAAATTTTGCGAGTAGGTACTTTATATTATAGGATGTAGACTTTTAAATTGTACATAAAAAACTGCATACATTTGCTACTCGATAATGGAGAAAGAACTTAAAGAAAGAATTAGTCGATATCGTACGATTCTGCATATGTTAACCGCCATTTTCGTTCAGTTTTTTTTCGCATTTTTGAATCTTTTGAATCTTTTCTTTGAATCATTTATCTCGTAAGAATCTGAACATTTTTCACGCTCTCCTTATCGATTCCACATCCAGAGTCGAATAGATTTGACAAGACGTAGGTATATACATGGCGACTCGCACTCGCCAAGAAGATCACCTTCGCCAGCCATTCCGAGACGAAAATTTCACTCCCATTAATGGTTCGTTTTTTCTTTTCTCTCGCAACTTGAGGGGCAACTTGGTGCATGGTCAAATGGTCTGGAGACTCTGAGGTCAACGGGTTGAAAAGCGGTTGTGAATTCGGTTCGGAGGAGGATCGATTTTATAGAAATCAATTCTACGCGGCAAATGTTCCGCAGAATATATTCTACACGATCGTTTCTACAGAAAAATTTTTCCACAAAAAGAAATTTGAGATTGACATAAAAAATAATCTTGCATTAATTATTCTACACGAGAATTGTTCAATGGAATATTTTTTCTAAGGAAAGAAATTCGATATTCGAATCAAAAATAATCCTGCATGATTTATTGTAGAGAAATTTTTCTACGGAATATGGTTTTCTAGTTTCACACATCCAACGCAATATCTATTCGACGCATTCATATTTTGAACAGTTAAAATTCAACACAAATAATTGAAATTCAATTAGATTTAAATAAACTAAATCAAAATGTACGAAATTGAGGATTAAATGTGTGATCTTGACGATTCGATGATTGATCTGAATATGTGTTATCTCATAATTCGGGTACCATTAGTGCCCTGCACCATTGTAAAATTCTTTCATCATTCATTCATTCATTCATTCATTGAGTCATCAATTTGACATCCAGTCTCTTCAATTCCTCGATTCACAATTTCGTTAACTATCGGCCAATCTTTTTACTACTTAGTACACTTTGTCGTTCAACAATGACGCAAAAATTTGTGGCAACAATCTCAAGTTACACGTTATAAATATGCCCACAACTGGTAGGTTGTCACATACATACATCAAGGTACAAAAACAGTCAAAACAGGTACCTAACATACCGGCAACGCAGCAGCTATTTTGGTATATATTTTTGGTATAAAGAAGTGACGCGTTCGCTCGATCTTTGGGGGAAGACGCCGTGCGTTTATCCAATATTCTTACTCTTCCTTTTGCTTTTGCTCTTCCTCTTCATACTTTCTTCCTCTCTACAAATTTTGAGTCGGCTTTTCCTGTTTGCACATCCGTACGGCTGGATCTAATTGTTCGAGTCCCTCGGGGGCGGCCATATGCACTTTTGTATATTTCTTTAAGGCCGCAAGGGTGGAAGTCCCAGACCGAATGTATGATTAGAAAGATTTCGCTCCGTATGCGTCTGTGTATACCTACGTCAATTCCCCTCGTTGCATATGCGTCACGTGTTAATATTTCTCTGTCTTGTATAATTTTCCTTCAGTTCTGTCTCGCTTTTTTTTCTCTTTCCAATTTCCTTTCTCTTTATATCGTGTATTTGTTTCTTCATTTTGTTCTTTTTTTTTTCTTTTCTCTTACCGCGCTAAGCTGGGTCGGTTATATTTCTATAGAGACTCGTTTGCGCTTTACTGTTTACCAACGGAAGTAACTTTACTATTTTTGCTGTCTCGACTGCAATACTCGTTTAAATACAACTCACGTTCGATAATGAATTGCAAACTCTGATGTATACAATGGATTTACTTGATAGGAATTATGGAATGTTTGAGAAATAAATCTTCTCTCGTATTGCAAGAAAATATCGTCTCAAGTTATAATCAGTTTCATATTTTCGTCCGACTTCAAATGTCCAGGTGTTAATCGAGTTTGTGGATAGATCCTTTTGATCCTGCCTTCTCACTTGGGGATTTTTCCCATTTCCAGTGAAACATCGCCAGGCTGGATTCTCGTGTCATCCGTTAGGTAATTACGCGTATCATAACGATGCCTTGATGACTGTTATTAATTATACAAACGGTCTCGAATGCCTAGCCGTCACTATATCCGCGTCTCTGAGTCAAAGGTCTTCCCTTCCAAGATATTGTATATATTATGTGAGTAATTATTGGTTTATTTTTTTTTTTTCTGAATTTTGAGGACTCATTATATGACCGTTGTGATACTTCTACAGAAATTAGTGCGGAACTTACACTCTGTGTACGTTTAACTTGTATTACGTGATGTTCATAATTCGAAATTGCGTGCAGAGACAATTTTTATAGATAGATAAAAAATATCCTGATCCTGCGGTCAGTTTGTAATCATTTTCTAAAGTAAAACTCGGCGATACGAACAAACTGACGAAGTTATTAGGATTTTCTGAAAATTTAATGAATGAGTCGTTGTATTAATGATGTTTATAATGATTGTGAAACTATTAATGATTTCGCTATTGTTTCAAGAAATATTTCTTTGATTAAGAAATTATTTTATCGCAATGAAATGCTTGTGGTAGAAAAAAGAAACTCGTCGAAACGATGGGGAAAGATTTTTTCATCCGTTTTACCACTGTCTATAACGAAATACTATTCCGCAAAGCCATTGTTGAATACACGTATTTGTTTATTTATTTAATTAAGATCAACGGGATATATACCCTTGTAGATAGATAAAGCTATAATATAATATATATATATTAGGGTGGGATAAAAAAATATATTTTCGTTTCTTTAGTTACCGTAAAAATATCGTTCAAGATTATGAAAAACAAATTCTGGTAAAGTTTAAGCTCTTAATATTAATATTAAGAGGTGCTTAATCGTGATTTTTGATTTTCCATTTAAATAAGACGGGAAAGTTTTTTTGTTTTTATTTGGAATTTTATTTTCCTTACGATTATTAGTATTTCGTAAAAATTTTGATGTTTTATCAAACAACGTTTGATATTTTTACGAAAAATATGGTGTTTTATGTTTTTGACCCGTTATTTCGTGATAAACGTAAAAAAATTGTGGAAGTCATCGTATACCATTTGAGGTTGAACTTTAATCTTGAATAACTTTTAAACAAGTTCGACTTGGCGAAAAATCATATCAGACCTTTTTTTGGAGATCGTTCAATTTCCTACAAGAATATTTATCGATTTCTGCAACACACTAATTCGTTAAAACGTAATAAAATTCCAACTAAAAAAAAATTCTAAGTACAAAAACTAGTATGGTGAGGATCGAAGCAATTTTTATTCTCGTTACATAATGATGATAGTCGGTAAATTACAGAGTAAAATTTGCTATTAAACTTTAGATCGAAATAGTAATTGTTGTGTCATAAAATTTTGCTTGGAAGAAAAAAACGAAACTCAGATAGTAATTTGGGACAATCAATCACATTGTTAAGAATTTATCTAAGCAAAAATTAGATTAATTATACTATACATTACTGGGCAAACTGAGGGTATTACAAGAATTGGAGGAAATATTGGAGTAATTATTACGAAGTAATCAATGTGCAATCAATTTTCCCCTGTGAATTCTTGTCACGCTTTTGAAAAACCGAGAAAAAGTTTATTATCTTCTTCCTAATAACTTCTTTCATTCCGTTGTTATACATGATTGTGTAATTATAATATTTTAATCAAAGGTACAATAATTTCTCCAGGAAGATATTGTTACAAAGTATTACAGGATATGTTTAGCTTTCGTGGAATGTTAAGAAACGACCACGGAGTAAAATGATTTTGAAATATTCTTAAAAGGAAATTGCACACTTTAAGTATCCATTGGTAACGGAATTTACACTGACTTTTTTCCTGCTACTTTCAATTCAATACTGCGGCTGAGGCAACGTTCTTATCGCTTCGTAATTATATATTATCACATTTCACAGATGTTCAAAGCAATTAAGGATGAGTGGCCTCGTAACGTCCGAACCAAAAGTGAGGCAAAAAATAAACCGTTTCAAAAACCTCTACTGCACTGTCATTAGTCTCAACGATGGTGAATTCCATGAAACGAAGTTCCTACCATGTGACGGTACTGAATTTGGGAAAATTCGAAAAACTCTACCTAAGATATCGACAATTTGAGAAAAGCTTTCGTGATAAGAATATTCGATATGTCTGTCCTCTGCCATTTTTTCTACGACTCTAATGCTTTAGAGCTAATTTGTTCACCATAAAGCTCTCCTGAGTCCGGTGGAATTTTTTTTTTTTTTTTTCAAACTACATATCCCAAGAGTGGTTAAAAATCGATTTATCAGTCATTTTTTTATTGTGTCATTAGAATTTTCTCAGATTCATTTCTGTTTATACGTAGTTCAGATTCGTGTTCGAAATTATTGGTCCAAATAACACCGCTGGCTACTTTTTGAACACTTTTTTTCTCTCCCCCCCAACCGTCGATTATCGCCTCGCATTATTTCGTGTTTTATAGAATTCAGAAACCTGATGAAAATCCTCGGTCATGTAACGATTCCAACTAATGAATAGGAACGAGAGTCAAGTCGCGACGGATGTGATGGAATCGCGATGGCTTTACTCCGTGCCGCAATTTCCGTTTGCGATTTTCCTTTTCACGATAAACATTCAGGAAGGACGTTGAAGTACGTAAAAGAACCTCCGCTTTTATTTAGCTCGGTAACGGTGATGTTGGAATTTACGCTCGATGCCAGTTTTTCTTCAACGATGAACTCGGACATCGAGCTGTCTGGAAAAACTGGGATTCGGATCCTCGTCCTTTGAGGAAATTTGTTTTTCCCGTTCATCTGTGCCTGCCTTCATACGTATATGTATGCTGCGCTTGCGGAGAGCCAGTTTTGCATGAAAAATAGGGTGGATATGTAAGTAAGGGTGGAAAAAAAATTTTAGCGGTGAAAAATTGCAGGCTATTCGAGGTCCTGTTTATTCGAGCTTACCGCGCTTCCGATGGATGAATACGACGATTAATTATCCACCGGCTTCGTTTCAGATCGAAAAACTTATCACGGTTACTCAGTTAATTCTCATACAAGCAACTTTGGATAATCTGCTTCGGTGATTAGCGATGTTTTCGCTTGAGTGAAAATTTCGCGGAGAAATTTTAAGAGAGCATGAAACAATAAAGCGAGGAACGAGGCTGATTTCTTATTCCGAAATTCTTGATCCTTCAAGAGGTCGCGAAATTTTACAGAATTTTAACCCAGTTTAATATTCATTGACAACATCGGAAAGCTTTTAAATTCTTTCAAAGTATGACGTGTAAGATTTAAAGATTCGTCGATCAAAATCAGGCGATTCGAGATGAGAAACTTGAACGCCATGCGGCTGGATCAGAGATCCTGAAAGTTCGTGGACTTCGAGTCGATGGCTTTCGGAGTCGTTGTTTGGAAATGTTTGTATGTATACGTGTAACCTGCAATGAAGCCATCAATTTCCTCCGCTCAACTTGCGCCTTGACAGTTACTCGGATTGCTTCGAGCTCGAGGAACGGCTGACGTTCGAAATTAGCCCATTAATATCTGTTATACCAAAAAATTTCAAGTAGATATATATATATATATATACCGTTTCGCAAACACCGGTAATTTTTAACGGAACGAGATCCTCTCACAAACAATTACACATGAGTCTTTCATTTTTCTAAACTGTGTCGAAATATAAAAATAATTATAGTATTTCAACTTGCCTTACAGCATTTTTTCTATTTACTGATGTTTGCAAATTTTTTTTTAATTATATGCGTATATTATTCACTGAAAAAGCTTGCAGGGATAATAATAAGAAAAAAAAAAAAAAAAAAAAACATTTCAGCAAATTTTCGATTTTTCCTGACAGACTTGTAATATGTATATTTTTTTTTTTTCACAAATATTTCTTCGAAAATTATGCAAAATTGTCATTTTTTTAGTCCGAAATTTCTCAATTTTTCTGCAAGTAAATTACAGGCCAACACTTTTTAAGGATTTTTTTCTATGGAGAAATCTTACGAAAAAATGATTTCTGTCTGAATGAACTTTGGTTTGTTTGTACAGGTTTTTGACACTCAACAGCTGTATGAATAGTGATTTTGAGTTCGCATACACAAGTCGACATCAAATATAATGAGAAATGAGAAAATCGACGTGAAAAGATTTTTCAATAATAGTTTAAAAAGTTATAAGAAAAAAAAAAAAAAAACAACATCAAAAAAATTAGGCAAATTTTATTTAGTTCTCGAGAAATAAATACGTGAAAACAGATTTCCAGAAAGTGTAGCAATTTCTTCAAAAAAACGATTACTTATCACTTGCCTTGTCGATAAAAAACAGAAAACAAACAAACGTCACGTCACAGGATTTATAACCAGCGCGATTCCGAATTTTTTTGAAAAATTATCGACTCATACGTGGTAGAAAAGAAAAGAAGATTAAAAAAAAAAAAAAAAAAAAAAAAAAACAGTACGAGAAAATAATGGGAAAAAACCAATACAGAGTCTTCTGTAAAAAATTTAAAGCTGATTGTGAGTAACGCCTACGCTTCGAATTCGCTCGCATTCCACGGTTGTTACTTTGGTATCACTTTATCCCAGTCAGAAACGTTAAAAACGTATACCTACGTTACGAGACGTGCGTAAAACCGGCGAGATAAAAATCGTGTAAGTAAATAGGCATTGAAATCGATCAGAAAAGCTGCAATAAAGTTTGACGCATTGCGCAACAACCTGTCAATGATATTTGTTTCCTAATTAGATATTCATCGACGTTTTCTTTTTACGCGGATACTCACCAATCGCTTGTTTATATACCATTAAAACGCGTCGGAAAAGCTCTCGCAGACACGCGTGCGCCTAATTTTAGAACTTCTTGTACAACGCTTCGATATTCCGGTTGCTCGCTGCCAGGCGCACGAACCTCGTGAAAGAAAAAGCTTTCGTGTATGTATATTAGGGTGGCGCAAAAAAACCGACTATTTTTTTTTTTTTTCTGAGTACCGTGTGACAAAATGTTAGTTTTTGATGTTTTAAGAGGTCACTCCAAGGGACAGCTCAAAAAAAAAAAAAAAATTTTAAGAGGTCGCTCCAAATTTTTAAATATGTCAAAAATCGTCAAAAAATTAAATTAAAAAAATTATATTTTCAGTATTTTGTTTGAGTTTTAATTCATGTCGTGGTGTATTGTTATCGATTCTTTCTTACTAAATTAAAGAAAAAAAATTTATGAAATTTTAATATGAGAATATTAAAAGGTCGCTCGAAAAGATCTGAAGAAATGCACCAAAAAATTGAAAAAAAATATGAGCGACCAAATTCAAATTTTGAAATGAAACTTTCGGAAACTTGTTTTTTTTTTGTCTATAAAATTAAACCGTAACGAGAAAAAAAAATCGATTTGTGACGATTTCTGATGTTTTAAAAAATGTGAAGCGACGTCTTAAAAAAAAAAAAAATTTCACTGCCCTTTGGAGTGGGCTCTTAAAACATCAAAAACTAACATTTTGTCGCACGAGACTCAAGAGAAAAAAAAAAAAAAAAATAGTCGGTTTTTTTTGTGCCACCTTAATGTATATAAACACCGCGAAGCTTGTTTCCGCAGGTCACGTGGCTCCAGTGTCACATGACGGAGGCCCTTTTTTACAAAGTTGTTGCAAAAAATTGTTTTTCGATTTTTAACAAAAATATTAAGTCTTCTGCAAAATTCATTGCAATCAAATATTAACTGGAAGTAAAATTTTGCGCAGATGTAAGCAAGTGTTGAAAACTGACGATTTTTTGTTCGCAATTTTGTCGGCAGTGAAAATTTTTTAAACTTGGTATCGAAAATATTCGAATATATTGAAACGGTGACTGAATGAAAAAAGTATTAAAACAGGGATTCGAAATCTGATGAATCCTCTATTTTTATTATATCTTTAAAAACTTGAATTTACTTATTTCCGTTGACTTTGCCGATTGGAATTTATTTCCGTAATTCTGTGAAGTACTTTCAAGTAATATTCATCTCATAGTAATCTTCAGTTTCATTATTCAAACTTTGATCTTCTCATGTTTTCTTTTAACCAAGTGTTTTTCAAGGCTTGGCATATCCTTAAATTCACGAGTCACGAGGAACAATATTATTCCGAACGTACGGTGATCGAGATCAATGAGTGTCGGATGATTCGAATTCCCCACAGACGAATTCTATAGAAGCTGCATCCTAAAAATATCTTTGAAAAAGGAAAACCTGCATCGCCGAATCCACGGAACTGTTTTAATATGTTTTTAAAGAACTTATTTTTGGAAAAGTCAACAAATTTCATCACAATGTTGCTACGATACAGATTATTTCCATAGTATGGGGGAAAAAATTGCCGAGTGTTTGCTGCGCAGCCGTCAAATTGCCGGATTGCATACAAGCTCAGCTTCCAGCCGGCGCAGCGCTTTGCTGTTGCAACAGATCGTCACTGCCAACAGTTGTTCGCAAGGCTGTCAGAGAGATTGATTCCTGAAAGATTTAGATTCGGGCTGCTCGTACTCAGAACAGAGTTTTGAACCACCTGTGAAAACTCGTCAGGCTGAGCTATACTTGACAGAATTACTTGCCGTATAACAGAAACGCTGGATCATTAATCCGAGCAGAACTTATGAAGGATTTGAACCTTGAAACGCTGCAATAATTTAGAAATTTTTTTTCTACGACGCCTGATTGATAAAAAGGAAATGATAAGATTTAAAATTTTTTTTTAGTAAATAAATAGTCCGCAGAGAAATGAGAATATTTTTGAAAAAGCTCGGTTATTCAGAGGATTTTGTCCCCTCAAAATTACCACGTTTTTTGTGAAAATTATTCATCAGGATTCCGTCAAATTATTCTTCCAATATTTTCACGATTGCCTTCCGGTTACAATATTTCTTATCAAAAACGCCAGCGTCAAAGAATTACTCTTTCCAGTATACGACGTATTCGCAGATGTCTCCAATCATGTATTCTACAGAGTTGAAGAAATTTGCATGAAAAAATTTCGAGACGTCTTTCTGACAGACGGATAACTAATAATAATAATATGTAATTTCCGCTCAAGCTCAGAATCGGATGTCGCGTCTGACTCTGTAATTAATTCGTCAAAGGTCGTGGTGAAGGCGGATTTCTTTTCGGGTTACACATTTTCATGCATCTATTTTTCTCACTTTACGCAGACACACGCTAAGAATTTCAAATTTTTTCTCTCCTACATACAAGCGTCAATCAGTTATTGGCGCGAAAATCAAATATGTATAGAAACTAAAATGGAAAGAATGAGGGGTGAAAAAATCGGCGACAAACAACAAGAATATCTGGCACCGATACTATGGATCGTTTATTTAAACTTGCAGAAATAAAACTGCACGGATGTTTGTGCGAGCTGTTGTTAATACTCGGGGAAAAATAATAAAATTAAGACGAGGATATCAAACCGGCTCGCTCGCTCGCTCGCTTTTACCACTATTGCCTACGAGTTAAACCCGTGAAAAAACTACAAGGTTCGTCTCTCTTTCACGACAAACAAACGAGGCAATAAATTTTACGAACCTCTTTGTCCGCACCGAATGAAACAACGATTCACAGATTGCGAAAATCTTTCTTAAGGATGCATCGGGAGTTAATTCGAGAATTGAAAAATTATCAAAAAATAACAATTTTTAACTAACAACTTAGAAACAATTTTAATTAATCATAGTTCATTTTCTTTATGACGAAGAAAAGTTTTCGTTAACGATAATATTGCAGACTGTTAACAGACAATTGATGTTCTATTTCTAAAATACATTATCTTGTTTATGAGAAATCTATTTCCGACAGATTTTTTATTCGGATATATAACTCATTTCCGAAGAAAATCTAGCTGGGATTCGTTGAAAGTGAACTTGATGAAGGTGCATCGACGCGACATTATCGCTCTGTAAAAAACGGCAATAAATTTCTGATTTCTATTTGAAATTTATCGTTTTCTCAATACACAGATTTTTTCGTCTCCACACTTTTTCAACCGCCAAAAATTGAACTCAATATTGAAACTTTTGCGAGTTCAACTTTTGTCCAAATAATCACGTTTCCAACCTAATAAGATTAAGTGTAAATAAATTAAAAATTCTGAGACATAAGCGAAATAGTTTTTTTTTTTTTTTTTTTTCTGTTTTCGTTCTAAATTCGTTTATCAGCAGATTAATTAATCGTTTTTCCTATTTACCGCATTTTGTTTCCGTCCCTCCTGTTTCCTCACGTTTCCTGCACCGCAACTTCTCGGTAAGAAAAAAAATTTATCTACTCCGTCGGAAGTTTTCTGCGGGAGTAAATTGTTTTTCGTAGATTCATTTCCTGCGCTTTTCCCCGCAGCTTTAACCACCAACCCTTCTTCCGATTTTCCTTACCTTCCGCATACTTTGGCCCGGCATATACACACGTAGACACACATGCGTATCGACAAACACACACGCATGCGCGGATCTCTTTCTCAGTCAGTTTCTCGGCTGCCCGAACCGTTCGCATCTCTGAAACTCCGCGAACTCGACGTGAGTATCAGTTGGCTCCGAGAGCTTGACGAAACGAGATCGGTGACAGTGATTCTCCCCAAATATCTTGCCAAATCACGTGCGCTTGCAGAGTTATCAACGCTTTCGAACACAACATACGTACACATATATACGATTAATACACATATCGATAAGTCAACGATTTGTCAGCACTATAAAAAAAAAAAAAAAAAAAAAAATAGAAACAAAATTCAGTTCAGTTTGTTAATCACCGGAGACCTCTATAAATCGTGATATAATTTTTTCATTAACAAGTTTTGATTGACTGATTTAAAACATTTTAATCAAATTATCGCAGTATTGTTAATTACATGTTCCTCGTTTTTACAACTCTATAGATGATAATTTTTTTTTACGGACATGTTTTTCTTCCGTATATTACGCTGCGATGTACTTAAACGTGGACGACGCGAAAGCGGATAAAAACGAGGATTTATATTACACCGCGTGGCAGGGAACCGGGTGATAAAATATCTTATTTCGAAAAACTGAACGCCAGTCATCGCCAGCAATCGTTGTTGGCAAATTATCTTCTCTGGATCGCGTGTTTATCAATCAACTTGCGAAATAACCCGGATACACGTATTTCGGGCTTGCCCCTCTAGAGCTTCCGCAAGCTCTGCGAATCCGTCTAGTCCGACTGTTTTGATGTTTTGACAGAGCGGTCGTGTTACGCGGATCCCTGCATAAATTCGCGAAAATAAACCGGATTAGCCAAAACTCGCGAGACTTGTGCAACGCGGAATAATTTTCTGCTAATTGAGAAGCTAATCGAGAAGAGCAGTGCGACTGCAGCGACGAAGAGCACCGATAAAAACCAATTAACAAGTATTACGGTAACACCTCAAGAAATGACCAAGAGACGGACGTGTCAAAATACGAATGTTCAGCGTTAAATGTCCGGTTCTCAAATTTGAACTTTCAAATTCGCGGGAAACGTTCAAACATGTGTTGCTGCCGGCGTTACTGGTGATTGACAAAATATACAGAGAAATACAAGGTAATTCAAAACGACGTTCTTCTTCTCCCCCCTCCTTATCCTTCATTTTGACTTTCGCTCCTGATTCTACTCTCACTCTCTCTCTCTCTTTCTCTTTTCGTCTGAATTTTTCTTCATCATCATCATCTTCTTCTTCTTCTTCTTCTTCTTCTTCTTCTTTTCTCAAACGGAAGCTTACGGTTATTGCCACTGATCTTAGGTACCAACATACCGGCAAACAGCAGCGTCTATATTTGGTTTTTCGAAGATCGGAGCTTTGCACATGTGCGCGCCTCGGTCGACGAATCTTTGTGAGATTTTTTTCCTTGCCCCCAATTTCGGAAAGAATTTTTTCAAGAAGCTTTTCTAACGAGGTGCCCGATGCAGTTCCCAGAGGTCTTCATGCAGGCACTTGATGACAGCGCGTCGTCACGTGGCCGTATGTGTTTCTTTTCTTTTCTTTTTTTTGTTTAATATCCGTGATCTATCCAAAAAATCACGACTTTTGACGCGCATCCTTTTCACCGCGTTTACACACCGCGTCAGCGTATTTGCTTATCACGGTTTTCTTTGGGGAACGCGTTTCCACCCACTTGTTTTGATACATGTACATAAGACTTGCCAAAGGATCGCGATCGATAGGCGAGATCTCCCATTTTACAAGGGTGACAAGGGTCTCGAATCCAGTTACAGAGTTCTCTCAACGTTCCGGTTCCTTTTTCTTGTTTCCCTTTTTCTTTCTTTCTTCCTTTTTTTTTTTTTCTCTTTTTTTCTTTTTTTCTCTATTTCATACTACGTAGACGGCGACGCGGTGGCTTTTCTTCACAGACTTTACATCACACCTGTGAATCGTTCTACGCGTGTAGGCGGTTCAATGTGTATAACAGGAGTTTGAAATAAAACGAGAGTATCGTTTGATCGAGGAGAAATCGAGGAATAAAGAAGAGAAACAAATTGAGAGAAAAGAGAGAAATAGAGAGATGATTAAGAAAAAGAGAGGGAGAGAGAAAGAGAGAGAGAGAGGGAAAAAAAAGAAAAAAACTTGACGACGAGAAATAGGTTTTCGGAAAACACATATACACACACGCACACACGCATACTTTCACACGTGCGTCAGACCAATAAGATCTCATCCCGTATCTCTCCGGTGTATTTGTTTGACCAGTGATACGCTCGAAATTTTTTTAAACATTTACTCTCAAGCCAAGAAAAAGTTTATTTTTTCTGGTCAAAAATAGGTTTTGTGAGTGGTGAGGTACAATTACGCAATGGTTGCGTTTCCTGTGCCCCTTCGTTACATACTTGTATTATATGATACAATATATTACACCTATTCTATGTAAGAAGAAGAACGAAACAAAAGGAGGCAAGAACAAAAAAAAAACAAGAACAAACAATTCAATACGTACCTACGAGTAACAAAAAGTGCGACGAGAAAAAACTAAAGCAAAGGTTCTAAAAACAACAAAAAAAAAAATGAATGAAACAATCATCAGGATGTGAGATTACTTGTATTATACGTATGTGAAAAAATTGCCTAGAGTGAAAATGAAAAAGGTTAGTCGCGCGGTGTTTTTCGCGTGTATACATACGTACTTTATAGAACATATGTATATGTATATAGTAGAAAGTTATGCGTGTATATACGTTTCGATGTTATGCACTTATACAACACGTATGTATATATGTGAATGGAAAAATATCCCTCCATCACAAACACGTTTTTGCATTTTTTATTGCCAAATCAGCGTTTTTAGGCAGGCCCTTGTTTTCTACATATATATATATATATATATATTTTTTCACCTCACATTCTCGCGTAAATCCAACATAATTTTGAAGTTAGTCAAGTTATGGTAACGAAACGTTGGTGAAAATATTCTTGTTTTCTTAATTCAATTCCAAAATCACAAAACAACTCGTTTTACTCTGGAAAAATCGTTACGATAGTAACGTTACTAACTTCAATACAACGCTTATACGACCCTTGATCATGTCGCAGGGATAAGAGAAAGAGAAAGAGAGAGAAAAAGAATGCGAAAATATTTATGGCCATACAACGTTGATATGTCTGGCTCTTGTTAAAACCTCGTTGGCGTTGTTCAACGAGATGCATGTAATTGCACCTCTGTGCATACAGAGACCACATAATGCATGCGTGCACTTGATTTCCTAACGAGCATGTGCGATACAGTAGCTTCAGGTGGTACACAATGCACGTTGTAATTTCCATCGTTCCATCGCAATGGCATTTCGTTGCATCAAATGTGTCGAGTACAAACTGGAGAGAAATATTCGTTGCACGTTTTGACAAAATCAATGTGCCAAGTTTGGTAAGATTTTTTTTTGTACGCCCGAACAACTCTTGGCGAGATTTTTAGATCTTTTGTTCCACTCGTGAAATAATAATTAGTCTCATATCGCCTCGCTTTTTATGCCCCAATTTTTATCAACGAAATTCTTTGAACTGTCTTAATATAAGTTTTATAATCCGATAAACTGGTTGAAGTGAATGAAATTTTTTTTTGCCTTAATGCTTCAAATTAGCAAATTACTCCAGCTGATTTGAATTTAATTTTAAAAAATTTTTTCACATTTTTTTATACCTAGCAAAAGATACTGGAAACCTATGGAATTTAATTATCAAAGATCGATTATGTATTAGTTATTTTACAGGAATCACATTATTGTGCAATCGTTTTCTCTGATTGCAGTTAATTAGAGCTCGTTTTTGTCGTTAATGAATTCTCTAAAAATCACCTGATATTCTTCATTCCCCAACGTTTTTCATAATTAACAAATTATTCAAATTTCTCTGTTTTATACGTGCTAATTGCGTATTTAAAATCGGCGATGCTTAGAAACGTGAATTTGTTGTGGCATCGTATACCGTTTGAGTTACATATATATTAGAGTGGTTTTTGTTTTTCTTACTGTTTTTACTTTTGTTTTTCTTCTTACGAAATATTTGAAAAGTTAGTTTTTAGCCTTAGTTAAAAACACTGTAAACGAAACATCTCGAAAACTATACAAGCTGGGATGCTGTTTTTGGCTTTCATTTTGTAGATAATGAAAATCTCTTTAAAAAAGTTCGTGACTATCATTTGTAATAAGTAGGATCTTAATTCATTTATTCAATGCACTCGAGTTTAAACTTTCGTATCAAATACAAGATGAAAATTTAAGTGTACAGTAGTATGAACCTTTTTTATAGAAAATTTGATTGTGTACAAAATGAAACCAAATACAGCTTCTGAACTTGTATAATTTTAGAAATATTTCCGTTAGAGTGTGTGAAAAATTCAAACCGGATGAGTCACGTTTGTCAGAATATTTCTACCGAGTTCCGGTTTCACGATGGCTTAATTTGATGCTAAAAATTAATTTATTCAAGGGTAGGTAAAAAAAAAATTAAAATAACCAACCTAGTATATATTATACTTGTATATAGTCAAACATATGCATGGTTTACGATAATATCGATGTTTAGTCGATTCCGCGTTATTGCCTGATAATTAATTCTTACTTGGTTGTATATATAATATCGTTAACAATTCATTTTCCGTATATATATATATATGTATAACCTGGTACAATAATGTGCAATAATATGTAATCTTATCGCATCGATAGAGTTAGCAAAACTTTGCGCGAATATACGATCTCGGAAAAGGTTTTATTTTTTCACGTTTTTTCGATAGCTCTGTTTCTCTAAGCTCTCATTCCGGCCTTTTCCTTCAGCATTTTTTTTTTCTCTTTGAAAGTTTTTATCCAATTGTTCAGATTGAAATAACGCCCCTGGATATAAACCATTTTCCGCACTAAAGTCACGTATCGAGGTAACTCTATATATAAGTAATAACAGAATATAGCTGCTGCATCGACTCGTGAAACAGCTGAAATTGAAACGATTTAAGGAAAAATATATATAGCGTGCAGGATGCAAGCGGAATGAAACTTGTCTCTTGCTTTTTTATTTCAATTTTTAGAAACTATTGCTCGAATTGCACGCGCGATGGGATTCGAAATTGTATGATTTGGAAGATACATCGTGTAAGGAAGAGCTTTTCGAAGTCTGATATAAATGGTGACAATTATTTTTACCGATTTCGACTTGAATGCGAAGTTTAAAAAAAATAAAAATTTCTGATCATCAAATGATTCGTGATTTGGAATCGATCGTTATCCGACGTACATTTAACGGGCATTCCATAAGCTCGTAATAGATCGAAAAGCATAGTTTTTGCGCTATCATTTCTTCACTTCTAAAGTTCTATTTGGTTGGTTTTTTTTTCTCTCTATATATGTATGTAAGTGAATAAACGATAGATTCTCCAAATATACAGACTTGCTTAACGTAACTTTTACTTTCCCCTCGAAATAATAATGTTTTTTTTTTTTTAGGTATTTAGGTATGTTGAATTAAAATATGGCGCTAGTTTGTTTTTTTTAACTCACATCGAGATTTAATTTTTCTGCAAGATATGCATATTTACAGGTTTTTTAAATAATTTTAATGAAAGAATAAAATATAATATAAGACTTAAGAGACTAGACGAATCAAAAAGATTTATGATATCTCTTGTACGTAATTAGCTCTAAATATGCTTAAAATCACGGTAAACAACAACTGGGGAGGGTAGATAAATATTTAAATGTCAAACACAACCATTAATAGATATAATCAATACAGAAATCGGAAGTCAGCTCTAGTAGTACTGAAAAAAAGGAAAAAAAATTTCTTTCGTAAATTCAAAATCAAGAGAAAATAAGATTATTCTAAAGGAATAAATGAAAATGTTGAAAAATCTGTTTTACTTTATAAAATTCAATTTCTTATCGACTTCTTTGCATGTATCACATTTGCAAAGAATTTTATCAGAGACTAAAAATGAAGAAAAAAATGCTTTTTAAATTCAACGTTGATCAGATGCTCGAACATGAATCAGAACCGAGATTAGATAGTCAGGTGGGTTGTATGCAAAACTCGAAACGGAAGGCGTGAACATTCGAAATCGTTTCTCTGTACGTAATACGCGAATTGTTTATCGATGTTGGCGTTTCATGCAGATACGTAATACCAATGCGTAACTACGTAGGTGCGTTACGTGGAATACAACTGGATTTATCCGGGGTTTCGACATATCTGAAAATTCTAAAATACCGAACAATATTTGCTCAGGATAAGAGAAAATCAATTTTCTTCGAAGGGAAAAGTGTGAATTAATTCTCTCAGGGTTTTTTATACTTCTTATCTATACCGTTAGAAAATTTGAACTATAAACGTGATGTTCCAGCAGCTTCACTTTAAGTTTTAATTATTTGTTACATTTTTTTTCGTAAATATGATACAAATTATTGTAATTTTAATACTTAAATTGTCATATAAACATTTTATTTGTACTTTGAACTTTTTTCTCACCTAGTAATACATTAAAAAGTGGCTAAATCTATCCAAAAATTTTAACGGACTTGCTGGGACATCTTTTTTCTAACCGTGTGTGATGTAGAAAGATGAATTCACTCGAACCTTGCGTAGAATGAATTAAGGGACGAGAATTGAAAATTGGGAATTCATGTAATATGGGGCGAAAGAAATATTTTTATGTAATTGAAATAAATTTACTTTCACCTAATTAAACACAAAAATTATTGTACGGTTTATTTTTTTGCCAAAAAGAAATGAGATTTTGTTGGCAAATTCGAAAAATAATTCTTTCTCTCTATTTGGCCAACATGTTTGGTTAAAATATATGATAAGGACTGCGAAAAATAGGATGGAAATTACGCGATTCTGATAATTTTTGCGAACTGATTGTAAAAACCCTTCGATTATTCCGACTTTCGATGTTTCAGATTTCAAAATTTTCTCAATTTCGCACTTTCGGAAGTTTGAGCGTCGGGTTTCGGATCATTCGGAACTTTGATTTTTCGCCATAGTTCGATTTCTTTACTTGAAGTTTCGCGACTGGAAATTCGAAACTTGACGCTTTCGGAACTTTGATGTTTCGCCAAAGTTCGATTTCTTTACTTAAAGTTTCGGGACCAAAAAATTCGGAATATGACGTTTTCGGTACTTTCAAAATTCGAAATTTCAACCCTGGCCCTCGATTGACTATAGCCGAGCTATAGCATCGCGGGAAAATTCAGGGAATGCGAATAGTTGAGCCTGCATCATATAAGATGGACCGCAGGCATGAATCTTAACGCGTGAAGGAGAGGCTGCCTCATTATTCCAGAAATTCACACATTTACCTTTTGGCCACGTGGGTTTTGTTGGAACGATGTCGACAGTGTGAAATACAGATAGACATTTCAAAAAAAGAGAACCGCGAAAATCGCCGGAGCGAAGGAGATAGCGTGCTGCGTTAAAATAAACGGACTTTATCCAGACTCCGTGTGTCCGTCTCTGAGGTATGTGCATATCGCTCCATCGCAACCCTGCGCTAAAAATTGTATGATTTCAATTTTCCGCGTATCGAATCACTCCAATTTTGTCAAGTTTTTTCTCCCTTTTTTTCATTCAATTCTATAAGAAAGAATTCGTTTTTTATCTTCGCTTATAAGACAAAAATCGTTCAAGTCTCGTTATATTTAAGAAAAAAAGAAAAAAGAAACCTGTATATATATATATATATTTTTTTTTTACAACTTTCACGTACACAGTAAACAAGTTTTCAGATTAACAGTTTAACAAAGTAATTCGCAACCTATGAGTTGAACCTCAAATTATAGTATATTTGAATGATGAAAACAAAAAAAGAAAAAATCTTTGGAAATTGAAAAAAATTTGGCTAGTCATTTTTCTTTTACGATACTATTACTATTTCTCTGTATAAGAGATAAATATCTGATTTTTTTATGAAATTGGTGAAAAAAAAATTTCTTTTTTCGCAACCGATGACTTATCGACGAAGTGCTTAGACCGGCAGCGAAGTATTCAGCTCCTATAAAACACATGCTCCACACATAACCAATACCCGAACAGAAAAGTATATATATATATATATATGTATTCGCCAGGAATTGAAATTCCGCAAACGTATTTGTTTATCCAATACATGGTTTTAAATCGGTGCAGTATCTTTTTTTTTTTTCCTATCCTTTTTTTTCTATTTTTTTTTTGGTTTTCTCTTCACCAAGGATAACAGCGATAAATCGCGGATAAGTGCCGGTTCGTCCTCATGACACACGTTCGTCAAAAGTATTGAGTACGTTTCTGGAATGCTATTCGCACGCACAGGTGCCACCCACGCACAAAGAATTCGAGAACTGAGTGGCAATTTTTGTGTAAACTCTCAGCGCGCAGGCACCTAATACACGTCAAGTTATATACCAAGTCGACACGCTGATCGAAAACAACCTTTGCCTGCTTACAGAGAGTAGGAGGGAGGGAGGGAGGGAGGGAGGGGGAGAGGGTGAAAGAAAAAACATTAATAAAATGTGAGTAAATAAAAAAAGTTTTCGGTACCAATATGAAACGCTGAGCGATAATAGCACGCCCATAATATATATCCAACGATCTTTTTTCCATCTCGTTCAACCATGTATACATATACTGGGTGAGTCAATTGAAACGTCGATAATAATTGGAGGAACTCAGGTGCGTTGATATCAAAGTAAAGTTCAAAGTCTCTATGTACAGGTATTCAGTGGTCATTGGAAATAAAGTCACGATAAGGCAACAAGTGAGAGATGATAACAAGGAAAGACGAACCTAATTGTTGATATTTTGTGCTGTCGTCTTTCCTTTGTTGTGTCGTATCTTCATTATTGTTTCGCATTCACAGTGGTTACCTACGTGTAGACTTCGAAACTTACTTTGATCAACACAACTGAGCTCCTCCTATTCTTGACGGTTCAATTGACTCACCCTGTATATTATGTACTTTATCTCTTCACCTTATTTGGTTACCTGTGTCATCAACGACGCGTTCAAAATTGCGTTTTTATATTGTTTCAAAGTCTGAAAAATTTTATTGGAATACGCCAACTTGTTGTCAGTTTAATTTTAGGTATTTCGACTCGCGGTTTTTGATTCACATAAATAAAAGTCAAACTTATTGATATTTTAGGATAATGAATGTGTGTATGATTTTGTTTAAAAAATTTTTTGCAATTTTGCCAATTCTGAAACAGTGGCCTAAATTTTTTCAGACTTGTTATTTAATTACTCAATTATTTGTAAAGATTAGAAATGATTTTGAAAAGGATCTTTTCTGAAATTCTTAAAAAATTCTAGGGAATTGTTAACTTTATATAAAATTCTCAAAATTTCTATTTTTCACTTAGAACATTTCTAGACTGGTTTTATTATGGAGCAATTTTTTACTATTTTTTTTTTTTTTTTTGCCACATTCAACATATTTTTAGTTGATCAAAATAATGAAAAGTGCCAAGATAAAATATAGAAAAAAATTTGCCCATCATGAGCCCGATATTTAAATGTTTGGAAAAGAAATTACAGTTTCTAAGAATTTTGTAATAATTTAAAAAAAGAACGTTTTCAAAATCACCTCAAATATTCGTAAATAATTGAGCAGTTGAATAACAACCGTGAAAAAATTCAGACTACTGCTTCAGAGTTTGGAAAATTATAGAAAAACTTTCGAAAAAAATAAAAAATGGTAAGGGTCAGCCGTAAGTTGAGTAGGCATGAAATGCGTCGTGTAATTTTTCAACGACAATTTTTCAAATATCTTGCAAAAACTTGCAATTCTTTTTCAATAAATCCGAAATTCGAATTTGCAATTTGATTCTAAATCACACGATAGTAAAAAATTCTACGAGGAGGTGAGGAAAAATATTCCTACACTAGTTAAAATTCATAATTTTCACCGCCTCTAATTCACTTATTCGCGAATAATAATTTCTGAATATCTGAAGTGAAACTCTCATCTTTCCTTTCCTCCGCATAAAACGTAGTCTGAAAATTGTTTACTCGCATGAACCCCGAATCGCCCCGTGTGTGTACATTCCTGTGAATAGTAGATAGGACCTATCTCCACAACGATGAAAGGACAATGCAACCGGTGATAGGTGCTGCAGGTGAACGTAAAATTTTCATTATCTCTACCGGAATTAATGTCTACCTGTACTCACTGTGTCGTGATAATAATTATACGTTCTGCCAGACACGAACCACCGTAGAAAAGCACGTAATCAAACACGATACGCAGATACGCCGACGTGATGCAGGGACAGGACATTGTGTTATACCATGTACTGTGGAGTAAAACCAGTTAATTATCATTCGAATTGGACAATTACGCGTTATATAGGTGCCAGTTTCGTCTAATTGAATTTTTTTTAATTTTTTTTTTATTTTTTTTGCCTCCTCTTACGTTTCTCGCATTTTATTTTCTTACCATTTTTCTTCTTCTTCTTCGTTTTTTTCTTTCTTTCTTTCTTTCTTCTTTCTATTGTCAATTCGAGGGATAGCGATGATGATAATATCAGATAATTATGTGGGGTTGGTAGGGTGAGATGTTATTGAAATCGAGGTTGAATTTGACATTTTTGATTAGATCGGAGGTTTGATGTATATCCCAGGTGATGGAAATTTAATTGAAATTAAACTGGATTCGATTTATAATTATTCGTTTATTTCTTTTTATTGTTTTTTCATCACTTTGCAAAACTTGGACGGTAAGTATAATAGCTACGTTATGAATACAAATGAAATTCTTTAATCGATTGGAAAATTATGTCAGTTTTTTTTGTTTCTTGAGTAGATATGTCTACTGTGTGTTGAGGTGATTGTTGAGTTAGGTACTTCGATGTGCTTTGATTTTAGGAAGTTTTGTTGATTCGTTTATGCATGAATTTCAATCAACTTTGAGACGAGTGAGAGAAACTAGGATTCTTATTTTTTACTTGATGTAAATGAAAGAATTGGCAGAAATAGAAATTTCTGGATTCGTCGAAATTTCGTCTGAACGTTTCGTACTTTGGTGCAAAACAAAAAAAAATCATTCTCATTGAAATGTAAGAAAAATTCCTGACACTTAATTACGCCTAAGGAAAATGATGATTTTTTCAGCGGATTCAATCTAATTTCAAATATTTTGTCCACCATATTAGATCTGAATTTTTAAAATCCGAATTCCGATTCATAATCAGCGACTCAAAAACTTATGACTTGTGACATGAAATGACATGAAATGAATTATTTCTTCAATTTTGACAAATTTTTTTTTGAAAATCAATTTCTTTCTAACAATTTCAATTTACATTGTACCGGAATAATTACTCTCGAATATTGAATACTATCAGAAATAGCACAAAAAAAAAGCGAAAAAATATGTTTTCAAAGTTCTCTAAATATACGAAAAGAGAAGAAAAAAAAAACGGACACAAAATAGGTGGTAAGAATACTGAACACTATAACTCAAAGGGTAAATCATTTTCCATATCCTCCTCATCCTCTTTCGCTTTCTTCTCGATTTTCCTCTTGTTGAATTTTTAAAGTCCAACCAGTTGCGACTGATTTTCCAGATGCTGGAGTACTGGATGGGGGGAAATGGCTCGTGGGCAAATATCTCTGATCATCAGCTCGAAGTCGTCCTGGAGGATCCTGGATCGGCGGAACTCTTCACCGACTACCCTCCTTCCTTGCTCTACTTCGCCGCCGGATGCTGCGTGCTATTCATGCTCATTGGGATCCCGGGGAATCTAATCACCGTCGCTGCTCTATTCCGAACGAAGAAGGTTAGTCGATCCGAGCCATGGAATAATTATCATTGTCAGGTACCATGGATCCGTAGATCGCGGATCGCAGCCTGACGCGACGCGACATGCGAAAAAATTGCCCCCGACGTGAACTGCGAACTGTCTGATACGCGAGCGACGTGCTGCGAGAGGAACCTTTAGAGAAATTCGCGATTACGGTTAGCTACGGAATTTGTTGGCAAATTGTTGAGGCGCGAAAATTCAGCGACCTATTGACGGATTAAATTTTCATCCATTTTACGCCGAAATACGCAGGTAATATTTAGTCTCGGTGACGTTTAATCACATTCACCTGCGTTCGAAACTTTATCACAATCACCAGATTTTACCCCATATAGTGAAATTTAGCTCTAACAATGTTGTATAATATAACGAAAATTCTGTGATATTTAGTCGTGAGGAATTAACATCTTTTGCATTATTAAAAATGAAAATAACAAAAAAAAAAAAAAAAAAAAAAAAAAAAAAACGAAAATTTTTCAATTTTAATAAAAAATATAAGGTTCAATTTTTATTCGTAAGAATAACACGAGAAAAATGGTTTTTGTTTATCGTCTGATTTTTATAACTAGCTAACAACGCGTCGTACGGAAAATTCACGGATATATTTTTGTAGAGAATTGAACGCTCTACGCGTATCTTGTCATGTTTTGATAAATCTACATTTTCAAAAGTTATAGGGGGATCAATTTTTGACCCTGAATAACTTTTGAAAGAGTGGATTTATCAAAAAATAACAGGAGACTTTTTTTGCAGAGCGTTCAATTCCCTGCAAAAATATACCCACAAATTTTCTGTACGACGCGTCGTTAGCTAGTTATAAAAATCAGACGATAAGCAAAAACCATTTTTCCCGTTTTATTCTTATAGAAAACGAAAAAGTGCGATGCGGAGCATCTCAATATTAATATTAAGAGCTCAAATTTTTACAGGCTTACTTTTATACCCAAACGAAAGTTTTAAGCCTGTTTTCGTGAGAGAAAAATATTTCATCTTCTTATTTTGAATTACTTTAACATATATATTAGGGTGGTCGTTAAAAAAAAAGTTTATGCTCCAACTTGAAAAATCTTAAGTTCACCTTGAAAAAAGAAGATCCTGAAAGTTTGAATACTTCATCTCACTATTAAGGCGTGCCGGCAGATTTTTGAAAATTTTTTTTTCTGGTGTTCTTTATGAAATAAGATTTCATTTTTTGTCGGATCCCGATTTTTTGGAATTTGATAACGATTCAAAGAAAAAACAAACGGTAAACAAATAAATATGGGATCAAAAATACTTTTGAAAAATTGAAAATATTTGAGTAAAAAGGTTTTTTTCATTCCAGATTTATTTGTTTACAGTTTGATTTTTATTTTTCAATCGTTATAACATTCAACAGAATCGGGTTTAACGAAAAATGAAATCTTATTTTATAAGGAAAACGGAAGAAATTTTTTTCATCATATTTGAAATAAAAATATTTAAAAAATCTATCGTCACCCCTTAATAGTGAAATAGAGAATTGAAGCTTTCAGGATATTTTTTTTCCAACTTGAACTCAAGATTTTTCAAGTTGGAGCATCAAATTTTTTTTTAACGGCCACCCTAATATATATAACGTATTTAAAGCCGTAATATATAATAATTGGGTAATACAGTCGACGGTGGAAAAAGAAAGCAAAAAAAAAAAAAAAAAAAAAAAAACGTTTTTGAAAGCAAATTGTACGAAAACCTGGCACATCGCGATAAAAGTATACCATGTGGAGTTTTGTTGGAAAAAATGGGCAATTCCGGAAAGAGGAGTCCCATTATAGTTGGGCTGAGGTTATTACACTTGTGTAGATAAGTTAAGAGGCCGATTGTTAGCATCCTAAGTGAAATCTGATATAGCCGGGGGCGTCTTATCGTAATAGGAAGCTCGGCTATTCACCCCCGTTAGAAAGGGATTGTGAGAAACGGAGGTATAACAAGGGCGAGTTTTGTGATATAAGGTAGAATTTTGGCACGCGCCCTGAATCGGCCCCCACCGATATTATTATTTCTCCATCCCCTATGGGGGGAAAACGTGCGTAAATTACGCAAATCGGTGTTTACATCGAATCGAAAGAATCTGCGTTATCAAACTGCAGGATCCTCCCCTCTCCAAGCTGGAGGGGTTGAATCGCGAACACCGATGCGGCTATTGTTAACAATTAGCGTCGTATAGCCTGATGCGAGTCTGTTTATTTGTCAGGCAATTAATTAATGCACACCTGTCTGCCAACTCGATATTAATGCGGCTCGATGCCTCCTCTGAATGCGAAATTATGGGACAACCAACCCTCGGTTAATTGGAGGAATGTGTATTACGCAGGTTGGCTGCCCGAGAATCGATGCTTTTCATTTATTTCGTTACGACGTAGTTGTTCATTTTACTTTTTATGGAATTATTATACTCGGAGATATTTTTAAAATTAAAAATATTGATAATTTTACGAAATTACGACCTCTTGATAGTATTTTGTGTAACAAGCGGGAATATTGATAATGTACGAACGGCGAAAGAATCTTCGTTTCTTTTTTTGAACACGATTCTTTACATAACAAAAGCTTGATTATCGATGCTCGTTTCAAATCGCGTGAAAATTATTTAAAATTACAAATTCACTGGAAGATAGTAGTCTCGAATGAATAAGATCAGCCATCGGACAGTGACATCGAACGAATCTGTTAGAATATTAAAAATTTTGAAGTGATCTGACCCGAAGTCTCGATATCCAAGTTTGTTCTATTATATAATACCAGTATTTTCTATTAAAGTATTTTAAAAATATATTCTGCAAAAAGGAGATAAACTCGGTCTTTTCAGGCCGAGCGTAAGTTTGCAATATGAGTCGTAGGTGAGCCGCAGACGGATATTGCAAATACGCGAAGCGAAAAACCGTTGCCTCCTTGTTGCATACGATTCTTAATATAACAAGAGTATGTTACGCGTTTTTTCACGAAGCATGAAATTGAGGTTAGGGTCGCGTGATGTTAAATTTGTTCGCGACCGCGCAGACGCGCAGTACAGAAAAGACCGTTTTTCACTCGTTAAAAGTGGTCTTTTCTGTACTCCGGGCATGCGCATTCGCAGATTCATCGTACGGTCGTAGAAACTGATACTTTGTGCACGGAAAACATGCTCGCATTAGATGAATATTCTTTCTTACATCGTCTCGCCGATGTTGATTATTGCCAATGATAATAGGCAACATCGATTTGACCACCGTTGACAAAAAAAAGAAAATCTTCGATGAAGAAAAGGTTTTTTTTTTTTTTTTAGTTATGTATGTAACTGGACAAGCTTCAATAACATTTTACCAATCAATACATATATTTGTTTTACCGCCATGGTTATTGTTATGCGTATAAATATATAGACTCTAAATAATATCTGCGGAATAAATTTTCGGCCGGAAAGTGAGACGCAAAACAGATTATAAAAACAATCCCGTACATGGATTGATTTTTTTGCTCTTCACGCTGAAAAAACAGACGAAAAAGCAGATTTTAAACATTCTGTGTTGATATTTCAAAACGAATTTGAAAAATTCTTCTTACTCGCTTGTCTAAAAATTTTTCAATTTTTTCACGGTCTTGTTTTATTTACTTCAAAAATGGAAAAATAATAACGTATACTCGTGTAATGTACTTCTTACATTTGAATTCTGTTACATTATTCAAAGGCAAAATAAGTATTACATATTTATTCAAGAAATTTTTCTGTGCTCGTTTTTCCCGAAAATTCGATGGTATTAAAAGTCGATGTCGGTGCTGACTTGCAAATAATCTACGGATGTCGTTCGATTTGCGCCGTTTGGTTTCCACGGACGATTCGGTAATCTATCGAAAATTAATTCGGTATGAGTGTCGAGACTTTCAACGTGATATGATGTATCATACAGCACTTTTCGAATAATCTGCATCAGTGTTTTTAAAACTGTATATGATACTCGAGAATTCGAATTTGATGGCCATTTTTCGGGCCGATATGTAGGCGTTTATGCAAAAATTTGACGTAATCGAAAAAAATTGATTTACGAATTTTTAACCGCAATTAATAAATTATAACTTTTGACATGTCGAGTCTGAGGCAGCCAGAAATGAACTGGAAATATTTACGCTTTAACCTGAACTCTTGCATTACAAGTGTATGTAAATGAGAACTCGTAAAGAATCAGAATAATTTACCACTTTAATGTTAAATAATAAATATATACATTTCGAGAGAGAGAGCGAGAGAGAGAGAGGGTTAATCTCGTAAAGCAGGCTCTTTGAATATAATTATGATAATTTTTTACTATCTATTATAGAACATATAATTATCAAAGTATTTTATTTATCCTCACATTTTACAATTCAGTAATTTTCCGCAAAGCGTCACGTAACGTCACAAGTACAACGACAAGCGAATGACACTTAAAACGGAAAAACAAAAGGCTGTTATAATCTTCGTTTTTGGGTAAAATCTAAATCTCACCAATCCGTCAAAGTCCCAGCTTTTACCCGGTTTTCCCACAAAAAGTTTACGTATTGTTTCACGTTGAATCGCGCAATAAATCTCCCTCCGAATTGTCGAAAGTTCTAAAACCCAAGTTTTCGGGTCCGCGAACTTCCGCAGCGGAGGATGCAACATTCGCCTCTGCATGGCGTATCTGGCAATTAACGAGAGAGTATAGAATGGAACTCACAGTCTATGGTGTAGTACGAGTTCCTCTCACAAGTCACAAGTCACAAGTCACAAGTCTTTGCCCAAGAAATTTGCACCCCCGAAAGGCAAACGGCACCCTGCAACAATTCCAGGACGAATTAATCACACTCCCCAGTTTATTTCTCCTTAGCTTTTCCCGCCCTCATTTTATACCCGCTTTTTCTTCTCCCCATATCTTTTTATCGCCAAACGAGCCTCTTAGCGTCTGCTGCGCTACCCTTGAGGACAGTATTTGCCGGATTTATCCGGCCTAATTTAGACCCCTTCGCCCCGCAATAAACACCGAAACGGCGACTCCAGATTTCGACGGTTTTCCTTCCACTATGCTTATCCCTGTTTAGTCTTGCACTCGCTACTTCCGGCTAATTTAACGCCTCCCCATAATTGACTCATCGAGGGACGAATTCCTCTCGCTAACTTCGACTCGACCTTCCGCGGCTTTCGGATGCTGGTCATCCGACTTTTCACTCGATTATCCTCGATTTTTTTTTACCCTAAATTTCATTTTCCCGAATAAAATTTCGACCACGAATTCATGATTAAACTTCAACGTATCAAATATTTTTTTTAACCCTGGATCTAATGTTTTTCTTTTTTTTTTTTTAAATACATGCATATCTGTGCAAAAAAAAAAAAAATTATTATGCAGTTTTGTGCAGCTTCAAAGTGCTTATATATTTTTTTTTGTAATATAAATGATCTATGTATATATACATATATATATATATACATATACTCTTCAGGTTTTGAGAAATTTCTTTTTGATGAATCCTATAATTATTTCAAATATGTGATAACGTGGATGAATTGTTCATAAGCTTTTATTTTCAATTAAATGGTCGAAGGAATTGAATTTTGAAAAGGCAAAATTAATTGTCAGACTAACGTACGTAAAAAAAAAAAAATTCCGTTTATTACGAATAAGCTTATTCGCTGTTATATACTCAATTGAAATTATGAAAATCCTCAGCATTTCACTAAACTTGTGTACTCAAGTATGCAAATAAAATTTCGCCAAAATGGTTGAACAAACAAAGTGGAAGTAATAAATTTGACTGTTTAAAATGTGTAAAAATTATCATTACGAATCACACAAATTTTGAGCCAAGTTCTTAAAAATATTGATAATGAGCGATGGGTTTTTTGAACCTTAAAAAAAGCGCGGACTTCTGAAAAATGAAAAAATGAATTGTATTCGAAAGTCTGGTTATCCCGCACGGAATCCCCTTTACATTATTCCAAATGATTAAATTTTATATACTGTATTATTATAACGTGAGTCGTTTGCGTTTTCGAAACTGAATTTTCCGCGAGAGTTGAGCACGGCTGTTTAGAATGATCCGGGCGATTATAAAAGTCTGCGTTGGTATAATTTTGTTAAAGAAATCAAGGAAAGTGCTGACGATTAGGGATATCGGGGGCGTAATTACGCTCGTTTTCGAAGTTAATTGTATTCATGACATTCGGCTTCTAAAACCAAACCCGATGCTGTATACTGTATAGGACATAACAACATCTGCGCACGAGGAGAAGTTGGAAGTTGGAAGTGGAAAAACTCAATTAACTCGAAGAGCTCTTCGCCGTGCTCGAGGTGTGGTTCTTAAATTTTTCATCCCACGGTGCCGCCATGCTTTCCAGGTATCCCGCGGTTTAAATGCATTTCACTATCCGCTGCACCGAATGCCAAGTGCATTGTTCAAGTCCCCAGAATTTAGCTGGCTTAACTTTATTTCTCTCATTGTCAGTTCTCTGACCTGCAACTAGGGCAAGGAAAACTGTGTGAGATTAGTGAAAAAAGGGGGAAATTTTTACTGGAACAGTTTCATTTTCTTTGATATTTACTACAGTAAAGATTAATGATTCGGTTACACAGTTTACAAAAATATTTTCATCCCCAAGCGACGATGAATACTTTACATTATATTCAGTTTTTGAACAGTATAAAACTTGAGAGATTCAAGATTCACAAAAATTAGAATTTACACAATTTTTAGCGGATCCTAAACGATTCGACCAAATTTTTTTTATACTCTTTCATACAATTTACGTGGTTATAAACTATTTATTTTCTTCTTGTATGAAAGTCAAGCATTTTTTTTTTTTTTTTTGGTTCAGTTTTAGCTTTGGTCCAAGTCGTTGAAAATCTTGGTCTATACATTTCTGTGTAACTAGTGGATTTTGTAATGGAAATATAACAATCATTTCAACGAATATTCTTGTTACTTTAACTTGTACCAGCTAACCCTCTCATAATAATTTATGATTGATTGTTGAGATTTGTAAGTTGAATGAGAATCTTCAAGGAAACGTGCAGTGATGTAATTTCTCGAGGGAGTGAAGCGTTACATGGGTATAAAACGGTTGCTATCGACATTGTGAAACTGTATAACCAATTCATTCGAGAAGAGGATATGAGACCGTTTGGAAAATTGTCATTACCAGTTACTACACTCAGAAGCTCTCGCTGTAATCTCCCTACCATATAGGTATGTATATATATACGCTTCATGTTGAGCAGAAATAGCGACTAAATTTTCACGGCATTCAACATAACTTGATACTGTACCGTCGATCTTTATTATCTTTTATTTATCTCTGTAAAGAGAATACTCAGATTGCGCAACTCATGTCGCACATATTATTCTATCTATTAACATCAGCACTGGAATGTACTACTTTGCGCACTCAGTTAAGAAAAATGGTACGCGCACCTCGAGTTGTGCAATCTACTATTCTGGAAATTGGATCGAAATATCTTTTTTTTAATACATACAGAATTTTTGCGTTTCTTTTACCTAAAATCCGTGATGAAAGTAGCCCCCCTTACACCCATCAAATTATTCACTAGTGCGGGAATATACTATTTTCCGCACTCGTTAGTTAGGAAAAATAGTACATCGCAATATACTATTTCGGAATTGAATCGAAAGATTTTTTGTTTCAATGTAAATAGATATTTCGACTCAATTCCCGCACTAGTGCGAAAATGTATCATTTTGCGCACGATCATTTGAGTACGCACTTAATTACAAAAATTTATTTATTCCGTTCAGACTCGCTGCAAAGTGGGAAATGACGGGGTGGAATAATAGCTATCGAAACGGTATTTCCTCGTCTCATCGATGTTCCATTAACGCTGAAAGCATCGTGGATTTTTGCTCCGTCTTTCGAGGCCGCATTAAGCGTTTCAATTCGTTTTGACTCGGTCGGGTCGCGTGTGATGATCGGGTCGAGAGAGGTCGAGATGGTCAGAGGTCCGAAAAACAGTCCGAAGTGAAAGACACACATGAGCGTATTATCATTTCTCGGGTTTTCCTGTGACCACGCCTTTTAGCCGACTGGTTGATACACCCCTGCACAGCCACCGATTCTGCCTCTGCATATCTAGTTGGACCAGTTATTTCTTCCCTCCTCCTTATTTCCCTCCTCAACCTGCTTTTTTTACTTTTTTACTTCTTCCTTAGCGTTGGCTATTTTCCGCTTATCGTTTCCTTACCGATAAGCGATTCGAGACGTCTTGAGCTCGCGGATCTCGAGCTTTTCCACGATCTTATTCACACAGATTTTTACTCCTCTGCTTTACGACTTTATACTTTCATGTGTAAGGGCATGTGTGTACATATAGGGGGCATTCCATGCGAAATAATTCTATTTTAACTCTCATTGTTTTTAATTCTTGTCAAACGCTTTACGTGTAGTAGCAGAATGTCTGAAATGCATTTTCTTCCTTCTAAATTACCTAAAATGACATTCGGTTTGAGTAAAAAATATAACTTAATTCTTTTAGAAAATCAGCTGTTTTAAAATTTACTACAATTTCGCAAGAATTTTATTTTTCGTACCATGATGGAACGATTTAAAAAAAATTAATTTCGTTGGATCGACAAAAATCAGTAATCAATTGTTTAGAATTAACGAAAATATTGTGTTACTGTTTTCACTCTGCGAAGAAAAGCACGATAGAATTGTGTAGAAGGTAAGATAAGTATTTCGAGATTTTCCGAAAATGATAGAATATGAAATTCTCAAGAATTTCTTTAAGATTTTGAAAAAATGTGAAACCCGAAGAAGATTTGAATGTTTTTAACTCAAAAGCGATTCCATGAAAATAAAATTTCAGATAAAATCAATTGAGGCTGTTAGATTTCTACACATAATTGTGATCTATAAATGTATAATTAAAAACTAAATCAGTGAGGTTTAAATAATTGCTGATCGATTCCGCATGGAATGACCCATATGTATAGACAGCTGCAGCTATGCCCTAATAGTTTATGGCGACGTATCGATTCACCCGATTCGAGTGCAGCTCATATTATTACGTCTAGGAATCCTACGTATCCTTCGTCGTTTTGATTATAGCGTAGATACATCTACTCGAAAATGGAAAAGATTTTCACCGGCAAACTGCATCGCATTTATTTGCATTTAAATTTCAATTCGATTTTCTCCTTCTTTGATACCTATCCTAGTCTCTGGTCAAAAGATTTTGCTTAGAAAATTAAAAATATGTGTAGGCGTGACACGATCGGATGTTCAAACTCGATCAAGCTGCTTCAGGGTTGTTTTATACACTTCATCATCGACGATGTATACACTCTGGTCCATGAATAAAAGGTCATTCAAATATTAGGTTAGGAGCTTTTCAATAACGTCCAACACTTTTCCTTGCCAGACACCATAGCTCACTCACATCCTATTTCATAATAGATTATACGAAAATATTTGATCTTTCCTTCTCTCTTGATCAAAATTAGAATCAAGATGCGCCTTTAGGACTGTTGGTTGGCTTCTGGCTCTTTTTAATCTGAACGATGCCATGATTAAAAAAAACCTCGTTTATCAGTATTAATAGTAAGAAGTTATCGTTTCAACATTTTCAATCCTCGAGGGAACGCATTTTTCAGTAATTCAAATTCGAAACTCGTTAATCTAACATTTTTAGTTTCCGTCCTTTGTTATTTCGTTTTTCATTATAAACTCGATTTAGTCGATTCCTTTGATTAGCGAGATTGAAGTCTCCCCTTAAAAAAATATTCTGCTAACAAATATCGTTACATCCAAAAAAAAAAAAAGAAGTAGAATAAAAAAAACTATTGATCTCGTAGCAACGAAATATGGTCTAAAATCTGTTCAGACGTTATTTCAGCTATCGACGGAAAAAAAGTGTATCAAAAACGGTTGAGTAGTTCTGAAGTTATGTGAGTGAAGATACGTCAGAAAGACGGAAAGACGTCGAGTTGTATTTATGGAAAGAATATATGGAGAAGATGAAGATCTAGGCGCACTTGGATCGACTAAATTAATTTTTAACTTTGCGGGTAACAGAAGTAAAAGAGGAAGAAAAAAAATTTCAAAAAAAAAAGAAAAAAAAGAAAAACGGGGCCATACTCCTCCGCCCGATGAGTTTTTTCATCTCTCACATGCTTAACTCGCCCCCTGCGTCGCGTCGGCTCAGCGAGCTTGCGGAGTGTAATATATCACTCGACTCTCTGGCTCAGGCTATACTTTCCTCTACATACATACATTCGGCGCGGGTACCAATAATACGCGTTTTTTACTGTCAGGCACAAGTTGGGATACATTATTCTTGGATCTTTCAAAAAATTCAATCCCAGCACTGAGAGAGAAATTTCTTGTAGTTGTGGTTACTGCAGAATCTTTAAGGGGCAGGGTTGGAATTCCGAATTTCAGAAGTTCTGAAAGTGCCAAATTCAGATTTTTCATATTTTTACATTCGGGATCCTAGTCATGCTGATTTCTTACATTCGTTAGTTGAGTGAATTGCGCTATGTGAGCACATTTTAATTTTCGGAATTTTACTTTGTCATCGAAACTTTATTTTACTTTTGGGAACTTTGATTGGGAACTATCGTAACTTGAATTTTCGGAATCTTGTATGTTGGAACTTGAGCGGATTTCCGACCTTTCCAAACTTTGTTGTTTCATAAAAGTTTGATTTCTTCACTTCAAGTTTCGCCACCAGATAAATCGGAACTAGGCGCTTTCGGAACTTTTCCAATTCGGAACTTCAACCCCGTCCTATCTTCATAGGAAATGAAAATGCGTTTCATTTCTCTAAATAGCCGAAAAATCTACCGTCTTTTTGATAATATTTTTTTTTTCATAATGGTCGATTGTACTATATTTTTTCTGACTATTGCCCACAATTTGATGTTGGTGCAGGAATAAATTCATATCAAATTGATTGCCGCTATTTATTTTTTACAATTTACATTGCGAGAAAAACGCAAATTTTGAATAAAAATTCAATTTCTGAAACATGTCCCAAACATCTCAAAATCGTCCAGAAAGTATATTTTTATTCAAATAAAGGTATTTTGAGTCTATATTTTCATTTTAAAGTGAACGGGTTAACACCGACTACAATGTCGCCTGAATATGTCGCGAATAATTTGCTGGCTTTTTGCAACAAAGTAGTCCAAGGTTTTGCTTCTATATTTATAATGAATTCTTTTTCTTATCCCTCGCAACAAATGTTCGTTGCATATTTTTCCAAACGTTTGATCTTCGAATCGACGACAGAGTTTTCCACTTTCCATGAAAAAAGAAAATCGTTTCTGACACTGCAACATGAAATATAAGTCAGATTCATTTATAGCAAACAATTTTCCGAATTTCTTGAATCAAACATTAACGATTCAAACGAAAAATCATTTCGATCACCTTCATACGAAATTCTGAAAACTAATTGCCATCTTTTTTGTAAGTCGAGTATTGTGCTGAACTCGACGCGCTAAACTCCAATCGGCAGCTTCGATTAATCATTTTTTCGATCAATCGATCAACTGAGTTTTTACACACTATCGATTAATCGACGGCTTCGCTTCGTGTACCGATTGACCTGCAGAATTTTTGTGAGGCAACTTCGATTTATCGAAAAACACTAATCGATTAATCGATTAATCGCACATCACTAGTATATTGAGCTGTAATAAAAAATTTTAACCATGCGAATTAATGATGTAAAATAATCAACTTAAACTAAGGTAAATTTATATTACAACGTAACATTACACCTTGAAAGAATATCCCGTGGATGTTTAGGCTACGTGTGGGTGTTTCTATTGGTATTCACTGGTAGCGTTTGGCGCGTGTTTATCGCTTCGGTGCTGATCTTTTTGCGTGAATAGCGTCTTCGTAAGCGGTGGGGTGATATTATTTGAGGTTTTAAGAGTAACAAGGAAAGGGAAGGTGAAGAATAAAGCAAGGCGAAAAAAGAGAATTAAGGATACCCACGACAGCGTTAAAGCCTGCAGCCTGTCATCGGAATCCATTACACCAGCTACCTTGCGTTTTCTTATATTATACTAAACGTATATAATCATCATTCTGATATTTTGCAAGAATTATGGCTTCCTGCTGGGGAGCTCGTGATAACAGCAACGTTTGTCTGAAAAATGGTGTAAAAACGAACCTCGGCTATCGAAAAAACGGAGAGAGAGGAAGTAAGGAAAAAACGGAACGAAGAAACGTAAACAAAATACGATGTACAAAGAAATGAGAAATGAAATTAATTGTCATTTATTATGAAGGAGCCTCTTTCTCTCACACAGAGTTATATCATAGGAGCTGGCATTTGTCTCTCTGTTTTTACGTCCTTGCTTTTCTTCGCCCTTTTCGTTTTGTTGGTTAAACTTACTCCTCCACCCTTCCACATTCGCATTCCCATTCATTTCAACTTCCTTTTCCTTGTATACAATTCTGACGAATAAGCCGATGTTTATACTGTATAATTTATGCATTACCTCGAAATTTAACTGACGCGACGTGTTTACATCTTCGGAATACGAAACATTATTTAAATACACCCTGTGAAAACCTTAGTCTCGCTTATCTTTATAATAAACTCGTCGAAGGGAATTGCCCACGAAATTTTGTTCCATAAGAATTCATAGATTATTCACGGATAAATTTAATTCAAAATCAGTTCAGATCTGATCTCGAAATTTTTCTACGAATTTATCTGTTTCTGTGATCAATCACTTTGTTTTTTTATTATACGTTATAGGTATAATATAAAACGCGGAGAGATATTCAGATAAAAATTCTACCTTAAAAGGAATTTAAAGCTTTTCATTTTTCAGTCTCAACCTTATACTTTACCCATAAAAGTGTAACGTGAGACAGCAAGATCGAGTCTTCCAGCAATTTAAGTCAAGGAAAAGCTCAACCGTTCACCGCTCTTTTGTAGCTTCAAATTCTACTGTTAGAAAAGAGTTTCGAAACGGCCATGTTCGTACGGTACATATCTCATCCGTTTCTTATATCTTATATCAGTTTTTATCGCGAAACGAGGTCTGCACCTACGCGTATTTTTTTCTTTCCATCCTTCTCGATATTCGCACTATGGAAGCATTTCCGGTGGGACTGAATCAGCGGACAGATAAGACCGATGATGCACGCTCTGCAGACTTCGGACAATGCACTTATATATATACACCATAAATTTATACGCACAGACGAAGTAGGTAATATGTGTAGGACCAACGGCACAGAAGGGACAATTATTTAGACACGTTCATCCCGTTTTCGCTGCTGCAGATATAACGTGCAGCAGACAGGATGAACGATAGAGCCGTCTCTTGAAGGAGATGTCGCATCGTCGAGTCGCTTCATATTTTTGCCGAATTTATTATTCATCCATTTTTTACTTTACGCAAGATTTAAGGCAGTTGATTGGCGAAGAATCGATACCTTTTATCCATCTTGTTACGAGATTGTCCTGCATTGAGTATTTGTCAAATTATTATACTCATAAGTTGCGAAAATCTCTTTTACAGGACTCTAACCTCAAAATCGCGTGTTTTACACGTTGTTGTACACGTGATTTCCGTACAAAAAGTATCCGTTTCTATGACGGTAGAGTGAGTTTCTCTCACTGTTTGGAAAAGACAACTTTTAAGTCCTAGGAGTTTAAGTGGACTTTTCTGTACCCCGCGCATGCGCTGTTGCGAACAAATCTGGCATTACGCGACCCTAACCTCAATTTCGTGCTTCGTGAAAAAACGCGTAACATACTCTTGTTATATTAAGAATCGTATGCAACAAGGGGGCAACGGTTTTTCGCCTCGCGTATTTGCAATATCCGTCTGCGGCTCACCTACGACTCATATTGCAAACTTACGCTCGGCCTGAAAAGACCGAGTTTATCTCCTTTTTGCAGAATATACTTTTAAAATACTTTAATAGAAAATACTGGTATTATATAATAGAAAAAACTTGGATATCGAGACTTTGGGTCAGATCACTTCAAAATTTTTAATATTTTAACAGATTCGTTCGATGTCACTGTACGATGGCTGATCTTATTCATTCGAGACTATTATCTTCCAGTGAATTTGTAATTTTAAATCATTTTCACGCGATTTGAAACGGGCATCGATAATCGAGCTTTTTCTTATAAGTTCGAGTATTTTATATTTTTGTATATTTAAAGAGATCCTCGTGGCTTGTAAATATAACATTTTGATAAATTCACTATCTCGTAACGAGATTATCAAAGCGTATTGATTTTTGGCCGACCAACAGTTTGTACGTGTTTTCACGTACAAAAAGCATTGGTTTTGTGCAAAAAATGACTTTTGCTCCGAATTTCGAAGTATCTTTACATTTCGCGAACTGTAAAACCCAGTAAACTTTTTTTGATAGACTATTTTTGCTGTTCTACTTGCAGTTAGTAGGTTTCGACTATTTCAAAAACGCTGTGAATTGAAATATCGATTTTGAGGGTCACTCGATCACTAGACAAGACAGGAGCCTTTCATTTTGGCTTGATCCGACTTCCGGTTATTTATTTTACGGTAAACAATTTTTAGCAAACTAGCGATGAAGTGTCCCAGGCAAGCGTGTTTTTCACCTTGTAGCTTTTCCGTCGAAATAGTGCATCGTCAAATCCTAAAATATTACCTATTCACATGAAGTATTATAAAACTATTCCTAATTAGTTCCTCATTAGGCAAAAATTGGCGCACTCAACAGTTTTCACTTCAACGCAACCAATCGTTCAATCCATATGTAACAGCTCTTAAGTTATATCATTTATATCCACATGGATATATACGCCATGACTTATTGCATAGGTTGAACAAAGTCCCACGAATAACAACGGTACTCTCAAACCACAGAAAACTCTTTTCAGGCGATAATAAGGAGCTTGAATTCCAGATGGATTGACCATTGGTCAAATATCTGTCCACTGGGTTCGATTCTCTTCTGAAGTATCCGAACCACGTGTTATCCATCATCATTTATATTGGGGAGTGGCGCGGTTCTTTATGGTTCGACATTCTGTTTATTCAATGCTGAATGCCCGAAGGAAGCTACCCTGGTGGATCTGATGAGCACAGGAATTATGTTATGTACTTGGATTCACCAACCTTTCGCGAGCATAAATGAAACAGTGAAATTTAATCGATCGAGATTTTTTTTGGATCACGATTGATCGTTGGACTTTGAATTCTTCCCCAGCATCAAAGAGATTCTGGTTTAGCTGATATGGGGGATAAAAAGCCGTTCAAAGCGACCAAAGAAACCCGAATGGAATCACCGTTCCATATCCGATTCAATACATCGACAGCTTTCACTGCTTTCGGTTGTGCACGAGTCGAGTCTCAGAGATTCAACATGGCTGTGCCAAGTTAACATTATTAGACTTCAAAGGCTCATCGTCGATCCGGCTTAATGAGAGACTCCGACGCGGGTTTTGTGCAGCCCATTTGCTTGGTAGTCAACTTCGTCACTGTTTACGCGGTGCGGATATCCCCTTAACGAGCCTCCACTTACTTCTTTAATCGAGTTGAAATTTTTTCGCAATTTTAAGTGAAGTTCTCAAGGAGAGAAAGAGGTGAGCCGGGTTCTTTGAGAGCTCTAAGTAGCCGCGTGGAAAACTTTGCTAAAGCGAAATACTCCTGAACCTTGAGCTCTGAGCTCAGACTATGCGGAATCATGAACCTCTTTAATACAACACAGGTAGATACAATTTTGCCGAAGTTTGCGGACGCACTTAACTGCAGAGTTGTCGTAAATAAAGGGACTCAACTCCACTCGGTATATACCTATATACATACATATATATATATATACCGTTCCTCCAAATTCTTTCCCACTCGACTAGCTTAACCGGGCATTTATTGTCACGCCAAAATAAACTCCCTTCGTCGCTTCGATCTTCTCCGAGTTTGTCATTGGCAGTAGTTTTACTTTGACTCTGCTTTCCTTTTCGTCGGATTTGATTTTTAGATATCTACTTTCGACTTGTTGCTTCAATATCGAATGTATGAGATTACGAATTCAAAATTACCAGACGATCAATACCTGCGATATTACGAGGAATCGTTGGAAGCTCCAAATGTGGTGAAAATTGTAAATTTAACTTGATACTTGTTCAATGTTTTGCGAACGTCTCAACCTGATCCAGCACCAAGTCATACCAACTTCTGCTTAATTTAAGATATTACACATTTTTTTCATCTCTTTTGCTTTGATCTATACTAACAAATTAATCTAGCTAAAAGACTTTACGATCAGTTGCGGATTCGCTTTAAAGAATTGATAAGAGGTGTCTTTATGGATTCAGATATTTATGATGTAAAGTCTGTGTCATGTAACTACCGATCGGAAGTATAATCGATAAAGAGATTAAGATCGACTAAGAATCGTGCGACTACATAAAAACTTACGTTTTTCTTCTTTCGGAACCTTTCGGAATAAAAGTAGCAGAATGGACTCCGGAAGACTATTTCATCCCATTTTGTCCAGCATCGTGGAAAGCTCAACAGCTCGTGAAACTAAGTCGAACTTACAGTGGGAAGAACCAGGGGTCAGATTTCTCTGCAAGAAATACCGAAGGGCCATTCACTTGGAAATCAAATGAATGTATTACCACGTGTGCCAATGATCTGCCAGCGTTTTAGTGGATTCCCAATGAATTCCAGATTAGATAAAAAAAAACAGAAAAAAAGTAGGGAAGTATTCAACTTATTGTTTCAAATGATTCGAAATGATTTTCAAGGATTTCCGGTAACTTAGTTTACTCCTTAGCACGATTTCAAACAATATTCAAGTCATTCAAGTTCCCGTGATTCACTATTCGATTTCCTGCTGGAGCAGCTGCGATTTTAAACTGCTTCATAATTCATGTTCTCCTTGAGCGAATGGATAGATGAGCGTTTCTACAAGTTTGGTTCTACAAGTGGCGGTCCTACAAGTTCGTTTCTCTCAATTTGCTCCGAAAGGTTCGTTTCTATGAGTTGCGGTCCTACGAGTTCGTTTCTACAAGTGGCTCTCAAATAATGTTGATTGAATTGGATTAGATTGAATTAAACTAAATCAAAATGTACGAAATTCACAATTAAATGTATGACAAACGAACTTGTAGGAACGCTTTTTATAGAAACGAACTTGTAGAACGAAACTCTCTCATAATTAACTATCCAACTACCTTTATCTATCTGTATGTCTATCTATTCGCCTTTTTATCTTTACTTCTGTCTATCTTCCGCTCTCTTATCTATCTATCTAACTATCTATTCGTATTTCTACCTATACTTCTATCTATTTTCCTATCTGTCTATCGATGTATCTATTTATCCATCTAACCAAGACTGCAGCACGAGTTGTAGCATCACGTTCTCGCTCTTCGCCCGCAGAGTTTCTTACCCTTTATTTATTTTATACCCTTCTACTTATCGTTTTCTTTTCTCACTCTTTCTTTACTTCATTTTTATCTATTTTTTTTTTTTTTCTATTCCCACCCACTCGCTTAACCGTCCGGCTATACGTGTCACGGGGGTGAAAACGACTTTTACCGAGTCTTGGTATATACACAGTGGCGTTTCACCGAATACGCCACGCTGCCGTAACTTGGTCCTGCACCAATAATGTTTTATTAAATCAGTGCAGATTTATACTCGCGGATAATTTGCGGGTGTAACTACATATTCGAGCGCCGTTCGTCATGCGAAACCAAATCATCATTTTATGCTGCCATTATTAGGCCCTTAATCATTCACGGACTGAATGATCTATATGAACATTGATAATTGGCAAGATGTTTGTTTGGATGTTGTTAATTCCCATTGATACTGGAAATTTCCGAGCTTTTTCTTTTTTTTTTTTAAATTACGTTAAACACGATTTAATCTTCAAATTTTTTAAAGCTTCGTTTTTTGTTGATTTCTTCTCTTAAACGTTTGACAATATTCACGTTTTCTTACTATAAATATACAGTATAAACTCGGATAAATTATGACATTAATTATCAAAGTGTTTCTCAACATAAAAACTTATTTAAAAAATGATTTCGTCATTTGATTTTTCTAAGATGATCAATAAAAAGATAATCTTATTGACATTTGTAGGGTTAAAATTTATTTCAAGTCTAATCTTACTGTTTTTTTTGTTTCAAATCAAATTTACATTTCTTTTGACTTCGTTTTAGTCGACACGTTTTTTTTTTTAACCAGACTGTACGCCAGGCGCATACTTGAGGGCGACATCGACTTCTCTCGAGGGAACCCTTTGATAACCGGGTTGTTTTATTACAGTAGTTACCGGCAGTCTTTTCAAGCATAGCTTGTCAAAGTTTAAAGATCCGTGAAAGTTAGGCGCTGCAAGTCAAAGTAAAAGCAACTCTCGTAACCCCGAAAAGACTGCACCCTCGGAATTTTCTCGATACAGATAAAGGGCTTTACGTAACAATGTGATTCCATGGCTCCAAATTGAGAACATGCAGGCATTGTGTGAACAGATTTCTTGAAACGAATTTCTTGATATTCACTTGATAAACAGTCAATTGCATTTTTTTTTTTTTTTATCTACTCTGAAAATTCTTAGTCTAGAAAATCTCGCAGAATATCTTCACGAGATTATTGACGGAAAATAGATCACAGAATTAACTTTTTAAGAAATTATAGCAAGTGTATAAAAAATTTTCAAACCATTTCGTCAAGTATATTGACTATTGATCCTTTGAATTAAAAAATCCTCACACTTTTTTTCTGATATTTATTATCACTAAAACATGTGGTCCGTTTTTTTTTTTTTTTTTTTTTTTTGCTCACGTTTCTGTACACTCGTTTCAATAACTCTGAGAAGTTGTCATTTGTAAAGATTATCGACAAATATAAGAGTTATAGAGAGATTTAGATATTTTATATTATATCTATCATCTGTGATAGAATCATCAGATTCTAGTCCCGCGTGTCTGTTATACGTATTATGTTACGTACAACAGAATTTATCTCATGTTCGTCAATTAGTACCAAAAGTACATGTGTCGAAATAATTATACTAAGTTTTGATGCTTCTCTCCTCGCGACAAGTTCTACTTTAATTGCATTTACAGAGTCATACGATATATCTACTGTAAACTGCTACAACGAAATTTTAATTATTATTAAGAAAATAAACCAGCGAAGAAACCAATGAAACATCAAAATTTAGCTCTGAGCTCTGAACTTATCTTTGAAACAACGTCCCACCTTTTAATAATCCATTTCGTTTATTCCGTCGACCCTTGTAAGCTCGAAACATCTATTTTGTCACCAAGTGTATAAGGAGAGTCCTGCGTCCTGTGGAATAGATTGGAAATGAAATTTTATCCCAGTGAATAACATTGCGAAAAGTAACGGGAAAGTGATGAAAAAAAGAAAAGGATTTCAGACAACTTTTTGCCCTTAAATCGGTAAAAAGTATATATATATATACATAAAAATAAAAAAAAATAAAAAAATTTTTGTTTCATATACGTACGATTACATTTTCCATCGTCAAAAACGTCGCCTCGCAGTCTTACGCGGGTAAATATTGCCGGGGTTAATTTTATCTGGCTATATATTTCAGGACATATTTTTTAACGCCAAACATCGCTAATCGCTCGATGCCGCGACACGCGGTGCAAATGTTAAGTCTGCTTAGGCTCAGCTTTATTGGCCACATGTAATGCTCGTGCGAAAGAAGTATACAATCGTTGTGGAAACATATCTACTTGTGTCGGGATAGAAATATATTTGAAAGAAAAAAAAACAAAATAAAAGAATTCAAAAACACGAAAGAGAGAGAGAGAGAGAGAAAGAAAAAGAAAATATGTTACCGTTTACCAGTTTTCGATGACTAACCGACACGCGAGAATATTTTTAAGAAAAGTATTCTGAACGTGGTTGGTATAAACGCGGTGCTAAAAATAAGCAGGAAAAAACCGAAATCATGTCGAAAAGGAGAAACGGTTTTTCCGTTGCCCGAAATTAGGTCACTTGACTTATTTTTTTCTCTCTCTCTCTCTTTACGATTTAGAAACGATTTTCTCGTTTCACATCAAATTTCATCGACTTATGGAGGAAAATATTTTATACATCCGAGCTTTCGATACTTCGCCGAATTACGGTGCCTGAATATTAAATAGCTACGGATGAAATCGCGTTTTAAGATATCTTGTGTACAGTCCAGTGAAAATATTAACAATGCGGTAGAGTGATTTGAGATCAAGGGTTGAAAAGTGAAAGTGAGCGAGGCCCTTTGAAATGAATTTCATTTAAATTTCCTTAACATGGATAAAAAATGAAGATTGATAAGCAAGGGAAAAAAAAATTGACCTGACAGCAAAAATTGTTGCCTAGTTTGAATAGATCGGAGCTAATTCTGTTTGTAAATGGATTCCCCGTAATACACCTGCGAAGAATATCTAACGACTTCGATAAGTTTTTTATAATCAAGCATAAGATTCTAATTATAACTTTTAATAATTTTATATAAAAAGATCTTCTGACCGACTGAAAAGCTAATGAAAAAGTCACCTCAAGCGATTCGCAGAGAATTTATTTTCGAAAATGACGAGGTAAGATTGACTGAAATTGAAAAAATTGTAGGTTCATAGCATTAAAAAATGAGAGATTAATGCTCTGAAATAAATTGTTGTAAATAATCCGAAATTTGTGGGCTTGATATATTCTTCAGGAATTCTTATTTTCTACTCAATCTTCGTCGACTCCAGTCATCAGCTTTCGAATCTCTTATGGTTACCTTTTAGCGTAGACTGTACATTGGATTCCTCTACAAAGTGGAAAGGGATCGACTGATGAGTTGATAAATGGCAAAATTCCGAAGTAACAATTAAGTATTCCGTACAGTTTCGTTCCCGTAATTTTCCGCAAGCTGGTCTCGTTTGTTCTCCACTTTGAAAGGTCTCGCGTAGCGCTGGGTCACGGAGCTTGAGTTTCTGGGAAAGTAGAATAAAACCGAATATCGTATTCCATTGTGCCTAGCGACGTATTCGGTTCCTTCTTCAGCCTAGTCATTGTATACCCTCTATATAACGATACTGCAAAACGAGACATAGATATTTATATATACATTATACATTAGAGTGATTAAAAAAAAAAAAAAAAAAAAAACGAATATTTTTTTTTTGCAAGAACATCGAATAATTGTCAGAGTATCCCTAAATAAAGATCCTGTTAAAATATTAGCCCTTAATATTATTATTTAAAGGTCGTGATTCTCAATTTTTGATTTCTATTTAAACAAGATCGGAAATTTTTTTCTCAACTTTGCAAGATAGATTTTTGAAGGAAATTGAAGGCTCTATAAAAAAAAGTCTGAATGAAGATTCGCGCAAGGCGAGCCGTTTCGAAGTCATTAAGTTTCAACCATTGAACTGTTCAAAATAGTATTAAATCATTATTTCAAAAATTGGATGATATTACGAAAAATTTACAGAAAAAAGAAAGCATTATGACGGAGTTATAAGAGTTTTTAGTTGCAATCAATAGACAATATTCAAGAAACAGACAAATTTTGTCGAGAGTTACTTTATCCGCAGTTGAAAGCTTCAAAACTCGATGAATTATAGACCGTGTTTGAAATTTGGAAAGTATAAATAAATGTAAAAGCAGTATATCCAAGTGATTTGCGTAAACCAAACAATGTTAGAATAATTATAAAATGTAGTATTGACAATTAAAATTACACTAAATTGTTACTTGTGCCAGATTTTCTCGTAACTCAAACAATATTTAAACCGTTGTTCTAAAAAAACGCATTTTACTCGAATTTCCCAGTAAGCTGTATAATAAAATGAACTTTTTTATTCTTACTACAACCATTGAAAGTTCGTTTAAAAATCAAGCGTAAAATGTTAACTCATCCCTTAAACCAGCGGCAATCATCACTTCCGCTTGTCGTCGCGTTAAACTTTATGGTGAAGCTAATTATTGCCCAGCGATGTGGCGCGATAAAGAAACGAGTTCAAAACTCCTCTTCAACTTGATCAAAGTTTGCACAGAGAGCCGCAGGTTGCTGGAAGCTCTAAACTCGCAACATCACCTGCGAAGTCCCAGTTTTGAAAAATCTCATCCGACATGTTCAAAATAGTTTCGGAAACCATGAGCGACCCTCGAGATTAGCTTCATCCATCTCCTAATCAAATTTTCACTCGCTACGAGGACACCGAGGATCGGATAACTCGCTAATTCACGGCATCTGCAGAGAGATCCTTACCACACAACAGAGATTAATCTAATTTCATTCAATCGAGCGATGAGCCTGATATCAAATACGTATCGTTAATCATCAGCAGTGCTGCTGACGGTGACGTGATCTTCCAAAATACTGTCAATAATGGAGTAAAATCGAAATTTGAACACTTGTGAACTTCATTTTATACTTTTTAGTCATCTATATTCGAGGGTTGTTATGCAATATGGATAAACAATTGATGCAGAAATCTTACAAACTTCATTGAAGTTGGTTTCTGATCTTGATTTAGAAAGTTAGATTTTGAAAATGAATTTCTTACTGATGTACAAGGAAGACATGTTTTATACGCTAAAAACATAGGTAAAAAATCATTTTAATTTCAATTTTCTTTTTCGTTAAACAAAAACTACTATAATAAAGACACTGTGAAAATTTGAGCAGGATTGGTCGAGTGCTTTTTGAGATATATCGCGTACATTTTTTTACATACGTAAATCAAAAATTTACAAAGTTTGTTTAAACGTGAATAAATGTAATGTGAAAATTATGAGAAATTTTATTTCACTGATTTGTCTTAAAAGAATACGAAAGAAACCCTTAAAAAAACAGCTTTCACCCTAGCCGACCCTCTAAAGGTAAAATTACTTTTCATACGCGATTATCTTTCCGACTAAAATATTGGTAAGTAGAAGAGAAGCAAAAAAAAATAAATAAATAAATGAATTCAGAAGTTTTGCAAAATTCTTAATTACCTAAATCTTTTTACTGGAAGTAATCAAGAACAGCGAATCACCGTAAATTACAGAATTTAACTTTTGAATTAAACCTTCTTCGACAAGTAGATCTAATTTCACGGTGGAATAAACGTCGAAATACACGTCTACGTACGAACTCCTGGTTATATCCTTCGAGAGCTGGAGGAAACTCGCGGAGCTTTTATTCACATTCTTTCATGAGCATTATTGTCCTAATGTTTATCGTTTTTATTTATCTTTTCATCATCTTTTTGTACATAAAATCGAGTTAACGGAAGTAGAGGGACGTTTTTACCGATGACGTCATCTCCTGGCTCTCTCTCTCTCTCTCTCTCTCTCTCTCTCTCTCTCTCTCTTTCTCTCTCTCGTTTCCTCGATTTTCTATCCTAGATTTCTAGCCGGAAGATGGATAAAACGTCCAATTTATGTGAACGGCGTCTTACCATCGACGTGGGGGATTTTTCTCGGTGCTTCTGTGCTCGCGATAGTCTCTCGCCTATTCCGCAAGTCGGGTGAGCTTGAAATTCAGATTTCGTTCCACCAGCTAGAGAGCGGAACCGAATAGGTGAGCACAGCAGCAAAGCCTTGCCGCACTTTTTGCACTTTCATTTTATGGTATTGAATTAACGGGATGTCGGTATTATATATAGTTGCACTTCCGTCTTTCGTGAGCTACTTCGAATTCGAAAAGACCAATCTCATTGATTTCGCTTAACGAGATGAGATCTTCGACGAGATAAATTTCAGCAAAACAAGAGATAATTGAAAAACTAAAGTACATTGCATGCACGTTTGATCGAAGAAGGTCCGAAAAAAAATTACCGACTGATGCAAATTATCCCTGAAAAGAAGAAAAAAAAAAAAAAAAAATTCATCTTTGAACTAAATTTGGTGAAAATTTTCATGGATAGTTAACTGATTTTTATTTTCTATTCGGAACTGGATAATTTTATTTCAGTTAAGTACTGCGTAGTAACCGCAAGTAGAAATTTCTCACGTTGCTTGTTTGCAGATGTTGAAAATTTATTGGCAAAGACGAGCCCCGTTTTAAGTGAAAAAATTGTATCCGTTTTGAGAAAAATAGCTCGAGATGCCAGCTCGCGAAGTGTCGATTCGAAATATCGCGAACGCTTCTCTAGATTTATCGATTTTCTTTTCGATTCTCGAGTTTTGACAACAGCGATAAAACTTGCAGCTGTAATATGGATTCCCTGAGAATACGAAAGGTGCAAAAACGGCCCGAAGCAGCCGAAGGTTCCCAAGCCTAATTCATTCGTCTGTCAGTCTCCGATCAAGCGTTTCAAAGAGACAAAAAATGATGTCTCGAGGAATTTTTTTTTGCTCGATTTTGGAACATAAATCGTCGCTGAAGTGAATTTAGTTACATGCAACTAAAGTAAAATAAAAGTACTCAGGATATAGGAAATTTTACTTTCAACTACATACACCTCGTTGTGTTGATGATAATTGATCGGAGAAATCGCATCATTTTTCAAGATTTAGTTTTTCAAAAATCTATTCCTTATTGAATGATAAGTTGATCTGTAAATTATAACGATTGTAAATACCGATTTTTTTTTATTTTTTTTTTTACCAACTATCGAGGACAAGAACAAATCTCTGTATCATACAATTTGCAGAGAGTTCATTTGAAACCACAAAAATTCACATTCAAATAAGTACCAGAAACAATGCCCTTTCTAAAAGAAAACAAATAAAATAAATTGTAAAATCAAAATCATTACCGCCATGCGCATAATTTCTTTGCATGTATATCAGCAGTTCGGCAATATATATTTAAAAAAAATGATGCGAATCAATTCTTCACCCGAGTTAATCAAAATGAAAATTTTTTTAATTTCGTTTAAGAAATGAAAGAAAATTGAATTTCAGTTGAGAAATTTTTCAACTTCTATTCCTAATACAATTGATTCATACATATTATCCGATGACAATATTCCATTCCTATATTAATTCTATTCGCATTTGGTTAATTGTTGATAAAATCATCTCACCTGAAAGAAAAAAAAAATGCCATAAAAATTTTTTTCGACGATCGACACTCGCTCTTGGAGTCGTTTCTTCTATTACAGTGTAACCTTCGGTCCAGTTGTTTATATTTTTATCAGGGTGGAGGGGAATATTTTAGAAAAGACGTAGCTGGTCGTATCCATCTCACCGGCAGAGTCGTAATCACTCCATACGTTCAAAATTAACGACGACATTTTAAGCCTATGTGCATTAGGTAATATAATTCAGTGTTAAGACGCGCGCTGTGTAACACGTGATGTATATGTTTACGAGTTTTCAGTTTTCCCCCTCCTATACAAATATGTGTATATATGTATATAAAATATCTCGGCATATACCCATACATATACATATATACACAGCGCATCGGTTGCTCGTGCCTCGTAAAATTTCGTTTGATTTGTGACGTTGGATAAACTGCAAACACACGCACAGATATATATATATTTTTTTATATATTTTTTTTCCTCTCGTCGCTCCTCTAAATGTCGAATTTTTCTTTATATATGGTGTGTACTTGAGAATTGATCGCCACCAGGACTCGAGCCGTTGGCGCATCCTCCGGTTTTTCCGCCCCGGGTAAAATAATGGCACCTGTTTCGCGATTTTTTACCCCTTTCTCTCCCCCCCCCCCTCTTGCGATTTTTTCTGCTTTTTGACTCTGCAGTGTTTTTTATCTTTCTTTGTTTCTCTCTGTTTTTTTTTTTTATTTTCTCTCTATTCCGTTCTGAATTAATCCCACCTGACGTGACCTTTGAACTTGTCGAATTTACGGCACGTCGTTTTCAAACATTAATCGTCCCTGCGGTTCCGTTACGATCTCTCTATATATAGGAACCTCTGAACGATGCTTGCGTATCTCTACGAGCATGTATTTATGTCTCTCTGTGTGTCTACACACACGTAAGGTTTGTATACCTGTTCCAAATTTATTGCGAAAACAGTCACACGCGGAAACTCGCTAGACGGCTTTGAATTTGACGCGCGAGTGACGGGAATTTGTAAAACGTAATATTGCAGCAAGGATAAATGCTACTTTCCTTATTTTTCGAAAGTTCAGACACGTGTTGTAGGTGATTTTTTTGAAATATTTGACAGAATAATTGGGAACTCAATCATCGGCTGAGTACATAAAAGTCCGTAAGATTGGCAAGTAACGTAAATTTGCGCCATAAATGCATGCATCATGTAATAATATCGAATTACTGTAGAAGGAATATTGTCCTTCGAATAAAAACCGCTATCTTTAGTCTATAATCGAAGGAATCTGCTAGATTTATTACGATTTTGAAGCGATTCGAAATCGAGCATCGATATCGTGGTGGGAGTATAATCTAGGTGTGACTAGAAATCCAACGAAACGACCCTTTCTTCGAGGTTAAAGCTTTTAAGTGAGATGAGTACCAACTGTCTAAAGAAATCCCTATATTCCTAGGGAATAATTTTTCTGGGGAACGCTACCCTGCTCGGTAATGCCACGATGCATAATTGCGATGTGAGTTATTTAAAGTCCCGCTCATTTTTTCCCCACGCAGATTCAACGCGACAATAATTAATCACCATCGATCTAGGGTATTTCGGCGACGTTGGTACACATCTTACTTACTGTCCAGTCCAGCGCGAGAGAGAAACTTTTATGGAGAAATAAATTGCACTCCTAGGCACACCGTGGATACTCACTCAACTTTTCTTATACATAAATACTCATTCCGCAACGATATCCTCATAACAATTAATTGGAAATATCGATTTGTGGTCAGCCAATCTTCTTGTAAAGCACGAATTATCCGTGCGGTCAGAATTGTTCACTGATAATAACCTCTTTGATATATCGACGGGATAAACCTCGGGGAATTTCCTCCTGTCAGTCGTTGCTTCTCGCGCATGGATACGACCCACGAACTTCATAGGAGGGCTCGTTTTCGCCTTGCGAGCTCTGATTGTTTAGGGCGGCAAACAACGCTCGGTGCTGACTTAATTGCTACAGTCCCTCGTAAAACAGCTTTTTCACATATCGAGCCGTAAGAAGTTTATACCCCATACATTCAGGCTACGCCTTTCGGTACAATTTGTGGATCAAGTGCCGAGAGGGTAGTAGAAAAAATTGCATCCTCGTAGGTATGTTGCGATCCTGTCGTGGTTCGATAAAAACAAGGGGTGAACACAGGATGGAACAAATTTAAGGCGGTTTATTATATTTCCTATGTATGTATTTGAAAGATGAAAGTGGACTTTCTGCATAAAATCCCGAAGGAAAAGACGAGGGAAAAATTCATATTATAGGGAAATTAAACCGGATTGTAAATAAAATTTTACCTACCCTTTGGAAGGTTTTTATCAGTGAGTTTTTATACGCCGAGAGAAAGGATTTGTTTGAATTCGAATTAATCAGGGAATTAATTTCGAACAAATTTGTTTTACTTGTGACGGGTGAAAATACTGTTAAAAAAAAATATACGTTAACAATGTGTAAAAATAAGGGAAAATGTTTTTCGTTCGTCGCAGTTTTTATAGTGTTTTTTTTTGCTTTCTTTTTTTTTGTAACCTGAAAATTAACCCCTCGGGTTTAAAAACGTTTTTATCTAAATTGGAAAGTATTTAGTCAGCTTGTTTGTGCACGTGTTTCTGATGATCCACGAGCTTGAGACTTTGCTCAACAATTTTTTACTTAACGTATCTAAATTACTTTGTGTAATCAATCACTTTAAATTATTTCATTATCTTCGAATTTTCTATTAGCTTCAAAGTGTGTAATATGGTAATTGAGAAAAGTCAAAGAATCAATTTTCATAAGTGAATATTTAAATGTTCGTTCTTTGTCAGATGAATCGTATTCTCAGTTCGTTCTATCTATATCAGAAATTAAGCGATACAGTCATTTAGTCTAATTTATCATGAAAGAAAAAAACCAAAAAACTTGTGCTGCGATAATTAATTCAAGTAAAAAAAGTTATTGAAAATTCTCTGACAATGTCTCATCAGTGAGAGTTTGGAAAAAAAAAAAAAAAATTCAAAAATCTTTTGTACATTATACATTTGGCTAAAGAATTGACACCATATTGCAAAACTGCTGCATTAACGTTGAGAAGCGGAGAATTTCCCTTCGCTTTTCCTTCTTCCTTTGTTTCCTTTTTCTCCTCTAGACTTCCTCTTATGTTCTCCATTCGTTTATGGATCCGCGTTACGTCGGTTTTACGTATGTCCGCAGATATGTGTGAGGAAATATCGTTGACGGATGGGCACCACATACCTTGTACCCGTCATGGTGTGTACCTGTATCCAAGGTATAGAAACGACTTATTGACGTTCACTCTTGTTCTCGCAACTGTTTCTTATTCCTCCATATATCCGCGTCATTCTTTCTTCTCTTTACCTACCCTCGGCTACTTTTTATATTTATCCGCTTTGTATCGGGACGAACGTATTATAAGCGAATGATGGATTTACTTGGGCAAGATTTGTTTTTGCAGTTTATGTATGATTTTTCACATTTTTCTTAAGATTTTTCTCAACAACTCTGGAGATCATTTTTCAGGCTTGTATAATGCCTGTATACTTGAAAAATATGCGCTTCCAATGTCCAAAATTTTTTACTACCATACAAATTTTAGGGTTTATATACATCCAACCAAATATTATTTTCACACAATCGAAAAGTTTGGTCGATTTTATAATACGCGGAAAACAAAATCTGGCTGATTCAACGGTATCAGACCCCCCATGATTTAGTTCCGCTGATTATATTATTATAGCTCATTTCTCTGACTAATCTTTATCCATCGAATAGATTTAGTGGGCTGTGTAAAACGATTTAGTTGAACGTACCAGACGGTATTCGATATTTTGATGATACCATTATTTCCTCAAATTGTATATAATGTTTCAACTAATTGTTTTTGCAATTCTTAAACGGTCATCTCATTGGTTTGGTATTCACAACAAAATATTGTGTTTCCGTGAGAAAATTTCTCACAACATGTGTCTACTACTAGGTTTTTTTAAATAAGGAACCAACGTTTCTCTAAGTGTATTATAAACTTTATGTAGTCAGTTTAGGACAATTTTACCCGATTTATGCAATTCAAATTTATCTTTATCAAAACATACCCGTTAGTGATTATCGAGAACCTCGTTTCCGGTTTGAACCTCTCCTCTCTCTCTCTCCCTCTCTCTCCATCATCGACGTTTTTCACCTCCATTCGGACCATCTATTTTGCCTATAGCTTCTTTTCACGCCTCGCGATCTATTCAGCTCTTTATCTTCGGGTCTCGATCGCGTGTGCTTTTCTCGATCCCCGCAACCCACACACACACACATACATGTATCCCCATGGTTTATGGATAACGCGTGCTATACACCCTTGTAGCCATAAAGACTGCAGAGACTCTCCGAGGATCAGTTGGTAGGCGGAAAATATTGTCCAACTTTTCGCCAAAGTCTTAAAGTGACTCCAGCAGCCACGGTTATTGAAAAATCGTGGTTCTTTGTCGCAGAAATAAATTACACCAGAAATGACGCGTAATCATGAGCAGGAAGTTAGCTGATCGTGGTTTACACAAAGAAATGACTTGACGAATAAGAATGAAACATCTTTCTTTTCCCTCGCGATTTCTTCAAATATTTCTAGTAATTATGCTTACCGCATAGTTCTTGAAAACTTTTTTTTATCACTGTAACGGAAAAGTCTGGGGTTCCAGACACGAGATGAAAATTAATTCTCTAGCCGTAAGCAAAAAATATTTTACTATTTTTTATTATATTCTTTTGTAACTATTGTATCGATTCGATGCTGGTGGAACATATTTGTACGCCTTGAAAATTACAATCACATTGAATTGTTACTTTCTGTAAAATTTTCTTGTAGTTCTAACAATATTTAAAACGCTATTCCAAAGATACTAATTTTACTAGAATTTTTTAGTGACTATTTAACCCTTACGCTGCATACCGGGGTTAAAATGACCCCACGTGATGTTCATCGTAAAATCCATATGAAAAAAAATCCTCAATAATCTTATTTGATCCAAGATAAATAATGAAATATCATAAAAATTGTTAAATCATTATTTTTCCAAAAATTCAACCTCGATCACTCAAATAAATACCTTTTTTCTTCGGGCAGTATCTCCAAATTTTTTTTTTCAAATATCGGTATCTTGAGAATTATTCAATCAATTGTCAGTTCAAAATATTGAAAATTTAGTCGGTTGTAATTTTTTTAGTAAAACGATCCATTTTCCTGTATTTGTTTTTGTTTTATGAATTTTTTATTCATGTTCAAAATTTTATTTTGCTAAAGATAACTAATTTACCTTGACATAAAACAGTTGAAGAGTATCACAGAATTTTTTCAAGTTATTCGAATCTACATCCGTTTCTACGCTATGGGTACCCAAGATTTTTTGGGATCTCTGATTTTATTTAAGAACTTATTTTTTGAATTCGCCTCCTCCTGGAAGTGAAAATAGGGGTAAGTTGGCGTAAATTTTCAGTTTTATTATGAATTTTGTTGTTATATTCAAATTCGAAATTTGGTGTACCTGTAGGGGTTTCAAGTATTGCCATCGCCATTTTGAATTCTCCATTTCACAATTATCCAATTCTGATAACGGATTCATAACCTTTTTGATACAAGGTTGCTGAGGCCTAGTCGTAATTACCGGAATTCGAAGTCACCATTTAGAACCCCTGACATCGAATTTTTGAATTCTACTTTCAAATTTGGATTTCCAGCTACCCCAAAAACGATAGTGTATAAATTTTCGACCGAATTCATCTACAAATATCAGATTTATTAAAAAATATACACACATGATCCACTATCACTAAAACGATTAAAGAATTTTTTTCCAGTGTTGGTAAACCAATTCCCTAAATAAGAGAAAAAAAAATCCGCAAAATGTAAAAACGGTTTGAATTATAAGCTCAAATTCTTGCTGAGATTTTTTGCAGCCCGTGTGTCGGGAGCTTGCAGTTTTAAAGCTTCGAAACAGCATCTGCGTCGTTTCGAGGAGACGATGTTGAACAGACGCAAAAGGTACGGGGGCGTCTCTCAACTTATCGCCAGGGAGTAAAACTGTCTGTGCAGTCTGCAGGATATACGCGAGAAGAGGGAATGAGAGATGGAAAAATGAGCGCGGATGGATCCAGAAATTCCTCCCAGCTCCCGGCAATATACACCGAGCACGGAATAAGGGAAGAGGGAGCAACGCCTCGAGGTGGCCCACTAAACTTTATTATCCTAGGTCAGGGTGCGAGGTATATACCTACACCTGGTCCCCAGACTCCCGGCATCCCTGCTTCCGACTCTCGTATATCAGCATCAAACGGCCGAGAGAAAACCTTTCTTTACTTTTTCCAACACCCGAGATCGACGATCGAACTACGACCTCGAAATGCTTTTGAAATTTCGCTAAACGGATAATTTTTTTCGGTACGGAGTTTTTTAATCTTAACCAACTTTTCAAATTATCAATTAACTTTTTCGATTCGTTTGTATTTTTGCTCTTATTCGTCTCGTTCGAATTTATATTTTTCTCTTTTTTAATTTCGGTGATTAGATTTTGTTCTTGAGAAAAGAAAAAAAAAAAAAAAAATCATTTAATTTTATCATCTTTTGCTAAATAAACCTTCTCACGAATCTATTTTCAAATGAAACACAAATTCGTAGTTCGAGTAAAAGAAAAGTTGTAAATTTTTGCCAATTTTTTATTCAAGTATACACTTATTGTGTATTCGTTACGTACGTAACGAAAATGTTCTGAAAAAAAAAACAACTTTTATTTTCGTCGTTAAATTTACATAACAATTTTATAATTCAATGTTTATATTCAGCCGAGATTAATGTCGCATAGAAATATGAAACTTGTTCAATTATAATCCTAGTTATACATATTTCTAACACTTAATGCAGTCTGCGATAATTATTGTATTTCTAGCAGTTATCCATTTATTATTTATTCCTCGAAAGAAAGCAACTTTTAGTATCTGCATTTACCATTCTATTGATGTTTGTCAGAGAATGGGGTTAAAAAAACAAAAACAAAAAACAAACAAATAAAAACTGCAAAGCGCAATTTTCAAAAGACAAAGCGTCTGACAAATAATTGGAAAAATAAAAGGCGTCTGCAGTAAAAGAATACAAAAAAAAAAAAAAAAAAAAGGTACGAAAGAAAATACAGTGAATTATTAGGCTATCGAAGCTCCTTTGACATCGAAAAATGTTTTCATTTATTCTTGAAAACCTTTCCACTTCTCTCGAGAACATTCTTCCATTCGAGCATATAAAAGGTTCGTCATTTATCAAAGTTCCCTTCGGATTGGTCAGAAATAAGTGAGTCGTTTAGGGTGTAGAATGGTAAGAAAAGAATATCGGAAAACAAAGGCAAATAAAAAATATCCACGTTCCGCACGTTCTCGGAGACTATTCGAAGCGCCCCGAATGCGTTCAGTCATGCGTAGCATAAATAACTCGAGTTTTTCTCTCAAAACCCTCGAAAAACGTATCTGATCCTCACGGTTTCATCGCTGATCTTAACTATACCTACGTGTATATTTTTGCAAATATTCATGGTAAATATGCGACTCGTCATGTTACGTATGAGCTCTCGTGCTTTCTTCCAGATCCCTGATTATTCACCGAGTCGTAAATCTGAGGCAGCGGTGAAAACTCGACAAGTCGCGGTTATCACGACACTCTTTCGTCTATAAAAAATTCTACGTCCACGTAATGCCGTTTCAAGTGAGATAAAACAAGAGGAAAAAAAAAATATTTGACGAAGTGAAAGATCGTAACATGAAAAAAAAAAAAAAAAAAAAAAAAATGACGAAATTTTGTTGAGAACTAACAATTTATATCTACGAATTGTACGAAATTTTCGATGAAAAATCGTGTGAGAATCATCGTAAAGTCATTGATTCAAAGCTTACATTTTTCGCCTAAGATATAATTATTAATTATTACATTTACATAATTTTTTGAAATATTGTACAACTTCCGATTTTCACCTTCTGAATAATAATTATTCACACTTCGTCGATAGGTTCTGAAAATTGTTTAAACACATTCCGTTGAAATTTTTTCACCCTGAATTTATTTCGAGTTGAAATTTGTTTTTTTCGCGATATTGAACTGCAATAAAATCCTGTAAAATGAAAAAGTCAAAGGCTTGACAGGCTGTAAAATAGATATTTACCATTCTGAAACCGGTCTAGAAATATTCTAAATGAAAAATATAAGGTTTAAGAATTTTTTGGGAATTTTCAGATCGTTCGAACAATGTTTGAGTTGATGAAAAAAATTACAAGCTTCAAGAAAAATAAAAAAAATAAAAGGTACCTCATGGGCGCAGTCTTAAAAGGTTAGAAAAAGAAAATACAGTGTTTAACGAATTGTTTGAGAATTTTTAAAAAGGCCGTTCTCAAAATCACTTTCAATATTTACAGATAATCAACTAGTTGAATAAAAAATGTGAAAAAGTTCAGGGCACTATTCCAGAGTTGGGACAACTGCGGAAAATGCCGTAGTGTGAGTATACATGGTGTGCCTAGAAATCCAACGACATGCCCCTTTCTTCGAGGTTAAAACTTTTAAGTGAGATGAGTACCAACTGTCTAAAGAAATCCCTATATTGCTAGGGAATTATTTTTATGAAGAACGCTACCCTGCTCGGTAATGCCACGATGCATAATTGCGCTGTGAGTTATTTAAAGTCCCGCTCATTTTTTCCCCACGCAGATTCAACGCGACAACAATTAATCACCACCGATATAGGGTATTTCGGCGACGTTGGTACACATCTTACTTAAGTCCAGTCCAGCGCGAGAGAGAAACTTTTTTGGATAAAGAAGATGCACTGCCAGGCACACCGCGAGTCATACGTTGGTTCGGCTCGCACGAAATTCCCTAGATGCACCGTGTATCGGTAGTGAAATATAGGCCTATTGTATCACAGGTGTGAAATATCGGAAACAGCGAAATACGGAGACCTAATCCCGACGCCGACTTGGCGCTTCGTGGTCAAACTTCAATAATACACTTGGAGTTCGGAAATTGAGCGTATAGAATCGGCTTAAGGACTTAGGGTCACGTTATTGTGTATATTATACTTATTTCTCGCTGTTATTCACCCCTCCGTCACTTCGTCTCTCCCCACATTTCTCTATCGCTCATACATAGATACTGATACTGCACGGAAAGTGTGGAGGCTCGTAAATATCTGGTGTTGCTTATACCTAACCTCTCGCTCAAGTCTCTCCACCTTTCAGCCCCGTGATTTAGGCTATCGAGCCAGTCGACGAATCTTGTACAAGTACAACTTACTTCCGTTTTATATATATATATAAGAGTGAGATAATGTATAAAAATATTTCAAGTCAATTTTCTACCTGAGATAGCGCATACACCTATATCAGTTTAGAGAAAACGGAATTATTTGACAATATTATTAGAAAAAAAAACAACAAAAGTTGGCGAGTTCTTTATTGTGTATAAGATATATATGCTGGACTCGATTCAACTCCAGGATTTTTATTACCCTCCCTTATCTTTTAAAGAGATTTTTTCAATCTCCTCGATAAGATCAATTGAGAAGAAGAAAAAAACACAGTGAAACTTTTTAAATATTTCTATTCGAATTAAATTCGTATGTAGTCCCGGGTATTCAAGAGCTATTAATACGTTTTGCGTAGATACGACGTCGTTTATATTATATACTCCGGACCGTTCGCTTAATTGAAATGGAATGAGAGAAAAGAAAGGACCTTCGCAGAAATTATAGGGGTTCGAACGAAATCTGGCCCAATTATTCGCTCCGCGAATTTCTCCGAAGTAAGGACAATGTGATAAAACCTGGAAACTGTCGGGCAATTATGTATATATATCTGCTAAACGGCATTCAAATGTAATGTTACAAGAGCATAATTCATCTCCTCTACATTTTCTTCAAAATTACGACTAATTTTGATTTTTTTACAAAGAAAAAAAGCTCGCATATTTCAATATCGATCGTAAATTTTTGAGCTGAGAATCTGCTGCGAAATGGAACAATGTCGATGGTGAGAAACGTATTTTGTTTCAACACTCCGAAACCGCAGACAGCTCGGTGCGAAAGCTCCTTTACTTTCTGTAAGGTCGTGTCTATGGATGCGTGAGGGAAAGAGGGTTGAAATTTTCACAGCCCTGTTAAATCTAGCGTAAATAACGTGGTAGTTAATGCCAACACATACGGGTATAAAATAAAACCTGAGCTTGCAGCCGCGGTCGAAAAGCTTTTCCAGAAATGTGTAACGCATCCGTGAGAAACCTTTTGTTTTTATACATATTTTTATCTCTGAAATTTCATTGATTACATCGTTCGTATGGATGTATTTTATAATATAGCAAATTTACTTATTATAGGAACGTTTTTCTGCTTCCTTTTTTTTTTTTTTTTTTTTCAAGTAATTCACAAACGAATATATACATGTCATGACCGAAATTTTAACAACGAAAATCACTTACTTTTTTTTAGAAGAATATAGATCTTATCTACTTTCAATATGACAAGAGAATTGAATATTTATTGTTAATAAAATTTGATATACAGTTTTCCCTCCGAATAGGGTCGCTTCTTTTAATTCTTGCTCGAGCGCTTCCCCAACTACTTTTTTTTTACGAGTGTTATTTGACAATTAATAATTCAAATCATTTATTGATAACCTATTATGTAATTTTTAACATATTTTCAATGATTTTCTCGGTGATTTCTTGATCAATATAAACTTTCCATGCGATATTTTAAACTTATCAGTAATCAAGTGAAAGAAACTGTCACCTCAAAGCAAAACGCCGATTTTTATTCAGAGGTGAAGCCGACGACGAGTCTAGTCGTAGCTATTGTTGGGGAAAGTAATTTCCTTAAGGGAATACCTTAAATTAAATATCCACAATATTTGGTGAAAAAATCGAACACATATCCTGAGGAATAATATTGTCAACGTTTTCTCAAATTTTTTTAACGCAATCGTGATTGAAAGTCACAAAAACGGAGCTTAACATAAAATGAATATCAATTTGCAGTGTGTTGGTAAAAATGATGATAAAAAAGAAACAAAAAGACAAAAAACATTGATTTCGAGAGGTAGGAATAAGTTCGGCAGGTTTCGCATCTAGATACAAACGGCGTTTACGACAGTTTGACTCATTTTATTTTATTCACTGTATTTTCCTTCTTTTGACATTACGTGTTTTCCCTCCTCTCTTTCCTTCACCTTTTGTTGCATTACAATTCAGTTTTATTGAGGCCATCATTCATGTTTAACGTCGGATACTATAAACGGACGGGGTAGCAAGGCGGTTGTAATTATTGATGGCAGGGTGGGTATAGATTGCCAGAAATGCCACTTTCAAAGCACTAAAGGAAAATAAATAAAAACAGCTCCGCGAAGAGGGGGTGGTTGGGAAAAGGAAAAGGATAAAGGGGAAAAGGGGAAAAGGGGAAGAAGAACGGCGGTAACAGATGCGTAAACAGTCCTTCAAGTTATACGGGGCGCGTTGATTGGGGCTTGAGTTATACACGCGTCGATATCTCGCACGTAAATGTTTTCATTTTCTTCCTTTCTCTTTCTTCGAATTTTTATCATCCTTCTTCGAGCCGAGTAACACCTCGTAATAAACATGGAACTGCGGAGATCGAGATTATTTCTACATCATATTTCACGCTTGACGTATTATAATACTCATATACTCTACCCTCTCTTTCTCGCACAAAATTTTATAGGTTTTTGATTGTTATTGCTAATATAAGTATTATTTTTGTTTTTCACACTTGAGCTACACTGAGAAAAGCATCAGGTCAAATGCCAAGTACTAGTAAAGAAAATTGATCGATTAATAACGTAAGTAAATACCTATAAAAAATTTTATTACAACACTCACATTATTATACGAGAGAGTTCGGAGTACAGCATAGCATGTGAATGTGAGGTGTACAGGAAATAAAATAAAATGTTATTAAAATGTTTTGGTATTAAGACGCGGGTACATGGAAAAATTTAATAAATGAATCAATGATTTCAGTGCCGGAATAGTGGTGAACATGACTTGTAAGGCTTATATATATATGAGGTTTTTAAAACCAAATTTTTTCTCTAAAATTCGATTTGAACGCGTGTTCGTATCTTCTGAAAATATTAACCGGAAATATTATCCATACTTACACGGAGCTAAAAACTTTTCTTCCACATTTCTTTTTTATCATAATCGAAAAACAGAGTTCTGCGTTCAAAATGAGAATGAGTTCTGTGCGAGCGCTGACAAGAAAAAAAAAAACAAATAAAAAAATCTATCATGTGTTACTATTCCCTTTGATCGTGGTCACTGGTACTTTAATATTTTGCTGCAACTATTGCGTTATATAATTTGATGTTCACGTGACAATAAATTGAAATTAAGGCCTTAGCAAACTGAGAAACTTGTTTAATTTTACGATAACCAGAAAATGCAGGGTCGAAAACTATATTCACACTAAATAGTTATACTTGTATGAATTTTTTTTTTCTTTATTATATCTATTCTTCTTTCTTTATTTTAAATAAATGCAATCTATTTTACTTGCACAATTTACCAGTTACTGTAATAAATAAAGTTTTTCTCGTTGTAGTTGATGAATTTTAAATCATTTTATAAAATTCGTCTACAAGCCGAATGAAATTGCAGGATGTATGAGAAAAGTTTGCGGAAACGGGCTCGCGCGCTTCTGTCAAATCCACTTTCCCGTAGTTTGTACTTTCAGCAGACTGCATTCGCTCCCCGTTTTCTCCTCGGGGTCTGTTGAAATAAGTCAGCCAAGAAAAATGAAGGGCTAAACCGCACGGTCAAGCAGTGAAAAAGTTTCGACAGATAAACGGACGAAATTGCACATTGCACAATGCCAGACGACGTTTGAACCCAAACTTGAAGAAACTCTGTCACCAATCGCAGTGCCATTTTCTCGAATGCACATTTTTTTCAATTTTCCAAAACTTCTTTATTTCGAGTCGTTTCAGGAGAATTCGAATATAGTAAATCACGAGTCGAAAATTTATCGTCGTTAACTAAATTATATCTGTAAAATCGATTACAAATCAACGAATCTCTGCGGCTTCTGAAACTATTCGTTTTGTCATTGTTTTTGAAAAAGTTTTCTCGAATAATTTAAAAAATGTTTCGATCATCCTATTATTCTAACGACTGATGACTCGTTTTATTGGTAATGAACTATTTTTTATTCTGCTTCTTTTTCTTTGTTTGTTTATGTATGTACTTGACGGTGAAAACATCGTAAGTAGAATAGTCGAGCATATATTAATTCTCTCTCTTTAATTTGTTAAACGGGATGAATAAAATTTGAACTTTAACGAGTTTGCGGTAAGAATTTACACAGCTAGTTCGCTGTACAGTAACGTAAACAGTATAATGTATTAATGGATGAGCCTTGCCGTGGAGTAAATCCAGGCGTGGCGTTATGCTATTGATTGTGAGAGTCTAATCGATGATTTGTGGCCGAAGAGGGTATGTCCTATGCAAACGCATAGAGTTTGTTAAAGGTTAGCGAACCGTTGCGATCCCGCCCTGAAAATCCGCCCCTATCATAGCCGTGTGCGTTTTACACGCGTGTCACACGCGCGTAGATCCCGCAGGCATCCATACATACATCACGACGATCGACGACGAGTCACAATTTTTATCCAAACATTATACATACATTTTTCAACACCCTCCTCGACACGCTGCCAGAAACAGATGAAAAGGGAAGTTCGCGTTTTTCTGTCACGCTTGAGGAGGGTTCTTCCGATACACGACGGAAATCGATTTCCGACGTATGAGATTACAGATTTACCTGCTGTTATACGCCTCTGTAATATGCATTATGCATGTGCCAATGATGCTTCGGCTGTCACGCCGATCTTATGTCTTGATATTTCGCATTTCCACCCATGAATCCTCATGCGAAATAACTTTTTGACACGGGCTTAGTTTTAAAAAGTAACAGACATTGCCGAACTCTGACGGTCAATTTATGATTCATTAATCGTTTCTGGCCATTCTTTTTTTTGGTACAATTTTCGTGATATAGGATTCGTATTGTGCTAATTTCTGCCTTCGTTGAAAATAAAAAAATTAAAAAAAACATGATAAATTTTAAGAGCTTTGAAAAAGTACGGTATGAGTCAAGGTCTTTATTACTAAGTAAAAACCGACTACGATTGCATGGATTACATGTGATTACAAATGATATAAGGATTACCAAAACTGCAAATATTGCAAGAAGATTTTTGCAAAAATTAAAAATAGTTTAGAAACAGCAAAGATTACACAAATTACATGGGATTACAGAAATTATATGAGATTAGGTCAGATTGCATGAGATTACATGACGCATGCAGACCAGATTACAATAGTAATTAAACTCCTTGGTGTAAGTGAGAAATAAAAAACAAAAATATGAATAGGAAAAATCAGCCGCGATTTTTCACGTTTCACAGACCGATTAGAAAATACGGATATGTTGTAATTCTTATTTTTTCGGATTCTTGGGTCTCGAAAAATTTGGTTGAAAGAAATTTTTCACCCTTTTCGCGGCCTTGGAAACTTTCGGTGATTTACCCTATAAATTACTTGTGGATTAGCTAAACATAAAACACAATGAAATAAAATAAAATAGTATATAAAGTTTATTCACCACGCACGAACAAATTTCTCACGTTACGAATACAAATCGAGTAAAATAAATAAAAATTTCTAGACTTGACCAAATCTGGCGAAAGAAATTTTTCATCAGTTCAGATAAATGAAGTCAAATGACGTTTTTTTTTTGTTTTTTTTTTATCAAAGAAGCGTTTCATTCACCACTCTTAACCGCCAACTTTGATAGTGTTGAAAAATTCTCCTATGTGTGAAGCCTTGAAATCATGATTAATAACGAGCTAAAATTATTAACTTAACCAAAATTCGACCGCGGAGATAAACATATAATCTACAAATCCTAAGACAGTGCGGATTCTTTTTGGTTAAAATTAAACGAAGCAGAATTTAAATTGGCGAAGGGGCGGAGGGGGGAGGGGCGGAGGGGAGGAGAGGGGATGTAATTTCGTCAGATAAATCGAAAGGGGTTTTCGTTGGCTTTAGACGCAGCCTCTACAAATTCAAACGATAAATCACTTTTAACAAGAGAATTAGGCAGATTATAAGGGCGTCTCCTATAGAGTTGGCAGTTCGTTGCGTGGGCGACGACGGTATGTACAACATTATTCGCCGCCGCAACCGCAGCGACTAAAAACTTGCCACTGTAAGTAATTGTTGGCTGTCTTATACCGCATTCCATTATACACAAGATACCCAATGCCAATCCGCAAAGTGCCTAATTGCAGAACTCCGCAGTGAATTCAGACTCTGCGAAAAAAAAAACAAACGAACAAAAAAAAAAAAAACGCGACGATGTTCCACAGAGTTTTAGAATTCATTTTAAAGTTCATTGCATGTTTTTCTGTTTTCAAAAATTTTATGATTTATATTCATGCTTTGAAATACTCGTCTGCAAAATTCAACAAACTTCTTTTAAGGGTTTGAAAGTTATTCAGAGCGACAAAGAAGTTCGCCAGAGAACATAAAACGTTCTGCGTTCATGGAAATTGTGTATATATTTGAGAGAGAGAGAGAGAGAAAAAAAACGGTAATCTTTTCGTAGAAGCTAAAAGAAAGTTGATACGAATAACGCATAGAGAATTACAGCAAGAAAAAAAAAAAACTCTGAGGGACTCTTGGCGGACTTTTGAGACTAATTACTTTGAAAAACAATAAAACGTAAAAAATAGCTTATCTCCGGAGTATTTAATGTCCAATGGTAACCATCCTTTCTTGCAAATAATGAATTTCTAATTAGCGTATATTTGATATGGCATATTATAGACGATGCTTACATTTTTTTTTATCGAATAGTAACATCGTTTTTAAATAATTTTTGACACGTAAATTTTTTCGTTCGTAATTAGTCCCGCAACAAAATATAATATTAAATGATTATAAAATATAGTAGAAATAAAACTGTGTGTTTCAAAGTCACAGTTGAGATAATATAAATTTCAAAATTCACAGGGATTTCATTTAAAATCAATCAGGATCAATTTGTTCGACGATTTGAGAAGAATTTTTCGAGATCCCAAGTAAACGAAAACCATCCTTAATTATGCATATTGTAGTGCCTAAATGAAAGTGTTCACCTGGGCGTGAAACTGTGTAAAATGGTGCTGGCGAAATTCGCTAACAAGCCGTGAATGTTTGCCTTTGAAATTAATTGCCTGAAATGTATAGTCGCGGGCATAATTCGCTCTATTCAACTCTAGTACATCGTACATAGGTGATGTGTATGCTATGCGTAGAACTGAGAGGCGTGAAATAATTAGGCCTGTTTTAACCGGAAGTACGTGTCCCATTGGTATCCGGCCGGATCAAATAGCTCGTTACTTTGGTCTGTTCAGAGGATGTTTGCCAGCTTCGAGTATCGCGTTTGTGTTTCTGCACCCCTAGATACTAAATTCTCGACGTAAGGACCTAATTAATCAAGAAATCCCGATCGCAAATGAAACGAAATCGGTAACATCGGCAGTCTGTCTCTCACAGTTTTATTTTATTTACTTTTCCTCTGTTTTCTTTAAAGCCGAGGTAACGAATTGCTCCGACAATCTAATTGGAAACCTTCGGATTCTGTTTCCCGTATTGCTTTTCTCCGTAAACAGCGGACGAGGAAAAACCAATTACGAGGAATGCTTCGTTGATAAAAATGATACAATCATTTGTCAAATGAAAAATTCTTACTGGGAATATGCATTGACGGAAAGATTCTAACTAACCGCACTGTAAAATATAATTCATTGCGACAGGATAATCCGGATTCATACACCACGGAATTACCAATTCATAGTGTGTTAAACATGTGTATAAATTTATAATGTCAAATTGACAGAATTAAATTTACGGTTATTTTTATTATTGGCACATATAGTTACACACACGTGCGGTAGTTTTTACGTCTTCATGTGTCAACTGAAAGAATTTAGCCAAGTTAAAGCTGGATCTCTACACTGTGTTAACCCTTTGAGTCATAGTTGTAAGTATTCTCACCACTTATTTTTTATCCATTTTTTTTGTATACTCAGAGAACTTTGAAAATATATTTCCTTGCGGTTTCTTGCTATTTCTAATAGTATACTAATAGGTTTTCAATATTTGAGAATAATTATTACGATATAATGTAAGTTATTATCGATAGAAACAAATTTATTTGAAAAATTCAAGATTGGATCCGTCATCTTGAATTTTCGAAATCTGATTTCAGGTTCGTAATCGGTGACTTAAAAAATCACAAAATACTATCTTACTATAAAAGTTGACTCAACACAATAATGCCTGACTCGAAGTGTTGAAAAGAAAATTCTCGTGAATTTTATATATTATAAAACCTTGTCCAGAAAAAAATGAAGTTTTAACTACGCCTACCTGTTACAAGTTTCCAATTAACCGTCAAAATTTTCCTCCCAGTGTAGCTTTCGAATAAAGACAAAATCTTGTCGGATTATTTTTTCATTTTTACTTTTATGTTTATTCTCCGCTAAATGAAATTCCCTCCGTTTTATCAACGCTTACTTATATATCTATATATATATATCGTAAAACCACGAGCAATTTTGGTTTTCATATGGGAAAAAAGGGCATTTGCTGATATAGTAATAGGCATCGTTGATTATCTTCATTATTTTTTTTTCGCATCAAGTTAGAATTCATTGATCTCAACGCTTTGACATTCCATCTACCGATCCTTGACCGTGAATTAAGTTCAACTTTTTAAAGCCCACGGAATGACAGAGTTTTCTTTGCTTCTCTCCTTGATCTTACTCATTTCCCAGTTTTTTCCACGCAGGTATAATATGACTTATACACGGAGGTTCGCGATGCGATAAAAAGCCGGGAACAGCTCAGGATGTAACACTTTACCGCTATTTTTATAACTCCAGTAATTTTAACGTTCACTCCCAACACGTTTTCCCTTGAATCTACGTCAAATTTTTTATAACGCAGCGTTAAACAGACGCTATTCCGGCCCGCTTATATATGACGACGTCTCATTCGACCTACGTGGCATCTGTATTATAACTGCTCCTCGTTAACGGTGACAAAAAAACACGTGCGTGCAGTGTGATAATTGGTTAATTTAATCCTCGAAACGCACGTGTGCTTCAATTCGAATTTGATAATTATTAAATTCCTTTTTTTTTCTCGATTTTAGATTAAAATGTACGTTTATTCATTTTTATTATTTATTTTATTTTTAATTTTAAAAATTTTTTACAGACGAGTTTTCTACATCGTACAATTTAAACAGTCTCAATACATAAAAATGGGAAAATGTAAATTAACAATTCATATTGAATGACAATTTATGTGAAATAGAACTCCGTATGATCAACGAAAAGAATCAGTGAAGTTTGAAAGAAGCTGGTATAATTTGTCAATATCGATTCAAAGTTGAAACTTTTTTTTATTATGTAAATTTGTGAAATATACGCTGCTCAAATTGTTTCTATTATATACCAGAAGACTGTCTTTAACATCTTTTATCTATTCCATTCAATGGTATTTATAGGTTTAAATAGCGAATAACAAGCTTTCAGCGATTCGATTTGATGATCTATAATTGAGGGTATATATTTTTGAGTTTATTTACGTATCTTTGAAAAAAAAAACGAAAAAAAAAACCTTTCATGTTATATCTTTGTTACCGAAAATCATAGGCTTGAACGTTGAAAGTTAATATTTGTAGTATACAAATCGTTTTAATTTTAATATTTCTACTCGGATAAAAAATCACATTGCTTGTATTGCAATTAATACTTTTACATACCGGTAAGTATCGTATTTCCGTGAATTAATTATTCAGCCCAGAATTTTCATTTCATCGGAAAATTATAATTTAATACCGCAGCTCATATATGTACATATATATGTATATACAAAACGATGCCGACAAATCCAATCCGGAGACGAATCGCAATGGTTTTTCCACTTACGGAAAAATCAATTACATTCTTCCTCATCCTTGCACAATCGTTCCAACACACATGAATTCATCAGCTGGAAGGAACAATCGTACGTGATAAGCACAGGCGTTGTAAACGAAGCGTGAAAATTGGAAATTGGTTCGGACGAATCTAACATCGCGGTGGGCGGCTTATAAGTGGGTGAGAAGTGGAAAAGTTTGGAGAGAGATCATTATTGTAAGACGAAGACGGAAACGAAAACTTCTTGACCTTTGTGACGAAAATTAATGCGTATGGGCCAATCTTACAAGTTTTTGGTCGGTTTTTTAGGGTAAAAATATCGATCTGACTACCCTTTACAATCAGGTATAAAAACCCTCAATTTTTCATGCTGATCCAGAAAATAGATCTCATATTTGAATAGATCAGACTTTTTTTTACGCATAAATCAGATCCTATCATATTTTTTTCCAAGGATACGAAGTGGCGAATATTAAGAGGATGCTGCAGTAAGTCCTTACCGACTGAGTAGCATGTCACTTATTTTTACTATTATCAAAGCTCAGACATCACTGATGTGAAAATACCGCAACTTGAATGCTATTTTACATATAAAAATAAAAAAGAGTGTTGTTTTAATCGTTGCATAAATACATCATTCTTACATAAAAAAAGAAAGTTTCTGTACAGTATTGTTCAGAATTGCATGTGCACTTTCACATCAGTACTGCATAGGCTTTGATACTACGTGAAAGTGATCGGTAACATTTTACTCGGTCGGTAAAGACTGTCTACAGCATCCTCTTGAAAGACTTGTAGGTCTAAAAGTTATAGGATTTTTATATCTCTACGTACAGAATAACATATGAAAATTGCAGCCAGATCAAAACTTTTACCCTCATATGAAAAAAAAAAAAAACAAACTGTGTGGGTGGGTCTCGTCGTTTGCGAAGCTCTCGATTTATTTCAGGGGAAGGGCTAGAAAAACTTTCCGCTAAACGATAATAATTTTCCCGTCTAGCTAGAGAAATAGAAAATAATAATTTACCTCGAGTATAAGGAACTCCTTGTGTGCATATATCTATACCTACGTTATATGTATATACATATTTCGTACATTGTCCTCGATCCAAAACTACCGGGGGTAGGAAACGTGTACGTATATACTATACCCCGGTTGGAAAAGCTTCCTGCGGCGGTGAAGTTGTCGCCTGATAACAAAGGCGAAACGTTTTGCGGCAGGGATCCTGAACCCTCTTCCTTTTTCGCACCCCTGCCTGCCACTCCAACGTTTTCTAGCAACTCTATAAGCTTTCCACCCCACGATTTTTCTTTTCCTACATATACGCGGATATGTATAATTGCTTTGTGATGTACAGCATATATGTATATGGGAATATCCTATATAAAGAGGGCTAGAAAAATAGAAAATAAAAATAAACAGAACGGGATGAGGTTCGATAGGCACGACGAGCTTTACATTTCAATTTACAGTTCTGTCTCTGACGTGTCTAATAGAGTGGCAACTCGGCTGCAGGTGGTTGAGATTAGTCAAAGACAAAATGGCTGCCATCAATCGGGTAGCGTAAACGTTATGCAGCAATTAATATCGGAATAATAAGCTCGCGTGAAAATATTACAATGGAGAATTCCCTCGACGTTTAATTACTTTGCCTCTTTCTGCAAAGGACGTGCTTTGTTTTCTCTTCCTTTTGTATCTTCCTTTCATTTTTTGAGATCGATTGACGATGTGTTATATGCTCGTAGTAATTTAACGTATTATATTTAATTTAATTATACTTTCAAGTTCCTCCTGTCAAATCACCTGATTGTAAACATCATCAGGATGATTTTCGAATGTGTGTTGAACTAACGCAAAATTTTATACAACCTGAACTTCTACGGCATAATCAAAAAAAATTGTTCAAATATCAACCCCTTTTTTCGACGTCTCAGAATTCAAATCAGTTATAAAATAATACACGTTTGAAAGGTACGACTGAAAAAATGGATTATCGAGATTATTCTAATTAAAATAATATCTATAAAATAGAATTTTTGAAGCCCATGATTATCAGCTAAAAACAGTAAATCATTATTCATTTTACTATTTTATTTAAATTTATGGAAAAAATGTCCCGACTTTGTACAATTTTTATCAATTACAGCGCCGCGTTTCTTTTTTTTTTTTAACCGCATAACATTAATTTTTTTCTCAACTCCCGATTAGTCACAAGAAACGTTATATCCCAAATAATTATTCTACTTTAAGGAAACACTTTTCCAGTGAAATTTAGCCGAATCTATATTTCAGTTAAACTTTCTGAAGTCTGTCTGATCATTTTCAAAAACCAGGGACACAGCTCAGAGTTTGCGTAGCCGAGGGTTTTAGGCTCGGCGATCTATCGAAGTACACTTGTAATCCGAGTATACGGAATGAAATTAGACCCTTCGACGATCCAATTTGTCTCAGGCTATTTGCTCGACTTTTACTGCACGCGCATATAAGAACGCGAACGGTCTATAGACACGCGGTGTGAACGGGGCAGACATACTATCGCGGATCTTGCAAATAATTAATTGCAACGAAGACCCGCGTGGATGAAGAGAGAAAGAGAATTTGCTAAGTGCAGACGGTGAGAACTTTCGACCCTTAAGGTCGGACCCTACTCAATTCTGACCTCGCAGCTGGAATATTATTGCGGTTGAACTATGCGCGAAATTCCATTCAGCTTGCTCTTGATATATGAGCCGCTTAAATAGGCGGAAGTAAGCAGGAATTATTATACGTATGGTTCCGGGGGTGAAAAATTTTATAATACAGAAAAAGAAAGTACGCGTTAAAAATTTTTCTTTCTTTCTCTCTCTCTCTCTCTCTCTCTGTTTCTCTCGCAATACTGCTTTGTTAATAAATTTTTTAAACATTTGATTGTGTGTATTTAATATTTAGGCTATTCACTGCAGATTTTATACATATATATATATATATATATATAAATTTGATCAGTTTAAAACAGTTTTCTAGTTAAATAAGGTCTTAATATCAATTTAATTTTTTATAATCAAGATGAGATTGTCGGAGTAATCACAAAAAATACAGTTCAAGTAACGATGATAAAAAAGAATAGTTATATTGCAATAAGATGTTCTTGTTACAAAGAAGCAACTGATTTTTATTTTGTGTTCAGAGCGTTATTATTCGGTTACGGTGAAAAATGAAAATAGTAAAGTACCTATAACTAGAAATAAATAATTTTGGCTGTTACATGATTTCATTTTTTCATCACTTCCCTGCGATGAAGTTTTTTTTTTTTTTTTTCTCTTTGTCTCTTCGCTTTCGATTCTTCTAATCTTTTTATTCTTTTGATATTTTGACAGAATTTTGGCGAACAACAGCTTGATTATTACATCATTTTATGGTTTTTCCAACCTCTTTTGCTTTTTACCGTCCTCCTGGTTCCAACTATTTTCCGATATAACGTTAACGACACGTTCATCTTCTTCTTTCCTTTTGTTGCAGCTCCGCAACGCAACGGCAGTCTTCATAATGAACTTGTCCGTCTCGGACTTGATGTTCTGCTGCTTTAATTTGCCGCTGGCAACGTCGACCTTTTGGCACAGCGCTTGGCTCCATGGACAGCTTCTTTGCCGTTTGTTTCCGCTGCTGAGGTACAGCTTGGTGGCTGTTAGTATCTTCACCGTCTTGGCCATCACCATCAATCGATACGTCATGATTGGACATCCCCGGCTCTATCCGAGGTAAGCAAGCCGGTAGAACCTCTCCCTATATTCCCACCCTATATATATATGTCTCGACAATTTCTCACATGCTCTACCTTCCTCAGCTTTCCCGAAAACTATTCGTGAGCCCTTGTGAAAACAAACCCTACTACTAGCGCAGCGTTTGCTGTTTTTATTACCGGACTTGTTTTTCCTCTTAAATTGATTCACTCGAGTGGATTTCTTTGGTTCGTGAAAATCGAAATTGATCGATAGTGTATTCAGTCAATGAGTGTGCATTTTTGGTCAGAGTTAATTGTGAACGATAAGTGGAAATAATTAATTAAAAGAACGACCAGCATGCCGGAAAAATTTTGCGCGAGTATAGATTCACTTTTGTTTTCGTTATTTTCTACGATGAACTTGATAAATCAATTATTAACTGTTTTTTTTTTTTTTAATATATTCGTTCAATTATTTGGACTGAATCTTTATTCTTCAAAAATATCTAGCTTTTATTACGCAACCTGGAGAAAGAATATCTTTACGAGAACTTTTCTCAAGGCTTTCGACATGTTTTATAAAATTTCATGTCACCGCAGTAAACTTACGAATAGTACAATTTAAGAAACTGGTAACACCATGTAAAACAGGCACATTTTAAGGTTCGAAATTTTTAATTATTTCAATTCTTTACGCCTTCATACCTGACTGCCGTTAGATAATTAATTACATATTTTATAATCTCTGATGGAATAATATTAACTAATTTGTCTGTTATTGACTGAATGAAAATGAGTTTTAAAATGCTTATACCTTATTTTTTCTGCCACCGATGTTTCGACTTACTTTAAAAAATGCTAATATTTCAAACATTTAACAAAGTTATCGTACACGATGATCGTGTACCAGAATGGATTGCGAGATTATATTTAAATTCCGCGAAAACGTGCTTCGAATTCCAAGATCCTGTATCCGCAATTTTACCAACATGTAACTTTGTAACACAGCCGAAAGTAATTCTATATCGGAAGTGGAGTGACTCTCCTGAAATTCTTATCAAAAACTTGTCAACACAAGTTCAGCCATTTCAAGATGTAACGTTGTTCTCGAAGGACCTGAGAGGCTTGACGAGGAAATGTTTTCAATAACCCGTATAATTTGACCAATAATGTGTCTTGACAGCAATAAAGATCTAATCCAATGAAAATATTCTTTTAAATAAGCCAAGTACATACACACCGCATACTTCATTCTGTAAAACTTTTTCAACTGGTCGTTATTGAAGGCTAAGTTGTTTATAGTAATGTGCAAATTAGCTCACAATCCCTCTTAAATCAGTCCCCATGCTAAACGGCTCGTCTTCTCATTGGTTACTTGAACCAAACTGTTATAACTTGGTCCAACAACGCAAGGAGAACTTTGTTCGAGTATCCTTTTACACCCTTTTATCGTTACTCACACCGCCGTTATATCGAAAATTGTGCTTGGCTCCTTAATTTAAGACCAAGGTATGCTTACGAGATAATTGGAAATTGTTTGGTATGTTTTTGCGCTCTTGTTATTAATTTTGGCATAAAAACTGAGAGGTAACTTTAAATTAAGCTTAAACGAACATTTTGATTGATAGAAAAGAATAACACGATACACCTAGTGGATAATTGCTAAGATAGGAGTTTGCACTTCGTTATAAATCCTCATAGAGAGTAAATAAATACCTCAAGTAAAAACTGTATATTTTTTACTTCATATTATCAGTTTGGCATCCGCACTTTGTTCAGTTTTCGATTTTTCTAAAAATTATAATATAAAAAAATATAAGATAAAAAACAGTAGTGCCACAAGAAGTATTTTCTTTTCGGGGGGTGATGGATATTCAAGTATTTTTAAACTTTTGTAGTATTATTATTAGTTAGTTATTACAACTACATTCGAAACGATACAGATTTATTCATATATATTTTTTCTGATAGATTTCGATTGCTCACGTTAACATTGGTGAAAAATATACTTTGTGGTCATTCTATTTTTCATCTCTCAATTGAGAACATCTGTTCCTGTAACGCGTTGGCTCCACGCACTTCGATAACTTCGAATAACGAGTAAAAATAGGTGTAACGAACTTTACACGCGTGTCTTAACGGTAATCTCGTCCCATTCAAAGAGATTATAGTATTTATATGTGCATACATACATTCGTACTTTCACTAGTAACGAGATTAGGCATCCGTTTTTATTTCAGCTTAAGGTGGTTCAGACTCTCATATGATATGTAGCCTAAGGTAATAACCTTAAAAGTATTTCGGTGTTATTAGACTGAAGTTTCATCTCAAATCTTGTTTGAGTTACGCGACCAAATATCGTTCCAGGGGTTGTAAATCTCCTTGAGATTATAAGAAAATAGAATATAAGCTTAAGTGTATATTTTAAGATCAGTCGACTGTCTCTGTAAAAGTGTCATAAAAATCGAAAATCCAAGAAACAGTAACTGTTGAATTCCCCCTATGTGTAGAACGAGCGATTTTTCAGCCCGTGCAATATCAAACGGTATACCTCGATCTTATTTTCGTTCATTTTCATTCATTCATACTTCCATCGCAAGGGATCAAGTTAATCACCAAGCGGTGCGGCCAAAAATACTCGACTAGCATAGAACGAGTTTCGAAAAAGTGCTCGATCTTGGTACAAGCGGGATTGATACACCTTATTGAACCCGCAGGGTAATTTCTTATCTGGATCGATATGTTAAGCGAAGCCAATCAATCTGGCCGCCGATGCTTGCAAGATAAGACCGATCAGAGTGCGGGTGACCCACTTGACAGACGGCTCAATGTTTTTCCCTTCTGATTCCAGACTCTACAAGCCGAAGTACTTGGCCCTGATGCTCGTCGCCATATGGATTTCCGGTTTCGGAGCTCTGGTGGCGACGTGGTTCGGCCAATGGGGCCGTTTTGGCCTGGACCCGGCGATCGGCTCCTGTTCCATCCTGCCCGATGTCCACGGGCGGAGCCCTAAGGAGTTCCTCTTCATCCTGGCCTTCCTGACCCCTTGTCTCGCGATAATAGTCTGCTACGCGAGGATATTTTACATCGTGAGGAAGACGGCGCTCAGGAGCAGGCGCAACAAGCTCGGCAAGGACCAGACGAAATCGAACCTCGAGGTGAAGTACACCAAGGGTCAGAACCTTGAGGACTCCGCGATCGGCTCGAGCTGCGTGGCGACGATGACGACGGACAACGGAAGCTCGCCGACCAGACAGGACAAGCTCAGCTTCATCGGCACCGTCTCCCCGAGACTCAGCTCGAGCTACCAGAACTTCCGGCAGTCATCGAAGTTCGAGTACGTCGCTCAGTGCTCGCCAAGGCTGGATGGAAGCTACCGAAGATCTTCAGCCAGCTCCGAGCGAGGATCGAGGAAGGAGAACGGAGCGAAGTTCGCCGTCAATCTTCGAAACTCTTCGGTAAATTTGTCCGGTATGCGAAGCGAGTACAAAAACGATTCAGGCAAGAGCCAATCGGTCAACTTCGGCTTTGCCGAAGACGCGAAGAACAGGGATCGAGAGAACGGCGGTACTCCGGGGATAACCCTCACCGATACGAAGAAGAACACCGCCGGGGTCTTTAGCGTGAGCAATAACAACCTTACCGACCGGGATAAGGAGTCCAAGTCCAGCCTCGAGGAACAGGACGACGAGATTCCGTTCATGGACAGCAATGTTCAGGGGCGAAACGTTGAACCGGAAACACCGTCGGGGAAGAACCCGAAACCGAGGCTCCTCGATACCAGGCCGCAGATCAGATTCGAGGAGGTTTACGTCGAGGCACACGGTGACAACCAGAGTGTCATCAACGCCGAAAGCGTCGGCGACGATCGGCGGCCTCGGCGATTCGAGGTGAACAGCCTGCAGGTCCCGAGGAGATTCCAGGGGATTCAAAATTCATCGGAGAGTCTTCTGACTTCTCAGATGTCGCGTTACGACGAGATATCCGAGGACTTTGCCAGTTCGCGGTCGGATTCGCCGTCGGAGAAACGCCCCGGCAAGAAGTCGAACGTCATAAGACGAGAGTCTCGATTTCGAAGCGTCAGAACGCGACAGTTTGAGACGGGAAAGCTCACCACGAAAGACAAGAAGCTGCTTAAGATGATAATGGTGATATTCGTCTCCTTCCTGATATGCTACTTGCCCATCACCATCACCAAGACCTTCAAGGACACGATCGATTGGCGGGGTCTCAACATCGCTGGGTACATTCTCATATATCTGACGACATGTATCAACCCGATAATATACGTTGTCATGAGTTCCGAGTACAGGAGCGCCTACAAAAACGTTCTTCTATGTCGGAGCGACTCTGTGTCGGGCAGACCGAATTCTGTCCCCGTTCATGAGAAAAAGAAATCTACCTTAAAATAGACAACGAATGTTACTATTATCACCACTATCATTATTAGTGTTATGTACCGTCAGCTCTGAAAGTATAATGGCGAAATGATATTTGATTATAGCTATAAATCGTTTAATCATCGTAAAAAAGTTACGCACGATCCGTTTGTGCGGCAACATTCAATTGGGTAACTGTCGGAAAACTTTGCGTATAAAATAATACAAGGCGGCGAATAAATAGGTACGGTGTAAAATACTTGTCCTAATACTCCAAAGTTTAAGTTTAGCTTCTGTACGTCGAATGATTGATAAAGTTCGGACGATGTAGCAAAAGATAATATCATATAAAGATCACTCGAGCTGTTGATGAATTCGTTAATTTTGTTCGATCTCTTGTTAATTATATAGATACGTATTTCAATTTAGTTACTTAAACGTATGGCAAAATTTTTCCTTTTCCTTTCATTAGTAATAATATAATATAGTGGAAATCTAAAAATTTGTCTACGTTACCGAATTGCCGTATACGGATGTATAAAATAGAAGAGTGCAAGTATCAAAGAGAGTCAAGTTTAATTGATGAAATTCAAAGGTTTCCATCACATCGAGTGATTTTGTATGGTTTTTTGTTCTCTAATCTGAATTCCTCAATTCAAATCAAGTATGAGATGAGAATTTAATTTCGGTACGCCGAATTCAGAGCCTGGAGTCGAAATGATAATTAAGATATTTCAGAGAACATCGAAACGGTTACAAAATAATTGCTGCGGTGTGAACGTGTTGCGTAATTTACTTATAAGTATAATAAATCGATAGACATTACAAACTGACTTGATTTATACATTATAAATTGGTTATTCATTTAATTTTAATGTTGTTTAATTACTCGAGCGTTAGTCTGAGGTACGTTACACGTACATACTTTATATAATAATAATAACAATAATAACAATAACAATTAAAATTATTATTGTTATTATTATACGGACAAAAACGGCACTGAGTTATAGTGCAGATTTTAAGAGGATTTTTGAAATACCTATATATAATATTATATAATCATTTCATTAAAGACTGAATATTTTTAAGGCTTGTGACGAATGCATACTTGAATTTAACGAACAAACAACAACATGAAAAACAAAAGAAAAAAAAACAGAAAAAAAAAACATAAATGTTCAAAGGAGCCAAGTGTTACTTGTTTTGTTACAGTATTGTATAGATTTACATATCTATAACACACACACATACATATTCACGCACTCACACTTTATTTTATATATGCAGTATTTACAAGGTCTCTCTACTCAAATTAGTGTAATGAAAAAATCTCTTCGATCTGTTATTAAGTCGTATGGATATTAAAAAATTGCAAAATTATACTTCATGGAAACGTGCAGGTATAATTAGATTTTTTTCAAACAAATGATTTAGATTAGTTTTATGAAAATTCAGAAATTCCAGATTTCCAAAGAAAAAAGCTTTTTGTCAATTATACAATTCTTTACGTCAACTGTCTTGTACATTTTAGTCAATCTTTACTATCGTTTCGGCTATGATTACGCATGGGAGTCTAATAACATACTATATCCATATTATGGAATTATTATTTATATATATATATATATATATACATATATGAATAATATGATGAAAAATTGTTTTTATTCGATTACAGATCTATCTACTATTATAAGCATATATGGTTGCTGTATGTTCTCCTACTGTATACATTCGGTTCATTATTATCGTTAGAATATAAAGTTTATAAATAACTAACGTGACGGAAACTCATAGCAGTGCTTGTTGAATGTAAAAATTTCTATTCCAAACTATATTGTAGCGAAGTATGTGTGTTTAGGATGATCATATAAATTAACAAATAGATCACGTCATGATCTTAATACAACCTATCGTTCCTTACGTTTAACAATAATTTGAGCAATAAATCATGTTTCTCATTGAACAAGTTAACGTGAATATTTGATTTTTTTTTTAAACTAATCATTCTGCAATCATGAACTATCATCTAAACCATAAAATTGACGAGCCGCACATGGAAAACAAAGACGGAAAATAAATCAGGTGAATGTTGAAATTAAAAAAATAAATAAATATATGGAATTACTATTTGTGTGACTAGAATAATAAATCTAGGACGGTGTAACAAGCTCGTCTACACGGATATTATAAGTATGTTGTACGTATTACCACTACATGTAACACAACGCAATGTAAATTAAAGATTAACTTGCGATTTGCGTTAGCATATAAACTGATTTTGTCATCGTTGTTTTCATAATTCATTCCAAGTTCCTACATGAATTTGCTTATCCTGAGGAATCAGCAATTATCGATTGCAGCGGTGTATTGATGAAATTTCAAACAGCCCATATGTAGCAGGTTTAGTATTTTGCTTACTTTCGAATAGCGACAAACCACGTTATCTCTTTAGATAAGTACAATCGAAACGAATTTGACTGGATTCGAATTCATAATTTTTCAGGGTAAGGCAGATTATGAAAATTCATGAAAACCCTTCGTTCCCTTACTCCGGATGCATATGGAGATTATTCTGCCGCTGGAAATGAAGAAGGTTCAACTAATCAAATCGGAGATATGATAAATACGTCTGGTAAACATCTCTCTATTTTTTTTTATTACAAAATATTTATACTACGAGTCTTAAGATGTCCACTATTTTAATCTATAACTAATTTCGACTTGAGAACAAATTGAGCCATACAGATTCATTTTCAACATTAGATTTAAAATATTTGAAATATCTGTAACTGATTTCTCACCGCGGTCAGCTATTATTTCATTGCATTATGGGTTGATCGTAAAACCTGTCGGTGATGAACGGTTGATTGAATACCAATTTGTTTCATGGTTGCATTACATTTTCAATTGGTATCAAAATCAATGAAAAATGTTTTTTCAAAGGACACTGCTGTGTGTGTTTCACAAATCATTTAAAAGCAACATTTTGTAAATTTATTCATAACGTTGTAACCTCTGAAGCACGTATTGCTAATTCACTCACACGCGTACTTGTAAGAGAAGATTTCTCATGCAGTATTCAGTACTCCAAATCTGTAGATTTGACAGTATAAGGCAAATAACTTTATTTACTGTTATCGTACTTGGGATTTTTGAGCAACCTTACCGACAATATTACAATATTTCTGCCTTACGACTGCCTAAACTTTTTTTAATTACAGCCCAGTCCTCTAAAATGTCTGCATCGTTAAGCATATAAACTATGTAGGGTCCAGCGACGGATACAGCACGTCTGCGCTCAGTGTGACCCCTGCGTCTTCTGCCGCTAGAGTTAAGCCACAAATCTGCGTGGATGTCGACGTTGTTTCTATCCTCTTCGAGCCTTCGTATTTTTTCTTGAAGTTCATTGTGAAAGTAATCCCAAATTAGTTCTTTCTCGCTTTGGAAATTTTGCAATGCTGCTTGTTCTTCGGCTAGATATTTATTTTGAATATTTTGCAACCGATATTGTTTCAAAATGCCAGCCACTTCGGTTTTAGTTTTCATGTTTTCTTTCAGCCGTTCTAGGGGTACTAAATATTCTTCAGATTTTCCGATTTTTACCTCGCCAAGCTTAGTGTCCACCTGAGTTATTCGCTCCCTGTATAATCTGCAAGCAAATCAACTCAGTTACTTGCAAGAACATGTAATTAAATTAAAGAAAATACTGAATAGTTGGATGACTGAAATTTTGCATCTGAGTCTATATCTTTTTACAAAGGTGTGAGTTGACATAACGAAGACTAGATCTTGAAGATTAAAGTGTACACATGATAGATTATTGAATAGATTTGACAGATAAAAAATGTGAGAACCACATCAACGTTTATTTTAGAAATTGACGACACAGTAGTGAAATGAACCATTTCATTTAAATTTGGGACATTTTTTATTTTCGATTTGGGATTTTGGAGACTTGAGTAAATTTCAGAAGCATAAAGATCAATGATAAAATACGGACTTACTGCTCTTTGAGCAGAGTGAACTGCCTTTCAAGATCGACCAGATTTTCCATGCATTCTGTTCTGCGCCTCTCGCATTCATCTTCATCCATCTCTGAGGAATCATCGCTATCGGTGTGTTCGACACTGCTGTCGCAAGACGCTGAACTTTGGTTACTATCATTACTGTCATGAGACATTTCCTCCCCATCCCCGTCAGACTCGTCCTTTAGACTAGGCATCGGAGCGATTATACGATGGCCAACTGAAGAATTGATGCGAGTAAATTGAAGAGACTTACACTTAACCTTAAATTTTAAAATGGTACTGGAACTTTTAATATCTCTATGATGTAAACTTCGAACATCAGTTTTACAAAACAAAAGTAAATAACATAATTAAAGGAGCAAAGTTGGAAGAAAATTAGAAGCAGAGTATGCCTGAAATTTTAACAACTTATATCCGCGACAATTAACCTAGGTATACTCAGGATGAAGATTTCGAATATCAGTGTAATATTATCATGCAGGTAATAGACGACTCAATTGATTCTCGGTGCATAGCGAAGAAAAATATTTTACTGCTGCTCACCACTCGTTAATTTGGGAGTTTTCTCGTAATCAAGTAGAGCTGTAGCACGGACCTAAGCCCGAAAGTTGAAGCCAACAAGTTCGAGACATAACCTGTTAACCTATTTTGATAAATATCGTATGATTTGTCAACAGAAGTGAGTAGCTGACATCTTTTATCAGGTTGACCAGCAATGTAGAATGAAATATTTGGTTCGTACGGGAAAAATTTTTTGACCGTAAATACCCTAGCATCTGTCGTGAAAGTATGACGTACTCCTTGGAGGGAGTGAGAGAGAAAGAGGATATACTCGTTACAGTTTGTCTTTCTCGGCCTACACCTGATTGGCCGATACGTTTTCTTTCAGCCAATCAAGATGCAGGGCGAGACAGACAGGCTGTAGTAAGTAGGTGTTCTCTCTATCATCATTTTGGCTGCAGGTTCGGCGAAGTTGAGAGGTGGGTAGCTTAAAGCATATACTGGGTGCGTTCCAATATTTAGCTCCTAGCGCTGTCAATAATCTTTTATCTCCTTTGCGCTACCGAGTTCGTGGGTAGCTCTGTCTCCGTCCTAGGGAATTTTTAACGCTGTCAGCTAATTTTGGAACGCAACCACTATTGAAGGTACTTGTAGTACCAAGCGAAACGCTCGTCTATTCTATTCCTTATTACTATTCTATGTCACTAGCTCCAACTAACTCAATTCCAAGTGTGAGAATTTTGTAACCAGATCACTCAAAGAACTGGCTAACTATTCAAAATATCCCTAGATAGAATATGACAGCAAGAATCGTTAATCCGAGTGTAAAATCATATTATGAGGTGCTCACACTACCCAGAACTATAATATAATTATTTTAGTACTATAATTAACTAACACCATTATATCCAATTATTATGTAACGCTTAACAATGCCATCCGTGGACACACAGTTTAGAGCTGCAGTAAAGGCAACCCATGCTACATCATACAAATTTGGAGATAGATAGGACTGAGATACAATAGATATATAATCAATACAATATAGAGCTAAACGCATTGCCGCTATATCCTATGAAACCAGTGACTACGGAACCTCCGGGACCTTGAATACAAATTATCTAGCATGAAAAATAAAATTCTTTCCGAAACGCCGTATTATCGGCAATGCTGACATTAGGATTAAGAGGCAGTGTAGATCTTGAATGCGAAACGATAAAGACCGCCGTCTGGAGATTACATTAGGTACACGACAACGAAACCACTGAAGATAAAGGAATTTATCAGATGATTCTGTAGGGCGACAAAATTAAAAAATAATCCGAAAGGTATAATGATGAATACATCATTATTATGATATTAAACCCTTTACACCAGTAGCATTTATACCAATTTTGAAAACGAAACACAACAATGTACGAAACATCAAGTCTTTACAAAGCCAGTAAGATTTCCAAAAACTAATCTGAATTGTATACGTGGCCGCGCTGTATAGCCGGAAACAAACTCACTGGAACGAGCCTTAGGAAATCTCGCAAGGCCAATAATTCCTGATTGTGGAGGAAAACCATCATCCCCAATACGCGGGTACAATTTCTAGAAACACTATTAGTTAACATTGGTACTTTTAATTTATAAAACCAAAACCTTACCGATAAATCTAGAGAACGATTATTAAAATGAAATAGCAATTCCAATAATAGTGCCACATTAATTAAGATTTTATATTCTTAAGATTATATATTCATAAGCCACGGCTTAGTATGATATGCTGATACACGTAGCAACAGACGCTAAAAAAAAATCTTATTGAGAAATAGGACACTCGTTGAAAACCATTGCCTTTGCCCTGGACGTACAGGAAGGTAACATCGTTCGAGAAACCGATGTGGGTACGGCTCACACGCGTGTATATATCTGACTCATGAGTCATCAACAACGACTATACACCAGTATCCGAAAACACATAAAAACGCATCCCATTTCAATTAACTATCCAGTATGCAGTATTTCTGAACGGTTTATTGAGTGAATAAAATGTCTTAAAAAATATTTACGTGATTTGAGATAAAAGTAGTAACACCCAAATCCTTGTTTCTCCTTGCGACATCATCGCAGCATCAGGAAACCTCGACAGAGGAACATCCTAAGTTCAACATCTCAAGAGGTCAGAGATTATCAGTATTATTCCTCACGTGGGGAATGAGCCCAGTTTATCTGGTACAAGCGATTAAACTATGTTATCCAGTGCATTTTGAAGCGTAATCGCTATATCGTGATCTGAACTACTGACTGTGCGTCTAGTTGCATTATACTTTTCCAACGAATTCCGGGGGCAAACTTCGCAGACTGTGGGAGAATGCGTCCAATGTCGGATAGTACTGCTACTTCTGGAGGTAAAGTGATTTCATGAGCCTATTCCGATGAATCCGAAGGCTGTAACATTTCGAGCGTTGCTCGCAGCATATTGCGAATGCGCCAAATCGGTTTCTCTCGCAAAAAGACGTAGAAACAGGGCATGTAAGAATTGTTAGCAGCAAATTTCAAGGCTGCGAAAGTTTTCACCTGGGATCAGGAGGGGTTCCACCTGCTTTAAATTGCGTCAAAAATCTTATGTCTCAAGATCAATTTGCCTAAACCTCTCTAGACTGATTGCACCACCAGGTACATGGAAAAACACATCGATGAGAGTGCAGGTCAAACTGCGGAGGTATGACCATGAATATCCTCCGTGTTTCGGAGCTAACTTCTGATGCGTCACTCGCAGCGTCTTGAAACTGCCTTGAATGAATTTGTCTCGCAAAATTACGAAGAATGAGCGTATTAGGCAATTGCTTGCAGCATTTTTCAAATTCGTCAAAAAATCGACTAAAATCCAACAAGTAGTTTTTTTAGCTGTATCTTTCGATTGATTGCTCGCGGCGTATTATGACAGCGCTGAATCGATTTCTCTCGCAACATTACGTCGGAATAGTGCCTAAAAGAATTTATTGCGGCACTTTTCAGAATCGTCGAAATTTTCGCAAAAAATCCAAAGGGGTTAGCCTTACTTTTTTGGTTATTTTTGGAGCCGAGAATTTTTCGTTTTGGAATCGATTAGTATGACCCTTTCTAGATTATTTGGACCCCCAGGAACTCAGAAAACACAAGAAAAAAAGCGTAGGACCAACAGCAGAGAAATAACGATGCAAAGACCAGCAGCAGAAAAATTGAGAAAATACCACTTTCGTTTTTTGGCTGTAACTTTCGATCCGTTGCTCGCAGCGCATTGGGACTGCGATCAATCGATTTCTCTCGCAAAATTACGTCGGAATAGTGCCTGAAAGAATTTATTGCAGCACTTTTCAGAAACGTCGAAATTTTCGCAAAAAATCGAAAGGGGTTAGCCTTACTTTTTCGTCATTTTTGGAGCCCAGAATTTTTCGTCTCGGAATCGATTTGTATGACCCTTTCTAGATTGATTGGACCCCCAGGAACTCAGAAAACACAAGAAAAAAAGCGTCGGACCAACAGCAAAGAAATTACGATGCAAAGACCAGCAGCAGAAAAATTGAGAAAATACCACATTCGTTTTTTGGCTGTAACTTTCGATCCGTTGCTCGCAGCGCATTTGGACTGCGATCAATCGATTTCTCTCGCAAAATTACGTCGGAATAGTGCCTGAAAGAATTTATTGCAGCACTTTTAAGAAACGTCGGAATTTTTGCAAAAAATCCAAAGGGGTTAGCCTGACTTTTTTGATCATTTTTGAAACCCAGAATTTTTCGTCTCGGAATCGATTTGTATGACCCTTTCTAGATTAATTGGACCCCCAGGAACTCAGAAAACACAACAAAAAAAGCGTAGGACCAACAGCAGAGAAATTACGATGCAAAGACCAGCAGCAGAAAAATTGAAAAAATACCACTTTCGTTTTTTGGCTGTAACTTTCGATCCGTTGCTCGCAGCGCATTTGGACTGCGATCAATCAATTTCTCTCGCAAAATTACGTTGGAATAGTGCCTGAAAAGATTCATTGCAGCACTTTTCAGAATCGTCGAAATTTTCGCAAAAAATCAAAAGGGGTTAGCCTTACTTTTTCGTCATTTTTAGAGCCTAGAATTTTTCGTCTCGGAATCGATTTGAATGACCCATTCTAGATTAATTGGACCCCCAGAAACTCAGAAAACACAAGAAAAAAAGCGTAGGACCTACAGCAGAGAAATTGCGATGCAAAGACCAGCAGCAGAAAAATTGGGAAAATACCACTTTCGTTTTTTGGCTGTAACTTTCGATCCGTTGCTCGCAGCGCGTTCGGACTGCGATCAATCGATTTCTCTCGCAAAATTACGTCGGAATAGTGCCTGAAAGAATTTATTGCAGCACTTTTCAGAATCGTCGATATTTTTGCAAAAAATCCAAAGGGGTTAGCCTTACTTTTTTGGTTATTTTTGGAGCCCAGAATTTTTCGTCTCGGAATCGATTTGTATGACCCTTTCTAGATTAATTGGACCCGCAGGAACTCAGAAAACACAAGAAAAAAAGCGTAGGACCAACAGCAGAGAAATTACGATGAAAAGACCAGCAGCAGAAAAATTGAGAAAATACCACTTTCGTTTTTTGGCTGTAACTTTCGATCCGTTGCTCGCAGCGCATTCGGACTGCGATCAATCGATTTCTCTCGCAAAATTACGTCGGAATAGTGCCTGGAAGAATTTATTGCAGCACTTTTCAGAATCGTCGAAATTTTCGCAAAAAATTCGAAGGGGTTAGCCTTACTTTTTTGGTCATTTTTAGAGACGAGAATTTTTCGTCTCGAAATCGATTTGTATGACCCTTTCTAGATTAATTGGACCCCCGGGAACTCAGAAAACACAAGAAAAAAAGCGTCGGACCAACAGCAGAGAAATTACGATGCAAAGACCAGCAGCAGAAAAATTGAGAAAATACCACTTTCGTTTTTTGGCTGTAACTTTCGATCCGTTGCTCGCAGCGCATTTGGACTGCGATCAATCGATTTCTCTCGCAAAATTACGTCGGAATAGTGCCTGAAAAAATTCATTGCAGCACTTTTCAGAATCGTCGAAATTTTCGCAAAAAATTCAAAGGGGTTAGCCTTACTTTTTCGTCATTTTTGGAGCCTAGAATTTTTCGTCTCGGAATCGATTTGTATGACCCTTTCTCGATTAATTGGACCCCCAGGAACTCAGAAAACACAAGAAAAAAAGCGTAGGACCAACAGCAGAGAAATTACGATGCAAAGACCAGCAGCAGAAAAATTGAGAAAATACCACTTTCGTTTTTTGGCTGTAACTTTCGATCCGTTGCTCGCAGCGCATTTGGACTGCGATCAATCGATTTCTATCGAAAAAATTACGTCGGAATAGTGCCTGAAAAAATTCATTGCAGCACTTTTCAGAATCGTCGAAATTTTTGCAAAAAATCCAAAGGGGTTAGCCTTACTTTTTCGTCATTTTTGGAGCCTAGAATTTTTCGTCTCGGAATCGATTTGTATGACCCTTTCTAGATTAATTGGACCCCCAGGAACTCAGAAAACACAAGAAAAAAAGCGTAGGACCAACAGCAGAGAAATTGCGATGCAAAGACCAGCAGCAGAAAAATTTAGAAAATACCACTTTCGTTTTTTGGCTGTAACTTTCGATCCGTTGCTCGCAGCGCATTTGGACTGCGATCAATCAATTTCTCTCGCAAAATTACGTCAGAATAGTGCCTGGAAAAATTTATTGCAGCACTTTTCAGAATAGTCGAAATTTTCGCAAAAAATCCAAAGGGGTTAGCCTTACTTTTTTGGTTATTTTTGGAGCCGAGAATTTTTCGTCTCGGAATCGATTTGTATGACCCTTTTCAGATTAATTGGACCCCCAGGAACTCAGAAAACACAAGAAAAAAAGTGTAGGACCAACAGCAAAGAAATTACGATGCAAAGACGAGCAGCAGAAGAATTGAGAAAATACCACTTTCGTTTTTTGGCTGTAACTTTCGATCCGTTGCTCGCAGCGCATTCGGACTGCGATTAATCGATTTCTCTCGCAAAATTACGTCGGAATAGTGCCTGAAAGAATTCATTGCAGCACTTTTCAGAATCGTCGATATTTTTGCAAAAAATCCAAAGGGGTTAGCCTTACTTTTTTGATCATTTTTGGAGCCGAGAATTTTTCGTCTCGGAATCGATTTGTATGACCCTTTATAGTTTAATTGGACCCCCAGGAACTCAGAAAACACAAGAAAAAAAGTGTAGGACCAACAGCCGAGAAATTACGATGCAAAGACCAGCAGCAGAAAAATTGAGAAAATACCACTTTCGTTTTTTGGCTGTAACTTTCGATCCGTTGCTCGCAGCGCATTCGGACTGCGATCAATCGATTTCTCTCGCAAAATTACGTCGGAATAGTGCCTGAAAGAATTTATTGCAGCACTTTTTAGAATCGTCGAAATTTTCGCAAAAAATCCAAAGGGGTTAGCCTTACTTTTCCGGTCATTTTTGCAGCCGAGAATTTTTTGTCTCGAAATCGATTTGTATGACCCTTTCTAGATTAATTGGACCCCCAGGAACTCAGAAAACACAAGAAAAAAAGCGTAGGACCAACAGCAAAGAAATTACGATGCAAAGACCAGCAGCAGGAAAATTGAGAAAATACCACTTTCGTTTTTTGGCTGTAACTTTCGATCCGTTGCTCGCAGCGCATTTGGACTGCGATCAATCGATTTCTCTCGCAAAATTACGTCGGAATAGTGCCTGAAAAAATTCATTGCAGCACTTTTCAGAATCGTCGAAATTTTCGCAAAAAATTCAAAGGGGTTAGCCTTACTTTTTCGTCATTTTTGGAGCCTAGAATTTTTCGTCTCGGAATCGATTTGTATGACCCTTTCTCGATTAATTGGACCCCCAGGAACTCAGAAAACACAAGAAAAAAAGCGTAGGACCAACAGCAAAGAAATTACGATGCAAAGACCAGCAGCAGGAAAATTGAGAAAATACCACTTTCGTTTTTTGGCTGTAACTTTCGATCCGTTGCTCGCAGCGCATTTGGACTGCGATCAATCGATTTCTCTCGCAAAATTACGTCGGAATAGTGCCTGAAAAAATTCATTGCAGCACTTTTCAGAATCGTCGAAATTTTCGCAAAAAATTCAAAGGGGTTAGCCTTACTTTTTCGTCATTTTTGGAGCCTAGAATTTTTCGTCTCGGAATCGATTTGTATGACCCTTTCTCGATTAATTGGACCCCCAGGAACTCAGAAAACACAAGAAAAAAAGCGTAGGACCAACAGCAGAGAAATTACGATGCAAAGACCAGCAGCAGAAAAATTGAGAAAATACCACTTTCGTTTTTTGGCTGTAACTTTTGATCCGTTGCTCGCAGCGCATTTGGACTGCGATTAATCGATTTCTCTCGCAAAATTACGTCGGAATAGTGCCTGAAAGAATTTATTGCAGCACTTTTCAGAATCGTCGATATTTTTGCAAAAAATCCAAAGGGGTTAGCCTTACTTTTTTGGTCATTTTTGGAGCCGAGAATTTTTCGTCTCGAAATCGATTTGTATGACCCTTTCTAGATTAATTGGACCCCCAGGAACTCAGAAAACACAAGAAAAAAAGCGTAGGACCAACAGCAAAGAAATTACGATGCAAAGACCAGCAGCAGGAAAATTGAGAAAATACCACTTTCGTTTTTTGGCTGTAACTTTCGATCCGTTGCTCGCAGCGCATTTGGACTGCGATCAATCGATTTCTCTCGCAAAATTACGTCGGAATAGTGCCTGAAAAAATTCATTGCAGCACTTTCCAGAATCGTCGAAATTTTTGCAAAAAATCCAAAGGGGTTAGCCTTACTTTTTCGTCATTTTTGGAGCCTAGAATTTTTCGTCTCGGAATCGATTTGTATGACCCTTTCTAGATTAATTGGACCCCCAGGAACTCAGAAAACACAAGTAAAAAAGCGTAGGACCAACAGCAGAGAAATTGCGATGCAAAGACCAGCAGCAGAAAAATTGAGAAAATACCACTTTCGTTTTTTGGCTGTAACTTTCGATCCGTTGCTCGCAGCGCATTCGGACTGCGATTAATCGATTTCTCTCGCAAAATTACGTCGGAATAGTGCCTGAAAGAATTCATTGCAGCACTTTTCAGAATCGTCGATATTTTTGCAAAAAATCCAAAGGGGTTAGCCTTACTTTTTTGATCATTCTTGGAGCCGAGAATTTTTCGTCTCGGAATCGATTTGTATGACCCTTTATAGTTTAATTGGACCCCCAGGAACTCAGAAAACACAAGAAAAAAAGCGTAGGACCAACAGCAGAGAAATGACGATGCAAAGACCAGCAGCAGAAAAATTGAGAAAATACCACTTTCGTTTTTTGGCTGTAACTTTTGATCCGTTGCTCGCAGCGCATTTGGACTGCGATTAATCGATTTCTCTCGCAAAATTACGTCGGAATAGTGCCTGAAAGAATTTATTGCAGCACTTTTCAGAATCGTCGATATTTTTGCAAAAAATCCAAAGGGGTTAGCCTTACTTTTTTGGTCATTTTTGGAGCCGAGAATTTTTCGTCTCGGAATCGATTTGTATGACCCTTTATAGTTTAATTGGACCCCCAGGAACTCAGAAAACACAAGAAAAAAAGCGTAGGACCAACAGCAGAGAAATGACGATGCAAAGACCAGCAGCAGAAAAATTGAGAAAATACCACTTTCGTTTTTTGGCTGTAACTTTTGATCCGTTGCTCGCAGCGCATTTGGACTGCGATTAATCGATTTCTCTCGCAAAATTACGTCGGAATAGTGCCTGAAAGAATTTATTGCAGCACTTTTCAGAATCGTCGATATTTTTGCAAAAAATCCAAAGGGGTTAGCCTTACTTTTTTGGTCATTTTTGGAGCCGAGAATTTTTCGTCTCGAAATCGATTTGTATGACCCTTTCTAGATTAATTGGACCCCCAGGAACTCAGAAAACACAAGAAAAAAAGCGTAGGATCAACAGCAGAGAAATTACGATGCAAAGACCAGCAGCAGAAGAATTGAGAAAATACCACTTTCGTTTTTTGGCTGTAACTTTCGATCCGTTGCTCGCAGCGCATTCGGACTGCGATTTATCGATTTCTCTCGCAAAATTACGTCAGAATAGTGCCAGAAAGAATTTATTGCAGCACTTTTCAGAATCGTCGATATTTTTGCAAAAAATCCAAAGGGGTTAGCCTTACTTTTTTGATCATTTTTGGAGTCGAGAATTTTTCGTCTCGAAATCGATTTGTATGACCCTTTCTAGTTTAATTGGACCCCCAGGAACTCAGAAAACACAAGAAAAAAAGCGTCGGACCAACAGCAGAGAAATTACGATGCAAAGACCAGCAGCAGAAAAATTGAGAAAATACCACTTTCGTTTTTTGGCTGTAACTTTCGATCCGTTGCTCGCAGCGCATTTGGACTGCGATCAATCGATTTCTCTCGCCAAATTACGTCGGAATAGTGCCTGAAAAAATTCATTGCAGCACTTTTCAGAATCGTCGAAATTTTCGCAAAAAATCCAAAGGGGTTAGCCTTACTTTTTCGTCATTTTTGGAGCCTAGAATTTTTCGTCTCGGAATCGATTTGTATGACCCTTTCTAGATTAATTGGACCCCCAGGAACTCAGAAAACACAAGAAAAAAAGCGTAGGACCAACAGCAAAGAAATAACGATGCAAAGACCAGCAGCAGAAAAATTGAGAAAATACCACTTTCGTTTTTTGGCTGTAACTTTCGATCCGTTGCTCGCAGCGCATTTGGACTGCGATCAATCGATTTCTCTCGCAAAATTACGTCGGAATAGTGCCTGAAAAAATTCATTGCAGCACTTTCCAGAATCGTCGAAATTTTTGCAAAAAATCCAAAGGGGTTAGCCTTACTTTTTCGTCATTTTTGGAGCCTAGAATTTTTCGTCTCGGAATCGATTTGTATGACCCTTTCTAGATTAATTGGACCCCCAGGAACTCAGAAAACACAAGTAAAAAAGCGTAGGACCAACAGCAGAGAAATTGCGATGCAAAGACCAGCAGCAGAAAAATTGAGAAAATACCACTTTCGTTTTTTGGCTGTAACTTTCGATCCGTTGCTCGCAGCGCATTCGGACTGCGATTAATCGATTTCTCTCGCAAAATTACGTCGGAATAGTGCCTGAAAGAATTTATTGCAGCACTTTTCAGAATCGTCGATATTTTTGCAAAAAATCCAAAGGGGTTAGCCTTACTTTTTTGGTCATTTTTGGAGCCGAGAATTTTTCGTCTCGGAATCGATTTGTATGACCCTTTATAGTTTAATTGGACCCCCAGGAACTCAGAAAACACAAGAAAAAAAGCGTAGGACCAACAGCAGAGAAATGACGATGCAAAGACCAGCAGCAGAAAAATTGAGAAAATACCACTTTCGTTTTTTGGCTGTAACTTTTGATCCGTTGCTCGCAGCGCATTTGGACTGCGATTAATCGATTTCTCTCGCAAAATTACGTCGGAATAGTGCCTGAAAGAATTTATTGCAGCACTTTTCAGAATCGTCGATATTTTTGCAAAAAATCCAAAGGGGTTAGCCTTACTTTTTTGGTCATTTTTGGAGCCGAGAATTTTTCGTCTCGAAATCGATTTGTATGACCCTTTCTAGATTAATTGGACCCCCAGGAACTCAGAAAACACAAGAAAAAAAGCGTAGGATCAACAGCAGAGAAATTACGATGCAAAGACCAGCAGCAGAAGAATTGAGAAAATACCACTTTCGTTTTTTGGCTGTAACTTTCGATCCGTTGCTCGCAGCGCATTCGGACTGCGATTAATCGATTTCTCTCGCAAAATTACGTCAGAATAGTGCCAGAAAGAATTTATTGCAGCACTTTTCAGAATCGTCGATATTTTTGCAAAAAATCCAAAGGGGTTAGCCTTACTTTTTTGATCATTTTTGGAGTCGAGAATTTTTCGTCTCGAAATCGATTTGTATGACCCTTTCTAGTTTAATTGGACCCCCAGGAACTCAGAAAACACAAGAAAAAAAGCGTCGGACCAACAGCAGAGAAATTACGATGCAAAGACCAGCAGCAGAAAAATTGAGAAAATACCACTTTCGTTTTTTGGCTGTAACTTTCGATCCGTTGCTCGCAGCGCATTTGGACTGCGATCAATCGATTTCTCTCGCCAAATTACGTCGGAATAGTGCCTGAAAAAATTCATTGCAGCACTTTTCAGAATCGTCGAAATTTTCGCAAAAAATCCAAAGGGGTTAGCCTTACTTTTTCGTCATTTTTGGAGCCTAGAATTTTTCGTCTCGGAATCGATTTGTATGACCCTTTCTAGATTAATTGGACCCCCAGGAACTCAGAAAACACAAGAAAAAAAGCGTAGGACCAACAGCAAAGAAATAACGATGCAAAGACCAGCAGCAGAAAAATTGAGAAAATACCACTTTCGTTTTTTGGCTGTAACTTTCGATCCGTTGCTCGCAGCGCATTTGGACTGCGATCAATCGATTTCTCTCGCAAAATTACGTCGGAATAGTGCCTGAAAAAATTCATTGCAGCACTTTTCAGAATCGTCGAAATTTTTGCAAAAAATCCAAAGGGGTTAGCCTTACTTTTTCGTCATTTTTGGAGCCTAGAATTTTTCGTCTCGGAATCGATTTGTATGACCCTTTCTAGATTAATTGGACCCCCAGGAACTCAGAAAACACAAGTAAAAAAGCGTAGGACCAACAGCAGAGAAATTGCGATGCAAAGACCAGCAGCAGAAAAATTGAGAAAATACCACTTTCGTTTTTTGGCTGTAACTTTCGATCCGTTGCTCGCAGCGCATTCGGACTGCGATTAATCGATTTCTCTCGCAAAATTACGTCGGAATAGTGCCTGAAAGAATTCATTGCAGCACTTTTCAGAATCGTCGATATTTTTGCAAAAAATCCAAAGGGGTTAGCCTTACTTTTTTGATCATTCTTGGAGCCGAGAATTTTTCGTCTCGGAATCGATTTGTATGACCCTTTATAGTTTAATTGGACCCCCAGGAACTCAGAAAACACAAGAAAAAAAGCGTAGGACCAACAGCAGAGAAATGACGATGCAAAGACCAGCAGCAGAAAAATTGAGAAAATACCACTTTCGTTTTTTGGCTGTAACTTTTGATCCGTTGCTCGCAGCGCATTTGGACTGCGATTAATCGATTTCTCTCGCAAAATTACGTCGGAATAGTGCCTGAAAGAATTTATTGCAGCACTTTTCAGAATCGTCGATATTTTTGCAAAAAATCCAAAGGGGTTAGCCTTACTTTTTTGGTCATGTTTGGAGCCGAGAATTTTTCGTCTCGAAATCGATTTGTATGACCCTTTCTAGATTAATTGGACCCCCAGGAACTCAGAAAACACAAGAAAAAAAGCGTAGGACCAACAGCAGAGAAATTACGATGCAAAGACCAGCAGCAGAAGAATTGAGAAAATACCACTTTCGTTTTTTGGCTGTAACTTTCGATCCGTTGCTCGCAGCGCATTCGGACTGCGATTAATCGATTTCTCTCGCAAAATTACGTCAGAATGGTGCCAGAAAGAATTTATTGCAGCACTTTTCAGAATCGTCGATATTTTTGCAAAAAATCCAAAGGGGTTAGCCTTACTTTTTTGATCATTTTTGGAGTCGAGAATTTTTCGTCTCGAAATCGATTTGTATGACCCTTTCTAGTTTAATTGGACCCCCAGGAACTCAGAAAACACAAGAAAAAAAGCGTCGGACCAACAGCAGAGAAATTACGATGCAAAGACCAGCAGCAGAAAAATTGAGAAAATACCACTTTCGTTTTTTGGCTGTAACTTTCGATCCGTTGCTCGCAGCGCATTTGGACTGCGATCAATCGATTTCTCTCGCAAAATTACGTCGGAATAGTGCCTGAAAAAATTCATTGCAGCACTTTTCAGAATCGTCGAAATTTTTGCAAAAAATCCAAAGGGGTTAGCCTTACTTTTTCGTCATTTTTGGAGCCTAGAATTTTTCGTCTCGGAATCGATTTGTATGACCCTTTCTAGATTAATTGGACCCCCAGGAACTCAGAAAACACAAGTAAAAAAGCGTAGGACCAACAGCAGAGAAATTGCGATGCAAAGACCAGCAGCAGAAAAATTGAGAAAATACCACTTTCGTTTTTTGGCTGTAACTTTTGATCCGTTGCTCGCAGCGCATTTGGACTGCGATTAATCGATTTCTCTCGCAAAATTACGTCGGAATAGTGCCTGAAAGAATTTATTGCAGCACTTTTCAGAATCGTCGATATTTTTGCAAAAAATCCAAAGGGGTTAGCCTTACTTTTTTGGTCATTTTTGGAGCCGAGAATTTTTCGTCTCGAAATCGATTTGTATGACCCTTTCTAGATTAATTGGACCCCCAGGAACTCAGAAAACACAAGAAAAAAAGCGTAGGATCAACAGCAGAGAAATTACGATGCAAAGACCAGCAGCAGAAGAATTGAGAAAATACCACTTTCGTTTTTTGGCTGTAACTTTCGATCCGTTGCTCGCAGCGCATTCGGACTGCGATTAATCGATTTCTCTCGCAAAATTACGTCAGAATAGTGCCAGAAAGAATTTATTGCAGCACTTTTCAGAATCGTCGATATTTTTGCAAAAAATCCAAAGGGGTTAGCCTTACTTTTTTGATCATTTTTGGAGTCGAGAATTTTTCGTCTCGAAATCGATTTGTATGACCCTTTCTAGTTTAATTGGACCCCCAGGAACTCAGAAAACACAAGAAAAAAAGCGTCGGACCAACAGCAGAGAAATTACGATGCAAAGACCAGCAGCAGAAAAATTGAGAAAATACCACTTTCGTTTTTTGGCTGTAACTTTCGATCCGTTGCTCGCAGCGCATTTGGACTGCGATCAATCGATTTCTCTCGCCAAATTACGTCGGAATAGTGCCTGAAAAAATTCATTGCAGCACTTTTCAGAATCGTCGAAATTTTCGCGAAAAATCCGAAGGGGTTGGCCTTACTTTTTCGTCATTTTTGGAGCCTAGAATTCTTCGTCTCGGAATCGATTTGTATGACCCTTTCTAGATAATTGGACCCCCAGGAACTCAGAAAACACAAGAAAATAAGCGTAGGACCAACAGCAGAGAAATTGCGATGCAAAGACCAGCAGCAGAAAAATTGAAAAAATACCACTTTCGTTTTTTGGCTGTAACTTTCGATCCGTTGCTCGCAGCGCATTTGGACTGCAATCAATCGATTTCTCTCGCCAAATTACGTCGGAATAGTGCCTGAAAAAATTCATTGCAGCACTTTTCAGAATCGTCGAAATTTTCGCAAAAAATCTAAAGGGGTTAGCCTTACTTTTTCGTCATTTTTGGAGCCTAGAATTTTTTGTCTCGGAATCGATTTGTATGACCCTTTCTAGATTAATTGGACCCCCAGGAACTCAGAAAACACAAGAAAAAAAGCGTAGGACCAACAGCAAAGAAATAACGATGCAAAGACCAGCAGCAGAAAAATTGAGAAAATACCACTTTCGTTTTTTGGCTGTAACTTTCGATCCGTTGCTCGCAGCGCATTCGGACTGCGATTAATCGATTTCTCTCGCAAAATTACGTCGGAATAGTGCCTGAAAGAATTCATTGCAGCACTTTTCAGAATCGTCGATATTTTTGCAAAAAATCCAAAGGGGTTAGCCTTACTTTTTTGATCATTCTTGGAGCCGAGAATTTTTCGTCTCGGAATCGATTTGTATGACCCTTTATAGTTTAATTGGACCCCCAGGAACTCAGAAAACACAAGAAAAAAAGCGTAGGACCAACAGCAGAGAAATGACGATGCAAAGACCAGCAGCAGAAAAATTGAGAAAATACCACTTCCGTTTTTTGGCTGTAACTTTTGATCCGTTGCTCGCAGCGCATTTGGACTGCGATTAATCGATTTCTCTCGCAAAATTACGTCGGAATAGTGCCTGAAAGAATTTATTGCAGCACTTTTCAGAATCGTCGATATTTTTGCAAAAAATCCAAAGGGGTTAGCCTTACTTTTTTGGTCATTTTTGGAGCCGAGAATTTTTCGTCTCGAAATCTATTTGTATGACCCTTTCTAGATTAATTGGACCCCCAGGAACTCAGAAAACACAAGAAAAAAAGCGTAGGACCAACAGCAAAGAAATTACGATGCAAAGACCAGCAGCAGGAAAATTGAGAAAATACCACTTTCGTTTTTTGGCTGTAACTTTCGATCCGTTGCTCGCAGCGCATTTGGACTGCGATCAATCGATTTCTCTCGCAAAATTACGTCGGAATAGTGCCTGAAAAAATTCATTGCAGCACTTTTCAGAATCGTCGAAATTTTCGCAAAAAATCCAAAGGGGTTAGCCTTACTTTTTCGTCATTTTTGGAGCCTAGAATTTTTCGTCTCGGAATCGATTTGTATGACCCTTTCTAGATTAATTGGACCCCCAGGAACTCAGAAAACACAAGAAAAAAAGCGTAGGACCAACAGCAAAGAAATAACGATGCAAAGACCAGCAGCAGAAAAATTGAGAAAATACCACTTTCGTTTTTTGGCTGTAACTTTCGATCCGTTGCTCGCAGCGCATTTGGACTGCGATCAATCGATTTCTCTCGCAAAATTACGTCGGAATAGTGCCTGAAAAAATTCATTGCAGCACTTTTCAGAATCGTCGAAATTTTTGCAAAAAATCCAAAGGGGTTAGCCTTACTTTTTCGTCATTTTTGGAGCCTAGAATTTTTCGTCTCGGAATCGATTCGTATGACCCTTTCTAGATTAATTGGACCCCCAGGAACTCAGAAAACACAAGTAAAAAAGCGTAGGACCAACAGCAGAGAAATTGCGATGCAAAGACCAGCAGCAGAAAAATTGAGAAAATACCACTTTCGTTTTTTGGCTGTAACTTTCGATCCGTTGCTCGCAGCGCATTCGGACTGCGATTAATCGATTTCTCTCGCAAAATTACGTCGGAATAGTGCCTGAAAGAATTCATTGCAGCACTTTTCAGAATCGTCGATATTTTTGCAAAAAATCCAAAGGGGTTAGCCTTACTTTTTTGATCATTCTTGGAGCCGAGAATTTTTCGTCTCGGAATCGATTTGTATGACCCTTTATAGTTTAATTGGACCCCCAGGAACTCAGAAAACACAAGAAAAAAAGCGTAGGACCAACAGCAGAGAAATGACGATGCAAAGACCAGCAGCAGAAAAATTGAGAAAATACCACTTTCGTTTTTTGGCTGTAACTTTTGATCCGTTGCTCGCAGCGCATTTGGACTGCGATTAATCGATTTCTCTCGCAAAATTACGTCGGAATAGTGCCTGAAAGAATTTATTGCAGCACTTTTCAGAATCGTCGATATTTTTGCAAAAAATCCAAAGGGGTTAGCCTTACTTTTTTGGTCATTTTTGGAGCCGAGAATTTTTCGTCTCGAAATCGATTTGTATGACCCTTTCTAGATTAATTGGACCCCCAGGAACTCAGAAAACACAAGAAAAAAAGCGTAGGACCAACAGCAGAGAAATTACGATGCAAAGACCAGCAGCAGAAGAATTGAGAAAATACCACTTTCGTTTTTTGGCTGTAACTTTCGATCCGTTGCTCGCAGCGCATTCGGACTGCGATTAATCGATTTCTCTCGCAAAATTACGTCAGAATAGTGCCAGAAAGAATTTATTGCAGCACTTTTCAGAATCGTCGATATTTTTGCAAAAAATCCAAAGGGGTTAGCCTTACTTTTTTGATCATTTTTGGAGTCGAGAATTTTTCGTCTCGAAATCGATTTGTATGACCCTTTCTAGTTTAATTGGACCCCCAGGAACTCAGAAAACACAAGAAAAAAAGCGTCGGACCAACAGCAGAGAAATTACGATGCAAAGACCAGCAGCAGAAAAATTGAGAAAATACCACTTTCGTTTTTTGGCTGTAACTTTCGATCCGTTGCTCGCAGCGCATTTGGACTGCGATCAATCGATTTCTCTCGCCAAATTACGTCGGAATAGTGCCTGAAAAAATTCATTGCAGCACTTTTCAGAATCGTCGAAATTTTCGCAAAAAATCCGAAGGGGTTAGCCTGACTTTTTCGTCATTTTTGGAGCCTAGAATTTTTCGTCTCGGAATCGATTTGTATGACCCTTTCTAGATTAATTGGACCCCCAGGAACTCAGAAAACACAAGAAAATAAGCGTAGGACCAACAGCAGAGAAATTGCGATGCAAAGACCAGCAGCAGAAAAATTGAAAAAATACCACTTTCGTTTTTTGGCTGTAACTTTCGATCCGTTGCTCGCAGCGCATTTGGACTGCAATCAATCGATTTCTCTCGCCAAATTACGTCGGAATAGTGCCTGAAAAAATTCATTGCAGCACTTTTCAGAATCGTCGAAATTTTCGCAAAAAATCCAAAGGGGTTAGCCTTACTTTTTCGTCATTTTTGGAGCCTAGAATTTTTCGTCTCGGAATCGATTTGTATGACCCTTTCTAGATTAATTGGACCCCCAGGAACTCAGAAAACACAAGAAAAAAAGCGTAGGACCAACAGCAAAGAAATAACGATGCAAAGACCAGCAGCAGAAAAATTGAGAAAATACCACTTTCGTTTTTTGGCTGTAACTTTCGATCCGTTGCTCGCAGCGCATTTGGACTGCGATCAATCGATTTCTCTCGCAAAATTACGTCGGAATAGTGCCTGAAAAAATTCATTGCAGCACTTTTCAGAATCGTCGAAATTTTTGCAAAAAATCCAAAGGGGTTAGCCTTACTTTTTCGTCATTTTTGGAGCCTAGAATTTTTCGTCTCGGAATCGATTTGTATGACCCTTTCTAGATTAATTGGACCCCCAGGAACTCAGAAAACACAAGTAAAAAAGCGTAGGACCAACAGCAGAGAAATTGCGATGCAAAGACCAGCAGCAGAAAAATTGAGAAAATACCACTTTCGTTTTTTGGCTGTAACTTTCGATCCGTTGCTCGCAGCGCATTCGGACTGCGATTAATCGATTTCTCTCGCAAAATTACGTCGGAATAGTGCCTGAAAGAATTCATTGCAGCACTTTTCAGAATCGTCGATATTTTTGCAAAAAATCCAAAGGGGTTAGCCTTACTTTTTTGATCATTCTTGGAGCCGAGAATTTTTCGTCTCGGAATCGATTTGTATGACCCTTTATAGTTTAATTGGACCCCCAGGAACTCAGAAAACACAAGAAAAAAAGCGTAGGACCAACAGCAGAGAAATGACGATGCAAAGACCAGCAGCAGAAAAATTGAGAAAATACCACTTTCGTTTTTTGGCTGTAACTTTTGATCCGTTGCTCGCAGCGCATTTGGACTGCGATTAATCGATTTCTCTCGCAAAATTACGTCGGAATAGTGCCTGAAAGAATTTATTGCAGCACTTTTCAGAATCGTCGATATTTTTGCAAAAAATCCAAAGGGGTTAGCCTTACTTTTTTGGTCATTTTTGGAGCCGAGAATTTTTCGTCTCGAAATCGATTTGTATGACCCTTTCTAGATTAATTGGACCCCCAGGAACTCAGAAAACACAAGAAAAAAAGCGTAGGACCAACAGCAGAGAAATTACGATGCAAAGACCAGCAGCAGAAAAATTGAGAAAATACCACTTTCGTTTTTTGGCTGTAACTTTCGATCCGTTGCTCGCAGCGCATTCGGACTGTGATCAATCGATTTCTCTTGCAAAATTACGTCGGAATAGTGCCTGAAAGAATTTATTGCAGCACTTTTTAGAATCGTCGAAATTTTCGCAAAAAATCCAAAGGGGTTAGCCTTACTTTTCCGGTCATTTTTGCAGCCGAGAATTTTTTGTCTCGGGATCGATTTGTATGACCCTTTCTAGATTAATTGGACCCCCAGGAACTCAGAAAACACAAGAAAAAAAGCGTAGGACCAACAGCAAAGAAATTACGATGCAAAGACCAGCAGCAGGAAAATTGAGAAAATACCACTTTCGTTTTTTGGCTGTAACTTTCGATCCGTTGCTCGCAGCGCATTTGGACTGCGATCAATCGATTTCTCTCGGCAAATTACGTCGGAATAGTGCCTGAAAAAATTCATTGCAGCACTTTTCAGAATCGTCGAAATTTTCGCAAAAAATCCGAAGGGGTTAGCCTTACTTTTTCGTCATTTTTGGAGCCTAGAATTTTTCGTCTCGGAATCGATTTGTATGACCCTTTCTAGATTAATTGGACCCCCAGGAACTCAGAAAACACAAGAAAATAAGCGTAGGACCAACAGCAGAGAAATTGCGATGCAAAGACCAGCAGCAGAAAAATTGAGAAAATACCACTTTCGTTTTTTGGCTGTAACTCTCGATCCGTTGCTCGCAGCGCATTTGGACTGCGATCAATCGATTTCTCTCGCCAAATTACGTCGAACCAGTGCCTGAAAAAACTCATTGCAGCACTTTTCAGAATCGTCGAAATTTTCGCAAAAAATCCAAAGGGGTTAGCCTTACTTTTTCGTCATTTTCGGAGCCTAGAATTTTTCGTCTCGGAATCGATTTGTATGACCCTTTCTAGATTGATTGGACCCCCAGGATCTCAGAAAACACAAGAAAAAAAGCGTAGGACCAACAGCAAAGAAATTACGATGCAAAGACGAGCAGCAGAAAAATTGTGAAAATACCACTTTCGTTTTTTGGCTGTAACTTTCGATCCGTTGCTCGCAGCGCATTTGGACTGCGATTAATCGATTTCTCTCGCAAAATTACGTCGGAATAGTGCCTGAAAGAATTTATTGCAGCACTTTTCAGAATAGTCGAAATTTTCGCAAAAAATCCAAAGGGGTTAGCCTTACTTTTTTGGTTATTTTTGGAGCCGAGAATTTTTCGTCTCGGAATCGATTTGTATGACCCTTTTCAGATTAATTGGACCCCCAGGAACTCAGAAAACACAAGAAAAAAAGTGTAGGACCAACAGCAAAGAAATTACGATGCAAAGACGAGCAGCAGAAAAATTGAGAAAATACCACTTTCGTTTTTTGGCTGTAACTTTCGATCCGTTGCTCGCAACGCATTCGGACTGCGATTAATCGATTTCTCTCGCAAAATTACGTCGGAATAGTGCCTGAAAGAATTCATTGCAGCACTTTTCAGAATCGTCGATATTTTTGCAAAAAATCCAAAGGGGTTAGCCTTACTTTTTTGATCATTTTTGGAGCCGAGAATTTTTCGTCTCGGAATCGATTTGTATGACCCTTTATAGTTTAATTGGACCCCCAGGAACTCAGAAAACACAAGAAAAAAAGTGTAGGACCAACAGCCGAGAAATTACGATGCAAAGACCAGCAGCAGAAAAATTGAGAAAATACCACTTTCGTTTTTTGGCTGTAACTTTCGATCCGTTGCTCGCAGCGCATTCGGACTGCGATCAATCGATTTCTCTCGCAAAATTACGTCGGAATAGTGCCTGAAAGAATTTATTGCAGCACTTTTTAGAATCGTCGACATTTTCGCAAAAAATCCAAAGGGGTTAGCCTTACTTTTCCGGTCATTTTTGCAGCCGAGAATTTTTTGTCTCGAAATCGATTTGTATGACCCTTTCTAGATTAATTGGACCCCCAGGAACTCAGAAAACACAAGAAAAAAAGCGTAGGACCAACAGCAAAGAAATTACGATGCAAAGACCAGCAGCAGGAAAATTGAGAAAATACCACTTTCGTTTTTTGGCTGTAACTTTCGATCCGTTGCTCGCAGCGCATTTGGACTGCGATCAATCGATTTCTCTCGCAAAATTACGTCGGAATAGTGCCTGAAAAAATTCATTGCAGCACTTTTCAGAATCGTCGAAATTTTTGCAAAAAATCCAAATGGGTTAGCCTTACTTTTTCGTCATTTTTGGAGCCCAGAATTTTTCGTCTCGGAATCGATTTGTATGACCCTTTCTAGATTAATTGGACCCCCAGGAACTCAGAAAACACAAGTAAAAAAGCGTAGGACCAACAGCAGAGAAATTGCGATGCAAAGACCAGCAGCAGAAAAATTGAGAAAATACCACTTTCGTTTTTTGGCTGTAACTTTTGATCCGTTGCTCGCAGCGCATTTGGACTGCGATTAATCGATTTCTCTCGCAAAATTACGTCGGAATAGTGCCTGAAAGAATTTATTGCAGCACTTTTCAGAATCGTCGATATTTTTGCAAAAAATCCAAAGGGGTTAGCCTTACTTTTTTGGTCATTTTTGGAGCCGAGAATTTTTCGTCTCGAAATCGATTTGTATGACCCTTTCTAGATTAATTGGACCCCCAGGAACTCAGAAAACACAAGAAAAAAAGCGTAGGACCAACAGCAGAGAAATTACGATGCAAAGACCAGCAGCAGAAGAATTGAGAAAATACCACTTTCGTTTTTTGGCTGTAACTTTCGATCCGTTGCTCGCAGCGCATTCGGACTGCGATTAATCGATTTCTCTCGCAAAATTACGTCAGAATAGTGCCAGAAAGAATTTATTGCAGCACTTTTCAGAATCGTCGATATTTTTGCAAAAAATCCAAAGGGGTTAGCCTTACTTTTTTGATCATTTTTGGAGTCGAGAATTTTTCGTCTCGAAATCGATTTGTATGACCCTTTCTAGTTTAATTGGACCCCCAGGAACTCAGAAAACACAAGAAAAAAAGCGTCGGACCAACAGCAGAGAAATTACGATGCAAAGACCAGCAGCAGAAAAATTGAGAAAATACCACTTTCGTTTTTTGGCTGTAACTTTCGATCCGTTGCTCGCAGCGCATTTGGACTGCGATCAATCGATTTCTCTCGCCAAATTACGTCGGAATAGTGCCTGAAAAAATTCATTGCAGCACTTTTCAGAATCGTCGAAATTTTCGCAAAAAATCCGAAGGGGTTAGCCTTACTTTTTCGTCATTTTTGGAGCCTAGAATTTTTTGTCTCGGAATCGATTTGTATGACCCTTTCTAGATTAATTGGACCCCCAGGAACTCAGAAAACACAAGAAAATAAGCGTAGGACCAACAGCAGAGAAATTGCGATGCAAAGACCAGCAGCAGAAAAATTGAAAAAATACCACTTTCGTTTTTTGGCTGTAACTTTCGATCCGTTGCTCGCAGCGCATTTGGACTGCAATCAATCGATTTCTCTCGCCAAATTACGTCGGAATAGTGCCTGAAAAAATTCATTGCAGCACTTTTCAGAATCGTCGAAATTTTCGCAAAAAATCCAAAGGGGTTAGCCTTACTTTTTCGTCATTTTTGGAGCCTAGAATTTTTCGTCTCGGAATCGATTTGTATGACCCTTTCTAGATTAATTGGACCCCCAGGAACTCAGAAAACACAAGTAAAAAAGCGTAGGACCAACAGCAGAGAAATTGCGATGCAAAGACCAGCAGCAGAAAAATTGAGAAAATACCACTTTCGTTTTTTGGCTGTAACTTTTGATCCGTTGCTCGCAGCGCATTTGGACTGCGATTAATCGATTTCTCTCGCAAAATTACGTCGGAATAGTGCCTGAAAGAATTTATTGCAGCACTTTTCAGAATCGTCGATATTTTTGCAAAAAATCCAAAGGGGTTAGCCTTACTTTTTTGGTCATTTTTGGAGCCGAGAATTTTTCGTCTCGAAATCGATTTGTATGACCCTTTCTAGATTAATTGGACCCCCAGGAACTCAGAAAACACAAGAAAAAAAGCGTAGGACCAACAGCAGAGAAATTGCGATGCAAAGACCAGCAGCAGAAAAATTGAGAAAATACCACTTTCGTTTTTTGGCTGTAACTTTTGATCCGTTGCTCGCAGCGCATTTGGACTGCGATTAATCGATTTCTCTCGCAAAATTACGTCGGAATAGTGCCTGAAAGAATTTATTGCAGCACTTTTCAGAATCGTCGATATTTTTGCAAAAAATCCAAAGGGGTTAGCCTTACTTTTTTGGTCATTTTTGGAGCCGAGAATTTTTCGTCTCGAAATCGATTTGTATGACCCTTTCTAGATTAATTGGACCCCCAGGAACTCAGAAAACACAAGAAAAAAAGCGTAGGACCAACAGCAAAGAAATTACGATGCAAAGACCAGCAGCAGGAAAATTGAGAAAATACCACTTTCGTTTTTTGGCTGTAACTTTCGATCCGTTGCTCGCAGCGCATTTGGACTGCGATCAATCGATTTCTCTCGCAAAATTACGTCGGAATAGTGCCTGAAAAAATTCATTGCAGCACTTTTCAGAATCGTCGAAATTTTCGCAAAAAATTCAAAGGGGTTAGCCTTACTTTTTCGTCATTTTTGGAGCCTAGAATTTTTCGTCTCGGAATCGATTTGTATGACCCTTTCTCGATTAATTGGACCCCCAGGAACTCAGAAAACACAAGAAAAAAAGCGTAGGACCAACAGCAGAGAAATTACGATGCAAAGACCAGCAGCAGAAAAATTGAGAAAATACCACTTTCGTTTTTTGGCTGTAACTTTCGATCCGTTGCTCGCAGCGCATTTGGACTGCGATCAATCGATTTCTCTCGCAAAATTACGTCGGAATAGTGCCTGAAAAAATTCATTGCAGCACTTTTCAGAATCGTCGAAATTTTCGCAAAAAATTCAAAGGGGTTAGCCTTACTTTTTCGTCATTTTTGGAGCCTAGAATTTTCCGTCTCGGAATCGATTTGTATGACGCTTTCTAGATTAATTGGACCCCCAGGAACTCAGAAAACACAAGAAAATAAGCGTAGGACCAACAGCAGAGAAATTGCGATGCAAAGACCAGCAGCAGAAAAATTGAGAAAATACCACTTTCGTTTTTTGGCAGTAACTTTCGATCCGTTGCTCGCAGCGCATTCGGACTGCGATCAATCGATTTCTCTCGCAAAATTACGTCGGAATAGTGCCTGAAAGAATTTATTGCAGCACTTTTCAGAATCGTCGAAATTTTCGCAAAAAATCCAAAGGGGTTAGCCTTACTTTTTTGGTCATTTTTGGAGCCGAGAATTTTTTGTCTCGAAATCGATTTGTATGACCCTTTCTAGATTAATTGGACCCCCAGGAACTCAGAAAACACAAGAAAAAAAGCGTAGGACCAACAGCAGAGAAATTACGATGCAAAGACCAGCAGCAGAAAAATTGAGAAAATACCACTTTCGTTTTTTGGCTGTAACTTTTGATCCGTTGCTCGCAGCGCATTTGGACTGCGATCAATCGATTTCTCTCGTAAAATTACGTCGGAATAGTGCCTGAAAGAATTTATTGCAGCACTTTTCAGAATCGTCGAAATTTTCGCAAAAAATCCAAAGGGGTTAGCCTTACTTTTTTGGTCATTTTTGGAGCCCAGTATTTGTTCGTCTCGGAATCGATTTGTATGACCCTTTCTAGATTAATTGGACCCCCAGGAACTGAGAAAACACAAGAAAAAAAGCGTAGGACCAACAGCAGAGAAATTACGATGCAAAGACCAGCAGCAGAAAAATTGAGAAAATACCACTTTCGTTTTTTGGCTGTAACTTTTGATCCGTTGCTCGCAGCGCATTTGGACTGCGATCAATCGATTTCTCTCGCAAAATTACGTCGGAATAGTGCCTGAAAGAACTTATTGCAGCACTTTTCAGAATCGTCGAAATTTTCGCAAAAAATCCAAAGGGGTTAGCCTTACTTTTTTGGTCATTTTTGGAGCCGAGAATTTTTTGTCTCGAAATCGATTTGTATGACCCTTTCTAGATTAATTGGACCCCCAGGAACTCAGAAAACACAAGAAAAAAAGCGTAGGACCAACAGCAGAGAAATTACGATGCAAAGACCAGCAGCAGAAAAATTGAGAAAATACCACTTTCGTTTTTTGGCTGTAACTTTCGATCCGTTGCTCGCAGCGCATTTGGACTGCGATCAATCGATTTCTCTCGCAAAATACGTCGGAATAGTGCCTGAAAGAATTTATTGCAGCCCTTTTCAGAATCGTCGAAATTTCCGGAAAAAATCCAAAGGGGTTAGCCTTACTTTTTTGGTCATTTTTGGAGCCGAGAATTTTTTGTCTCGAAATCGATTTGTATGACCCTGTCTAGATTAATTGGACCCCCAGGAACTCAGAAAACACAAGGAAAAAAGCGTAGGACCAACAGCAGAGAAATTACGATGCAAAGACCAGCAGCAGAAAAATTGAGAAAATACCACTTTCGTTTTTTGGCTGTAACTTTTGATCCGTTGCTCGCAGCGCATTTGGACTGCGATCAATCGATTTCTCTCGCAAAATCACGTCGGAATAGTGCCTGAAAGAACTTATTGCAGCACTTTTCAGAATCGTCGAAATTTTCGCAAAAAATCCAAAGGGGTTAGCCTTACTTTTTTGGTCATTTTTGGAGCCGAGAATTTTTTGTCTCGAAATCGATTTGTATGACCCTTTCTAGATTGATTGGACCCCCAGGAACTCAGAAAACACAAGAAAAAAAGCGTAGGACCAACAGCAGAGAAATTACGATGCAAAGACCAGCAGCAGAAAAATTGAGAAAATACCACTTTCGTTTTTTGGCTGTAACTTTCGATCCGTTGCTCGCAGCGCATTTGGACTGCGATCAATCGATTTCTCTCGCAAAATTACGTCGGAATAGTGCCCGAAAGAATTTATTGCAGCCCTTTTCAGAATCGTCGAAATTTCCGGAAAAAATCCAAAGGGGTTAGCCTTACTTTTTTGGTCATTTTTGGAGCCGAGAATTTTTTGTCTCGAAATCGATTTGTATGACCCTGTCTAGATTAATTGGACCCCCAGGAACTCAGAAAACACAAGAAAAAAAGCGTAGGACCAACAGCAGAGAAATTACGATGCAAAGACCAGCAGCAGAAAAATTGAGAAAATACCACTTTCGTTTTTTGGCTGTAACTTTCGATCCGTTGCTCGCAGCGCATTTGGACTGCGATCAATCGATTTCTCTCGCAAAATTACGTCGGAATAGTGCCTGAAAGAATTTATTGCAGCCCTTTTCAGAATCGTCGAAATTTCCGGAAAAAATCCAAAGGGGTTAGCCTTACTTTTTTGGTCATTTTTGGAGCCGAGAATTTTTTGTCTCGAAATCGATTTGTATGACCCTGTCTAGATTAATTGGACCCCCAGGAACTCAGAAAACACAAGGAAAAAAGCGTAGGACCAACAGCAGAGAAATTACGATGCAAAGACCAGCAGCAGAAAAATTGAGAAAATACCACTTTCGTTTTTTGGCTGTAACTTTTGATCCGTTGCTCGCAGCGCATTTGGACTGCGATCAATCGATTTCTCTCGCAAAATCACGTCGGAATAGTGCCTGAAAGAACTTATTGCAGCACTTTTCAGAATCGTCGAAATTTTCGCAAAAAATCCAAAGGGGTTAGCCTTACTTTTTTGGTCATTTTTGGAGCCGAGAATTTTTTGTCTCGAAATCGATTTGTATGACCCTTTCTAGATTGATTGGACCCCCAGGAACTCAGAAAACACAAGAAAAAAAGCGTAGGACCAACAGCAGAGAAATTACGATGCAAAGACCAGCAGCAGAAAAATTGAGAAAATACCACTTTCGTTTTTTGGCTGTAACTTTCGATCCGTTGCTCGCAGCGCATTTGGACTGCGATCAATCGATTTCTCTCGCAAAATTACGTCGGAATAGTGCCTGAAAGAATTTATTGCAGCCCTTTTCAGAATCGTCGAAATTTCCGGAAAAAATCCAAAGGGGTTAGCCTTACTTTTTTGGTCATTTTTGGAGCCGAGAATTTTTTGTCTCGAAATCGATTTGTATGACCCTGTCTAGATTAATTGGACCCCCAGGAACTCAGAAAACACAAGAAAAAAAGCGTCGGACCAACAGCAGAGAAATTACGATGCAAAGACCAGCAGCAGAAAAATTGAGAAAATACCACTTTCGTTTTTTGGCTGTAACTTTCGATCCGTTGCTCGCAGCGCATTTGGACTGCGATCAATCGATTTCTCTCGCCAAATTACGTCGGAATAGTGCCTGAAAAAATTCATTGCAGCACTTTTCAGAATCGTCGAAATTTTCGCAAAAAATCCAAAGGGGTTAGCCTTACTTTTTCGTCATTTTTGGAGCCTAGAATTTTTTGTCTCGGAATCGATTTGTATGACCCTTTCTAGATTAATTGGACCCCCAGGAACTCAGAAAACACAAGAAAATAAGCGTAGGACCAACAGCAGAGAAATTGCGATGCAAAGACCAGCAGCAGAAAAATTGAGAAAATACCACTTTCGTTTTTTGGCTGTAACTTTCGATTTGTTGCTCGCAGCGCATTTGGACTGCGATCAATCGATTTCTCTCGCAAAATTACGTCGGAATAGTGCCTGAAAAAATTCATTGCAGCACTTTTCAGAATCGTCGAAATTTTCGCAAAAAATCCAAAGGGGTTAGCCTTACTTTTTCGTCATTTTTGGAGCCTAGAATTTTTTGTCTCGGAATCGATTTGTATGACCCTTTCTAGATTAATTGGACCCCCAGGAACTCAGAAAACACAAGAAAATAAGCGTAGGACCAACAGCAGAGAAATTGCGATGCAAAGACCAGCAGCAGAAAAATTGAGAAAATACCACTTTCGTCTTTTGGCTGTAACTTTCGATCCGTTGCTCGCAGCGCATTTGGACTGCGATCAATCGATTTCTCTCGCAAAATTACGTCGGAATAGTGCCTGAAAGAATTTATTGCAGCACTTTTCAGAATCGTCGAAATTTTCGCTAAAAATCCAAAGGGGTTAGCCTTACTTTTTTGGTCATTTCTGGAGCCGAGAATTTTTTGTCTCGAAATCGATTTGTATGACCCTTTCTAGATTAATTGGACCCCCAGGAACTCGGAAAACACAAGAAAAAAAGCGTAGGACCAACAGCAGAGAAATTACGATGCAAAGACCAGCAGCAGAAAAATTGAGAAAATACCACTTTCGTTTTTCGGCTGTAACTTTCGATCCGTTGCTCGCAGCGCATTCGGACTGCGATCAATCGATTTCTCTCGCAAAATTACGTCGGAATAGTGCCTGAAAGAATTTATTGCAGCACTTTTCAGAATCGTCGAAATTTTCGCAAAAAATCCAAAGGGGTGAGCCTTACTTTTTTGGTCATTTTTGGAGCCGAGAATTTTTTGTCTCGAAATCGATTTGTATGACCCTTTCTAGATTAATTGGACCCCCAGGAACTCAGAAAACACAAGAAAAAAAGCGTAGGACCAACAGCAGAGAAATTACGATGCAAAGACCAGCAGCAGAAAAATTGAGAAAATACCACTTTCGTTTTTTGGCTGTAACTTTTGATCCGTTGCTCGCAGCGCATTTGGACTGCGATCAATCGATTCCTCTCGCAAAATTACGTCGGAATAGTGCCTGAAAAAATTCATTGCAGCACTTTTCAGAATCGTCGAAATTTTCGCAAAAAATCCAAAGGGGTTAGCCTTACTTTTTCATCACTTTTGGAGCCTAGAATTTTTCGTCTCGGAATCGATTTGTATGACCCTTTCTAGATTAATTGGACCCCCAGGAACTCAGAAAACACAAGAAAATAAGCGTAGGACCAACAGCAGAGAAATTGCGATGCAAAGACCAGCAGCAGAAAAATTGAGAAAATACCACTTTCGTTTTTTGGCTGTAACTTTTGATCCGTTGCTCGCAGCGCATTTGGACTGCGATCAATCGATTTCTCTCGCAAAATTACGTCGGAATAGTGCCTGAAAGAATTTATTGCAGCACTTTTCAGAATCGTCGAAATTTTCGCAAAAAATCCAAAGGGGTTAGCCTTACTTTTTTGGTCATTTTTGGAGTCGAGAATTTTTCGTCTCGAAATCGATTTGTATGACCCTTTCTAGATTAATTGGACCCCCAGGAACTCAGAAAACACAAGAAAAAAAGCGTAGGAATAACAGCAGAGAAATTACGATTCAAAGACCAGCAGCAGAAAAATTGAGAAAATACCACTTTCGTTTTTTGGCTGTAACTTTTGATCCGTTTCTCGCAGCGCATTTGGACTGCGATCAATCGATTTCTCTCGCAAAATTACGTCGGAATAGTGCCTGAAAGAATTTATTGCAGCACTTTTCAGAATCGTCAAAATTTTCGCAAAAAATCCAAAGGGGTTAGCCTTACTTTTTTGGTCATTTCTGGAGCCGAGAATTTTTTGTCTCGAAATCGATTTGTATGACCCTTTCTAGATTAATTGGACCCCCAGGAACTCGGAAAACACAAGAAAAAAAGCGTAGGACCAACAGCAGAGAAATTACGATGCAAAGACCAGCAGCAGAAAAATTGAGAAAATACCACTTTCGTTTTTTGGCTGTAACTTTTGATCCGTTGCTCGCAGCGCATTTGGACTGCGATCAATCGATTCCTCTCGCTAGATTACGTCGGAATAGTGCCTGAAAAAATTCATTGCAGCACTTTTCAGAATCGTCGAAATTTTCGCAAAAAATCCAAAGGGGTTAGCCTTACTTTTTCGTCATTTTTGGAGCCTAGAATTTTTCGTCTCGCAATCGATTTGTATGTCCCTTTCTAGATTAATTGGACCCCCAGGAACTCAGAAAACACAAGAAAATAAGCGTAGGACCAACAGCACAGAAATTGCAATGCAAAGACCAGCAGCAGAAAAATTGAGAAAATACCACTTTCGTTTTTTGGCTGTAACTTTTGATCCGTTGCTCGCAGTGCATTTGGACTGCGATCAATCGATTTCTCTCGCAAAATTACGTCGGAATAGTGCCCGAAAGAATTTATTGCAGCCCTTTTCAGAATCGTCGAAATTTCCGGAAAAAATCCAAAGGGGTTAGCCTTACTTTTTTGGTCATTTTTGGAGCCGAGAATTTTTTGTCTCGAAATCGATTTGTATGACCCTGTCTAGATTAATTGGACCCCCAGGAACTCAGAAAACACAAGAAAAAAAGCGTAGGACCAACAGCAGAGAAATTACGATGCAAAGACCAGCAGCAGAAAAATTGAGAAAATACCACTTTCGTTTTTTGGCTGTAACTTTCGATCCGTTGCTCGCAGCGCATTTGGACTGCGATCAATCGATTTCTCTCGCAAAATTACGTCGGAATAGTGCCTGAAAGAATTTATTGCAGCCCTTTTCAGAATCGTCGAAATTTCCGGAAAAAATCCAAAGGGGTTAGCCTTACTTTTTTGGTCATTTTTGGAGCCGAGAATTTTTTGTCTCGAAATCGATTTGTATGACCCTGTCTAGATTAATTGGACCCCCAGGAACTCAGAAAACACAAGGAAAAAAGCGTAGGACCAACAGCAGAGAAATTACGATGCAAAGACCAGCAGCAGAAAAATTGAGAAAATACCACTTTCGTTTTTTGGCTGTAACTTTTGATCCGTTGCTCGCAGCGCATTTGGACTGCGATCAATCGATTTCTCTCGCAAAATCACGTCGGAATAGTGCCTGAAAGAACTTATTGCAGCACTTTTCAGAATCGTCGAAATTTTCGCAAAAAATCCAAAGGGGTTAGCCTTACTTTTTTGGTCATTTTTGGAGCCGAGAATTTTTTGTCTCGAAATCGATTTGTATGACCCTTTCTAGATTGATTGGACCCCCAGGAACTCAGAAAACACAAGAAAAAAAGCGTAGGACCAACAGCAGAGAAATTACGATGCAAAGACCAGCAGCAGAAAAATTGAGAAAATACCACTTTCGTTTTTTGGCTGTAACTTTCGATCCGTTGCTCGCAGCGCATTTGGACTGCGATCAATCGATTTCTCTCGCAAAATTACGTCGGAATAGTGCCTGAAAGAATTTATTGCAGCCCTTTTCAGAATCGTCGAAATTTCCGGAAAAAATCCAAAGGGGTTAGCCTTACTTTTTTGGTCATTTTTGGAGCCGAGAATTTTTTGTCTCGAAATCGATTTGTATGACCCTGTCTAGATTAATTGGACCCCCAGGAACTCAGAAAACACAAGAAAAAAAGCGTCGGACCAACAGCAGAGAAATTACGATGCAAAGACCAGCAGCAGAAAAATTGAGAAAATACCACTTTCGTTTTTTGGCTGTAACTTTCGATCCGTTGCTCGCAGCGCATTTGGACTGCGATCAATCGATTTCTCTCGCCAAATTACGTCGGAATAGTGCCTGAAAAAATTCATTGCAGCACTTTTCAGAATCGTCGAAATTTTCGCAAAAAATCCAAAGGGGTTAGCCTTACTTTTTCGTCATTTTTGGAGCCTAGAATTTTTTGTCTCGGAATCGATTTGTATGACCCTTTCTAGATTAATTGGACCCCCAGGAACTCAGAAAACACAAGAAAATAAGCGTAGGACCAACAGCAGAGAAATTGCGATGCAAAGACCAGCAGCAGAAAAATTGAGAAAATACCACTTTCGTTTTTTGGCTGTAACTTTCGATTTGTTGCTCGCAGCGCATTTGGACTGCGATCAATCGATTTCTCTCGCAAAATTACGTCGGAATAGTGCCTGAAAAAATTCATTGCAGCACTTTTCAGAATCGTCGAAATTTTCGCAAAAAATCCAAAGGGGTTAGCCTTACTTTTTCGTCATTTTTGGAGCCTAGAATTTTTTGTCTCGGAATCGATTTGTATGACCCTTTCTAGATTAATTGGACCCCCAGGAACTCAGAAAACACAAGAAAATAAGCGTAGGACCAACAGCAGAGAAATTGCGATGCAAAGACCAGCAGCAGAAAAATTGAGAAAATACCACTTTCGTCTTTTGGCTGTAACTTTCGATCCGTTGCTCGCAGCGCATTTGGACTGCGATCAATCGATTTCTCTCGCAAAATTACGTCGGAATAGTGCCTGAAAGAATTTATTGCAGCACTTTTCAGAATCGTCGAAATTTTCGCTAAAAATCCAAAGGGGTTAGCCTTACTTTTTTGGTCATTTCTGGAGCCGAGAATTTTTTGTCTCGAAATCGATTTGTATGACCCTTTCTAGATTAATTGGACCCCCAGGAACTCGGAAAACACAAGAAAAAAAGCGTAGGACCAACAGCAGAGAAATTACGATGCAAAGACCAGCAGCAGAAAAATTGAGAAAATACCACTTTCGTTTTTCGGCTGTAACTTTCGATCCGTTGCTCGCAGCGCATTCGGACTGCGATCAATCGATTTCTCTCGCAAAATTACGTCGGAATAGTGCCTGAAAGAATTTATTGCAGCACTTTTCAGAATCGTCGAAATTTTCGCAAAAAATCCAAAGGGGTGAGCCTTACTTTTTTGGTCATTTTTGGAGCCGAGAATTTTTTGTCTCGAAATCGATTTGTATGACCCTTTCTAGATTAATTGGACCCCCAGGAACTCAGAAAACACAAGAAAAAAAGCGTAGGACCAACAGCAGAGAAATTACGATGCAAAGACCAGCAGCAGAAAAATTGAGAAAATACCACTTTCGTTTTTTGGCTGTAACTTTTGATCCGTTGCTCGCAGCGCATTTGGACTGCGATCAATCGATTCCTCTCGCAAAATTACGTCGGAATAGTGCCTGAAAAAATTCATTGCAGCACTTTTCAGAATCGTCGAAATTTTCGCAAAAAATCCAAAGGGGTTAGCCTTACTTTTTCATCACTTTTGGAGCCTAGAATTTTTCGTCTCGGAATCGATTTGTATGACCCTTTCTAGATTAATTGGACCCCCAGGAACTCAGAAAACACAAGAAAATAAGCGTAGGACCAACAGCAGAGAAATTGCGATGCAAAGACCAGCAGCAGAAAAATTGAGAAAATACCACTTTCGTTTTTTGGCTGTAACTTTTGATCCGTTGCTCGCAGCGCATTTGGACTGCGATCAATCGATTTCTCTCGCAAAATTACGTCGGAATAGTGCCTGAAAGAATTTATTGCAGCACTTTTCAGAATCGTCGAAATTTTCGCAAAAAATCCAAAGGGGTTAGCCTTACTTTTTTGGTCATTTTTGGAGTCGAGAATTTTTCGTCTCGAAATCGATTTGTATGACCCTTTCTAGATTAATTGGACCCCCAGGAACTCAGAAAACACAAGAAAAAAAGCGTAGGAATAACAGCAGAGAAATTACGATTCAAAGACCAGCAGCAGAAAAATTGAGAAAATACCACTTTCGTTTTTTGGCTGTAACTTTTGATCCGTTTCTCGCAGCGCATTTGGACTGCGATCAATCGATTTCTCTCGCAAAATTACGTCGGAATAGTGCCTGAAAGAATTTATTGCAGCACTTTTCAGAATCGTCAAAATTTTCGCAAAAAATCCAAAGGGGTTAGCCTTACTTTTTTGGTCATTTCTGGAGCCGAGAATTTTTTGTCTCGAAATCGATTTGTATGACCCTTTCTAGATTAATTGGACCCCCAGGAACTCGGAAAACACAAGAAAAAAAGCGTAGGACCAACAGCAGAGAAATTACGATGCAAAGACCAGCAGCAGAAAAATTGAGAAAATACCACTTTCGTTTTTTGGCTGTAACTTTTGATCCGTTGCTCGCAGCGCATTTGGACTGCGATCAATCGATTCCTCTCGCTAGATTACGTCGGAATAGTGCCTGAAAAAATTCATTGCAGCACTTTTCAGAATCGTCGAAATTTTCGCAAAAAATCCAAAGGGGTTAGCCTTACTTTTTCGTCATTTTTGGAGCCTAGAATTTTTCGTCTCGCAATCGATTTGTATGTCCCTTTCTAGATTAATTGGACCCCCAGGAACTCAGAAAACACAAGAAAATAAGCGTAGGACCAACAGCACAGAAATTGCAATGCAAAGACCAGCAGCAGAAAAATTGAGAAAATACCACTTTCGTTTTTTGGCTGTAACTTTTGATCCGTTGCTCGCAGTGCATTTGGACTGCGATCAATCGATTTCTCTCGCGAAATTACGTCGTAATAGTGCCTGAAAGAACTTATTGCAGCACTTTTCAGAATCGTCAAAATTTTCGCAAAAAATCCAAAGGGGTTAGCCTTACTTTTTTGGTCATTTTTGGAGCCGAGAATTTTTCGTCTCGAAATCGATTTGTATGACCCTTTCTAGATTAATTGGACCCCCAGGAACTCAGAAAACACAAAAAAAAAGCGTAGGACCAACAGCAGAGAAATTACGATGCAAAGACCAGCAGCAGAAAAATTGAGGAAATACCACTTTCGTTTTTTGGCCGTAACTTTCGATCCGTTGCTCGCAGCGCATTTGGACTGCGATCAATCGATTTCTCTCGCAAAATTACGTCGGAATAGTGCCTGAAAAAATTCATTGCAGCACTTTTCAGAATCGTCGAAATTTTCGCAAAAAATCCAAAGGGGTTAGCCTTACTTTTTCGTCATTTTTGGAGCCTAGAATTTTTCGTCTCGGAATCGATTCGTATTTCCCTTTCTAGATTAATTGGACCCCCAGGAACTCAGAAAACACAAGAAAAAAAGCGTAGGACCAACAGCAGAGAAATTACGATGCAAAGACCAGCAGCAGAAAAATTGAGAAAATACCACTTTCGTTTTTTGGCTGTAACTTTCCATCCGTTGCTCGCAGCGCATTTGGACTGCGATCAATTGATTTCTTTTGCAAAATTACGTCGAAATAGTGCCTGAAAGAATTTATTGCAGCACATTTCAGAATCGTCGAAGTTTTCGCAAAATATCCACAGGGGTTAGCATTAACTACTTATCGAGCCAAACTTATCACGTCTTGTAATTGATTTGTCTGATCCTATCATGACGAATTGGAACCTGAGCATAGCAGAAAAGCTAAGAAAATAGCGTCACGCCAACTTTTTTGGCAATTCGAAATATTACACAGTTTGTTCAACTTTTTATTTCAATCAAGGTCTCAGAATACAGTACTACGTTACACATCTTGCACCCTGTGATAGTACATAGCAATCGCGCTCAGGGCGATACCTACGACATTCTTACAAACTTCTATAATGATTGCCTATATGCCGCTAGAGCCAATTGTCCTCCTTCACCTTACCGCAATAGTCACATTAATTACGTAATGTTTGATCATTTCTCTTCACTTTCTTTTATATGCTCCAACATAATCTGGCAACTCGTTTAGGTATCATACACTGACATTTGCACACTTGTACTATGATTAAGGCGTAATAAATATACTGAAACTTATCTGAAAGGAAATTCCCTAGCTTTGAATTCATTCTTTTTCCCCATCACTCTAACAACCTGGTACATATTCTCTGTTTTTTGGCCGATCCTTTCAATCTGTAGGTCGCCCCAAATCGAGACTGTGCGCAATCGATTTCTTGTGCAAAATTACGTCGATATAATGCATCAGGGAATTGAATCTAGCAGCATCCAAAATCGTCAAAATGTTTACCAAAAATCCAAAGGGATTAACCCCACTTTTTGAGCAAAAATTTCTGAGACTTCAACCATATACACAGGAAACGGGAGGTCGGAAGAAGAATTAGTATCAAAAGAAGAAAATAGTTAAAATAGATATCAATGATTTACTCTCAACGCTAAGGAAAACATTGTTGAGTGTGGACATGTTATTTGTTGAAAGTCGATCCTCAGGTTTGCTGTATGTTGGAGTCAATAATTCCAGAGGAATTGGAACTAGGAAAATTAACGGATTTCACATTGTTGCAGAATAAGTTATAATTTGGCATTTTGGAATATGTAATAAAAGTATACTTGTGAGAGATGAAATAGATCGAGATACTTGTAGAGAAGGTTGATGAAAATATGTATCTTCAATCAGCGATTCATATCGATTATAAAAATAGATACATATATTGTATCTCACGACAGCTTGATGGAATAGTTATAATTTCATCTCTAATGTTTGGCTATAAATTGAGCCTTGCTTCACCCGTTTCCAAAATCACGTACCTACATATCTAAACTGATTACAATTTGTGACAAGGCTATCTGCATCCTTAATTGTAACCCCACAGGGTTGCTCTCCATAAAAGGCTGGTGAAACGTATAATAAATCGAGCATCTTAGTGATGCTACTGTCGCTTATAAAAGATTTCATGTATTGAGGTAAATATAAACGATACACATTCATGTATGTGATTGAGATTCTTTTTCCATTGTAGGTATAATTTCTTGGCATATATTTCTTGTGTAAGATTTTCTTAACTTTTCAATTCCACAATGATGACGGTATGTTACCAACGCTTTGCACGTAATAGTTGTTGGTTATGAAGAACTTTTTTTACCGGCGTGGCCAGTTTCTTGGTTGATAATACCTGAAACTTCTCATACCCCTAAGTCTGGCTGGACCCGCCGAACTATGACGAAAAATAACCCAAGGCTGTAAGTCTTAAATACATCTCCAGTCAACACATACACTGTACTGTTAATAGTACTTGTAATTGATATTCACAGTTACTACAGGCACAGGAAATGAATTACATTGCGAATTGACGCTAACATTGAACGTCAGTGTAGCATATTTGAATTACGCATAGCTGAACATTAACATTATTCTTGAAGGACTATTGACATCACTAAGGCAATGACAAACTTACGGACATAACATTAAAGGAGCTGGATCCCTATCTATTCTGGTTGTGCAACCATTTCCTGTCCTTACCGACCGAGTATCTTAAAATATTCTTACCAAAGTTGAAGCTCAGTGTACCTTGACGAGAAATATTAACTAAGTTTCCACCGAGGGTACTACATAAGAAATCGGGTGAGAATCGGGTTTGTTCAAGTGTTTCTACCGGATTTGTGATGAGGATAGAGTGAAATTCCCGTTTTTTGTCGTCTTTCCGATCGCCTTTTCGACTCAATCGAGAAATTTTATGAGGTAGAGATTGTGTGAAAAGTTGGTGTTTCCACCGCGACTTTTGTAACGACAATTTGTACCCCTTGGTGAAAACGTAGTCAGTCATGGTATAGAAAATTTCTGCCGTTACTGACTTAAATAACATTGCAAACCCCACAAGCGAGTCGATAAATGTAGGCCACTACCCTCATCCCTGTACCCCTCATGCTCTTTTGTTTGCTTCAAAAGAATACCCAGAGGTAGCATTCTGCCGCAAGTTCACGTAATGGCCATCACATGGGCGCATGCATGCCTCTGCCGGTAGACCACTCTTTTCTTGTTTCCGCCGTTGTACTTTGCAGGAAAACTAGCACATGTGTGCTTCCGAAAAAGGCTTGTTGCAGATTTGCGGCAGATTCCATGTATGCTCTGACGCAAAGGGAAAAAAAATATTTCTCCGATAACCAAGCTCATTTACACAATAAACGACGTGCAATCAGTAATTTCTTATCTTTTTAGGCTTCCGTACCTCGAAAGGTAAGAATGGAACACTTTAAGAATCACTTCGATGTCCGTCTGTCAAGACCTTTCTTCTCAGGAACGGGTAGAGGAAACAAATTGAAATTAATATCAAATATCAAGGTCTACGGTCCCTTGGAGGTGTGAAACATTCAAGCTTCTAAGTCAACGCAATCAAAAGAATGAAATCATGAAATTCGGAGAGAAGCAGGCTCTCACATCATAAGTAAAGGAGGAATTCTGAAAATAGTTTATTTGTATTTAGATCATATAAAGAAAAATATTTAGGTTTGTACGGAACCCTCAGGGCGCGAGTCTTACTTGACTTACCCAGTTTTTTTTGTAGCTCTTCACCACGGTGCTGTTTTGTTACAATAATTCATGAATCAATCCAGGTTACGTACGAAAAACACTGAGTATCTTTACATCTAGGGTTTAAATCTGGTTGAAGTTGGGTTGAGGTAAGTTCTAACTACGATGGAAACACCCGAACTTGAATTTGAGGTTGGGGTCGGGCATGGAGTTCGGGTGTTTCCACCCCAGTTAGCGTTCAACTTACCCGACCCTGACCAGATTCTCGGTGGAAACATACTTACTATCGAATTGCCAAAGTTACTGACTATTTCTGACAAACACTTCAACCGTTTTGCCACCTGAACCGGCCTGAAAAATTACCAGAGCTGGGCCTCCTCAGTACGAGGTAGTGTGAATAATGGAATGAAATGGGCTAGTATCGTACAAGACCATTATAGTATTGTTACTTAGATGAGGATAACATTATTCATGCAGAAGTTCACGTAGGCAAGATGAAAATTAGTGTCTTACTAAATTATGTCGATAAAACAAAAGATTATCTACATTATGTAGAGATTCTTACTACACTGAAAAGACCACACATTTTCGATATTTTGTAAAAATAATTTCATTTCTGTTAAAATTTATAAATAAAATTTAATGATCGTATTACGGGGTGGAGGATTGTGAAAACGATTTTCATATTTACATAAGGATTAATCATCAGAAATTTTTACTTCAGTAATCAAAAAATCGAAAAAATCAACAATTTCTGAAGCTTACTTTCATCCCTCAAAAACAGGGTTCCGCAAAAACACAAAAATATGGGGCGAATGTTCTTACCGACTGGCCATTCTACAATTCTGCAATGTTTCATCATAATCGGCGACCGCACCCGGAACGGTCCCTTGTGGATTCATATGGTATCCCTGGCTTACCGCTAGGAAATACTTGGATATACGTAAACTCGGTTAGAATTTAAGGATGGTGGACACAAGGCTAAATATTTGATTATAAACTTTCCAATCACGATTGGAGTTTGAGCGGGTCAAACATTATCGTAAGGACTGTGGACATTGACTACTTCTTGGACAGATAGTTGGATCCATAAGTTGCATGCAATACGGCGCCGATCCAGTTCGCTGAATTTTAGTTCTGCCCAATATATGCCTTGCAAATATTTACGTCACGTCATAATCAATCGGTAAATAAGATCAGTCAAGACCATGGCTATAAAATTCTGCAGTTTTATCCATAAAACGTATCTGTATTAGTTGGAAACGAATCAGTAATATTAGAACTGATATTTGATTAGAGTTCTATATATTGAATCGTAATCTAACCGTATTTGATGGGTTGATTTTCGATTGGATTTCATTTCAGAATACTCTTTTTTTGTTAAGGTTTATTTTAGGTGATGTATACTTGTGTCAAGTGTTAAAACAGGCAGTTGTAATAATCGTCATGCCGAAGGAGTGGAATCGGCCGTTTCATCGTACTTTGTAAGTTTCAAATTTCAAAATTTAGCCGTTAAACTTGATCTTTCTCGGTAAGATGTTTTATTGGCACTCAGAAATTTATTTATTTTTATGAGCCAAAAGAAATTTCTTCAATTGCGCTGAATAATTTATTAATTTGTAGTTACCAGAAAAGATCGTTTAAGCTCCAATGCGGTTTAGTTGAAAGTGTAAAATTCATGAAACCAATTGAATTCAAAGGATCTATTATTTCTTAAAATCTAGTTAATGTTTTTTCAGTATAAAAGAATAAAATTTGCGCCAAAAAATAAACTTGTCTTACACGTAGATGACACATTAAAAGCGTGTCACAAAGTTAAAATTTTTATCGGAGAATTTTACTTGCTGCATGAGCCACTAACGGAACTGTTTGGGATTACCGGTAAAGTTTGCACTGCGATAAATCGCGTCAACGTAATTAATCTTTATTGTGCAGGTAATGATATAACCATTAGCGAAATGAGCGTAGGTGATATTAATTATAAATTATTCTCGCTATACACACCGAGTGTACCAAAAGTTTCCACTTTCGCCGTTTTGTTGACCACTAAGGTCAAGTAGTGTACTAGTTTTGCTAAACCGTAAATTAAAAAAATTCTAGAACGATTATTGAGACTCATATTTCGAATTCAATTCGATATAATAAAATAAATAGATACGATTGGATGTTAAAAATGCTTCACCATTTAAACCGTTTGCGTCGAATTTACGACGTGCAATCTAATATCTGCACCTTCCAGTTTTTCCTCTTACAATTAGGTGTAGTTACCGGATGCTTACGCAAGGGTTGTTTTTTTCATACCAACTTCTTTTCCAGAGACTTTTTACTTCGGGATCTCGAAACGCCTCTGGGTTTCCGCGAAGGTCCTTCTCGACGGTCCACAGTTCTTCTTTTTCTTACCTTATTAGCGGTAGAGATGCTTGACCTGAAAACTTTTGAGGTTGGATAACAAGAAGGTGAAATAAATGGAATGTACATGGGATTTAATTCCATCAAGATCGTATTAATTATGATTTATAGGTATATTATGTAGAATACCACAATTTTTTGCCTCGGCAAAGTCCCTCGGCTTACAGAATAATAATCAGCGGAAAGCCCAGGAGATGTAATTGTGATTTTGCCTGTTATAAGAAAAAAGAAGTTTTCACATTTGGTTACCAGCATTTATGATTGAACATTTCTGAGCATATATTTATAAACAATGCATTAGCACTGGAAAATTTTTGAGGAAACTCGAAACGAACAGTGGAGAATAAAGAACATGATATGTTTAAATATATTATATATTTCGTCATAATATCGATCGATCAGATACAATAATACGTTTTTGGACCTGTATAATTAGGTAAACATACAGAGGTATACAACGCAATCAATTTGACATAATTGCATTATACATTATACATACTAATAATAAACGTCATAGTTTGTTCTGAAGACTTTCGGTTAGTTGAATACAGCGTTTACTTTGTGTTTTCATTTTTCGGAGATTAGAATTTGGTACATAAGATATTTTTACAATAATTTTAAGCGTGAGTACCTCAAGCTGTTATTACATATATGACATTACAGGTGTAGAGTGGTGGGTCCTTCGGGTCTTTGGAATGTTGAACGAGTTTATAACTACCACACCTCCGCTGCAATCTTTCATTTTTATTTTTTTAAATACGCGTACTAGAAGATTACGTGTTACGAAGATCGTACGTACAATGTTTTCAAGAACCGCATACAATGTCTCTTTTACTCCCTTGCTTTCTTTCTCTTTCCATCTCTGTAGTAACAGCTTTAATACGATGCTCATTAATGTTAACTCGAAGATAACGGGTTAGAAGTAAGGATGCATTTAAGTTGGGTGAGGAATCAAAGAAAAGAAAAAATACATACATTTATGTATGTATAAATAAAAGCATACTCCAAGAGATAAATTCGGTGAAAATTTAGTATCTTCAACACGCTGACAACACTTTTGAACTGAAAATTTAAAACTGGCGAGAAAATAGAAGAAAAAGAAATGTATTTGCAATTAATTACAACTCAGGAGGGTCAAATTGTTATGTATTTTTAGAAATTGCGATTTTCAATAATTATTATACTGAATAAAAGGTAAAATGAATTTCTCACTGTTGTCGAGTATCGCAGTTGAATCGTGTTACAGGATTAAAATTAAACGTAGAGTAAGAATCGATATAACCTGGACTATATAATTTTATGGATATAATGTATACACATAAACATCCAATATGCATAATTTTTAATATAAAAGCTGGAGGTTAACGTTGGATGCGGCGAGTTGAAATAATTATGACTTGACACAAATCAACGGATTGTTATTTCAAGTCGTAAATCAATACACCTGATAAACAAAGCAGTAAAATCTGTCGACGTTAATTCAAAAGGCAGATCGTTGACTTACTGCATTCAATATCTTCGACCAGTCATTGGTATACTCTTTATTGTATTATTTCAGTTTCTGTAGAAGTGAAAACACTGCAGGCTTCAATTTTTTTTTGGAAATATTACCGTGAAATGGCGGATATTTTATGTCTATTAGTGAAAATCAGCGTGGACAATATGACGGTCACAGTTTTGGTCCTAGATTAAATACGATATATATAAATTATACATATTTATATGTATTTTTTTTTTTTTCATGGAAATTGACATGTTAACCGGGATGCGCCTGCTAAGAACGTCGTTTACATTTATATGTAGCTTACTTTTATATACATATTATTATATAACTCGATCATTGGATATATTTATAATTGGCGGGTAATACAAATGTACTTTTGTTGTTTGGAAAAAAATAAATAAATAGGTAAACAGACAATCGAACAAACAAATAAATAAATAAATAAATAAAAGGGGGAAAAATGTAGGCGACGCAACAGGCACGTCGAATGTCAATGCCGATATCATGTCTCGTTAGAGGATAATCCATATTTTCCTTACATACCTATATAATAATATACCTACGCACATTGTTATCTAGTGACGAAATTTTGTGGCGTATGGGGTGAAATGAGAAGGAGAAAAGAAAGAAAAAAAAAGATAAAAAAAACGACTGCAAATAAATAATAAAACTATAGCAATTTTTTGCGAATAATTATTGTTCCTCTCCCTCGCTGGCGTCGAATCTGCAGGTATTATTTTACGCCCGTGTACAAGCCCTAATTCTCCCATCGTAAAACGGGGGTGTACAATTTCAAATTTTACTCCGGATTTCATTTACGTGAATAATTCATCGTGAACGAATCCGCGCGAACACCGAACACTGAACACTGCTTATATTATTATTCGTGATTCATTTCAACGCCCTGGCGTAATAACGGGTATCTAAATCCTGCAGCGCGATTTAGTTTCTTTTCCACGAGTTTGCAAATCATTTTTCGCAAGATATTATTATCAACGTTCGCAAGTCGTCATCGCGTTGTAAGTAATCCTCGAGTGGTGATCATGACCATTCGAGAATTTATTATACCTTGAATTATGAGAAATGGAAGAAGAACCGAAATTTGATTCGTTTCTATTTCTTTTCTTATATACATACTTATTATACTCGTATGCTTGACAACAGTTATCCTTGCCCCTTAAAATTCATACCTTGACTGCACATCGATATTTAACGAGCTGTAAAAATCTTCCTTCCGCAGGGGTTTCAGAACGAAATGTGAGCGAAAGTCAGAACGGAAAGGAAGAAAGAAAATCGGTTCTTTTATCGTAAGTGGTTATATCCTGTGGTACATTTTCAGTTCTATGCTTCGAACGGCGTGTTTAATATAAGATTTCTTTGTGCTTTTTCCGGCCGCTGCTGCTGCTGCATTTGCAGTCGAAGTAGCTTGAAAATTTTCCATGTCCTAAAACGCAATTCGCGTCCGTATAACTCCAGCTAGGAATTACCCTTGTCATTTTTCGCCTTGTCAAATCCATCGATCAGCGTCTCGATGATGAATTTAATTGTCAGCTTGTATATGTTCTCCACATTTTCCGTGTATCGGTCCTCCAGGGTTCTTCTAACTGCCTCTAAAAACGGCGCCTCGATTTTCTGCAACAAAATCACACCATTCTTCAAATTTAACGCGTGTCGCAATAATAATTATAAATACAGATTTACAATATACGTGGAGATCGATGAAACGAGAGCTCCAGTAAAAACACATTACAGCTCAATACAGATTCAGAGGCAACGTCGTTATTATTAAATATCGTTTCACCGAATATTCTATCACATTTTTTTTAAATCATCAGCGAAAATCAGTATTATGCGAATAAAAGTGTAGGATTCCCGAAATTCAGGTTATATATTTTATCCATCGTTGAAAATAATTGACGACAGTAATAGTCGAATACTTTGAATTGAAGAGATGATCGCACTTCAAAAGAAGGAAAAAAAATAGACTGGTTTATATAGTGAGTTGGTTGATTCAAAGTCGAGCGTTGGCTTGACTATGGATCTTTGTAACTCTTTGCAAGAATTAATATAAGAGTGAAAGAATTTTCAACAAAGACATTTGAATCTTGTTTGAAGAATTTGTAAGGAAACAACGATAGAAAAAATAGTGAAAAAAATTGTAAACAAGTATCTATTTTGTCCGTTTGTACAGCGAAGGTTTCTTTTTCGAAAACCAAGACTGAGAAAATCGGTAAAGATATATATACAAGTATGTATTGTGTTCGGTAGAGAATACCGAGGCAGTTTTTTCCTTCCTGCTGCGTATTCACCCCGCCATAACGATGACCCTTTCCCCCCTCAAATCTGAAACCGAGGGCTGGGAAGCGCGTCCCTGCAGTACACTGAAATATCTATTTCCATTCCGGTAAAGAGAGAAAGAGAGCAAGAGAGAGTTTTGTCGCGAGTCGAGGCGCCGGTCCAAAGCATCCGACTTGGGTCGATAAAATGCCCCTTTGAAATAATATACGCGAATGTCAGCCAACAGCCGCAGGAATTTCGCGTAGTATCGCGTGTGTCTCGCGTGCCTGCGTGTAAATGACATTAAGGATAAAGCTGCAGGTGCATACCTCGCTTCAATGTAATTTCCCATCCGTCAACGAACGAGAAGGTGGCGTCAATGCATCGACGAAGATTTCAAACATGCAGAGAAACATGTGTCGGAAAAAGAAAATCCGCATATCCTTAAGGATACGTGGGAGGTACAGTTGGGTGGAAAAAGCGCGTTGGTACAAAAACGTTTTCATTTAATTCGTAAATAAATTCGTAAAAGAGCTTTCCGTAGATAGTTGGAGTTAGAATTCGGGTAACAATACGGTATTTACTGTCAAATGAAATTTTGGAGTTGGCTGTAAATTAATCGGATTTTTTCATACCAATTGACGATCTGGAGAGAAAATTCGACTAAGATGAATTGTGGTGGACTCGTGTATTAATAGAATATGAGCTATCGGCCACCTAAATTGAACAAATTATATCGATTCTTCGGTAAAAAATATTACAATAATGTGATTTCAACGACGTTGTTAATAACACAGCGCTTCGAGTTCAATTCCATGCTTAAAAATGTTTTCCTGGAACACAGGAACTTTTATAATTATATTTGACTTGATGATATTTAGTCAGACTTTTTAAAGGAATATACAAAATGAAATGACTTACAAGTTGGGTAAATTTCAGGAATTTATATCCCCGCTATCAATAATTTAATAATTTCATAGCTGTTTGTTTCATACAGTCTCCAAATTCGTGGTAAATTGGTTGAACCGTGTTGAAATATGGCGAGCAAATCGGAATACGTCACTTAACAAAATGTTCGACGTTACTGTCAATAACAATGCTTCTTATCAATTGATTTGAATGAAAAAAATATTTAAATAAAGCTAGACCCAGAAACTTTTGCATCAAAATAATACCATTCTAATTGAATAATTTTGTTGTTGAGATACAAATTATTTAAATTCTTCTATTCTTTTCCCTCAAACTCTTGTTCAGTCATGTTGTTGTTTCGACACATTCTTGAGTTAACTGTACGTCCCACACATCCTTAGGAAGAGAATTCACGCCACTGCGCCATAATTTCCTACCTGTCAAGTATATGTGTAACCCGTATCGCGAAAACCGTGTGTAGGTATATTGTGGCGACGTCGATGTGGCTTTTCGCACGGTTATGTATAATATACTATTTTCCGAGAGTGCAGCGAGGCACTTGGGAAATGAAAACATGAAACTAGCACGACAGTAGATCGAAGCACATCGTACTTGAATTACGTTTTTGCCCGTCAAAAACAACCGCGATGTCTTGGGGAAACTTCTGATTGTTACCGCTATCTTGATTTCTGTCAATTACCATTTGTATTCAACGTAACCGCGCGGTTTTTCACAGGATTTTTCAGAATATTATTGGCTAATGTGAAAGTATAGCCGAAGCAATCGAATTTTCGTATATTTCACAATTTTTGTATATTTTTTCATTTCTTTCTATCTAAATTTCAATTCTTTCTTTTTCACCCTTCACGGTTGAAAAATGATACTTTTTTCATGAGCTTACACTTTTGTCAAATGTATAGAACAATTTACGAAATGGAAAATGATTCTCGCGCGAGTGAATAATTGGGATGTTTTTTTTTTTAATTGACACTTGCCTGAGTTAGTTTGCAAGTTCAATTTTTGAGAGATTTATCTCTGATTGTTAAACATAGCAAAATTGAAAAACTCGCCCATGAATCATTCAGAAAGTCAATTCTATTCTACATTTGGGAAAATGAACGACATTACATTATAATAAAACCCATGATAAGAGTGACAATGTTGTGAATTACTTCGTCGATAATTGTTTATCGAATAAAAGTGCTCCAATAGTCGCACACATTAATGCTTGGACGCTAATATTAACAGGGACCAACAACCCGCGTAGTTCACATTCAAACTAGAAATTATTTAATAGAGAAAAAGCATTTACGTGCGCGTTAAGCTCCTTCATAAGCTCACACAATAATTTATGTAGGACAACCAGCGACACACAATATGTTGAAAGTCATTCGAACTGAAGGCTTTTAGAATTAAATTTACCCGGTAATCGTGCGGGAAATATCGTCGACAAGTATGTTTTTTCCAGTCTTACGACTCGGATTGTTTTTCGAATTGATTTTCTGCTTAGATCGAACGAACTTCAACGTCATACGTTGAAGACCAACAGCCTCGAAAATGCCAGGCAAACAACTTCCATACAAGTCCAGTGAGTCGTTTAATTATGACGAGCTTTTCACCGATTCATCCGACTGTGCAACCCTTCAAGCTCCTCGTACAACCTTTCCAGCCATCCATGCCAGAGATTTTACCGATAATTGTAATATCTGGCTATGCCTAAATCGACGATTCGAAGACGGTACATGTCATCAACGTAATCAAGGGATCTGCATTTGACCGATGTGTCGGGGAAGGCAAATGACATTGTTAATATCTGAGGTGGATTGACAGAAGTCTGTTTTTTTCCTGCACGAAAATTACACCTTCTTCCTTTTCCTCCTTTAATCGACTGAATAGGGCTCATTCCAAACCCCGGTAAAGCCGCGGGGTAGTGATTAGGAAAACTGTTCAATATTCACCATTCCGTATACCCGGCTTTGAATAGATGAATGCCGGTGCCAGAATCGGGCACGTGAATCTACTGCTTGAATGCTTCGGCGAAAGTGTAATTTACCTCGAGTTTGGGCTTGAGCTTTTCGATACGTCTATAGCTCCGTGTTACATATACTTGACCCCGAGGTGAAAATCGCGAAGGAAACGCCTATATACGCGGCTTGGTCAAGGTAATAGCTCAATTTCCGGTTTCGATAGGCTTTTGGGTATTTTTTCAACCGTTGGAAACAAGGTTGCTCGAAACTCACAGATTTCTCTCAACAAAAAATCTGAATCTGGTTTGAAGAAATTTATAACACGTAAAGATCGTTTTTTCTAGTGTACTGAGCTAGAGAGGTAAAAAAAAAAAAAAGAACGCTTCTTATGTTTTGTGTAAGGGAGTAATATTATTATCAAAGTGTCTCTACGTATGAGGAGCAATTTAAAGATGTGCCGTAGAACTGATGCACAGTTTATTCTTTACCACCGTCATTGTTTGACGTAAAATAGTGAGCATGGATTGTAGAAAAAGAGAAGGAAGCTTATGGCGAGGTGCATAAGACGCCATACTTACCCAAAAGTACTCGCGGTTGAAGCCCGGTATCTTCGTGTGCGAGGCTCCGACTTCGTGAAGGTAGGTGAGGAAGACGTCCATGTCGTCCAGCCCTTTGATGCCTTCATCGAGGGTCGACATGACGGTTGTCGCGTGCTCGGCAAGTTCCATGCTCGTCGTCTGTTGCTCCTTGGTCTTGAGGTCCCGGAACTTGGTGAACATGTTCAAGAGCTCAGCGTTCTCCTCGAAGAGCCTGAAACCGTCAAGGTTTGCAATTTTGAAATACTAGAACGAAACGTGACTTCGTTATACCCTGGCTTATGAGAATTTTACCACGTGAGTGGGCGCTAACCTCATGTTATTCAAATGAATCTCATTTGAAGCGCTCTAACGCGCTCCCAAATGGGACCATCAAGATGAAATCAACATTTTGCCAGCTCGCTCTGGGCGCCCTTGAATTTTTGGAGAACTGTTTACTACCTTAGCGTACGAACTCCGCCTTTTTCCACTTGAAAAATTGCTCGCGAGACCCAACTGCGTCTCTTTTAAATTCAACGACTCCCGACTCTAACGTGAATTTTTCCTTTAGGTACTTCTGGAAAAATCAGCTTTAATACCAATATTCGTGCAGACTTCCATGGTTTTATGCTGCTGGCTATAACTAGTAAGTTGCAAGGCTCTCGTTTTTGTTTTTTTATTTAATTTTGATGGTAAGGTAGTAAAAAACTCGCATTTGCTCACAAAACTGATTTCGGTATCAACGGTTTTTGTACAAAATCATAATAGCTACAGATATTTTGGTTGCCTAATTAGTACCAACTGAATTCAGAGAATATAGCTTGACTTTAATTCGAACTGTAATATGAAATTATAATTACGTAGCTCTCTTAGACTGACGATCTAGCAGTTGAATCAAAATGTAGTTTTATTAATTTCAAATGGTGCAATTTCACGGGGGGACAAACTATCAAAATGTCGTAACAGTTACAGTGGAGAAAAGATTGGATAATACAAGACCAAATAGTTGAACTTCGCCAATTATAAATTTCTACAAAATTAAGTAGTCAAGTTAAGTATTATCATAAAATGTAGCGGAGACGTTGCAAAGTGTTGGGAAAATGTCAGAATTACCATATTTGTCAGCAACACTGATACATGTGGATGTTAATTCTGACGTAGCTTCTGGTTTCCCTGTCGCTTCGTTTAAGTCACTCGACACCCTTAGATAAAGCGTTCCAAACAACCAAGGTGGGGAAAAGTCTCGGCGCCGTTCTTACCAGGAAGAAAGTAACCGTCGAAATCCTCCTTGGCCGTACCATCAAGACTCGGCTTGGCCGAGCCATTGCTCGAACGAGAAATGGAACAAGTGACAAGGCTTGGCACCTGAGCCTTTGAAGCCGAGTCTCTACGTCTTTGTCTCGTTTCGGGTTCGAGCTGACTTTTGTACCCGTTGAATTCAATCTCGAGAGACAATCGCAACTGGAGTAATCCCGTGGTCCTGCTGATCCCTTCAGAGACCAGCTGCTGAACAGCGAGCAACAAAGACGGAGGAACGAGCAGCAAAGAACCGCCTTTGCAGTTCGGTTTGTAGCACGAAAAGCCCTTCAAATATCGCCTCCTCTGTTCTCCACGAAAGCGACAAACACTCAGCTTACCCTGCCTAATCCACAAGGCTTTCTAACTTTGATATTACCACGAGTCTCACCGGGATTTTAGAAATAATTCGAAGACTCCAGACAGCCACATTAGACGTCACTGGTTTTCACTTTACTCGGATGTAACTCGCTGACCGATCTCCTAATCGGCTCGAGAGCATTTAGTTATTTCGTTGCTGCAGGTTTAATTAAAATTTTAATGAATTCTCGCTACAGTGCAGAAGTTGAAACTGTTATTCTATTAAAAAATTGTATTCTTTGTGGCATTGCAACGTCGCGACATGTGAATCGGAGAACAGTGTAAGATAAATGTACGGATGTCTACATACGCAGACCAGAATATGGCGTCAATCTAAAACCACCTGATATCAATCTAATCAATCCGATACTAAATTCTCGAATGGATGTAAAAATTATTCTTTACTAGTCCACATCCGATGATCTTGGCCCCGCATTTTCCACAGCGTGAAAACACTTCTTGCGATTGATTTATAATCAGACTTATCTAACGACTTGGACATTTATCCCGGAACTTGTTTGCTCTCTAATTTTCAGAGTTTTGGGTAAATCGTGGATGGAGCGCTGGTTGATAAGGCGTAATATTGGCTGTTCGACTCCCTTGAACAAAGCGAGAAGACTGTGACAGTCGAGTAAGCATAAAATCGGTGCAGTTGATGCACGATGGTTCGGATTAGAGACGTTTGAGGGAATTTGGCGAGGCTCTGGATGCCCGGCGAAGCGAGAGGAACTGAGGAGGAGAAAAATACAAGCGTTAAAAAGCGTCCGCTTTATAACCGTAGCCCTGGCGACAGGGTGCCCGGGAGGAATTGCACGACATAATTGAGTGATGCAGGAGCAGTCGCGACTGATACATCACGTAAAATACAGATAACACAGGCGAGTCCATAATCAATTCCCTACCCTCGCTACCGTCACGTTCCCTTAACGTCCCTTTCAACCCTCTCGCGGTGCCCCTTTCACCGTCCCTTTGTTAGCGAGGGAGAATCGATTTTGACACTGATATAAAGTCGCGAACGAGAGCGAACGGGTCTCTGACTCTGCAGGGTTGGAGATAAAAAGTCGGAAAGGTATATTATGACAAGTAGAGCGATACACGTACGGCCAATTTGTCATATATACGCGACGTGAAACGTTGAGAATGCCAAGGGTTTGAAGCAGAAGGTCCGGGAAAATTTGTTGCGTGACAAAAATTTCCGGTGACAGTTGTTCCCTCTTGTTTTCTTCCGCGTTCTACCCTCCCACGGGATAAGTGACCTATTTTTTTTTCTCGTTTTAGGCGCGTATAACTTTTCAGTATTTAGTATTCAGCTATTCTAACGATGAAACGATCCGTGCGCCTGAAGCTGGCAACCGGAGTTACACCTCATGTTCAGGTTGAGCACCGTATTCCATCGCAGCCATCTCAAACCTCAAACTGTATTTGATTACAGTTCTACTCTCAATTACCTCATTATTGCCTTAGCAGATCGTCCAAAATCAATCTTTCATAATATTACACCTTTTTCTAATATTCAGGTTACTTTGACAGATAATATTTGACGTTTGGAATGGCCGTCGCGAGATGCGGTGCTCATCCTGAACATGAGTTGTAACTCTGTTTGCCTGCCTCAGGCGCACGGACCGTTTCACTGTTAGAAAAACTCACAGTACAAAACCATTTCGTGTTCTGAATTTTGGATAAAAGACTCGTTCGATTGGGACGAAATTTGAATATAGAATCAACTGTATTCTCTGAAAATCTGTCACGAAGTTTCAGGAATTCTAACGACTTCCGGTTACGAAATAATGGTCAGTTGAACTTTCATAAAACTTAAACTTCTTACGATTTTCTTTAAATCTCTATAGAATCTAACGTATTCTGACCATTGGTTGTATTGCATATACCATGAGCTTTTTCTCACCGTATGAAAAGAGTAAACACTCTACGTAAAAATAAAGTATTATTACAGTATGTATAATCATATTCAAAAGTTTTTGTCCACTTAACGGTTTTTCTATTCGAGTAGTCATTCGATCGGGTTTGAACCAAAGTGAGGCTTGAAATTCGCATCGGTTTTTACATGGTACTTTCGTTTAATATAATCTCCAACAGGATACAGGAATGAATTTTTCTCGCGCTGCTTATCCTGCGTTGGCTGTTTCACTTAGCGATGTTTAAATCGATGCCCATCCCGCTTTTAGCAACGACGAGGGCGTACTTTCGCGATAATCTTTGAGGGGATGGGGGACGGCAATTTTTTACTAAGCTTCAGCGAGTGTGAGAAATTCGGGTCGAGGGTGCAGATATCAACGTTTGACTGAAGGCTTCAATTTTTTCCGATGCTTCATTTACAGAAGAAATGCTTCGAGGAATCCTTTATCGACTGCAGGACCATCGCCTTCGGCTTCGTCCATCCATTATTTCGGCGATGAACGAATCGTGGAATTGAATTTCTGCTCCGCATTGCCTCGAGCGATGTATTAAATTCAAAATTCCGTATGCACAGGACGCGTATCCCATCTTGTGCAGACGGTGAAATACACGGTCGTTGGATCTCTTCCCGCTCTGCTCTCCATTGTAAACCAATTTATTGTCTGTTTGTCTGTCTGAGTTCTATTTCTGCTCGCAATTCCTCTGTGGAAGGTACAATACAGAAATTCGAACGAGTATATCCACGTACCTTATGTAAGTATAAAATGTTTTGTACGGTGTAGTGATGTAACGATCAGTAATCCATTTGCTTGATTCGATATACCCTGTGTAATCGAATTTGTATAATAAACTTATTCCAATCGATAAATTTCCAATCAATTTCAGGATGTACCGCTTTGTAAATCACTATATCTTTAACTGAATATACTTTCATCGGACGAGATTTATTTTAATTGGAATACCTATTTGTCTATAATTAGTCGGTTGTATAAAAAATAGAACTTAATTAATCTAGTCACAGATTTTGAACCCCTGATCTGTCGTTTGATTTTTTCTAAACATAGAGTAATTTCTAGCTGCATTGTTTACCGTGCAGTCCTTAATTATTTTCATTTGCCATTAAAAAATGAGTTCTATATCTGTAACTAGGAAATCTAGTACGTATTACTATTCTTTTTTATTATGGTCAGTGGTACCGTATTTTCTTGTAAATATCGCAATAATTTGACGCTGATGAGACGATAAACTATTATAATGTTAAGGTCTTGTTGGACTTAAAGTAACAGGTAAAGTAGGATATTTACTGCTCATTATTCCAACAATATTTATGCCGCTATTCTAACAGAATTTTCTATCGTACCGAACTGTGACAAATGAGATTTTCCACAACGTATAACACTTATCCGCGTTTCAGGCTTTAAATCCAGCAAGTTGTGGAGTATTCAGAACTTTTCCCGGCTCGTCAATTTTCGTCAATCACCGCTGAAAAGCTGGAGATCGCTTTCGATCGTCCCCGGGGATAATAATCCCCAGCACAGCGACTGGATCAAGAGCTTTGACAAACACGGTCGAAAAGCTCGAAAGAGTAGAACGAAAGTCCTCGACGCAAATAGCTTGACTAGTGGATGAAAAACACGAGGCTGCGAGGGTAGAAGAATTAAGGCGCGATACAACGAGGCAGATTTTTCAGGCATCGTTATTCGATCGGCGAGCTTTTAGCCTCGTCTGGCCGGAATTGAGGCGAGCATTGATTTCGGGGGTTGAGTATCATGCTTCGGCCATGGGGTGAAATCATGAAATGTAGAAAACGTAGGTACCACGGAAAAGATGAGGGGGTGCGTTACGCCCGAGGTAGGAACGGGGGTTGCGGTAATAAAGAAAGCTGCCCTCCTCGTTATCTGCGGAGAAGGAAACCGCTAACAACCAACGATCACGCGATGTCTATTTTGAACGAAAAAAAATAGGCTGCTTCCTTTCCTTTACACATACACACGTAGCATCATGCCGAGCGATAATTCGTAATCCGCCCCGGGACAGGCTGATAAGCTTAATATATATTAATGCACGTTTGGTATGTTTGTGATACACGCGTGTTCATGCATGCGACGTACGTGCATACAGGTTCATCGAAATCGGGATGGACGTAGGGATAATCTGACCAATACATTACCTAATACCTTTTTGAATGGAAACGGATTAAGCTCGGAGCGTGGTTGCTAAACAGCAATTGCGAACCAGCTTACGTCGTTCAACCTTGTTGAGCTGTAGATATTATACGTGTATAAGGTGGATGTTAACTTGGGTTTTTGGGATTTGCAACTTTCCGAAATTCCTCGTCCGCGGCTCGAAACAGGCATATTATCGTTACACGGTTTTTGACTTAATGAGAAAAACTCGCTGACAAATTATCTGTATCTGTGTGTATTCAATATTTCCAAAGTCCAAAATATAGTGATAAAATAAAATAGCAACAGAAAAGAGTCGAAAATCTGATTCGTGCAATTTGGAAACGGTTTAATTTTTTTGCATTTTTTACTTTACCTTCCTACATTTCGATTTTTAAATATTTCGAACTTTTACACTTTAAAACTATGTGGAATAGATTGAAAATTCGATGTAACGACCGTTCTATTTCACGGTCATTCTACTTTTTGACCCCAGTCAAAACTTCAAAATTGTCTACTGAAATAAAGGTCCTAAAAAAGTGTCTTAACTGGACAATATCAAGTGTATTCGCCTCACCAGAATCAGTGTTTCAAAACTTGCGGCATTCTTCATGGCTATAGGATAAACTCAAGTAAACAATTCTATTTCGAGCATCGCTGACTGAAAAGAGTTTAAATTTGGCCCAGGGTTTTTCACCGAGACCACGATCAACATCATGCGGTATGAGAAGAACTTGATGTTACAAACGAGGGGCCATTCACTCGAGGAAGTTATAAATTTAACAGTTGACAATCGAATATTAATTGATCAAGGGAACTTGAATGACCGAAATATTTTATGGCATAAAGAGGAAACAAAGCGACATAACTGAAATCACAATGATACCGCAGAAGAAATCGCTTTACGGTAAACGGCAAATTGTTTTAATTTATTGACATCCTTTCGATTTCTTTCGCTTCACACCTTCTCCTTGCGTTCCGGTTAACCCAGTGATTTTCGGTGATTTGATGTGATTTCCTGTGATTTTATCCAATCCGAAAATCACTGCGAATTAGATATAAGATTGGAAATTCAATCAGTGGAAATCACTTGATACACTGCATGTCAACGACAATCAATGCCAATGAATTGAAACGATTGCATAATTTGATTTCGTCTCGATTGCAAGTGACTGACACAATGCAATTCAATTTGCATGTCGAAAAACATTTTCGCTGCTCCTATTTTGAACGTAATAATGAACGCGAAATTCGGCAATCATCGCGTGACGAGGAGTCAAGGACCCGCGGATTGAGTAACCTAGACTCAAAAGCTGGAAGAATTCCTCGAGAGGAATCGGAGGGTATAAGGTTTGATAGATTGAGCGGAGGAAGCCCGAATTTCGACGCTTTGCGCGCAGAATCCTCGTCGTCGAGGGATTCGCGTACTTTACCACTCCACCGTTTTTGCTCACTCGGCACTCTTTTGGAGTGGGAACAGTGAGGGGAATTTGCCGTCGGACTCGTTCCTCCTCTGCGGCGATGATGAGTGTCAGGGTAGCTCAGAAATCCGAACACTCGAGCCGATCCGCAAACGATATGTTACGGTGTACTCTAGGTTGGTTAAAAAAAGGTCTGACCTTTTGAAATGTTAGTGATTGATATGAAAAGTTTATACCAATAGATGAATTCTCAAGCTTAAGTCTAATGTAATTATTATTTCCAATTTATTTAACAAGGGAAAATTTAACTTTTTTTTTGACTAACCGTCATTTGAAAACTGTCGATTTTTTCTTTTTTCGCAAAAATCACAGATTTGAATTCGTGTGATTTTTAGGACTTCGGAGGTTAGCGTTAACGAGAAACAATAATTGGATTTTCGAAGTGAACCTTTGCTTGCAAATTTTCTCAAAGAAATTTGAAAGAATATTTTTGTTTGAAGAATATCGGTCTTTTGAAATATGATAATTCGTGTCAAGTTAGATTCTCACGAACTACCGAAAAACGCCCCTTACTGACATTTTCAGTTTTGTTACATATGTAATGCAAAGGGGATAGAAATAAATAATTTTTATGTTTTTGTCTGAAAAAGTGAACACGTTATAGTATATCCTGAAATATTTAGAGTAAAATGAAATTGGGATCATTATTTGATCGGCATGATAAATCCAGAGTCTGTAAAATATATTCAGAAAACTTGAGATCTCTGAAATATTTATACTGATTCAATAACGATTCCATTTTCACCCCGTGCTAAAAATTTCAGGATATACTCCGAAACGTTTACTCTTTCACAAAAACGAAAACAAAAAAAAAGTTAGATATCTGGTAGAAATAAATGTTAGATATCTGTTGGTATAACTGAGACACATTTAAACTATTATAATTTAGTTAATTTTTGTACCTCTGTTGGACGATTTTTGCTATCTTCTACATATATGACAGTTTTGAAGGATCTATCTGAAAATGAGATTTGATATTCGGAATGTTCGGATTTTGTGTATAGAAAAAACAGATTAGCTCATATTGTATTTTCCGATGACAGAAACTGCTGAAACTTTCAAGCCAGTTCCAACTCGAAAACCTAATTAAATTGATCAAGGTTATACATACTCGCAAGCGGTAAAGCCTCAAGGTTTAAGCTTTGGAGCAATTCCATATACCTTAGTGTGCACTATAATACACTTAAATTGCAAAGAGATCGAAATTTCGACCCTAGAAAGCTGGGCAAAGGTTGGTGGGTGAACCTATATTGCTAGAACCGAGCCGAGATACGTCGAGGAAGCATCGGGTCGTTCGCCTTGAATTGTTACCAGCGGGTTAATTTTCGCAACCGCTCCCGGACTTGGAAAGGGCCGTTGGAGCTTAATTATTACCAGGATACTGGACGAAGATTGGAAAATTTCTGGACGTCAAATTAACCCGCCGGTTTATACTCCCGTTCACCCCGAAAGATCAAACCGGATGTTATTATGGTTCATCGGCATACGTAAAGGCATATATTTATATATTATATATAATATACATACATAATAAGTGAGAATAATTTTTCTCACGATATTGTAAATCCTCTGTGAAATTTTCCACACTTAAAGAGGATTTATTTTCTTCATTCAAACACGATTTCAGTAAGTGAATATTATTCAAACCTTTTTCAAAAACATCGCGATTGACTATCAGAATTTTTTTTCGAATTCAGAGACGCTTGCAAAAATTTTTTGCAACAAAATCACATATTATTTAGAAGTAGATAAACAGTTTTAGTAAATCAGCGTCCACAACTGAGATGGTGAGGTTCTGCGAGTTACCGAATTCGCGTGGAACGCTCCATACTATACATTAGTCCAGATTACGCCTATCAAGCCACATCTGTAGAGTACCGAAAGCATTTTATGCAGCCAGCAGAGGAATTTTTGCCACTTTTCTCCAGAAATATTCACTTTGTTCGACGTAATTAATAAGGATAATTAAATAAACTCTCTCTCTCTCTCTCTCTTTTAACAGTAATAAATGACGAATATTTTTTCAAAAGTGTATATTTTTCGATCAAAAGCAATTACTTTACTGTCGGCAGGATTAATGATTAAAGAAAAACTCGTTCCAGTTCAGTTGAAATTTTTTTCACCAACCATTAAAAATGAGCTCGGTTGGCCATAATATCAATACTTTTTAGCAATCTTATTATGAAATAAACTACAAAGTAATCTGTAAGATTCGAAAATAGAAAAAGTTAAATATTTAACGATGCGAACGGGTTGAAAAAAAAGTGTTTCATTAAATTTGTTGAAAGTATTCTTCCGAATTAACTAAACCATCGTGGAGTAAAAAATTGAACGAATATTCTAATTTTTATTAAATATTTTCAAGCAATTTGAAATGCTTCCAGTATTTTTTATTCATATCTTCGTAGCTTACAAATGTAATAATTTAATAAATATTCAACGCCCGACTATCTCGAAATGTAAATTTCTAAGAATTATCGATTTTTGCCAACACAACCCTTTATATTCATAATTTCATCAACTAACTTTAATCAAATGTGACATCGTCCACGCGATAAATGGTTTAATTTAATAGAAAGCTCTGATAGAGAATCGCGAAAAGCCAGTCGAATCTACAAAATTTATTTCGTTCCTATAATTTTTCTGCAAAGTAAATTATTGATCACCCATGCAAATTCCAATGGTTGCACAAGCGTCGAGTTCTGTTTGAGCTTTGAAATTCCAGCGATAACTGATTGGCAGACAAGATGTTCTCAACGTCAACCTAATAATCCCCGGTATTCGTATCGCTGCACAAGTAGCACGAGCTAACTTGGACAAACGTGCTCACAATGCCACAATGGCACACGCTGCATAGCTTTCGAAGATGCTTATTGACCATCTCGCATTGAGGAGAATTGATTCGCTGGTAACGAACAGTCTATGGGATTGCGATTGACAGTATACGAACCAGATGTGAACCAGAACCAGAAAAGTACTAGATTAACTATTAAACTAATAATTTTTTTTTATTTTATTGATTCTAGGTGAACCAGTAAAAAGTTATGATGGTCACCCCAAAGCACTACTTACGGGACGAGTTCCAAGAAATATGGCGATAACTTGGTCTGCAAGAAATATACACATTTTTTATAATTTTAGTCAAATAAAGTTAAAACATTGTATGATAACTTTGTATTATTTGTTTTATAAAATACATTATACTGCTGAGAAAAAAAAAAAAAAAAACTTGCTTAAAATATCCATTTTCTCACGCCGCTGACCCCTTAAAGCAAATGTCTTTTGAGTATACTTCCTGAATGAAATGAGGTGTTTATGTTTTTTCTCCATTTAACCCCCTAACGTTTTCTAATATATTGTACATATACCTTTTATGCGTTCACATTATACTCTGGCAGCTGTTTGTTTGAAATTGTTTCTCATCAGGAAAGTACCTCCCTAGTCTAAAACTTGGTAATATTGAAAAAGGAAACATCGTATATATGGTACATAATATATATTATACAAAAGTAGTGTTAGGGATTAGAGAGTGTGTTGTTGAAAACTTTTCGTTTTCCTCTACATCGTCTCAGAGTTCACAACGTGATGTGAGAATATTTTATATATAGGTATATATATATATATATATGTATAGATATCTTCCCGCGTGCACGGTTTCCGAAGTTATAACGACACGAACTTTCGATTTCCATCTAACAATAAGTTGAGGTAGGCAGTCTGGTTTGGTAGTTGCCTAAATTACAGATCCTTACCCTGTTCAGCTGAAACTTAATCCGATGTCTGCAAATTTTCTTTACTGAATTCTATTTCTTGCTATACTTTGGTCTAAATAGTATTATAAGTGAAAATAATTTCAGAATAATTCACTAACTCAGAATAATAGTAAGTTTTTTTTTATTTATTCTTGATATTGAAAATAAATGAATTTATAGAGGGAAATTCTAGCATGAAATTTAGCTCAGCTGGAAACGCGGTGGGTTTTTCCCACTTTTTTCCCCTATTCCGGAAATACCCTTACAGTAGTGATAGATGTGAGATTCCTTAATTCCGTTGCGGTGTGAAAAAATATCGTTAACCCAGATTCCGATGCTGGATCATGCAGGTGGTCTTATCGTCCCGCAGAGCGAGCGCGAGATTTTCGAGAACGAGATTATCTGACTAAATATCTGAAACTGATGGGTACTAATGAATTGATGCAGATTTTTTAAATCACTAAATTTCCCAGTGGGAACTACTCAGGTCATCCCGATTTAGACACGGTGTTTATACAGTGACAATAAAAATATAATATTAATTCTTTGATTCGCTCAATATTTCCAGAATTGAGATTTTTCCGGTACTGTCCAATTTTGTAATCAAAGAGTTTCGAAGTTTTATACTTTCAAAAGTTCCGCGATTACCATTTGTTATTCTCTGTCAGGTGAATTATTATGCTTCGAAAAAAAATCAGAAACATTTTCACGACTTTCACTGAAAGCAAATAAATTCGATGGGGAGACACACTTTTTATTCCGAAACTCATTGCGGAACTTTTAATTATATGCACATATTTTTTCAAACTATTAATTGATCGTAGAAAAAATTCACAAAAATTTACTTATCATCTTATTATACTATCGAGATATCCATTGACAGTTTCAGAAATTAAAAATTTCCGTAACATTGAAGCAGCCTATAACATCCATCGTCATGTAGCTTTTTTCCACTTTCATTTACAGTATTTCGAAGTATCACTCTCTTTGATTACGAATTTACAATGAAACACGTGTCGATATACCCTGATGAATATTGTTCTGCGACCCCATTTTCATTCCAAGAAGTATGATGATCGAAAGCTTCTGGCTTTTACAAAAAAAAATACTGAATCCGTTTGAAAAATTAGAGTAAAGACGAATATAATGTAGAAAAGGAGCAAAAAATTTGATAAATCTTCGCGTTACTGCAACCTTAAGGCCGGTTGCTTAGTCGACTAAATTCCTTCAGCTAAACAAGGCTTTGATATCAAATTATCGACATACTTATAAAAAGGAAAAAAAAAAACGAACAAGAGTACAATTTATATTCTGTACCCGAGCTATAATACCTACATTTTCCAGTTATCCTAAGAATGCTGACTGATAACTGAATGGTTTGTAAATCAAAAAAACTAAAATTTTCTCTGGTTTTTGGAAATACAGATACAAGTAGAATTTGAAAAATTTCGTAAAAATTGATACGTTCGTCCATAGTGGAAAAGACCATCTGACTCTTGCCATTTAGCATCAGTACTCTCAGGCATGATCTCACCCTGAATTCTCGTGTAAAAACAGAGCTGCGTGTTAAACTTTTTACGTCAGAAGAGACGAGACGAGACGAGACGAGATGAGACGAGACGAGGCCGGTGTTTTCACGGGGATTATCGATTCGCTGAAACCTTGTCGGCTCGTCACTGGAAACCAGACGTTGCTGGAGCGGCATCATCATCATCATGATGATGATCATCATCGTGATCGTCGGTATCGGGTTCCACGTTTGTCATGCCATCCTGCAGGTAGGTACCCGCGGTTCTAGCTGCACTTAATTGCGTTACAGATGCGCAGAGTCTGCGCTTCCTAGACGCGCACACTTCGTAATGCAATTTACTTTTAGCCAAATTTCGCGCAGATGAGTTTCGAGGAAATTTCATTTCGAGGTGAGGGAATATCGACCCTGTGGTTCTGCAGGCCTCGAGCTACCCGAATTACCCTAATTTATTTCCGTCAACGCGTCCGTGTACCTATCAGAATAAAAATGAGACCCGCGTTTATGACACACACACACGCACACAAACACCAAGAGAGAGAGAGAGAGAGGGAGAGAGATTTCGCCCAATTCCTTAACGGCCTACGGCCACAAGAAGAATTATACCGATAAAATTTTAATCGTGCCTGCATACCACAACCCTTCACATGCTTTTACAATATTTCTTTTTTTTTTGTCACGAAAATGGTTTTCGATGCTTTGGAAGTGAAATATATCATACATAGAACTAAATGCGTATCAGACAACTTGTTTTCAGGATTTAAAAGCCACGAACAAGAAACTCAAAATTTAAAAAATGTTTTTGGTAATGAATGTTTCGGGCTCTGTAGTAATTTTATTCTCACTTCGTATATATGCGTAATATATGTAGGAAGTAAAAAATATATAGAATGCAAAAAATAAATAAATAAATAAAGAAACAATTGAGTAGGCAGTAATGAAACGGGAATTGAATCACGACCGAGAATAGTTCTGTAAATGTGTAGATGGTGCAATTTGTGCTGGGAAAATCAATTCGAAGATAAGCAAATAGCATGTCGAAATTGCAGGGTAAAGTGGAGTCGAACGAAGGAATGGGGAATCAATTACCTAATTTAATCCGACGCCGTTGTTTCGGGCCTTGATCCCAAATAAGAGCTGATCTGCAGTGAAGAGAAATGAAGAATAAAGGCGACTTATGGATGAAGGAGAATCGCGAGTGTATCGATATATACAAACCTACACAATGGAAGACCGTGAAAACATCATGGCAGAATGGAACAGCGATGTGAAGTAGTTCCTTAATTGATATCAGCGGTTGTTGAATACACGGACACGCATCAAGAAGGGAAAATAAGGTTAAGAAGAAAAACAGAACAGCCGTAACACAGCTATTGATATAATAAGAGAAAACAAACAAACTTAAAGAATCGTTCTCATAATACTTGAGTGAGAAACGAGGGGCAAATTCTGGCGAAAACAGGGTAGGAGTTGACCCGCTAATTGTAAGACAGAGGGCTAAAGTAAAAAACTGTATTTTGTGTATATATATTGTGAGAAGAATCGAAAACACTAGACTGCTTTTGTCAACTTGACGACTTTTCCGTCAACATTTTTTTTTAGAATATTTTCAATTTCAGTTTTACGTAGTAGACGAGGACCTTCGTCATTTTTCTGTCAGTTTCTAGAACCTCGCTGAAAAGCAAATCCAGTATATTTGATTTCTTTATTGAAGAGAATTGCTGGTCAGTTTTTTACTAAGATTTTTTTAAATGCATTCACGATTGCAATTTTAAAGATTGGACGATTAGCTATTCACGTAACGGCTGAATAATATTTTCTTTGTTTCTTTTGGAACCTTCGATTTATTTATTTTTTTTTTTTCGTTTTCATCGTGATATGAAGAAGGTTGATGGAGCATGGTAGTAGTGTTCGTCAGAAAAATAATTCCCTAACAATATAGGAATTTCTTTAAACTTCAAATCTTGAAAAAAAAGTGAATTTTTTTTATGCCTAGAATAAAAATTTGACAAACAATCGATGAACATATTTGTTTATTAAGAAAGAAAATACCCTAGGAAGCGGATCAGGTGGCAACTAGCAATCTTAGGACTATCGGATATTAGTTGAGAAATTTAATCGGCTTTATATCAAACTCACGATTGTCCCTGACTTCAGGGAGTTTTGATCAAATATTTGCTCCTGCGTCTCAGGTCCCTGATTAGAACAGGCAGAAACGCATGTTCATCCGCACACGTGCACTTGCTGAAATGATATGTGCCAAGGACGGGATGTCCAAATAGCGAAACAGGAAAAACGGCGCGTGATGTTTGCTTATTGTGTTTCCGTGAATCCATCGTCAGGACATCCGGTCCCAGAGTCGTGAGAAAAAAAGAGGTGCGATTGGTTCTTCGAAACTTGCTGAAACGTGGCAAATCCGCGCGGATGTCCAAACGAAACAACAAGCGACGGATTCGCGATGAGTGATGATTTTCACGGTATTCGATCAGCATTATTTCAAGGAAAGTGTACTGCGAGATATATTTCCCGGGATTATAGTGGCAATGGAAGCAATCCGAAACATTATCATACATAGTATTAAAGTTCGCAAAACCAAACTTGTCCGTAGGTCTGGATGTACGAAATGGTCCTCTATCTCCTGGAACCTGTACTTTAACTCCTCTACCCGGTGGTTCTCGACCTCGAGGATTAACGTTCAGTAGTTTTGGCTGTCCAGGTCCTTTATCTGGTGAGTTTAGACTTGTAGGACCAGCGCTCTGTAGGTTCTTTACATCGTGGATTTCGACGTCTTGGACTAACCCTCCGTAGGTTCCACATATTCAGTCTATTTATCAACTAATCTTAGCAATTTTTTCTTTCTATTAGGTACTTTTGACTTAAATTATGAGTTTTCACAGCATAGTTGTATCTATGCATTCTAAGCATTCTGTAATCGTATCTAGGGTCAAAACATGGAACAATGGTCAGGACCGTTGAAATTGAAAAACAGTTTAATCAAGAAAAAAAGGTCTTACGGACTGGTAGATATGACCTTCTGCTGCTAAGTAACTCATGGAATCTTACGTTGACCAATTCCCTAGAGTTGTATCTGAGAAGACCTTCCTCCATCCACTCGTATCTACGGACCTTGTGCTAAACCACTGACAATAAGGCTTATCCAATCGAGTGAGCGAGCGTAGAGAGCAAACGAGCACAGCAATCAGCTATACTAGTCATACCAACCCCGGTGTTTTCAAAGACTAATGCAAACATAACCTAAAATACCGTGGTGAACTTGTAAGATGCGTAAAAAAGTAGAAAAATATGCATACATTTACATTACACTTAAAGTGCCTGAATAAAACACTCATAAGTACGTTATAATGTAAGGTGATGTATGCAGTCCAACTTTTATCCCGTTCTAAAAATTTTCGGTAGGTCTGATTTTTTTCACAAAAGAATTAAACCAACGTATTTTTTACCGTTTTAAAAAGTAAATATTTAAATATTCAATTGTCTCGACATTCAATTTTTCTAGATGTATCCAAATTATAGTTAGATCAAAATTTTGACCCTAAAAATCTGGCCAAAAGTTGACAGATCAGCTTATACATTATATAACTGATTACCACTGTATGAAATAACATTTCAAACTTACCGCAGTTTTTGGTCGTAAACTAATTATAACAAAGATGGAGGCGGTTGACCGGACTCTCTCATTTGGCCTGCGCCCAGGGGACTCGCTAAAGCAGTGTGAAGTCGAGCTAAGTTCATCGCCAAATTCTGGTTTTGGGGCCGCGGTTGGTGGGTGGCTGATCACGCCTCGTTGCCTTCCGCAAATCACCCAGCGGAGGAAACTAGTTCCTTACTGTATATGACCGTCGTAAATTTGGAAATGCCAAATGGACGAGGGACCCAACCCATCAGCAAGCCTGGGTATAAGGAACTTTAAAGCCCAGGATTTTCGGACCTATTTGGTTCGGAGACTTCCGACCTTAAATGGAATATGGGAGGGGTGAGATATTCAAGTATAGAAAAAAGCTCTGCGGCTTGCTTTGTTGGGAGCTTTTGTATAAATTTTTAATCGCGTAAACCTCGGAACGTTTCAGATATTCTAGTTTAGCAAAATTACAGTTTCCTAAAAATTACCTCGTTTCTCCATATGTTTACATGTATAACTGGATTCCAGGTTTGCTCTTGTCGAATAGAGCAGAGAATGGTACAAGAATTTGGAATTGAAGTCTTGCACTTTTTTGCCTCCATAGCTGAAGTAATTTCTATGGTATTCAGAGAGTTCAGATTTTATTCTATCACCATTGTTGATGTAATTACAAAAACCACAACGTTCCAGACAAACACATCAAACTTCGCTTGAAGTTTTTGTTTAATTATTATCTATCATTGCTAGGTATTACAAATCGATTGAACTCAAAGTTTCAAAAAATTTTTTTCTCTTCAAATCATAGAAAACATTTTGCGTCTAGAATATATAAATCTGTGAAGAAAGTACATCCGAGTACTTGGAAAAAATAACCACTCGCAAACTTTTACATCCAAACGTGGTTCTTATTCCATTTATCGTATAAATTACACTCAATTTCAATTCAAGTGAATCCAGGAGTATTTTTCTATGCTTACACAGTTTTTTTTTCCGATGCGACTTGCAATTTTCGCGAGGTATCTCCATTGCAAAGCGATCGAATTAAAAAATCTGTATGACAGTGAATGAATTTTTGGGAATTGTAATACAATTTTAAAAGTGCAAAATATGTGAAGGAAATAAAAATAATCTTGTTCTTAAGGATAAAAAGGGAAAAAAAAAAAAAAAAAAAAAAAAATGGTGTCAGTAAACTGCACTAATTTTTATCGCACTCACTCACAACTGTAACCTTACCAATTTGAGTCACTCAAAAGTTTCGGAAAATTTAGCTACGTCTCTGCGGATTTCTTTTGCAATAACAATTTTCACATCATCAGTTCCCGGTGGTGAAATAGCTCAATAACAAGGCTGCGGGGCGTGTACCGAGTACAGTCACGTTATTAATCAATATAGGACAGCCAGGAAGGGAGGGAAGGTTAGGTGTAAAAGTCGAGGGTGCAGGTGACACTACGTCGTACTTATAAAGTTGAAGTTGCTGCTGGTGCAGGTTACACGTGCGTGAAACTGGCAATCTTGACGGGTCGAGGATGAGAGCAGGGTACACATCGGACCAGGGAGAACGACGATCATTCGACGGCCATTAAAAGTTTCGGGATTGTTTCATTTTGGCGAGGTTATAGAACGCGACTCGGGGTTAAAAAAGCGAATAACGTCATTTCGAAACACTTGTGTAAGTTAGCCCATACGAGTGAAAATTTCACCGTGTAAAAACCGAGCGAAGAGTTCCACTCTCTTGTCATATAATATTAAAAAGGAGAAGTTTGATGTGGTTTTTTATATGGTTTAAGATTGGATGGGTCGTACCGTCTGAATCGAAAGTTATGGGAGAAGAGCAGAGAACTGTTTAAAAATCTTTATCAATGTTATGTGCGGCAGCGATGGCGAACACGAATGAAACCATGTCCACACAGTGGATCTCATAGATCGGATATGTGTCCTACATATTTAGGTTTCAAAATCGCAAATTTCTCTCACTTTTCTGAAAACGGTTAATGAAATCTTGACAACTACTTATAAATTATTCCTCACAGTCAAAAGTTCAATGATTTTAAATGAGACGAAGAGATTCGTTTTCGTCATCGTTTCCAAAATACGCGGAGATGAAACGAAAGATTGAGTTATAGATATTGTAAAAATTAGGATTGTTAGTGACTGACGTTTTAGCACCGTCAAAGGTAAAATTAAGTCAACGTGAGTTTAATACTCTACTACATCCGTACAATTATAGCATACTAACGGTAGGTGAATAGAAAGAAAGAGAAAATAGTGAGGCTAGAATCAGTTGTTTCTGCAATTAAATCGCGTCTCCCGAAGAAAGAGATTTTTCTTCACTTCAGCGATGCAGTAGCAAAATTAAGGTAGCTAAACCGAGCGACAGAGAGAAATCCAGAGTTGTTATTTCACTCGGAATTGCCATCCCTTCCCGAGAATGTACGTACTATGTATCCACATGCTGTACAAGTACATAGGTATGTCTATTACACAGGTATGTCTATTACACATACACACGAACGATACTCCGTAGCGCCCCGGGGCTCAAACTACGCTGTGAAATAATAATAACAATGATAGAAACAACCGGTTAGACAATAATGATAACATTTTATACCCACACACACACACACACACAAAGAGATACGCAGGCATACATTCTCATTCGTTGGATCAATGCTTGCTTGCATCGTTCACCAATAATTACGACAATCTATATTTACATTTTTGTTCTATTGAATATTTCATCCAATAATCGTGTTACATGGGGGTGAATTGTTCCCGAAAATGACATCACGCTTTCGACTACATTTGCTTGTAGATGAGGTTTTCGATCATGGGAAATCCCGTGACGAGGTAAATTTTGTTGCAGGATATGGTTCGGATGATGAAAAGAAGAGGATGAGAAAACAGAATGAAAAGTCTGCTTCTGGGGCAACAAATGTTCGACTGTTGTATTTAGCTTTTTGTTTACTTCCTCGCTCTTTGACGGCACTGATTTATATTGAAGTTTGTAGAACCCACACAGGTTATTTGGGAAAATACAATCTTTCGCTAGCTCCGAACAAGTTCTGAAAGATACTGGTCTCATATTATTTGAAATTGATTTCAATTACATATATAGATGAAATGCATCCAGGGTCTTTCAGTTTTTTGGTAGACATTGTTAGTCCGATATTTTCTTAGAGTATGAAATTCGTAAAAATTTCCCGCAACCCCATCCGGCGTTTCGTTAAAAAAGTGTCCTCGAACGTCGTAAACTTTCCATATGATCGTAGGAGTTGGCTAACTCTTGAAGAGATTCTGACGGATTTCATGAAGCTTTAAAAAATTGTCAAAAGACTCGAGGAACGTAATTTTACGGTAACTTGGGAAAAGCTTGAAAAGGATCATATCATACACTCATGCTTTACAGAATGTGCTTTACGAAATTTCATAAGATTCCAGGAATCCCGAAATTATAATTCCGTTGTATGAGATTTGAGGAACAAAGAAAATTTCAAGGACTGTTGTGCCCGACGTTATGGGGAGAGACTCAACCCTCGCTCTCGTTTTCTTTTAAATTTTTTTTTTTTGAAAATCGCACAAAGTCCGACTCCACCATCTCTTTAAGCAGCCCTGATACTCGTGCAATTCTGCTGATGTCATTCAGGGGAGAAATAGCGTGTAAAAGTCCGGCGATATTACCTGTCCTCAAACCCTTAAACTGGAACCTAATCAGGTAATGGAACAGGAACGAGAAACAAACGAACACGAGCTGGGAAAACTGCTGGCTGAGGGTTGAACGCCGTTGAGTTTTGGTCCGAAGGGACACAAGGGGCCGAGTGTTCGGTGTGTCCTTTTACCAGGACGCCGGACGTGCTGCACAATACGCAGGACTATAGGTACTCTTGGATATGGGAAAACGCCGAGTCCATGTCGCACAGTTCGTTGTTTGCAATTGGATTCGAGGGGTGGACGGAAATTACAACCCCCATCTAATTCTCTTATTTTGCAAAGTTCGACGCGAGTATCTACCGAGGATGTTATAAATTCAAATTCAAATTCAGGGCTGACAGTGGAAAATTTAGTCAAGAGTTTTCTTCAAGGAATCGATTGGCCTGATGATACTTTGATGTTGTGAATATAATTTTTGGGGAATCGAGTTTCATACTTTCAGAATTGTTCTTTTCATCAAATTTTGCAATTAGTGAACTTATTGTTCGGTTTGTTTCAATATATTTTATGCCAAGAATTCATCTTTGAGGTACAAATTGTTTCTTAGAAAGCCTATAAATGCGTTCTCGAAAGTTTCCACGTGTATTTAGGCTGGGGTTTGTTGTTGAGAAGGTGTTTTATCGATAAAATTTTCTTCTTTTTTTCTCTACTTTGCGTCTCACAGCATTGCACGAATATAAGGAATTCGTCATAAAAAATTAGGGGGGTAAAACATGGGAGAATACATAAGATGTGATGAAAAATTCCGGGGCACATATTATAATCTCGGAACCATGACAAAAGTGATTTCGACTTTCAACTATACGTATATACGCTTCTTTGTAAGAAGGAAACGGCACAGTTAAAAAACGATACGGTTTATTAATTCTGTTACGAGAGAGTTAAAAATTAAATACACGTCAGTTATTGCATTCGTAAGCAACGAAGATTTCTTTTAAAAATGATAAAATTCCAATGTTCTGAAATTATAAACAAGAGCTTGGATGTAGATATTTCGTTTCGAATAGTTTGAAAAATTTCAAAGACTTAAAATTAGTAGATTCGTTCAAAATTTGAGTCTCTTCTGCATTTGCATTTTCAAATAGATCTTCGCAGCTTTCGAATATAACAATTTAACAAATACTCGGCGAACGTTTATCTCGTAATAAAATGAATAAAAAGTATCGATTTATTGCTTAAGAAATAAGTCCAAACCAAAAGCTTGCGGATTGTGCTTGTAAGCCCCTATATTCGGAAAGTGGGTTCAATAATACACAATTTGAATAATCGAGCAATCAACGCATCGTTCAGCTTCAATGCCGCACTAACAATCACGAAGCGAGGTGTCATTGATTTAGCCAATTTGCAAAGCAAATATCCGTAGCTCGTCCGAAAACTGCAGCCCCAATTCACCCCTCGCATCTCTGTTGTCAGAGCTTCAAAAATTGTCCGAGGTAATGTAAAAGCCGAAGAAAAAAAAAAACACCAAACAAAGAAACCAATGACCAGTCTTTGCTTTGGCAGAAATATTTGACAGTAGTAAGTTGGCAAAACTCACTTGACGAACATGTAGATCCCAGTCGGTTCCATGGCTCTGGCAACGGCCTTCCAACTGGCGATTATGGTGTACTTTTGGCGGGCGGTTAACGGAAGTCTTGGATCTGTAGCCGCGGGAGGCGGCGGACTGTCACGTCCGGTCTGATTTTGCGATCCCGAAGATGCGAGTTTTCCAAGTTCGCAGCCCATGGCGAATTCAGTCAAAGCCGGGAAATGTGTAATTAATTTAAAAAAAAACTATCGAGGATGCAGCTTTCTGTCGTTGCAGAATATCACTGTTTAATTATTTCGTTTTACCGTTGTCGTTTTTTTTTTTTGTTTTTTTTTTTTTGTTTTGTCCATTCAATTACAATTATATGGTTTATTCGATTTACTTTAAACACGGCAGACAAGTTCTACGAAAATACTGGAAAAACTTTCAAGAACAATTTCACAAACAACTTGGAGTTTTTTTTGTTTTTAACGTCAAATCTCTGTGCAACCTGTTCAAAACTCATGGATCTACCCTGTTGAACTTTTAAATTTATTATTAGATATTCCGCACTTTACGTGTATATATTCAATTTGTCGTTGAACAGACGGTTTTTTTTTTTTTTTTTGTCTTTTGTTCTTCACGATTTACCAATTTTCGAAGAGGCAGGGTTATTACAGAGGCACATCAAGCCGAGAACTGAAACTCGCTTCGAAACTTTTAAGTGAAATTTGATGAAACGAAGGGGGATACGAGATACCGTGGAATTTGACGAGCCGAGTACACACTCGCGTATCATTAAAGTGGATAAAGTATATTTTTCGGAAAAATAAGTTTCACACGTATACGTATATACGATGTGTATAATGTTTACTCGCGATTGCGTGCAAGGCCAGTTATACAACACACTGCACGCACACAAGAGCCAGCCGGTGAATTTATGACGACTCTTTATTTTTACGATCTAGCAAATAAAATCTTTTAACGTTGCGCGGGTAATAATCAGGGTATCAAACTAGCAGCCACCTTCTCCGTCTAGAGAGCTATTTAAACGCGAGATCATCGTCGATGAAATTCAAACTAAAACATTTTCTTTCACATTCACGTTTCTTCGATAGATTCGATTGTTCTCTATTGATTTGTACGATCCTCCTCCGAATTATCATACATTTTAGTCCACAACAGAGCGATACGTATTATATCCCTCCTCTCATCTCCCCAGCGACAAGGGTTCACGATTTGTAGGTATTTATTTTTCCTCTCCTCTCCTCTCCTCTCCTCTCCTCTCCTCTCCTTTTCCCTTCAATTTCAATCCCTCGCGAAGTTGTTCAGATATTTCAAGGCGCCCGGCCAAATTTCTGAACTGCAGAGGCACGTTCCCTTGGGGGGCATGGGCGAGTGGGCGAGTGGGCGAGTTCCGTTTGTTTTGATAACTGGTTCGGCAAACACGCACGATTTCCGAAAGCACACACAGTCCCGGTACATCTACGGCATAATATGAGCAAGCTTGCGCAATCCGCGTGCCAAAATAAGAGACACGAGAGCCGAGTCGAGTCGAGACGTTGAGAAGACGAATCTATCACACGTGGATATAAAGCTCGAGAGCTGAAATTTCGAGACGCGATCTCATCGCGTCGTCCACCCTCCGGCCCAAAACCGACCAGAAAGAAACGAAACGAAACGAAATGAAATTTCGGTCTTCGAAGGGTGTCTGATTATCACCCCCGGAATAAATCGCGAGAATAATATTTCTCCGCCTCTCGCTTCAGTGAGAGAGTGAGAGAGAGAGAGTGAGTGTGAAAGAGAGAGCCGATTTTCGGGGATGAAAAAACGCGTTCGGCTCCTCGTAGGGTCTTCACTCCTTTCCAGGGTCGCACATTTCGAAGGCCGACGGCACCGAGGGCCGAGAAAGCTGCGTCCTGGAGCTTCCCGTCTCCGGTTTATAGAGAGAGAGAGACAGGGAGAGAGAAAGGAAGAGAGAGGCACCCTGCCGGAGGTGTTGCCTACAGCCCAGGCGAGCCAAGACTGAGGCTTCGGGGATCCTGAACCCGGTGGCGCAGGCGCTTTCGAGCTCTGAAGACCGCCGTCGCAATCGCGCGCCTAGCTGACTCAAAAACACACAATTACACGCACAGCCTTCGCCCCTCTCTCTCTCTCTCTCTCTCTCTCTGCGTGTGCGTATTAATTATATCGTCCAACAATCGGGATTAGATATCCCGCTGGTACTCGGTATTCCGGAGCAACAATGTCAGCCGCTCGAGCCGAGTATTATCTGTTTACGACGTCACAAACATCGGGTCTTTCCGATAAGTAACCAAATGTTTTATCACACCATGAATGCGACGCACATATAAGGGGGAGAGACGGAGAGAGAAAGAGAGAGAGAGGGGGGGTGGGGGACACTTTGTTCATGCCCGTAACAGTGTTGGACAATGTTGACATTCTAAACAAGAAGTGAGATACGGAAAAGTTGAAGGGTTGAAGCAAAAAAATTTATAAGGAAGATCGGAATTTAGAGGGGTGGTATCATGATGGAGAATTTTTAACGAAACGAAGAATTCTGTTTTATACAGAATTTTAGATTGCAAAAAAGTCGAAACACAAAAAAGTAAAATTCTAGAGGAAGGATAGAATTCTCACGAATTCTAACCTGTATTTAGACTTTCTGCTTTTTTAAACCGTCCGAATTTGGACAATTTTTTTTATACAGTTTAGTATTACACGACTTAGCTTTCGTCGTTTATTTATTTCGATATTTCACCTTTCTAAGTTTTAGAATTCTGTGTGAAAGAGATTACAGTTCTTTTTTTCTACTTTGTTAAAAATCTGATATTCTAACCCTCTATTTTCTGATCTTGAAAGAGAAAAATTTATTGTTATTTTTATAATATTTTTGGACAACAGGCACAGAAAGCTAAACAAATAAGAGATACAATAATAGACAAAATAGAACTCATATACAAAAAGTGAATGAAACTAAACTAAGACTAAAACTAGGAGAAAGAGAGAGAGAGAGAGGGAGAGTAGGGTAAAAGGAAAAGAAATTAATTTCAATTATTGCACCCCTAATGCATGCAGGTGAATTCTTTCTCACCGCGTCTATTACTCAACACGCTTCTACGTTCATCCGCATCATGTGTATCATGAGATTGAGGAAATTTGATTCACCCAGATATATATCAGCTAGCTTCGCCCTACCGATTTGATCAAGGGATGCAGAATAAAAAAGGAGGAGATAAAACAAAAACAAAATTCTCACGTTAGGTGATGATTATTGAAATATTACACAAGGATTACATACCAATTTTTGTTCCTTCACATCCAATTCGATCCAATAAAATATCATTCATTTTCCTTCGACAAAAACAGTTATTCTGCAAATACCACGAAACTGATTGATAAGTTTGTAAACCAATTTTTTTTACGCGATCAAAAATTTCAGAAATCACTTCTTCGTATAGAAAAAAAAAAAACAGAAAAATTGAATTCTTAATAAATTCACGGTAAAGATAAGTATGGTAAATTTATCAGGCTGTGTCGCAAGTTAAACATATCTATAGAAATAATCGATTTCCACTTCAGCTCCGGACGCCTGCCAACCCTGTATAAATGGTAAATAGACGTACACGATTCATTCAATAGAGAAGTGGAATGAAGAGGGGAAGGGATGAAAGTGAACAAAAAGAACCGGATGAAGTAATGATGATTTTTTGCTGTACCTACTCCGATTTCATTTCATTTTCTCTTCTTTGTTAATTAACTTTTTTTTCCATCTCCTCACACGTGCTTCTTCGTATATTACAACTTGCGTCGCCCACGTTTATGTGCGCGGGGATATCTAGTTTCTCGGGGGATGAAAAGATGGGATGAAAAAAGAGAAATAATACGAAGAAGTAGAAAGAAACACTAATAATAAAGGTATACGGTCACACTCTGCGAGAATATTGTATTTAATTAAGGAAGCGTTAGGGGGAAAGTATAGTATTTTAGCCAAGTTTCTTGTCCGCCATCGTTTCTCCGAGCATGGATTAAATGGGGATGAATAAGTATGAATGACAGAGGAAAGTGAAGAAGACCAAATGAAAAAAGTGAAACATCACAACTCGAGTTCTAAAATAAACGGGCCGCGAAAAGTTTATGTAAACAATTTAAACTTTAATTAGAATTTTCAACCTGCGATGATAAAATCGGCGATACAACCTCGAACGAAGAACAAGTTTTTTTCCCCGTTCAACAAACTAAAAAAAAAAACGAAGAAAAAAAAATTTCCATTCCATAAAACGAACAACATAAAGACGGGGGATTCATCGCGTGAATCGATCGGCCATTAAATAAATTGATGGGTTGAATGTCTGAGAGAGAAAAAAGAATAAAACAAAAAAAAAAAAAATTAACGAGAATAAATAACATACGTATGTGAAAAAAACTGATGAAAAAAAAACAAAACAATTATCGCGGTTTGTTTCAAATTTCAGAATTTGACTGACCAAATTCTTAACGCAACCACCGGCTGGGTTTCCGTTTGAAAAAGTACGAGTTTGAGGGTGGGAAGATGTAAAGGTCGTATCGCCGAGTGGATTTGGAAATGTCAAACTTTATTCGATTATTTAGTGGGGAGTTCACGAGGGCTGCTGAGTCGAAGTTTCGACCTGGGGCGTGTTTATCGGTCGAAAAAGGTACTTGGTGGGTAGACGCCACGGTATTTTTATGAAAATTGTAACGCACCCCTTGGCCCTTGGGAGATTCAGAAATTCACGAAAAAAAAAAAAAATTGGTAAATAATAAATAGCAAGAAAAAAAATTTACGACAGTTATTTTTTCCTTCCCTTCACTTTTGATTTACTATCCGTATTCTAAGAGGAATTTCTGGTTCTGGTTGCCGTACAGCCTGTTTGGTACTTGTCTAGAGTTCGGTTCCAAAGCTAATCGGGATGGGATGAGCGAGTCAGAGGGTGAATAAATAAAGTCCACAATTTCGCGCGAAATAAGAGAGCGCTTACTTCGGCAGAAAAATCCTCACAGTTTAAAGGAAAAAGCCGAAGCAAGTCCTGTATTTATTCAACAAATATCAGTTCGACAGGCTACAAAGTAATAAATTGGCTGACGCGTTCCTTATCAGACAATTTAATCTAAATTGAATGATCATTCGATAATCTTAATCTTAACCTACCAATTATGTACAACTCATCAACACGCCGCACTTCCGACTGTTACGTGGAAGTGGGGTCGCGGGGAGGGGCCAAAATGGCTCACGGCCGTGCAAACATCGGTCCCGATTTCTCGGGGATCGAACGCTGTTGTGTTCAGGCGACAAGTGCATCACCGCGTCGACGTTTCCCCTAGGAACGGGCACCTCCGGTCACCAAAAGTTGGACCCCGTTCCCATAACCAACCCTAAAAACGCGATTCTTAAAACTATGTGAGATGGAAAGAACTCGACACCCGACCGAGCGCGGGAAGAACGCGGTAATCGCACGCGTGAACAGAATAGAGAGATTTAGCAATACGTCCTACCTACTCGAGCGCTCGATTTTAAGTGAAACGCGCGCGCGCGCGTGAAGTGGGGGCTGCGCGCGCACCCTCTAGACCCCGTTTGCGCACAGCGCGCCACCATGCGGCCGGGTACCCTCAACGTCGCGAGGCACCAACGGGTCCGCGAGGTTCGAGCGCGAACACAATCTTTGATCCTTGCATGTTTTGATTTCTTTGCTATGAACGAAGAATATATAATAAAATAAAATATAATAATATTTTTTTTTCCAGGCTAGTAGAATGAATTTCATAGTTTTAACAGATCTAAAATCAAGTTGGTAACTGCGGTGGGATTTCCAGCGAGAGAGTATTGGATTGAAAAATGGAATGGGACGGGTTAAGACTAGGACGTGACACAGAAGTTGATCTTGCTTTTAATTAGGATTCGTTTTTCTAATCTTTTACGATTCGTAGATGGAACAGTTATGGGAAATAGATGTAACATTTGACATCCAGGACACATTGGTAATCACGTCTAGGTTGATCAGTAATTAATTGCATTCATTTCATTCCACTCCCGTTCTATTCCTTCCTTTATTGGCCACTCGATTTTTATTACCGAATGAATATAATGCCTCGTAATATCGATCAGGAGTTAGACCTTAACCTATTAAAGCTGAATGAGGACCTTTTCGGACTGAACTAGATTGCTAATTGGCTTTCGTTCAATTACTCAATTCGAACAATGAATTAGACTGTTAAGCATAAAGTTTATGTCAAGACTGTTCGATACTGATCCGAATTTTGCTGCACAATAGATAATTTAAAAAACAGAGAAAAACTACTGCGTAATCTTTTTTGTATATTTCTTTTACAGGAGTTATAGAATTCTATAGAGTTCAAATGAGGCTCGAAATTTAGACTAATTTCTAATACCCGTAAAAACCTCTACACACAGGCAAAAAATTTGTCGATTTCATAAAATCGGACGAAAGAAATCTTTCCTTAATTCCACGAAACGACATCTGATTCAACAAAATAGTGATCAAAACAAACATTTGTGTCATCAAGTCGGACTACGTTTATTTGAATTGAAAAAACATTTTTTTCACCATATTGGGTGAAATGGAAAACTACATAAAATATATAATTTAGAGATGAATTTAGTAAGAAACTATCAAGTTCATGGATTTTTTACAGTAAGACTGGTTCTTTGACTTCTGTGCAATGAATGTAATTTTCTTCAAATCCCGTTGATTTTGAAACAGCATTCTTTTCGGTACTAGGACTAGAAATTCGGTACTATGCCCTAGAAATAATAACCCACGCAAAAATAATCCATAGCAAAAAATAACCCACGACAATAATACCAAATTTGAAATTTAATTTAATGGCATTTAATGTTTTGACAATTTTTCGTTGTGGGTTATTTTTGTTTGCGTTATTTTTCTTAATCATTTTCGTTTGAATTATATTCATCTTAGTTTATTTTTCGTCTTCATATCTTCATCGTTTATTTTGGGTTGTTCATGAAAGGTTATTTTTGTATCGATTATTTTTACAAAAGATGTTAAAGCCAGTCACCATTCTTTCCTTACCAACCAACGGCACAAGCATCAGACGTAAAAACCTAAGTACCTAAGGTATTCAAACTCTCATCGGCGCGGATCGCGTCCTCGATCGCGGGGTCCGATGAGCCCGAGGATTTCCGGTGGGCCCGAAGGCCCAGCTGGCATGCTAGTGGCAGGTAATTCGGCGTGGAGCCGCGAGGATCATTCGTTCGCCCTCGGCGTGCGTAATAGTCAGTTTGTTATGAGCCGAGGACGCGCTGCGGTTGAATATATGCTACGAAAAATCTCTCGCCAAGTTAAATAAATCTCGGATAATCCGGTGTGTAAATAGTGAAAATAGTGCCTCTCAAAACAGACGAGCCGTGACGGAAATGTGCCCAAAACGTCCCCCGATTGACTAACCTTTTTACACCCGAAAAGTAAGCAGAAATATTTCGATTAATCTAATTCAGTGACAAATAAGTTTATAAAAATTTACGGAAAACATCGATCATTTAGTTTAATATATACTATATTTAATTCTGAAGCAAAAATTTATGGAAATATTTTCATTTGTCATGATTCGAAGTGCTGACCAAGACGAGCCTCTGCTTCTTCTGGTTTAAAAATTTCTGCTCCACTCTGATTCTCATAAAACAATGAATAAGTTATACGATTCTCGATGCGGTTGAGCCTGCAATGCAGGACGCAAGAAAACAGGGTCTTTTGTTCACCCCGGGGTACATACGGGTCTTTAGTTTTATCCATAGAAACTAAAACCTGTGAAAGAAAAGGGCATAATAACGCTGCGCTCTTTGCCGCAGAAACACCCTGGGAAAAACCCTTCGCATATTACAGATGCACACAGTTTTCTCTCCGGGGTAATTTAACGGTGCGAAATTATAATACTATAGTTTCAAGGTTTCCTTCTTACGGCCCCTCGGTCGGCGTCAATTCATGCGATCAAACATCGCCGTTATTTTACATGGAATAATAAACTTGGTGTTAATTTTTTCTTTTTCTTCTTCTACTTCTTATCACTTAAAGTTCCTTAGGAGAGAAAAATGTTGACAAGATGAATTGTGAATGTATATGGAAGATGTATTATACACCCATACAGCCCGTTCTGCTTTACGACGCTTTTATAATAACAGTGTTTCTACGCCGCATAAAAATCTAATGAATTTTTATCGATGTATGAAATATTTGCTTCGTATTAATTATACTAGATTGGTTTTCAATTTCTATAACCCTCCGTTGACCATGTGCTTTTTACGTTGGACAACGGAGGGTTAATTTTTTAAATTTTTTACCCCAGTTTGTTACAAAATATTATGCAGTTTTGAAAGCACGAAATTGCGAAATTTTATCTGACATACTCGAAAATGTGATTGGTATGAAAATCTAGTATCAATGGAAGAAAAAAAAAATATCCAAATTACTCAAAGAGTGGATATTCAAGCAATTGAAAAACTAAATTCATCATATCGTCGTAAAGAGAAAACAAAAATTTTTGCAACGATGCCGTCAAAACTCGTAAAAAGTATTCTCGTTTATTTCAATCGTAATCGAATTCTTTGAATAGGTATTCCAAAACATGTCTATTGTATTTTTGATAAACTCAATACTCGCATGAATTACGGATCATTATTCGAATTATAAAAATCTGATTCTGGTCTGGTTTTTTTTTTCACGACGATCCGTAGAAAATTAAGGTGCATAAGGTTTTCGAAAAAGCACGCTGCGTCCTTCAAAGGGTTAAACGAAGTCCTAATTTACAATTGTAACATATGAGTATGAAAACTGCGGCGAAGTTGCGAAATTTTTTTCTCGGGAGCTCACAGAAGCAGGATCACAAGTCCCTCCGTTTCAAGACCGGAAATCGCCGGATGCAACGTGATTCGTTCTTTTTGTTACGAGAAAAACAGAAGAACAGGTAAGGAGAGGAAGAGAGAGAAGAGAGAGTGAAAAAAAAGACGGAATGCAGAGACGGTGATGAGCCGCCGAGAATGAGGGGGGGATAAAGAAGGAATATTCAAGAGGTACGAGTATAGCGTTAAGAAAGAGAAACAGACGATCGAGCGAAGTTGAGAGTTGATTGAGGATTTCCTGCAGCGAGGTACAACTCCGACTGCTCTCGATCCAGGATAAGGATGAATCGGCTGGACCGTCTAAGGCAAAAGTTTGTTTGGAAAGAAAAAATCGTTTAAACAATCTCCGGCAGAGTTATTTACGCCATTGATGGTCAAATATTGTGGGATTGGAAATGAATCTGAGTAGAATGGAGAAAGAAAAGCACAAATAACAACAGCTTGAGAAAAAAGGTTTTTTAACGTGAAAGTTCAAAATGATTAACGCTTTGAGTCACAGTGGGATGTATTCTCAGCACCTATTTTATATCCGTTTTTTGAATATCTAGAGAACTTTTCAACATATTTTTGTTGAAATGTTATTTTTGACAAACGGCACAAAAAACGCTGCTGCGTGATATTTGTGAACAGTTTTTTCTACCATCCTAAATTTTGATTGGAACGATCAGATCATTCAGATTTATTCTGATAATAGACGAGTGGAATAAAAAAGGCATAAAAATGGAGAATGAGTCTCAAAAAGTACACGCAGTAGAATCTTGCTGTCGTCAACTTCGGCGGTTAATTCCACCCCTTTCATTGTGCCATATCAGTCACGTGGCCAGCTGGCCACCCTCGAGGCTGCCTTGTTGTTGTCAACACGAGACCCGAGCGACTGACAAAAGCACTGACGCCATGCCACGGACCACCCGCGTCTTCATCGGACCCTTGGATGCTAATTAGGCATCGTGGGGTTCGCAAATAAAGCGATGGAGAGATATCGCGGATCGGGTTCGGGGCTTGACGCAACAATTATTGGCTCGGGAACAACGCAGATACCGAAGCTTCCGGAGGGGTGGAAAACTCCAGAGTGAGGATGGAAAGCCGGTGCTACCGAGGGTTCGAGGGTGTAATGCGATTGCGATCCTACGCTGTGGACCCGCGTCCCAAGTGCCGAGGGAGCCACGAGCTGCCTTTTTTCAAAATTCTCATTTTTCTGAGAGTTTTCGACATGATTGTAAGACGTTTTGAGATTTTTCTTACAGCGTTATGGACACGGGACCGTCCAGCACTCAACGACGATAATTTTGTCTTCAATATATAACCTTCAATATAGAAGTAAATCCCTATTTGTTGATCGATTTCTCAGAGTTTTCTGAACTGTACGGCATTTTAAGAAATTAGAAATAAAATCTAAACCAGTTTGCACAGTAGTTTATAAATGAGTTTATTCGTTTTTAACAACTTTCTTCCTATTAAGCAATGAGGTGAATAGAGTCTTGACCGAAAATTTGAAAGATCTTGGCACAACTAGGACATGTGAAATTTTTTAACGTATTCATTAAGAGTTGCTAATCCATCGCTAACAGGATAAAAATCGTCCGTACCGTTTACCAAGAGGGATGGAATTTTTCTCACCTGCCTAAAGGGACGAACAGCCCAATTCTGGACTTCGGAAATACCGGGTAAACACTGAAAGATATAAAGAGATTGTGGATATAATGAGAAAGCTTTAAAGTACGTTTAAACATCACAAGATATAAGTATGAATACAGATACTGCCGAGGTTATTTGCAGAAGAAAATGTTGTCGGTAGTCGAGCCAAAGCTGAAGAAATAATTTCATCTCTATATCAAGAGCTAAGACGTCCAAGAATAAGAAGGAAAAATAATCTCGCTCTCGTCTGCGACGGACGTAAGTAACCCAATTCAAACCCACCTACGAGCTTGTAAAAGCATCTCAACTTCAAACACTTCTTCGTTCCCGAGAGTTGAATATTATACGCAAGTCTGTTATTTGGATAAAATTAAAATTCCTCGACTCGTTGTAAAACTTTACGCGTAAAACGAAGACTTCTTACACGGATGAACGTGCACGTTTTGAATGAAAAATCAGGAAGAGAGGAAGAACCAATGATTCTGTGCAAATTCGAATAACTCAAGCTCAGCAATTTGAGAAAAGATTTCATAATCGTAACGCTTGCCAATATTTGCTTGCAGCTATCTCGAGAGTGGATGAAAAAATAGGCATCTTCAAACGCGGTTTCACCCGTGTTTACTATCAATGAGCAAAATGAGAAAGAGGTGGAAGATTTTTTCGACACTCTCTTTCCTCTTCCTTAATTTTGATTTATATTACATGACTCATGCATTCTTGAACAAGAACTTAAAGTGTCTCATTTCAAACTAAGAAAAAAATGAAAAGGAACAAAACTGGATTGCGTGGCTACCATAAGATTTTTACCTGGCAAAATGCACCCGAACCCGAAAAGTACAAAAGATTTGTCTGTATACCGGTACAAGGATCAGGAGAGGTTGGTTTTCCTGCGGTGTTTTTGGGTAGGTACCAACAAGCAAGGCCCGAGCTGGTTACAGAACAAGGTTAGAGATAAAACGGTAGGTTTGAGAAGTCCCTAGACATATAATTAGAGCGGGGCATCACGTGAGAAAATGCTTCACTCTATAATGGGTCCAGATCACGAACCCTGCCTCGCCCTCCGGTACTGAACTCTCGGAGTGAATTTGTTACCTGGGACTATAAGCGTGTAAGTGTTGAGCTGAGTACGCGGGTAGATTACGGCTGTATGTGAAATTATCCGCAATTATTGACCGCCGAAATTGGTTTAATTCTCGGGACTTTCTGCCTTGCGTATTATAAATATAGTATATACACAAAGTTGCCCATCAGCGTATACGTTACACGTTTAATTGTCGGCTAGCTTGGACGTAGACGCGGTATTTAGAGCCTTGCTTGGCCTCCCGAGTTCACGACCATCAATTGTAACTCCTGCTCGCGAAACCACAAAATCCACGTCTATAATTATTTCACATTTTAATATTCTCACCAATGTTTCTGACCGAGTTCGCTTTCGCTCTTCCAGACAGGATTTTTTCGTCCTTCTATATTGTTACGACTATTCTTCTTCTGATCTCACAATCAAACAGACTCACGCAGCTCTGGAGCGTGGAATCGATGGAATGCTAATTGCTTTACTTACTTGCTCCATATTAATCAGCCAGACATCCTCGGTACGAAATTTTTATGTAAACGAGTTCAGATTTACGAAAAGATCTCGGTTCCACTTCAAGATAAAGGCTCTTCAATCCACGGAGCGATTTGATATCCCATTTTCAATCTGCTTGTAATTGATGATCGTGACCTCCTACCCCAATGGTGATTAAATTGTCAAATTTTTTTCCCCCTTCGTTATCTTCGGGTGTTTTTTCGTCTTCGTTATTTGCCTTGATAGGCTCGCAATCGGGAAATATTCAACCATTTGTTTCATTCTACGTGTATAATTTAAGCCAGGCATTTTAATATTGTTACAGGAAATGCAGACGAAGAATGTCAACCAAATCCCTTGCAAAGATCTCGTAAGTAAATACCAAACTAAGTTTGATTTATACCCGCTACGTAAATGATCGTTAACGAGTTGAATGGGCCGAATGAGTAAAATATGGTTAATCGTAGTCACGTCGTGATTGCTTTAAGGAAAAATTCAACTTCAACGTACAACGATACAAAATTTGTACTATGAGAAAAAATCTCTGCTCTGTAAATCTTATTTCACTTAATCGAACATCAGCAATTCACAATACTTACATAAATATTAACGTGAATAGCTGGTTTTTAGAAAGAAAAATCTTCTGGTTGCCGTTCGATTCGAAATTGACAATAAAGACTTAAACCAACCGAATTTATTAATGAAAAAACCTCCAAATTAGCGAAAAATGCATTAGAGATCTTACATCAACGTTGATATTAGTTATGCCAGTAGTATTTTTCAAATAGAATTTTTAGCAATTTGATTATTACACTTTTTTTTCCAAAATTTTCGACAGAACAATTTTTCATTGCAATAATCATACTAAGTCCGGAAATTTTCATCACTTTGAGTAAACTAAAAATGTTTTACACAACAAAATTTTTTTTTATTCTACAAATCGTATCCGTCCACGCGTAATTTAAGCTTCTTCTACGGTTTTTAATTCGATTTATCACCAGAGTCGTGTGATTAGGAACTATAATAGTAATGCAATAAAATTTTCTGTCAGAAAAAATTAGTTCCAAGATATACCGAGCGCACTGCATCGGAGGCTGAAAGCATTACCAAGTGTGTTTCGTAGCGGGTAAAAATTTCCTAGAACACCTGTTCGAGTCCTATAACCTGAACGTTCTTCACCTGTCTGTTACAGAAAGGCGGACCGACTGCCGGTGCTGGAAGTGAGTATATATAGTAAATACAGAGAGACGGTTGTCTTCCACGTTTACCTTCAAAATTCCTATCCCCGTTACATTTTCGTTTTTGTTTTCCTCCTCGACGTGTTTCCTCTTCTTTTTTTAGCTTCTTCTCTTCGCATATTTATTTTCATCAGCCTGTTTTGTTTGACTTTTATTAAATCGAAGAGTAAAGTGTGCAAACAAACTGACCAACTTGTCTACTCGAAATGCTAGAGCCACTGGTTTTTCGGAATTAAATTTAGGCTCAATTCACTAGCCATTAAAATTGAACCAACGGTAGCCGTGTGGCATTGAAAGATGTGTAAAAATATCTTATAATAATGTCAATACTTGACGAGGAAAAGGAAAACGGAAGTAGAGAAAATGTGGAAAGTGAGAAGTGCTATTTTTTATTTTCTTTCTTTGATCAAATTAACGTACGGATCGGGAAAAAGTCGCGACGACGATGTCTGGCCGTTGGAGGTTCGGCGTCTGGCCAATCAGAGGCGCCGCGGCGTCGGCGAAGGTGCCGTTGGCCACTCTCCGATTTTTCCATAAACCGAGCTGAAGGTGGGGCGACGGTTGCTCTCCGGACTGTACCTTTCTCCCACCTGAAAGCTAAGAACCTGCATCGCCGACTGGCGAGAGGCTGGCGTCTCACGTCTTTCGCGATCGCAGAAGTCGGCCGTGTATTTTCTAAAACCGCACCGTTTTTCCAACTTCAAAAAGATCGGCGTTAGGCCGATCTCCGATAGTTGAAACCGGTGAAAATCGAGACGTCGTTGGACCTCGTGATCGGCAACGTGTTTCCGGATCATTCCGAGGTAAAATCGAATCTGACGTGTCGTGTGTGTGTGTGTGTGTGTGTGTGTGTGTGTGTGTGTGTGTGTGTGGATGTGGGTGTGTAGATGTGTGCGTGCCTTCGCATGGATTGAAATCGGACTGCCGAACGCGGAGGAATGTGCAGAAAATAAAGTGACAAACAATGTGAACGCGTGTAGCTAATGCCGCAGGATTATTTTTTTTTTTTTTTTATTATCTCCTCCAACGCACATCTTCTGAGATAACTTTTCAACGTCTGGACGCAACGATGCTTCGAGTCGACATAGTTCGTTGAAGATATTTCGAGTCGAAAGACAGATGCTGCCGCGGTCTGCGCGTTTCAGTGCGAGGAGGAGAGAGGCGGCTGGATCATAGACTGATCGTGAGTGTGAACCTCGATTTCTCGTTCCTCTTTCATATCTATAGAGTCGGTGTTGAGATAATCATCATCTCGAAATTATGAAGGGCCGTTGCTGCGTCGGCGAGCATCTTAGAGAATTGTGTCATCTTAGAAATTCATCTTCGTTGACCTGAAATGGATCGAGTCAGGTAAGGCTGGGTATTTCTTAAACCAGTGTCATGTCAGCCACATGATGCGAAATCGAATCGCGAGAGCTATCAATGAAACCAGTTTGATCGTCTACTTGCTGCTTGTACTTTGACGTTGATAATCTAATAACATTACAACCATAAAACCGAGTGTCTTTTAATATAGCAACGATGTTGTTATTCGATAGCTGAAGTCTCACTCTGAGTAATGAGTTCGTGTAACGATTTTCCATCGTCAATAATTTCAGCCAAAGTGCATCTCACTGAAGCTAATATCAATATGATTTTCGAAAGTCGTATATTCGATACAGAATTGGATTTTTCAAAATATATTTTTTATTTTTACTCTCCAGGTTTCGTTTGGCATAGGATAAACGGGTTTATTGTCAACATAAAACATTGAATTTAAAAAAAACTTAGAATGAAATACGCGTGTGCGCAATGGCGCTGTACAGTTATAATCCGCTAACGCGTTAGATCATGATGATGGTGATGATGATGATGATGGAATTAAAGAATTAAACCGATATGCGAGATTCTGTGATGTGGAAATCGTTAAATTACTATATTATACGCATGCACATACGGTCAGAGTAGGTATATACTACCTCGGGGTAACACGCGATGGCAATTTGGTAGAATACGGATGAAATCGAATAAGCAGAGGGGCAGGGTAAAAAACGCGAGTTATATCGAATACACATGTAGGCGCTTATAAGGTACGTAATTTTTACGATTTCGGTAAGAATTTTGTCATTCACTTAACGAGCGATAAAATAATTACATATCCTTATACCGTGCGTAAGATGTACACCATCGTATGAATATACGGATCGTTGCGTGTTTATGTGTGGGCATGAAAATTTATGGCTATGGCCGGTAAGATAGAAACCGTATACTTTTTATTACTCATTTTATTTCCCTTTCTTATTTTTTTTTTTTTTTTTTGGGTAAAAATTGGTGCTTCGGATATAGAATGTCGTGGATAATTTGAAAAAGTTTCAGCCCGCAAAAAATTTTCAGTCTCTTCGAATAATACGATAACTGCTGTATAAATCTAGTAAAAATAATTTTACGCTGTAATAATATATTGGCAAGTTTTTTTTTTTATGTCGTAAGATAAACGGTATGAACAATTCACAGGAACTTTTTATTGTTGTTTGACAATGAATAATACAACGTTCCCTGCTTGTCCAACTTTGTTATTACATCGCTGAGAAAATCACTGTTTCAGTGATTGACGGACAGAGAAAGAGTGAATAAAAATCGTTCTCGCGATCTGAAAATGAAAAACTCTGTACGATCGAGATGAAGAAAAATTTCCCAGATTTATAAATTCATGTTTGAAATTTCCTCGTAATTTTCTTACCCATGATTATGATTAGACAATTTAATTTATGAAATATATTGTTTAAAAAGGGCTGGTAAATTGTAATTAACGGTTAATTAATGACCTGCGCAAAAAGTGGGTATATAATATGGCTATTAATTCTCAGGATGACGGGAGAAGAAATATTTATATATATACACTTATGATTTATACGTGCACATAGCGTTATAGGAATAACATGTCTGGGAGAATCAGCCGGTAAAACAAGTCTGTTAAGAAAAACTGGACACTACTTAAAATCGATGCGCACTAGATAGTCTCGGAGGCTTGTACAGCTCCGGGTTCTGGATAAACGAGAAACTGCATAAAGAGATGCGGTATAGTGTACGGCTGGCGTTCAACGCCATTAAGAAACAAAGGAGGAAAAAAGAAAGAACGAGCGCAAAGGGAGAGGGAGAAAGAGAGAAAGACATGAGGGATTACGGAAAGACATGGTCAAGGAACAAGCAAGAAATTGCGGGGAGATCTAAAGAGAGAGAGAGAGAGAGAGAGAGAGAGAGAGAGAAGGAGAAGGATTTTTCCACCCTTTTTCTACAATCATTCAAGTCGAGTCTGCCCAGTCTGTAGCTGATGGCTGCAGCACAGGTGCTAGAATCATCACAAAACGCGTACTTCAGTGAAGTATAACGCGGAGAGAGTGACACGCGAGTCACTTACAACCAATTTCGATTGTTTCAGATTTAAAAAGTTTAATAGCCGCAGAAGGCAATGCAGGAGTTGATACATCGGTCATAATTTAAAGTCACATTTCGTGGTAAGAAGACTAAAATTTTTTCAAACTGAGCGAAGTTTGATGATCAACGTAAAAGGGTAGCTTCGAAAGAAGTCAGATGTTGATTAGCAGTTACCTCGAAATGGCTAGAACAGTGACTCACTCCCCTTTATGCATTACCACTTTGGTACCGAGTAAAACTTTCCGTGCTGACAATGAGATGTGGCTCAGAATTTGTCCGAGACCTTATAGCTCGGTCGAATGGAACGTGCCGTGGCGGCCATTAGAGAGCGAGAGAGAATAGATTAAATGCAAAACTTGAGCAAGTTCTAGTTCATGGTAAATTCTCAGCGTGTCCTGGTTAGCGATGCGGAATCTTTTACAGCCGAGGAACACCGTCTTCCCGGCTTCACGAGCAATGTTATATATATATATATATATATATATATATATATATATATATATATATATATATATATATATATATACATACATCCCTGCAGGTGGAATTGTACGTACTAGTTTTGCCAAGAGACGTTATCCCCATTCATCAACAGCTCTTCACGTCCTATTCTCGCAGTTTTGCAATGATTAATATAAGACTAAAATGCGGACTCAAGTGCCTCGATAATCCAAGAACATCCATTAACTAGACTCCATTGTTCCGGGTGAGGACAGTCACCGTGGGGTTGGCGAACGACTGAAACAAGTCGTGGGAAAAGGCGTTGAAAAAAAATCACGTGTAGTCAAAAAGCCTGTAAGACTGGACCCCAAGAGTAGCACCTATTTGCTAGAACGCACCTCTCAGCGGCACTTAGGTGGTTCAACCATGCATGATTCCTCTAAGGTACGCACGTAAGACACGCCGAGTCCAAACTCTGGCAGGTGAGGTATTCAAGGTAACAAGGTGCAGGGACTAGTCCTGAAATCTTCGAGTCACGAAGGTACGACTAGTCTCAAACATGCAGGACGAATAGGGATCGCCGAGCATCGATATATGGATCTCTGTAAAAAAATTTCGATTGCAGTTTGCACCCAGTTGTTTAAAGGCGAGCACCTAGTGCTCGGCTCAATTCGTAAGAGAGCATTGTGCCTACACCAGGCGCGTTAGGAAGGTGAATGTTAGGGAGGTGAAGATTGTGGGGAGGACGAATAGCGATGCGCAACGTCGTACAGCCACGCATTATGCTCTCGGAATAAATTATCAACTTGCGTATGATACACGCCTACATGTGTATAATGTGTATAGACATATCTTATTTTACTACTCCCGGTGCAGGTCCGTGCAGCTCCTTCGCGGTAGGCTTGTGGGGGGATGATACCGGAAACGAAGTCAGAACGGCGGAACCATACGCTCACTCAATGGAAAGTCCAAGTCTTTTCAGTACGGCGAGGAACTCCGTCCGGTTTAGTTAAAGCAAAAAGTTAACAAGCTGTAGGAAAAAAGATTTTCGCCCTGACACTCGTGCCTTCATCTTTATCGTATCAAACCGTGCCGATCAAGAATTATTGACACTTTCACGTTTCTTTTTCACTTCCCTCGATTGTAACGTAATATCTATATCCTCATCCTGCAAGTTGCAAGAAGAAATCGGTCTCGGATCGTGAAACGTGTCGATCGATCCAGAAACGTATTGTATTATATGCATACATCGTGACGAGTCGCACAATCACCTGAGCTGTGCGTGAATTGAATTGATGTGCGTGTATATATGTATACGTATGTATGTATATATATATATATACATATATATATATATATGTGCGTGTCCCTGTGTGTGTGAGACAAACGGCTGTAAGAATTTCGAATTCTACGTTCCCGTTCTCGTGTGATCGTTTGAAAATCTTACAAAACTCGCGGACGTGTGAAGTTTCACCGCTCTTTTATGTACCATATAGAGGCGTATATAAAATAAATAAAGTACGTTTCTGTGAGTAACGGTTCGCACTGATACACACACGTCGATCGTTTCTCTCCGAGAAACGAAAGCTTCTGTGAATATAGTGTTTGATAGGTTTCAGAACTATAATAAAACGACTGTAAAGTTAATGATAATAACTTTAGAAGAAAAAGAATCAGAATTGAAAAACATTGTTGAATAATATAAAAGTAAAATTTTATGAAAATATCGTTAAGAAATGGTTAGCCAATTCGCGATGGCTACAACGGTTCGTAAAGTGAAGCAGGAGAATCGGATGAGAAGACAAAATCAGTCTCAAGGTAGGGCAACGCTGATACGATTATGGATGTATGTACAACTTGTGGGTGTTGAATAATATCGCGACGGATAATTGTTCTACAAAAGATCATGATTTCAAATTTATGAGATTAGTTCGAAACATAATGCATAGTTAAAAAACTGCGCAACGGAATTCTGAGAATATAATTTCTTTATTCTCGCCAATTAATTCTTTACACATGGTGATGAAAAACAAAGGAATTTCATGATTAACGACGCGTGTGAATTCGATCGCCGAGCAACAAGCATCTGCGCTTCGCAATTGCAACTGCGTTCCGTCTTCACGTTGGATTTTGAGAAAGTAGAATAGAATTTTAAAAGTACAGATCATAGGCACTGAAAAAACGTTTCAATCCCATCACCCAAAGAGCATATCTAACGTAAGTTAAACCATCGTTCAGTGACCCGCGATGATAGCTGAATATCAAGTTACATTCGGAGCTAAAAAATTTTCGAAAACCCATTTCGTTCACCATGTTTGATCTACACATGTGTACAAACTCACTTATTCCACCATCGTTTTTCCTCTCTTCCTTTTAGTAAACAGCGGTAAACATTGGGTGAGTGGACTCCGTCAACGGTTTACAGACTGCGACGTCGAAGACACGAGTGTGACAAACAGCATCTGTAAAGATACGGGTAGCGTTAGAGTGATGCACGTATAGTTTTGACCGTGACTATGTGACAGAAGGTGAATGACGCGACTATAACGGGACGAGATCGTAAATACAAGTGAGCCACTATTCCATCCATCGTGAAAAGACGAAAAAAGTTAAAATAAAACTTTATTTGCTCCTGGTTTTATAGTTGAAGTAGCTTCCGCGTGCGAGGTTTCACCCGATTTCCCGTAAAGCTTGCCTGACATCGATCGATCATCCAACGCTCGTCGAATCGAGCGTGATAATCGAAGCAAACATTCAAGTCATCGGACATATTTCAGATGAAGAGGGACCGTACAAGCCGGTTCCACCACCAAAGCCGGTGCCGAACAATCAGAAGCCTCACACTCACCATCAGCACCAAGCCAATAATCAAACGGAGCTGAATCAGACTCTCCAGTCTGCTCAAGGATCTCAGGTCCAAAACCAAAACGGCTCACAGGAGGTGCAGGGACAAATCACAGGGCAGCCTCCCGCTCCCGAGTACAGAATGCCTCCACTCTATGGAGACGAGCAGAGTCAAGGTCAGACGCACCACGGAACTAATCTGCAAACACACAGTAGCAAATTTCCCGTAAGTTCACCTTAATGTCCATATTTTTCTTTCAATTGCTACTATTAAGATAAGTTCCAGGATATTTTCAACCATAGAGTTGATTACGCACAGATTGAACGAGGGTTTCATCGACCTGCTAAATGGAATCGAATGCCTCGAGACCTTGCAAATTCCCGAGAGATCGGTTAATTCAGATCTTCCATGACCTACAGTGACGAGGCTTTCATCACACTACTGGAGTGCTTGATACGAAATAATTTGAGCTTTATTTGTGGATTCTATTAGTCGAAATGTCGTAAACGTGCGTTGGGTAGATTCACCTGGGTTGGAGATAATTTAAGACGATTCCTGAGATCAGGATTAGTAATTTTAGAAATTTCTGGACATTTCCAAAGCCTGTGATTCACGGATTCAGGGTGTTGAACTATAGGCTATAGTAGTCTGAGAATCAGGTTTTGTTGAATGAAACGCGCAGCGTGGTAAAAAAACTCGAAAAATTAATAGCTTGTGTTTTGTATATCTTATCGTCTTGCCGGTGCTTACAGAATGAGGATGGCTGGATTTTATATTGACCTGACGTAAGAGGACGAGCTTCGGGCGAAGACCGCGCCGTGAACGTAAAAAGTTTCGTTCGTATAAGTTGGAAACTTTTTCTTATATTCATTTCTATAGGATTATATTTCGTAAGAGTCAGTCTTTCAGATACTGGATGAAAAAATGTAAAACCACGAGCTATAAATGATGCTTGCGCCCACTCGATTCCATTTCTCAATGCAATAACTCGCACGTCAACTCCTTTGTTCCGGCATCTAATAAAATTGATTGGAAACACTCGTAGACTTGTCGATGTCATTTACGCTTTCGGAAATCAGCGAAGAGACTCGTTTTTCTCGATAAAACAATACGCGAATGATAAATCGTCAGATTATGATTCCCGATCCATTTTGAACGGTTCGAGAGTAAAACTCTTGAGGATTGCTTAATCCTGACTAACAGTAGCTGATCCACGGCTGAAGTAAGGTCTTGAGAATGTTCTCACAAACGGATATGAACAATAAAGGCCTCGAGCGAGATACAGGCTTGATCTCTCGACTCTGCATCGAGGGAAAACAGTTAGCCGGAAACGCGTGCGATTCGCAGCCCAGATAGAGGCCGCGTGAGTACAGGCAACGTAGGTATCGCTTTTCTTGTTACAAATTATTATTGTAACATGTATAGTGCATACCTCGTTCAAGCAGAGATTGTGCTTTACACATGCGAGGCGAACAATGGACTTACGAAATTGCATAACGCGTAGAGACATCATGGATAGAACTGGAGGTTTTAACACGTTGAATTTTTATGCTACTCGAACGCGGTAATTTGAAAATCGGGCGGTTAATAGCCACCCGGAAACAGTGAGAGATGAAAAACTATACCCTGCGTAATACAAGTTTCAGCATAAGAGATACCATCCTTCAATAAATCCGGAGTATCTTCCTCATTGAGCGCCGCAGCTTTTATTGGACAATTACATTTAACGGCGGGGAATAAAAGTTGAGATGTTCGTTTATGCTGTTAGTGTGTTAGGTTTATCCGCTTCGATTTTTCTTACTCCTGTACACATGTGTACACCTGATTTCAGATCGAGAGGGAAGTCATACTGTCGTCGGGTGACAAGAATTCGAAAATTCCTATTCTCCATGAGTACAAGAAGAGGCCAACCGGCAGGGTAGCCATCGCACCGGATGCACCGGTCAAGCAGCAGGCCTGGACTCAGGAGGTAAAGTGTGGATCCATTCGAGTAAATCGATTTCGCCTACTTACGGCGTAGACACTTTGAACATGAGATGGAGTTCCACCTTCTTTTAACTCGAGAAACGTACGGTCGTCTACGAGCGTCGAAGTAAGGCGATCAATGAAATTGAAAGAAAAGGTGTGGATTTAGCCGGGTAATGGAGGTAGTAGCTGTAGGGAGCCGGGAAAAGTATAAATTGAATTTTTTACGTTTCCTCTGCTGGTTCCTCGCGCACGAACGGCGTAACATAAGTCAGAAAATCTTTTCCGTATGCGCGGTGCGTGTCTAGGCCCTAGCCTGACCAAATCGTTGATATTCAAGTGGCATCCCTTCCTAAGAAGCAGGCGATTCAGACTGACAACTTTGAAATTCTTCAAGTTGCTTATACACGTCTGGTTCGTGTCAAGCCATTACATCTATATCCTTTTAAGATCGTGCTGCCAAAATTTCATTACAAATATTATATCCACCAACATTTCTCGCCTGACTTTATTGCCTACGGTACTTCTGCGGAGGCGTTGCTTCCTCGACCACGTGGGCATTGATTGGTTTTTCAAGACGGTAACCGAACTTTACAATTCCAATTCTTGTTCACTTATGGCTTCTCAAGTTTTTGATAAGCCAGCTGGTTCGCCCACGCGAATGGATTGAAAGTATCATCGAGCACATCGTAAATACCATGGTAATTCGACGAATCAACTCCATAATGCAGTTTTCTTCGGTTTTGATAAATACAAATATACACGAACGACTTGGCTTGTATGGTTATCGGTACACGAGGTGCGTTCTTTCCGACAGTCAAACGGATAATTGTGCTTCACACAAGCCAAGGGATTTCAAAACACACCATAAAGCCCCGTGTCGTGTTGAATTTAGCGCTGCTACGAGGTGGCACGAAGCCGTGGCGTGCATCGGGTGTATCGAGGCCGAGCATGATACCCTCGGCCATAGCGTGTAGAAGCGTTTCGGTAAACGGAGAGCTGTGTATAGAATTTAAAAGTAATCCATAAACGGACGAAACCCTCAGATACCCGCATTCCTTGTTCCAGGAAACGCAAATGCAAGAGCTGAGACAGGACTACCAAACGAAAAATTACCAAGCCCAGGACACTTATTCGTGAGTAAAAAAAAGAAACAAAACCCTTCGACTGAAACTTTGCGTCAAATAAATCGACTGTCGTGAAAATCGTTGTCCACAGGTCATCAACCGGCGGTGCAATAGCTAAGTCGGCAAAACCGGAGGACGACAAGTCAAAGTCCTTATCAAGGACCTACCACACGATAAAGGACATGATCTCAAGCCGCTTCGGGCCTAGCAGAAAGGAGACAGAACCCGAGCCAGAAGCGAGTCTGAACAACGTTGCCGAGGAGCTTCATAAATCGAGTAGAAGCATAAACGACCAGGAGGTGGAGACGAAGAAGAAAGAAGCGATATACGGAAAACCGAGCCGGACGGCTCAGGAACCGGCGGCGAACATGCAGCAACAGTACCCGAAAAATGCTTACGGCCAGTACGGCCACGCGTATGGCTACCAGGCAGGGCAGAGCATCGGCCAAAACGTGCAGAGCATCCAGAACGTGTCGCTGCCCGGTCAATTGCAGCCCACCACCCCGATCCAGCCCAGTCTGCCGGGTCAAAGCGCCCAGTTGCACGTGAGTCACCATATACCAGGTGGCGGAGTCCAGACCGTCCATCAGACGCAGATCGGCGGGTTCACGCAACCCCAAACCGGGCCTTCTCAGGCCCAAGGAATGGCCCGAGAGTTCCAGATACCCGGGACCAGCGGTATGCACCATGCCCAGATGCAGCCGCAGGCCAATGTCAATTCCTCGAAACACGGCCAAGGCATGATGCAGCTCCAGTCACCGAACCAGCCGTACCAGAGCCCGCAACAGTTGGTTCACCAGAACCAACTCCTCCAAAGTCCGGCTGCACACTTCGCGCAACAGCACGCGCAGAATATGCACCAACGACAGCTCATCCAGCAGATGCATCAGCAGCAGATAGCCAGTCAACAGAACAGCAATTCAACCCCGTTGCGAAGTAGCCAGCAGCCCCAATTCCAAAGCCCCTATCAGCAGCAGCAGTACCAGGTCAGGCAGCCCATTTCCAGGTCGCAGATCGATCTGCCAAGTACCTCAAGACAGGTCTCGGACAATAGGACCACTCCCAATCAGGACATGTATTACCACTATCAGGGCAGACCTCGGTACGGGGTTCCGCAGGTGTACATAAAGTCGGAGAACAGTAACCAGGACGCAGAGTTCCAGAGGAGGAGTTCGGCCAGGCGGATCGAGAAGGCGGCTTCGCAGCCGCAGCTGAGTTTCGAGGACGAGCGTAGCGCTGGGGAGATGTCGAGGAATCCGAGCGTGGACATCATGGATAAGGAGAAGTACGAGATCACCGTCGAGGAACGACAGAGTCAAGGTCAGGGCGAGTTCGGTAGGAATGGATCGCAACGGAAGGACGAGTACAATAGACCTGAGACGAGTTTCGGGGTGCGAAGAGAGGAGGTGCGGAATTCCATTCGAGAAACGGACTACGGGGAGGCCAAGGAGACCAAGGAAGGTTCCATGATGCCGAAGAGGGTGGAGGAGCTTCAGAAACGTTCGGAAATTGAAGACTACAGTCCGAATTCAAGGAAGAAAATCAATGAGAGTGAGACCTGTAAGAATCCCCAGCAGACGAAGCGGGTTTCCGGCGACGCTTACCATATGAACGAGACTTCGAAACGCCTCGAAGACTCGGCGCGGAAATCGGACGTCGAGCAGTACTCGGCTCAGGAGTTGACCGCCAAGTCTGATGGGCGAAAGGACGAGCAGCTCGAACTGGGAATGAACCGGCTCAAGATCCACAATCAAGGATCTGGATCGGACTACGACAAGGCTGGTCAAAGTTCGTCGAACGTTGATTCAGGGAGAGGATCGGCCGTGTATTCCAGCGGGAGACGACCACCGCCGGAAGACCAGATCCTCGTCCAAGGTCTATGAGAGTTTCCTCTTCACTAACCTGTCCTTCCTGACCATCGTGCACGAGTTCTTTGATTTTCTCGCGAATCCCAGTTCACATCACAAGCTATTCGGCAATCACCGTCTATCTGGTACCGTTTCGGACCCTGAATCTCAATTCGCATTCGTCGAATAATTCAATTTCTACCGGGGATACACAGACCGTGCCATGAATCATAAAGAAACCGGTCAGAAATCATCGGATGCCACTTCGGACTGTTGGAAAACTTTCGCGGACGCGGCGGTCAATTGAATCGGTCAAAAGCATCCGATGGAATACAGAAGCGTGGCTTTTGACAATCGATCACTTTTTACGAGCTCGTATTCACGTCAGTCGACTCTGGTCTCCTTCAAACACCGCATTTTTCCTTTCCGTCTTCGCTGTTTTTATACACGTTCGATTCCGGGTGTTCAATGCTCGGTTGATAACGCAGTTTTCCTCATCCAGGGCAAGACTCCGAGTGGGTCGACATCGTGGAATCGGAACTAAGGAGCATCTTGGAACCAAGGGATGTTCCGGCGATGGCGCATTCGACCCTTTCGGAGAGCGTATCGTCTGTTACACCTCCGTTGCCACCCCTCTCACCTCATGGGAGCCCACGGACCCCGAGAAATCGATACACCGCCAGGTAACGTCGCGTTAAGAATTCCCAACTCCTCCTCAATCTTCGCCGCGGTATGAGTTGATCGATTATTCGATGTAGCCGGAGTCTCTGGACAATGCGCGTCGTTCGAATTATACATTCACTTGTAGGTGAAAAAGGAACGAGAGATAAATCAAGTATGAAGTATAAGAAAAGTTTTCTCACCTTCAGTATCACATTTTCCTGAGCATTCTGGGTGAACCAGGAGCTTTGCTTAACGGATCCTAATTTAGAATAGGGATTTCTGTGTATTCAAGCACTCGATGAACTTGAATCAATTTATGGAAAGAAAAAATAATACATTGAATTTTACAACAAATTATTGCTGATTGTCATCAGACTAAAGTATCACGAACTACAAATTTTGTAATCTCCCGAACATTGGCTTGGAAAAAAATTGTGAAAACAAAAGAAATCGGTCAGATCGAAACGACGAAACTTATGGAAAGAAGCTTTTAAAACACGTACAAACTAAAAACGAAATAAAAATGTTATGACCATATTTAATTCATGAGTAAGTTTTCAAAGTAAACAAAACTTGGCATCGATTTTTGAAAGATAAATTCCGACGCGAATTTAAAACACTGTACACGTCTTGTTCGAAAATTTAGTATAACTGCAATATATTAGACTTGATCATGAAATATGCTTATAAATTACAATAAACTTTCGAGTTTGAAAGTTTATCATGTTTTTTTTAGAAGCGAAGATAATGGCTTTACTGAAACTGACTTTAGACGAATGTGACTTTGTCTTATCGCACTTTCATAATGTACCAATACGGCTGATTTCAAATCCCAGAGTATATTTTTCGTCTGAATGTAACGACAGGGAGTATTGAGGCTAATTTTCGTATACCTAATATTTACGCAAACGTCTTATTCACGAGTTGAAAGAGCAACTGTGTTTTCCATTTCGGTCACCGTTGAAAGCTGACGGAATAACAAACACCGAGTGTGAAGAAGGAGAGAATAATAATAATAAAAGAGACCTTCTGAAGGCACATTCTGTGAACATTCGTGAGCATATTTTTTGTTTTCTTATTTTTGTCTCATAAACAGACAAGCTCACCAACTATTTTGGTTTTTCCAAAAAGTTTACCGTAGTTGAGGTCGTGGCTAATCTTAGACCTATCAATGGCCGCTAAACCAGCCACCAACGTCTAGTTACGTTAAGTTTCCCAGATTTTCAAACACCCACGATCGTCATTTCAGTTTGCCTTACGGATCGAAACCGAATTACAGCGAGTACTCGAAGAGCAGTGAGAAAAGGAACTTCGCCAGCGGTTCGAAGCATCGCGGTGTGTCGACGTCGAAGAAAGATGCCGCAAAAAAATTCTCCCATCGTGAGTGAACGAACAACTATTTGTCAATATATTATAAAGTCTATTCTCGTCCTTCATTTCCCTCCACCCCGGATCTCAGTCGACAATCAGTAACTGAGGAGACCGGTCGAAAAGTAACAAGTACTCAGAAACGATGAATGAAGAGTATTTTCATCCTCAGTTTTCGGAATAGAAGCTGCTGATCTGACCTCCACCACAACTGGCCTCGACCTCGAGTCCATGCTGGATCGAAGTGATTCTGACCTGAGTACAAACGACGCGAGGACCATCAGGAAGCAGCTAGAAGGGCTTGAGAACATGTACAGTGAGGTTCGTAAGCTGAATATCTGCAGACTTTGTACTTAAGAAGGACGTTGATATTGAATTGGAATGTCGAGTAAAGCCGACAAAAGTTCTCTTCAATTCTGTACGTAGTTCTGGACTGTGAATAATCATTAATTTTCAATCTACGATTATTTAATTAGGTTTTAAAGCTGCTCGGGGGAAGTGTGAAGAAAAAGAGAAAAGCGCGCGGACTTGCCAGCTATGGATCAGTGTCCTCCTTGCCATCCTCGTCGGTCTCCTCGCGGCCGGTAACGAGACATCACGACAAACGACGCTCACACATCGTTGACGATAGGATGAAAAAAGCCAAAGACGTCAAGGTAAATTCATTGTACTTTCCGGCAGCCTGATGGCGCATACATGCGAGATTTATGTGGGACTTGTAGAGGAAAAGAGTAGAAACGATGGAGCAGTGGAAAGCCTCTCATTTCGTAGGTCGTCTGGCGTTATGACGACGTAAGAATTCAACGGATTCACGAAGAAACGATCGGTTCATTTACCATGTCTCACTTTTCTTCTGTTAGAGTAACAAAGAAAATGGTACATAATGATTTTCTGGTTTGTAAGAACAGTTATTGGACAGTTTGATTCAAACATTCCTATTCCGAAGTGAAAATCTTCTTACAAACCAAATTAAATTAGTCTTTCAGGTTGTTGGAAATTCAAAATAAAAGAATCTTGGATACCTCAGCAAGATTTGAAGTAAAAAATTAGGATTCTATGAGTTTTCCGTAAGTTCTCTTTATTCCATTCTGTTCTTGTTTTCAGAGCATCAACAAAAGATTTCAGAGGCTGGAATCGCACGTCGTGACGTTGGCACGATCTGTGGCTCATCTTAGCTCGGAAATGAGGACTCAACACTTAATGATTCAGGTAGGAATCCGAAAATCCGTCTGGCTCAAGGGTCTTCGCTAACCGTGATATTAATTTCCTTGTCTTCGGTGTATAAATCGAATGAAGTGCTCGACTTATGCGTCACAGAATATTGTCACCCATCAAAATGAAAGATTTCCTGGTTCAACGAGGAGAGTATTAACGCATAGATGGCAAGAAATATTTAAACGCAAGTTCAGTAAAATGTGCAGGGCTTGTTAAATACAGCAATGCACTTACAGGAAACTATTTCATCTCTTTATTATCACTTTTGCTGATCATTATCAAGCAGCAGATCTCTTCTGCCTTGCTTGCAAGCTGTACAAGGCACTTGAAAGACAGCGTAGCCTCGAATCACCAGGAAAGTGGTCTTCATTTGCGTGGGATAGTCGGTTCTATCCCACGTATTGTATAAGAGCCTGGTCATTGTCATCTTAGTCATTGCAGTGACCACGACCTTTCTAAAGAGTTCGTCAAATCGGTTTAACGCAATTCTGGAGCCTTCCGATTGTCAGATGAGTCATTAGGCGGAATTAATACGAGCCACAGAGTTCAGACGCAGCATTACTAAGTTTCGACAAAGATGACAAGGAATAACACTTTATACGGGCAGGTCCATCAATTATCTGTAAACGATCCGGGGCCTAAACTTCGATTTTGCGTGAGTTTTTATATCCTGAAATGGGTACTAAGATGCCGAAATGCTGCTAATTTAAAAGTTTTGCGGTTTGAAAGAAATACATTTTCTTCCGAGTTTATTTTTAATTATACTTTTTTCAATGGTATTATAAATGAGATGGTGGTGAAAGCTACAATGGATTTTATAGAAACTTATAAAAGTATAAAAAGGATGAAGATATTTTGTTGTGAAATAAAAAACGGTTCTTGTGACAGAATGAATTGTCTTCGTCCCGTGAGGATCTAACTTATAAATCGGATTTCATGTTCGAAAATATCAGACTTTTTTACATCGAAAATACTTTGAATGATACTTTTTCTGTGATAAGGATAACATCGGAATACAATGTAAAAATCAATCCATTCAAAATCAGGAAAATCATTAGCGTGTTTCTCCTCCTCAACCGTAAGAGCTAGAAGCTTAACACTTGCAGAATTTTTGCATCTCAGTTCCCACTTACTTCAAGATATTAAAATTGCAGAAGAATCGAAATTTAGACTCCTGATAGTTGACAAATTGTAATTAATGGATCTTGTTTGTGACGAGTCGATAAACCGCGGGAGGTGAAATGCTGAATTTTAAAAACCGTTTTCAGGAGATGGAAAATATACGGGGTGAAATATCGGCACTAAGGACACAGACCAGCATGGCCATGGTGAGATCTCAATCCCAACCTCTGATAAAGGACTCGGACCTCCCCGCGCTCTCGAATCCATCGCGTGTTAAAAAGCTGACTAAGTTCTTCGGGACCGAACCACCGCTGATAAGACTGTTTCTCAGAGAGCTGGGATACGAGGTGAGTTTTTGATTCGACGATCTGCCTGCGTTGCTATTAAAATCGAGGCCTGACAACCTGCTAACGGGCAAGGGAAGTTCTAGGTTACAGATGAGCTCGAGTTGTCTCAGTAGTTGTGGATTAGATACCTGACAGGGGCTGAAGAACCGAGGGCGTGAAAAATGGTCTTTCTTTTCTCTGCTTGGGGTGAAGAAGAAGAGAAAAAAATATATATATAAGGGCGGATTTCCTCAGCTTGAGAGTTCCGCGGTTTGTTTTTTTTTTCTTCTTCTTTCTTTTCTGCCCGCAGTTTCTTTCGTTTGATACATTTTTTTCTTCTCTATCTTGTCAAGATTTTCAATTATTCCTAATTTCGTATTTAATATTCTAATCCCTGTTTTATTATTTTAAGTATTTATGGTATGTAATGAAGATCAACTTATCTAATCTGTTTTTGTGTGCTTACATTGGATTTAATTTAAAGGTCTTATACGTAAGTTTAGTGAAAGGTTTTGTGGGATTTTAAAAGAACTCAGAAACTGTCCAACTAAGTTAAAGATTGTACGGTCTTCAAGCGAATTTAACAGATTTAACTTACAAGTGTGCAGTTGAATTTCAGCGCCCGTTAATCTCATGCTAACCGTTAAGCTAACGTTTGAGAGTTGAACTCGTTTGGAAAGTTTTGAAAACAATTTAGGTGATGCTTTCTTTTTTCTGACCGAATCACTACAGAAAATTATAGGATTAATGAAAATCCAACATAATAACTGAGTATAAAATAAAAAGCAGCACAGCTGAAAATGAATGTTGAAAAATCGGCTAAGATTCTCATATACAATGTATTTCTTTACGCATCAATTATTCCGCCAAACACGTGAGATTTCATTTAGCATCCCGTATCATTCAGTTGAATAGACTCGGCAATTTCAATGTATCGAAACTGCGTAGATTTACCCTTAGAAGAGTTGAATAACAACCGAAGAACCCCACGAGTTTTGGGCTTCAAAGGCAGCTACAATACGTCTTTCTCTAAACACAGCTTTATCGTCGAGTCACGTTGGCTGATAACGTGTTCGCTTCTGTTACAGAAATACGCGAATGCCTTCGAAAAAGAGAAGGTTGGCATGGTGGAGCTACCCTACTTGAGCGAGGAGCGATTACAGAAAATGGGTGTGCCCCTCGGCCCGCGGCTGAGGATTCTGCAAGAGGCTAGAATATCAGTTTGCAAAGACCCGGTGTACGTGGTTTGACTTTCTCCCGAGGGCCGCCGCCTCGAAAGGAGAAAACAAAAGTCGAGTTGGAAGCCAAACGGTGAACCATTTGAAAAAAAAAGTAGATAAAAGGAGAAAAAAAAAAAAAAATGGACGAACAAGCGAATAAATATCACTAGATTTTTAGACCACCGTAAAACGGATGAATATAATTCGGATAAATGAAATTTTAGCCTATAAAATAGATTGTTGTATTTAATATTCTAACGGAGATTATTTAGATAACATATAGAATCTACGGTATTAGAATTAACTAAATATACTATAGGTTATATATTGTGGATACCTACCATTGAGTCGAGAAATTTTTTTATGAAATTTTTCACGTCAAACGAAAGACTGCATCGATAAAAAGAATGAAAAAAAAAAGAAAAAAAAAAGTATACAATAATACTTAGCTGTATAAAGCTGTGCTTTTATATGAAAAGTCGGTCTGTAATAATAATCATTGTGTACAATACCTGTATAATAGATAGCACAGTTTGTAGGGCTGTTGATAATAAAAGTAAAGGGTTCTAATAAAGAGAAGGAGAAACGAGCCGATTACAGAAAACAAAATAAAAAAAAAAAAATACAAACACAAAAATGCAAAATCTATTATTCCCAAAGAAATGTTGATATTACGCAACGTTGAGCTCGGGGAGATTGCCGGCTATCGATAATAACATCCACCCGGGGGGCTGATCATTACAATTATCTGTATCTTCGACCTTCTCAAGAATATCCTCAACTCGATTTCCTTCGCTGTATGAGGTGCACTTTTCTTTTTCAAGATACCTAATTTACTATGTTTCGCTTTACCTCCCTTCGATGATTTGTATATATATATATACATATAGGTATATACAATACACTTTTACTAAAGCAATTTGCGCGGTCAGTGTCCTCGTTTCCTTCTTTTGCCTTGAGGCAAAAAATAAGGAAAAGAAAAAGAAAAAGTGGGAATAAAAGAAAATCCACTCAAGGTGTGCTCCACATTTTATGTACAATGCATTACACTTAGCTATAGTACGTGATGTAATTACTGCCAGGCAATCTCTTCGATATTCACCTCATGTAGACCTTGTACAGTTATTGATATTATTATTATTGTTATTTTTTATTATTATTATTATTATTATTATTATATCTATTATCGTGACATTATAATTACGGTATCATTATTATTGGTATTTTAATTAATATTATTACAACGTTAATTCGTTCATATTTAATAAAACTTTCTTTTTCTTTTCCTTTCACTCGAATTTCCCTTACATTAACTCCCATTGATTTTGCGAATTTATTATACATATTCAATCCTCTCTTCGGGGAAAATTTTTAAAACTTCTATTTAAATCTCATTTTGATTCATTTTCGCATCTTTCAATTGTTCCTATTTTTTAATCACGAAACGATTGTTTTTTTTTTTTAATTTCCTGGTTTCCTTCTTGTTGCTTCTTTGTACACCCTAGCCACAGAAGATGCAAATATTGTTGAAGAAAGGTCATTAGGTTGAATAAAATGATTACTTCCATTACTGCGATCATATATCACATAATATTCTGGAAATAGTTTTTCAAAATATTTTTCAGGCACTTTATTGTTAATGCCCAATTTTCAGCATCCGAAAACATTATGAAGAAATATGTATTTCGACTTCGTTTTTGGATTCGATCAGAAAAGAAGACAAATGTCAAACGAGAAAAATATCATTTGTCATAGTTACTAGATAATTCCAGTAAAATGAGTATCGTTACAGTGATACTTTGTTTATTTCACTAAATTTTTCAGTCGAATAAGCTCTTAAAATCAACTTAATGTTATACCAACGTCAAACTATTGAAATTGTTTAAAAAAATATAGTACAAGTGACCACAATCGAAAAGAATAATATCACATGTAACTAGATCTTCTGCTAGTTATAGCAGCACGATTTATTTAAAAACTGAAAATAGTTGAGGACTGGATTAAATTAAGCGCAACCAGAATTTTTTCCTCGGAATCAGTGTTCATTACGTTATTTTGAAAAATGAAAAATGAATTAATGAATTCCAATCTTGTCAGAGTATTTTTCATGAACATCTTCGGCCCATTGGCCTTGGTATGGATAAGCATAATTGAAAGACCATTCCGACAAGAGGGCCACGGTCCATAGTCACGTGCACTATCTCTACCACGTGACTCGTGGCGTGGCGTGGTTCTCAGATGCTCTACGCGACCAATCAAAGGCACGGGGCCGACTATAAAAATAATTGGCACCAATTGTTAAATTGTGCATTTCCTAATGAAGTTGGATCACTTCAACCGGAAGACGAGGCGAACATGCTTTCGAGGTTCGAGACACTTCACCCATACCTTGACCCGAGGGACGTTACACGGGAGGAAAAACTAAGACCATGATTGCACGTTTCATGATTACTTAAATTTTATAGAATGATTACGAGTAGCCATTTGAAAAATAATTTTACTGTGATTACGTGATTTCTAAGGATTTCTTAAGATTACAAAGAGATTTCTGTGATCTTAGATGAATTCTCATGAATACCAATGATTACTAATGCAGAATTTCATTTCAAAGTTACTGGTTTCAGTGTGATTTTGGGGATTACAAAATTATTTCGAATGATATTAACACCTCGATCCCTCGACAATGAGCAAAACACCTTTTGCCTCGATAACGTTAACTATTGTTCAATTCTCACCCAGAAACGAGTCTCCAGCCTTTCACGAAAATTCTAGCGCTCTAAAAGCAAAAAACCTTTCGATTTATTTTAAAAACGGTTGAAACGATTCACTTCAAATTTGGAGACAGTGTTTTAAGATAGTTTATCTTCCTCTGAGTAGTGAACCATTAAAGTTAAAATTGGAATTTTGGTTCAAAATGCACGACTTAATTCAATGTGCAAGCAAGCAAAGAAAAAAAAAATGTAAACATATGTAGTGTTTGAAAAAGTGAGATAGTAGCAAAGCGAATAAGTTATTCAAAAATACTGTCTTTAAACTTGAGGTTAATCGTTCGAGTCACTTTCGAGGTATCATAAATATCGCAAAATATGCCACCGAGTGAAATGGTTCTACGTTATTGCCACTAACAATGCTTTCTATCAATTCATTGCGATACAAAGAATAAAAAAATGTCAACGAAATTTCATCTAGACATACTTTCGAGTAAAGTAAACTCCGATAGAATTGATGATTATTTGTCG